>NC_138882.1:109386048-110014965 GCF_965194825.1 Balaenoptera physalus | reverse complement strand
CAGAAATTTGGAGAATAGAAAACTCACTATGTTTGATGTGTCATTGAAGAAAAATTTCCATACCTTATTCTTTATCCTTACCTTTATCTTTACAGCTAATTCACTCAGTGACATCATTGGCCCTCTCCTTTCTTCTTTTCTACTACTCCTTCTCCACCCTCCACCATTCAGCTTATTTTCCCTAGTAAAAAACTTCAGCCAGTCTCTAATCAAATCCTGTACTCCATTTCCGTATTCCTTTTTTTCTGACTAGCAAAGCCAACAATGGATGACCTTATCTATGCACTTTCTCAAATACAGTGAAAACCACACATGGGCAGATTCATGGTAACCAACCTGAAATGGACTCTCGACATTTTTGAGAAATATACTCTTTTCATTTTTCAACACTCTCTCCCATTGTTCACATCAACTCTTTCAAATATCCTCTTCCTGCTTCATGTCTTCTCACCTCACATTTACTTTAAAATTCCTAATTTTATCTCCAGTTATAATCACCCAAAGTGTTATAACATTATGATAATAACAATGCTAAAAGATATAATATTCATTTATTTTAATGAAATCAAGAATAAAAGTTGGAGGCAATATAACATAGCAAATTGCAGAGGAGCCAGGCTTAGAGTAAAAGTTTCCTTGTTGCCAAAAATGATTTCCATTTCCTTATTATCTCAAAAAGTAGGGTACACGCACACAAACATACATGCAAATACACACAAGCACATATATATTTGACATTTTGTTATCTTGTGAATAGATGATACATTCACGTAGTTTGAAATTAAAATAATAAATCCTTCCTCATCTACCCCATTCCCTCCTACCCACTTTAGGTAGGCACTCTTCCAGTGTTTCTTTATGAAATAATATGCAAATTAAAACAAACATTTTTGTGCTTCCTTTTCTTATACAAAGGATAACATTATATATGTATATATACATATATGTTTTCATATATATGTACGTGTATATATATATATATATACATATTCTTATTGCAATATTTTTGGAGAGAAAGAGGGTCCTCTTGGGAGATACATATGCATATACATACACGTGTGTGTGTGTGTGTTCTGCACATTGATTTTTTCACTTAAAATATGTTTTGGTGCTCTCTCCATGTCTCTATAAAGAGACTGTCATCCTTTCTGTTTGCTTGTTTGCTTTTTTAGTAGTTGCATAACATGCTGTTGAATGTATGTACCATAGTTTATGTTTAACAGTTCTTTATTGAAGGACTCTTGGTCTGTATCCAATTTTATGTTACTACAAGTAATGTTGCAATGATATCCTAGTATATTTGCCATTGGGTTCATGTGAAAGGGTATCTGAGTCAGTTCCAGAAGTGGGTTAAAGAATAAAGCATTAGTAATTTTGATGGATATTTTAAAATTACCCTCCAGAGGCATGTACCACTTTGTATTCCCACCAGCATTTTGTGAGTGCCTGTTTTCCCATAAAGTTTGACAACAGAGTATATCATCATACTTTAGCATTTTTGTTAATATGATATGTAAGAAATTTTAATATGCTTAAGAACCGTTTGTGTTCCTACTACTGAGGTCTGTCTTTTCACACCGTCTGCTTAATTTCTTATTGTATTGCTGGTTTTTTTCTTCTCCATATCTTGAAGCCATTTATATTTATTAAGGGATCAGTCCTTTGTTTCTGACATCAGTTGACATTTTTGTCCCCATTTTCTCCGTTGTTTTTGCATTTATTTCTGGTGCTTTTAAAAAAAATGTAATATAGCTTATTAATTTTTGTCTTGGTTTCTGGATTTTTTTGAGTCAGAATTGGAGAAAACTTACTCCTCCAAGCTTATAAAGAAATTTGTTCATATTTTCTTCTAATAATTTTATGATCTTACATTTACATTTACATCTTTAATCCATTTAGAGATTTTCTGGTAAGGGTCAAAGTTGTCCTTTGATGCCTATCTATTTGTTATAGTACCACTTGTTAGAAATTTCGTTCTACCTCACTGATTTGAGATGCCACCTAATAGTATGGCAAATTGACATTTCTTCTTTGGGTCTATATTTGTACTTTCTGTTGTTCTTGTTTCATTCATCTTTCTTTATTCATGTGCCAATATTTTACTGTTTTAGTTTCCTTAGAGCTGTGCTATCCAGTAGGGTAGCCACTAACCACATGTAGCTATTGAGCAGTTGAAATGTGGCTAATGTAAATGAGGTGTGCTGTAATTGAAAAATACACATTGGATTTTAAAGAATTAGTTTAAACAAGGAATTTAAAAATACTCCCTTAATTTTATACTGATTATACATTGAAATAATATTTTGGATATATTGGTTTAAATAAAATATACTTCAAAATTAATTTTACATGATTCTTTTTACTTTTTAAATCGTGGATACTAAATGTTTTTTAATTGTTTATGTGGCTATCATTATATTTCTATTAGACATCACTGATTTTGAGTATGTTTAGGCATGTTGAGTTTAATGTGGCAAAAAGACATTTAAGTGGAGTCTTAGGGAACACTGAAAAGGTTTAAGTTTGTGTAAGAAATCTGCTTTGCTCATAGAGAATTAAGAATTTTCTTGTCAGGCTCTCACTTCCCTTCAAATCATCTGTATGTTGCTTCTGCTTTCTGGAATGCCCTTACGTATTACATATATCATATGTGTGTGTGTGTGTGTGCGTGTGTGTGTATGTGTGCGTGTGTGTGTTTAAACATCTCACCCTTACTCATTTATGACTCAGATATCACATTATCTCCTCTGCTGGGCTCACTATCCTAGCTATGCCTGAATAACTGTTTTTTTTTTTTTAATCTTTTCCGCAACTTAGTTCTAAGCTCCTTGAGGACAAGAGCATTGCCGTAGTCATATTTGTGAATCCACAGTCTAGGACAACACATGCATAGATTAAGCACTCTTTAGTGTTCGCAGAATGAGCTGGTAATGAGAATCTATGAGACTGGATGAGTTCTCCACAAGAGGAAATGCTAAGGGGAAAAGAGTGATTTTTAGGAGGCATCTGCAGGCAGATAAAGCTAAAGAAAGAGGAGTAATGAAAGCAACCTTGAACTAGACTCCAAAATGCAGGAAGATAGCCAGGAGCATTCTTTTTATAAAAGAAAGTGAAGTGTGTTTGAAGAGATGAGGCATGAGCAAACAATTTTTAGTTTGAATGGAAACTTAGTGATAAGAGGCCTTGAGAATTGTTTCATTCTTTAAAGAAGCAAGTAAAGAAGGAGAGGTTTGTAGTCTACTACACTCCTTTAATGAATATAAAAATTCCCCTACCTTGCCCAGTGTTAAATATATTAATTAAAAGATACAATGTTGCTTAATCTCACTAGCGTTTTTCATTCAGAATAAAATGCAAGTGATTCATGTGAAAATTTGTGAAAGGGAATATATTAATATTTTAAAAGAGTTAGAAAGGTCAAGTGAAATGATTTTTGTCTTCTAAATGAGGAAGATGCATGCACATTTGGAGACACAGAGAAGGAGCCCATAGAGAAGGAAAGATCCAAGATGCAAGAGAAAGAGAGGATGACAGTTCTCTTAAGATACCTCAGGAGGTGATAAGGGAGAGTATTGTGAGCCCAGGTAATGGGGATGGATGGCTTTTGAGATGTAGAAAAACATTAGTTTTTTTGGACCTCATTTACACTGGGTGTTTCATGGAGCAATGATGCTCAGGTAGTCTTTCATTATTATTTAAGCCCTTTCTACATTTTATCACCCTACTCTTTTCCATTATTATTTGAGAGACAAAATAAAGAAGATAGGTTTGGTGATATTTGGCCAGAGTCAGTTTTTGTCTAGGGTTTTTGTGTTTGTTGCCTGTATGTGTATTTCAAAAACTAAGTTCTGGGAAAGTAGCACTCTACTCAATTTTACTGGATTCATTTTGGAACATATAAGCATACTGATTTCTAACTTGTTTAAATATTTGAATTTTTTGATTCTCTACCAGAGATTAATAACTCTAAAAAACATTTGCTGATTGGATTAAAAGTCTCTGTAGTTTATGCCTCTATTTCATAGAGTACAGAGCGAGATAGCACATTTGTCTGACAAATATATATTTATGTCAGATAATATCAGTTTTGTTATCACCATCTGCACTCTGCTATATTTTAACAACAATATGAACAGAGATATACATATAAAATTGTGGATTTACAACAGATATCATCACTAATTTCTAATTAACTACATGTTTTTTGCTAGTTTAAAAAACTTTAGAGTGTTAAGTTAAATAGCAACTGAAGCTCTATTTTATGTTCTCGGAAATATTACATTTTATAGAGGATTAAATTAAAGGATGAAGAAAATGATGCCAAATTAAAGCTAGTTTAAACGAAACCATGAAGGCAAAAAATCTGTTTTTGATATGAAAGGAAATGATTCTATAACATTGTGATTATTCATTGAAGATTTTTATAGTGCATGACCTGCAACTTAAGGTTGGTAATTTGTCAAGCAACTGCAAGTCAATATCTGCTGGACATTTTCTGTAACAATATGTGCAATGAGATGGTGAGGTTATGTTTACATTATGATTTCAACGTTTATTCTTTGCTTCAAAAATTAAAGGTTTTCATAAGATTATTATTATTCAGAAGAATATGTTATCTTAATATCAATATATTTATACCAGACCTAAGGATTTTGCTATTTTCTTAATATATGTCTCAAGGTATCACTTTATAATCGTTGAAATCAAATACAAAGGAGAAATTCTCTGATAATCCTTCTAGCCAAAAAATACGACTGTTTTAATTTCATAATCATTTGTAATCCTAATCTAAGTGTAAATTTTAACAATATATCAGAATTGCTCATGTTGCCACATACTCTTATGATGCTCATTTTAATGAATCCATAATAGTCAATCAGGTTAATATTTATTTATTTAAACACTCCCTAATATTAGGACAATTAGATTGTTAACAATTCTGCCCACCATATATATTGTTGAAATACATTTCTTTGTAACCATCATTTTCTCTTTTTTTTTTAGCTTTGGATTCACAAGGCCTAGGTCTAAACTCAGACACTCCCATTTACTAACAGTGATTTTTGCCATTTAATTAACTTTACTAAGTTTTAGTATCTTTATCTGTAGAACGGTGTCACTATACATTACTTTACAAGGTTTCTTGGGAATTGAATTCTAAAAATATTGTATTCATTCCACTCATATTTAACGGGCTTATATTCTATGGCAGGGACTGTTCCAGATTCTGTGTATACTACACTGGAGCAAACAAAATCCCCTGCTAGCCTATTATATTGCTTACTTAGGGAAAACATACAATACTATATATATATATATATATATATATATATATATATATATATATATATATATATATATATATATATATGGTAATGATACATACTAAGGATAAAAATAAAGTAGTATAAAGGAGCTAGAGAGTGCTGGGAATGGGAGTAACTTTCTTTTTTTTTTTTAATAAATCTTTATTGGAGTATAACTGCTTCACAACACTGGGCTAGCCTCTGTCACACAACAAAGTGAATCAGCCACATGCACACATACATCCCCATATCCCCTCCCTCTTGAGCCTCCCTCCCACCCTCCCTATCCCACATCTCTAGGTGGTCACAAATCACCTAGCTGATCTCCCTGTGCTATGCAGCTGCTTCCCACTAGCTATCTATTTTACATTTGGTGGTGTATATATGTCAGTGCTACTCTCTCACTTCATCCCAGCTTACCCTTCCCCCTCCATGTTCTCAAGTCCATTCTCTACGTCTGGATCTTTATTCCTGTCCTGCCCCTAGGTTCATCAGAACCATTTTTTGTTTTTTAGATTACATATATATGTGTTAGCATACGGTATTTGTTTTTCTCTTTCTGACTTACTTCACTCTGTTTGACAGACTCTAGGTCCATCCACCTCGCTACAAATAGCTCAATTTCGTTTCTTTTTATGGCCGAGTAATATTCCACTGTATACATGTGCTACATCTTCTTTATCCATTCATCTGTCAGTGGACATTTAGGTTGTGTCTGTATCCTGGCTATTGTAAATAGTGCTGCAGTGAACATTGTGGTACATGTCTCTTTTTGAATTATGGTTTTCTTAGGGTATATGCCCAGTAGTGGAATTGCTGGGTCATATGGTAGTTATATTTTTACTTTTTTAAGGAACCTCCATACTGTTCTCCATAGTGGTTGTATCAATTTACATTCCCACCAACGGTGCAAGAGGGTTCCCTTTTCACCACACCCTTTCCAGCATTTATTGTTTCTAGATTTTTTTGATAATGGCCATTCTGACTGGTGTGAGGTGATACCTCATTGTAGTTTTGATTTGCATTTCTCTAATAATTAGTGATGTTGAACATCTTTTCATGTGCCTCTTGGCCATCTTGTATGTCTTCTTTGGAGAAATGTCTATTTAGGTCTTCTGCCCATTTTTAAATTGGATTGTTTGTTTTTTTGATATTGAGTTCCATGAGCAGTTCATATATTTTGGAGATTAATCCTTTGTCCATTGTTTCATTTGCAAATATTTTCTCCCATTCTGAGGGTTATCTTTTTGTCTTGTTTATGGTTTCCTTTGCTGTGCAAAAGATTTTAAGTTTCATTAGGTCCCATTTGCTTATTTTTGTTTTTATTTTCATTACTCTAGGAGGTGGGTCAAAGAAGATCTCTCTGTGGTTTATGTCAAAGAGTGTTTTTCCTATGTCTTCCTCTAAGAGTTTTATAGTGTCTGGTCTTACATTTAGGTCTTTAATTCATTTAGAGTTTCTTTTTGTTTACTGTGTTAGGGAGTGTTGTAATTTCATTCTTTTACATGTAGCTGTCCAGTTTTCCCAGCACCACTTATTGAAGAGGCTGTCTTTTCTCCATTGAATATTCTTGCCTCCTTTGTCGTAAATTAGGTGGCCATTTGTGCGTGGGTTTATCTCTGGGCTTTCTATCCTGTACCATTGATCTATATTTCTGTTTTTGTGCCAGTACCATACTATCTTGATTACTGTAGCTTTGTAGTACAGTTTGAAGTTGGGGAGCCTGATTCCTCCAGCTCCGTTTTTCTTTCTCAAGATTGCTTTGGCTATTTGGAGTCTTTTGTGATTCCAAACAAAGTGAAAAATTTTTTGTTCTAATTCTGTGAAAAATGTCATTGGTAATTTGATAGGGATTGCATTGAATCTGTAGATTGCTTTGGGTAGTATAGTCATTTTCACAATATTGATTCTTCCAACCCAAGAAGATGGTATATCTCTCCATCTGTTTATGTCATCTTTCATCAGTGTTTTATAGTTTTCTGAGTACAGGTCTTTTGCCTTCTTAGGTAGGTTTATTGCTAGGTATTTTATTCTTTTTGTTGTGATGGTAAATGGGATTGTTTCCTTAATTTCTCTTTCTGATTTTTTGTTGTTAGTGTATAGGAATGCCAGAGATTTCTGTGCATTAATTTTGTATCCTGCAACCTTGCCAAATTCATTGATTAGCTCTAGTAGTTTTCTGGTGGCATCTTTAGGATTTTCTGTGTATAGTATCATGTCATCAGCAAACAGTGACAGGTTCACTTTTTCTTTTCCAATTGTATTCCTTTTATTTCTTTTTCTTCTCTGATTGCTGTGGCTAGGATTTCCAAAACTATGTTGAATAAGAGTGGTGAGAGTGGGCATCCTTGTCTTCTTCCTGATCTTAGTGGAAATGGTTTCAGTTTTTCACCATTGAATATGATGTTTGCTGTGGGTTTGTCATATATGGCCTTTATTATGTTGAGGTAGTTTCCCTCTAAGCTCATTTTCTGGAGAGTTTGTATCATAAATGTGAGCTGAATTCTGTCAAAAGCTTTTCCTGCATCTATTGAGATGATCATATGGTTTTTATTCTTCAATTTTTTAATATGGTGTGTCACATTGATTGGTTTATGTATATTGAAGAATCCTTGCATCCCTGGGATAAATCCCACTTGATCATGGTGTATGATCCTTTTAATGTGTTATTGGATTCTGTTTGCTAGTATTTTGTTGAGGATTTTTGCATCCATGTTCATCAGTGATACTGGTTTATAATTTTCTTTTTTTGTGATATATTCTTCTGCTTTTGGTATCAGGGTGATGGTGGCTTGGTAGAATGAATTTGGGAGTGTTTCTCCCTCTGCAATTCTTTTGGAAGAGTTTGAGAAGGATCGGTGTTAGTTCTTCTCTAAATGTTTGATAGAATTCACATGTGAAGCCATCAGGTCCTGGACTTTCGTTTGTTGGAAGATTTTTAATTGCAGTTTCAATTTCAGGGCTTGTGATTGGTCTGTTTTTATTTTCTAATTCTTCCTGGTTCAGTCTTAGAAAATTGTACCTTTCCAGGAATTTGTCCATTTGTTTGTGGTTGTGCATTTTATTGGCAATAGGTGTTTGTAAGTAGTCTCATAATCCTTTGTATTTCTGCGGTGTCAGTTGTGATTTCTCCTCTTTCATTTCTAGTTTTATTGATTTGCGTCCTCTCCCTTTTTTTCTTGATGAGTCTTTCTAAGGGTTTATCAATTTTGTTTATCTTCTCAGTGAACCAGCTTTTAGTTTTATTGATCTTTGCTATTGTTTTTTTCGTTTCTATTTCTTTTATTTCTGCTCTGATCTTTATGATTTCTTTCCTTCAGTGACTTTGGGTTTTCTTTGTTCTTCTTTCTCTAGTTTCTTTAGGTGTAGGGTTAGATTGTTTATTTGACATTTTTCTTGTTTCTTGAGGTGAGATTGAATTGCTATAAACTTCCCTCTTAGAACTGCTTTTGCTGCATCCCATAGATTTTGGGTCATTGTGTTTTCGTTGTCATTTGTTTCTATGTATTTTTAAATTTCTCCTTTGATTTCTTCAGTGATTGCTTGGATATTTAGTAGCACACTGTTTAGCCTCCATGTATTTGTGTTTTTTACAGTTTTTTTTTCCTATAACTGATTTCCAATCTCATAGCGTTGTGGTCAGAAAAGATGCTTGATACAATTTCAATTTTCTTAACTTTTCCAAGGCTTGATTTGTGACCCAAGATGTGATCTCTTCTGGAGAATGTTCCATGTGCACTTAAGAAGAAAGTGTATTCTGCCACTTTCGGATGGAATGTTCTATAAATATCAATTAAATCTCTCCGGTCTATTGTGTCATTTAAAGCTTGTGTTTCCTTATTTATTTTCTGTTTGGATGATCTGTCCATTGGTGTAATTGGGGTGTTAAAGTCCCCCATTGTTACTGTGTTACTGTCGATTTCCCCTTTTATGGCTGTTACCATTTTCCTTATATATTGAGGTGCGCCTATGTTGGGTGCATATATATTTACAATTGTTATGTCTTCTTCTTGGATTGATCCCTTGATCATTATGTATTGTCCTTCCTTATCTCTTGTAACAGTCTTTCTCTTAAAGTCTATTTTATCTGATATGAGTTTTGTTACTTCAGCTTTCTTTTGATTTCCATTTGCATGGAATATCTTTTTCCATCCCTTCACTTTCAGTCTGTATTTGTCCCTAGGTCTGAAATGGGTCTCTTGTAGACAGCATATATATGGGTCTTGCTTTTGTATCCATTCAGCCAGTCTGTGTCTTTTGGTTGGAGCATTTAATCCATTCACATTTAAGGTAATTATCGATTATATATGGTCCTATTACCATTTTCTTAATTGTTTTGCATTTGTTTTTGTGGGTGTTTTTCTTCTCTTGTGTTTCCCACCCTGAGAAGTTTCTTTAGCATTTGTTGTAAAGCTGGTTGGGTGGTGCTGAATTCTCGTAGCTTTTGTTTGTCTGTAAAGCTTATGATTTCTCCATCGACTCTGAATGAGATTCTTGCTGGGTAGAGTAATCTTCATTGTAGTTTTTTTCTCTTTCATCACTTTAAGTATATCCTGCCACTCCCTTCTGGCCTTCAGAGTTTCTGCTGAAAAGTCAGCTGATAACCTTATGGGGTTTCCTTTGTATGTTATTTGTTGTTTTTCCCTTGCTGCTTTTAACATTTTTTCTTTGAATTTAATTTTTGTTAGTTTGATTAATATGAGTCTTGGTGTGTTTCTCCTAGGGTTTTTCCCATATGGGATTCTTTGTGCTTCCCGGACTTGGGTGACTATTTCCTCTCCCATGTTAGGGAAGTTTTCGACTATAATCTCTTCAAATATTTTCTCAGACCCTTTCTTTTTCTCTTCTTCTTCTGAGACCCCTATAATTCAAATGTTGGTGCATTTAGTGTTGTCCCAGAGGTCTCGGAGACTGTTCTTAATTCTTTTCATTCTTTTTTCTTTATTCTGCTCCTCGGCAGGTATTTCCACCATTCTGTCTTCCAGCTCACTTATTATTTCTTCTGCCTCAGTTATTCTGTTACTGATTCTTTCTAGTGTATTTTTCATTTCAGTTATTGTGTTGTTCATCTCTGTTTGTTTGTTCTTTAGTTCTTCTAGATCTTTGTTAAACATTTCTTGTATTTTCTCAATCCGTGCCTCCATTCTATTTCCGAGATTCTGGATCATCTATACTATCATTACTCTGAATTCTTTTTCAGGTAGATTGCCTATTTCTTCTTCATTTATTTGGTCTCATTGGTTTTTATGTTGCTTCTTCATCTGTGATATATTTTTTTGCTGCTTTTTTTTTTTTTTTTTTTTGATGAGTGGAATTGTGTTCCTGTCTTTCTGGTTGTTTGGCCTGAGGCTTTCATCACTGGAGTTTGTAGGCTGTTGGGTAGAGCTGGGTCTTGGTGCCAAGATGAGGACCTCTGGGAGACCTCACTCTGATGAATATTCCCTGGGGTCTGAGGTTCTCTGTTAGTCCAGTTGTTTGGACTTGGAGCTCCCACCACAGGAGCTTCAGCCTTACCCCTGGCTTGTGAACCAAGACCCCACATAGTGTATGGAGTGGCAAAAAAAAAAAAAAAAAAAAAGAAAAATAACAAAGTAAAAAATAAAATTGGAGTAGGAAACTAACAGATATGTTAGAAAAAATATAAAAATAAAAATATAGATGAAACAACAACCAGAAGGTAAAACAGATCCACAACAGTAAAAAAGAGGAGAAAAAAAAAATGTGGAAAGGTCCTTGGCTGTGGAGGGCGGGGCCTAGCAGGGGCTAGGTTTGGGTGGTGGGTGGGGCCTATGCTTAGGACCCACAGGGCTGGAAAAGGCCCTGGGGGTGTGGGGGTGGGGCTTAGGCTCAACGGAACAGAGTGGGCCCACACATGCCCCCCACCTCTGGTCTCAGAGGGCGGGGGACCCCACCTGGGAGCCAGCAGGCTTCCTGGGCTTGAGTGGGTAGGGCAGACGCCCTCTGCACCTCTTCTGCTCCTCTGGTCCTGGAGGGCCCCTCCTGCCTGCCTCTCCTGTTCTCCTCCCAGCCTTCCTCCTATGCCCCCAGGACCCACACGGCCCAGAGGGGCCCTCTGAGGGTGTAGGACCTGGCCCAAGAGCTGGGCAGACTTCTCTGGCCGATTGGGCAGGGGATACTCTGGGCGTGCTCCACCTGGATCCCAGCCCCCAGTGGTCCCTCCAGGCGTGGGAACCCCTCCCCCCCAGCCACCCCTCAGGGGCACTGGTCCTGTCCGGCCTCCCCCCACAGTCCCCCCATGTCCTACCAGTTCGTTTGTGGGTTCCTCCCATCATCTAGGGTGTCAAGATCCCACACCAGTGTCCTGCAGGTGCCCCAGTTGTGGGGAGACATGAACTCCACGTCTTCTCACGCCGCCATCTTGACTCCACCCCTCCCAGAGTAACTATTTCTATAGAGTGGTATCTCAGAGTCTCAGATAAGATAATATTTGGGCAGAGAACTGCAGAAAGTAATGGAGCAAGTGACCTGACCATCTGTGTGGCTGGAGTTGTGAGTGAATGAGAATATTAAAGACAGAGAAAACAGCAAGTTAAAAGCTCCTGAGCTTGCATTTGTGGAGCAGGAAATAAAAAGGCCAATGAGGCAGAAGCAAAGTGAGTGAGAAGGAGTAGGAGATACAGTCAGAGATGAACGAGGATGGTGGAGGGTGTTGCCCATGATTTAGAGCCTTGTAGGCCATGGGAAGGATTTGGCTTCTCTGAGTATGATGGGAATTGTTGCAAGAATTTGAGCAGAGAGGAGACACAACTGGATTTAAGGTTTAATAGATTCATTTAGTTGCTATGCTGAAAATATATTCTAGGTTGGCAGTGGTAGAAGGAGAAAGACTGTTCAAGAGGCTACTGTAAAAACCAGGCTGGAAATGGTAGTACCTTAAGATAAGGTCATACAAAGAAGTGAAGAGAAATAGTTGCTTTCTGGATTTATTTAAAAAATATGTCCAAAAGGAGTTGATGACAGATAGTGTGTAGGATATTTGAGACAGAAAGAAGTTGAGGGTGATCTCAATAGTTTTTTTTCTAAGCAGTTGAAAGAATGGCATTGTCATTTCATGATATGTGGAAAGTTTAGGTGTGGAAGGAAAATCAGAAATTGATTTTGGACACATTATATTTGAAATATGTATTATACTGTTCTGAGATATTCAGTAGACTGTTGGATGCATTAGTCTAGAATTCAAGAGGAAGGTCCTAGCTAGATTATTAAACTTGAAAGTGGTCAATATTTAGATGGTTTTCTAATCTATAAACCTGAATGCTCAGTTAGAGATTAGTAAGGTTAGGGAGGAAAATGATTTGGAAGGCTGAGCCACTAGACATTGCCAACATTTAGAGGTCGGGCCATAGAAATCAGCAAAGGAGAGAGAGAATCATTAGTCAATGACTGAGGAGGAAAACCAAGAGAGAACTGTCTTCTGAAAGCCTAGTGAAGAATGTTTTTCAGTAAGGATGGAGTGACATAGTAAGAGCAATGCAAAATAAAACTACTATTTCTCACCAGTTGTATTGGATGGTGACTTAGTAATATCTATAAAAATTACAAATGCATGTATCTTTCAACCCAATACTCTCATTTTCAGGAACTTAAACTATATATATAACAGAGTAATGTGGAATTATGTATGAATAATAAAGTATGAATACTGAGTATTCAAGGAAACATTTTATGTTATAGCAAAAGATTCATCTATAATAGGCTGGCTGTGAAATGTACAGTACATCTCCATGATGGAATATTATGCAGTTCTAGAAAAGAATGAGGAGAAGTTCTCTATGTAACTAGTATGAAAAGATTCCATGTTATATTATCAATATTAAGTAAAAGTATATATAGCATACTACCTTATCTATAGTAAAGGGAGGAAGAAATAAAACCCACAGTTGTTGTATGTGCATAAACACTGGAAATGTATACAAGAAAATAGTAAAAGTGTTTATTATATGGTGGGCAGATATGGAAGCATATGGATAAGAATGGGGATGGGAGTGAGTGTTGTAAATATATACTAAATAAAAATCATTTTGATAGAGACTTCCCTGGTGGTCCAGCAGTTAAGACTCTTCACTCCCAATGCAGGGGGCCCGGGTTCGATCCCTGGTCAGGGAACTAGGTCCTGCATGCCGCAACTAAGTGCCTGCATGACGCAACTAGAAGATTCCCGCATACGGCGACTAAAGATCCCGCACGCCGCAACGAAGACCTAGTGCAGCCAAATAAAAAAATAAATAAATAATTTTTTTAAACAAATGATTTTGATATTTGAATCACATATTTTTAAAAGGGAGGAGAAGGAGAGAGAGATCAGCTTTTTCAATGCTGCTAATAGGTTGCTGAGGTAAGCTGTGAAATAAATTGACCATCATATTTGGTAAAGGAGACACGTCAATAAAGAAAATACCTTCTAGAAGTTGTGTTGAAAAGGGGAAGCGAGATATGGAATGTTAGCTAGAAGGGGATATGAGGAAAGAATGTTATTAGGTTTATCTAGTGATGAGAGCAATAGATCTGAAAGGAAAATATTGATGGTGCTGAGAGAGAGAGAGAATTGTTGGCGTGGGTAAAAGACCTACCAGTGATGGCATTCCTTCTGAATTTTCATTTTCATGCTTCAGACTAATATCAAGCTATCCTCTCAACAGAAATGTTTTATCACCTTCCTTCCTTTCCTTACATCTCTGCCCCTTTAAATTGTTTCCCCGTTTGCCACTGCAGAAGAACAAATAGATTAGATTAGAATTTTTAGAGATCTAAAATATCCACTTTATGTGGACATCTAATTTAATCCTCAGAACCATCCTGTGAACTTCATATTGCTATTCGCATTTTACAGAGAAGGAAATTGATATTCAGGTTAACTTGCCCATGTTTGTACAGTAGATAGTAGCACATTCTAGATTCAAATGTCAGCTCTTTATGAATCTAGAGGGTTTTTGTTTTGTTTATTGTTTTTCCATGTTGTAATGACTTCCATGGATATTCTGAAAAGGCTTCAAAGAACCAGCGTGTTACTACAAGCAATAATAAAATTTTCTTCTACTTGTTCATTCAACAAATAGTTATTGAGCACCTATCTTGCATTAGGCACTTAACTAGGTATGGAAATAAAGGGATGAATGGGATGGATATGAATTCTGGCCTCATGATGCCTGTAATCTTTTGAAGAAAAGAGATTTAGCAAATCATTATGATTACAAGAGGTGTTACAATAGCAAAAGGCTGTCTGTGAGTAGAAACAAAGTTCTATACTGAGAGAATGAGCTATAATAAAAAAGCTGTGGGCTATAAATAAAATAATAGGATAAACTTTTATTTTTATTCATTCACATGTTATTTGGTCAATATAATTATAAATAATAATAGTAAACTGCTATTGAAGAGAATGTCAAGAATCACAGAATAAAATATCCTTTAAGTGTCTTATATATTAGGGCTTAAAAAAATAAATATTTTATGATACTAAATATGTAATAAAAGCAGTTTACCTTTTTCTTAATTTAACTCTTATTCTTAAATAAACTCACTCACAGTTTTAGAAAACTTGAAAATAAAACTCAAACGTCTGTAAGTTTTTCTTTGGTGATCTCTTAAGGGTTTCATGAAAGAATTATAAATATTATCTTTCATCTTTGAAACCATGTTCTTTGGTCCTCTAGAGGAAACGGTGTGAGAATAAATAATACATTTGTAAACCCAGGATAGAATATAATCTTGACTCTATTGATAAGAATTGACATACACAAAATAGCTAATAAAGTACAAATCACAGTGCCAGTGTGCAGGAGGAATGGGGAGAGACATAAGACTAAGGGAGACACAATAAAAAAGAAAAGTACATGATATAACTCCCTCAATATTTTAAAACAGATGTCATCACATGCAGAAAGTTATCAGCATTTTTATGTTTCTGATTCTGTACTTTGTTTCAAAGTCATGAGAACTATAAAGAGTAACAGTGTTTACCTTTTATGAATTTATCTTTCTAAAGATATGATGCACAATAACCAAATTTTCTTCCTTTACATTTTCATCAAAAACTGGAAGAATAGGGCTTCCCCAGTGGCGCAGTGGTTGAGAATCTGCCTGCCAATGCAGGGGACACGGGTTTGAGCCCTGGTCTGGGGGGATCCCACATGCCGCGGAGCAGCTGGGCCCGTGAGCCACAACTGCTGAGCCTGCGCGTCTGGAGCTTGTGCTCCGCAACGGGAGAGGCCTGCGCACCGTGATGAAAAGTGGCCCCCACTTGCCACAACTGGAGAAAGCCCTCGCACAGAAACGAAGACCCAACACAGCCAAAAATAAATAAATAAATACATAAATTTTTTTTTTTTTTTAAATTTATTTATTTATTTTTGGCTGTGTTGGGTCTTCGGTTCGTGCGAGGGCTTTCTCTAGTTACGGCAAGTGGGGGCCACTCTTCATCGCGGTGCGGGGACCGCTCTTCATCGCGGTGCGCGGGCCTTTCACTATCGCGGCCCCTCCCATTGCGGGGCACAGGCTCCAGACGCGCAGGCTCAGTAGTTGTGGCTCACGGGCCCAGCTGCTCCGTGGCATGTGGGATCTTCCCAGACCAGGGCTCGAACCCGTGTCCCCTGCATTAGCAGGCAGATTCTCAACCACTGCGCCACCAGGGAAGCCCCAATACATAAATTTTTAAAAAATTAAAAAAAAAAAAAGGACTTGCCCTGTCCGGCAATCCCATGTCTGGGAAAAAACAAACAAACAAACAAAAAAACTGGAAGAATATTTTCTGAATTAGCCTTGAGATGGATGCTATTGTGCAGTTTCACTAAAATACCCAGATACTTTGATATTATGTGCACATCTGTTAGTTCAAGAAGAGCAAGAGAAAGCTTTGGGTGTTGTCCATGTATGGAAAGTAGTTATAACTCCCTTCATTCACTTTCTCCCGCCTTCCAATATGGCATTTAGTAGCTTGAACATTCTTCAGTGGTTCCTTTTCATTTCTGGGTAGAGGATCCACCCATGGAAATGTACAATATACGTCAATATCTGATTCCTGCCGTCTCCCAAACTTACTTATCTCGTGTGCTCATTACTTTCTAAATGCTCTCCCATGCCCAGATATCCCATGCTGTTTCTCACTGTTTTACATTCATGCAATACTTAAAGTGCTATCCTGCCTGCTCTTTGCCTGATGAACCCTTACTCACTTGTCAAGACTCAGATCAAATGGTCACCTCTTCTGGGATGGCTTCCCTCACCTCTCCAAGTGGAGTTAATCACCTCTGCTTTTCTGCTCCCATCTTGTATTTCTTTGGTCTTTGTTAGTGATTTACTTGTTTAATAGCTCCATTTCCAGATTGGTAGTTCTGGGAAGGCAGGTTCCAGTCATCTTAGTATCACTGTCCAGAGCCTGCTTTATATTTGTTGTTTAAAAAATATATGTTTAATAAGTCTTTTGAGGGCACAGCGGGTGGAGGTGAATATCAGAGAAGAAAAAGTAGGCTCCTAGGGCTGCTAGCTTTGAACCTGTCTCATGGGGATTTGTGGCTACTGGTGGGTGGGGGAAAGAGTCAGATCATGCAGATGAGCTGGGAAAAAAAGGGCAACTGGAGTTGGACAAATTTTGAAAGAATTGCAGTTTATATATTTCCAGCATTTATTTCTAAAGGGCACTGCTTCAAGAGTGTTTCATTGGAGTGTGGTTTTAATAAAGTCTAGAGCCATTTGCTTGTCCTCAAGATGTTCCTTGTAACTCTAAGGCTATATCTAAATTAAAGCTAATGACCAAACAGATTTTTTTCTCTGTTAATGTCTAGCAGGAAAGAACCATTAGAAAATTTGTGAATTAGAGTCTGTTTATTGAGAAGAATCATCATGTATTCCCTTAAGCAATTTCCTGTCTTAAAAGTAAGTATAACTGATATGTTCAGTGAGCAAGACTCATGGAATGTAATCAAGAGCAACTTTATTTTGTCTCCCACTATTCTAATAAAACTTATTCAGTGGGGAGAAGTTCCTCCTCTGACCCTGGATAAAAAGTCTTGCAGTCCAAAGATTTTCTATTCACTCCTAAGTAATAAAAAGCCCTGCAGCCACTTTAAGTCACAAACACATTCTCCTTGAATAATTAGAAATCCCTAGGGCCTCCTGTAATAATCAGAGCTTCAAACTTTATTCACGGTTAGAGGGACGCCTTGTCCTCACAAGGGCTGGTTGCAGACCAGCACTTCGACTTGCAGACCAGCACTTCGACTTCTTTCTTACCTCCTTATCCCTCACTAATGGTAATATTTGATGCTGCTAGAGTTGAAGTTCTGGAAGGAAGGGTCAGAAAGAGGCCAAGAAGGTCTTATTTGGCTGACACTGCCCTAAGGTGGCATTGGGGGTTTCAATCTGGTTCCTTCTCTCATGGGCTCTTTGTTAGGTTCTTCAGAGAACCCCACTGGGAGCCTCTCACCATGCCTCCTAAAGTGTGGATAATTTGGGACTAGATGATGCATTCTCTTATGCACTCATCAGCCCCTCATGGGTCTACCACAGTTGGGGTTACCTTCCCCCTCCAGACAGTCCTTTTCAGCCATATTTTCACAGGCTCCAAGCTGGCTCTTGCTCACCTGGACCACAGTTATGAATCCTTGCCCTCATAAACAGTAGAATGGAGTCACACTGGTGTAGCCCATATTGATCTCTTTCACTGCTTGCCACCTCAGATTGATAGCAGAGCCTCTTTCCTTTAGATTCCTAAGGGATATATCGGATAACTATCCACCGTGCCTCCTAAACTCCTGCTGATACATACCAGAGCACACATTTTAGCCCTTCTCTTCAAGCTTAAGAGAAAGGGAATGCATCTCCTACCCCCAATCCCCCTCAGCACACTGATGCCTGTCTCCAAAGAATGACCCTCCTCATAAATCTTATTTCAGTCTTCAAAAACATTACCATTTTACATCCTTGGTGGGAGTAAAGGGTTTTCAAGAGTCTTGTAACTACTTTTCAAAGATTCCTTTTTAAAGTCTGCATATAGCCTGGCAGTTTCTTTGGAATACATCCCTTAGGGTATCTTGGTGTCTAAGATGAAACTTCCAAATTAAAGTCCTGTTACTCAAATAAATATTCACAAAACAGTAATAAGTAGACATTTGAATGTATTAGTCTTCACTGATAGGCATTATTGACTTGTACATATGAATTTAGGGTTAGTGATCTGTAGAGAGGCCCCTAAGTTACAAATAAATTAATTGTTCTTTATGCCCTTGATGTAGATCTTATCTTTTTTTTTTTTTTTTATATAGTCAGTTTTTGGTTTTTTTTTTTTTTTAATTTTATTTACTTATTTATTTATTTTTGGCTGTGTTGGGTCTTCGTTTCTGCGCGAGGGCCCTCTCCAGCTGCGGCGAGCGAGGGCCACTCTTCATCGCGATGCGCGGGCCTCCCACCATCGCGGCCTCTCCTGTTGCGGAGCACAGGCTCCAGACACGCAGGCTCAGCAGTTGTGGCTCATGGGCACAGCTGCTCCGCGGCACGTGGGATCCTCCCAGACCAGGGCTCGAACCCGTGTCCCCCGCATTGGCAGGCAGATTCTCAACCACTGCGCCACCAGGGAAGCCCTAGATCTTATCTTGATACCCTCACAGGCCTAGTGAGTGAAGAGGTGAACAAGAGAATCTTTTTAATTGTTCTTCAAAAATTCTGTAGCTAGCAAATCGAGTAGATTCCAAAATACAACATATGTGTTATTTGGATTGGTAAGGCATTTTCTCATAGAAAGAACATGGTAAGTAGTTCAAGATAAGTGTCTGATGAATGAATTAAACAATGATCAGGTATCTAGGCTATCTCTAAGGAATTCAATTATGTCCCTAAAAGTACTAGCCTGTAATCTGAATGCTAAGAACAGAGTGACATATGGTTTTGGTAGAAGAAGAAGAGTTTTTTTTTCCTCTCTTAGACTGAGTTGGACAAAGTGTTTAGCCAGTTTGGCTTTGGTATACTTTAACCTCCTTTTTTTTTGGATACCTTTCTCCTGTCTCCTTGTGCTCAGGCACCTATTTACCCAGTATACTAATAGTTTTCTAAATCCCAAGCCCAGCCTTCTTTTCAGAGTTTTCTACATTCCTAATTCACCTCCCCTTTTCATTAACACAGTTCACATCAGCACCACTCACTGATCTAAGTTGGACATAGCAGAAAGTGTTATGATTGAATTAATTCACACTAATGTTTAGATGGCTGGAAATAGTTTAAATAGTTTATCCATGCCAGAAATCCAATATTTGCATCTCAAAAAAGAGGTTTATTAATCCAAATTAATTAATTTAATCTGTGATGGAATGAGTATCTTGCATAGGGCCTGGGATATGTTAAGCTTTCAGTATTATTTGTTGAATGAATGAATGAATGTTGGGCTTTCAGGCAGTATAAAAAAATGAAGTGAACATTTTGTGCAATTTAGGGAAGATATTTTTAGGTAGGGGTGGCATCTTTTTAGACTTACCAGCTCTACCTTCAGGGTCAGCTCCTTAGACTGTTTTGCTTTTCAAAGTTCTAAAGGTAAAACCCATAGAGTATTTAAAAATCTAAACATTTTTACAACTCACACACGGAAGTAGAAAACAAAGGCAGTGGGAGATTGGGGAGTTGGGATTGGGTCAGGAATTGTAATGGCAAAGGTATTTGTTAGTCCAGATTTGTAAAACTGAGGGACTCTGAACTGAAATACAATATGAGTAGAGTGTAAAAATTAGATTTGACTTCATGTTTATTTAGCTTTTTTGGTGTAAATTATCTGTATCCTTTTATCAAGACTATGTAACATGAGCTCCTTGGTTTCTTTCACAGCTATTTTGCTTCTCTAAATAAACCAAACTGTGACAGAGACTTGGCTCAATGAGGGAAAGAGAGGGGGGAAAAAAAAAAAAGGAAAGAAATTTGCCTTGTGTCCCAGCAGTCTCAGTCAGTATATGAAGAGGAGGCTGATGAACTTGCTTGAGCTACACCCTAGGTTGTGAGTCAGGGCTGGTGCCTTTGAACTGCTTTATTCTGCCCAGACGCTAGGTAATCTGGACTGAAAAACAATGAAAAATGCAATATTGAATAACATATACTAATAAAGTACCTGAAGTTACTATATATTCAATGCCAGGTAAAATAACCCTTCACTACCATAAAGAGCAGTGGGTATACCTAAACTTTTCCAAATAAATACTAATGTAAAACATCAGGAGGAAAAATGGCCCCACAAACTAAATATATGTGTCACATTAGTAAAATAATGCTATGGGGTTTAAAAAAAGGGGGGCGGGGAGGAGGAATCACCAGTATGCAAATGATTAGAAGCTAATTGGATTTCTCAGAGGAGTAGAGTTGAGAACCCACTGGTTGTTTAAAGAGCAATGAATTCTGAGCTCTTACAACTGCATGCTGAAGAAGATCCTCCATGCACTTACAGAGGTCATGGTGCCTTTTAATACAACTATAGGAATACTGCTAAAAACACTGCACAGATAGTAATCTTTAAGCCTCAGATGAGCCACAGTCAGCTTTGCAATGCTGCCTGCAGAAAGAAAGATCTCATTTGTGAAAATAACCACTCTGTTTTCATATTGCCAGACATCTGCTCCTGGCTAAGAACAACATGAAAGGGAATTTTTTTCTGGTAGGGCTCTGTCCTTCTGCAAAGGAAGACATTCTTTTGAAATAATTGACCATCTCGACAGAATGGCCTATATTCGTATCTGCAAATTAATCTAATCAGGGCCTCCCCCTTGGGTTAAAATTGACACTTAACTCTCGTGGATGCCTAATGCCATTCTTGTCCTTACACTTTATGCCAGGGTCAGCGACGACAAAGATAAGGTGCAAAATATTTGGCAATACAAAGAATACAATGTCCTAGAAGAAAGTAAGGAAACACATTCAGTGGGCACCTATGGTTTGCATTTATCAGGCATGCTACTCTCCTATATATACCTTTGTAACAACCTTTTTTTTTTACATCTTTATTGGAGTATAAATACTTTACAATGTTGTGTTAGTTGCTGTACAACAAAGTAAATCAGCTATATGTATACATATATACCCATATGCCCTCCTTCTTGAGCCTCCCTCCCACCCTCCCTATCCAACCCCTATAGGTGGTCACAAAGCACCGAGCTGATCTTCCTGTGCTATGCAGCAGCTTCCCATGAGCCATCCATTTTACATTTGGTAGTGTATATATGTCAATGCTACTCTTCATCCCAGCTTCTCCTTCCCCCCGGTGCCCTCAAGTCCTTTCTCTAGGTCTGTGTCTTTATTCCTGCCCTGCCACTAGGTTCATCAGTACTGCTTTTTAAAATTCCATGTATATGCATTAGCATATGTTATTAGTTTTTCTCTTTCTGACTTACTTCACTCTGTATCACAGACTCTAGGTCCATCCACCTCACTACAGATAACTCAACTTCATTTCTTTTTATGGCTGAGTAATAGTCCATTGTATATATGTGCCACATCTTCTTTATCCATTCATCTGTGGATGGACATTTAGGTTGCTTCCATGTCCTGGCTATTGTAAATAGAGCTACAATGAACATTGTGGTACATGACTCTTTTTGAATTATGGTTTTCTCTGGGTATATGCCCAGTAGTGGGATTGCTGGGTCATATGGTAGTTCTATTTTTAGTTTTTTAAGGAACCTCCATACTGTTCTCCATAGTGGCTGTATCAATTTACATTCTCACCAACAGTGCAAGAGGGTTCCCCTTTCTCCACACCCTCCCCAGCATTTATTATTTGTAGATTTTTTGATGATGGCCATTCTGACCAGTGTGAGGTGATACATCATTGTGGTTTTGATTTGTATTTCTCTAATGATTAGTGATGTTGAGCATCTTTTCATGTATTTGTTGGCCATCTGTATGTCTTCTTTGGAGAAATATCTATTTAGGTCTTCTGCTCATTTTTGGATTGGGTTGTTTGTTTGTTTTTGTGATATTGAGCTGCATGAGCTGCTTGTATATTTTGGAGATTAATTCTTTGTCAGTTGCTTCATTTACAAATATTTTCTCCCATTCTGAGGGTTGTCTTTTCGTCTTGTTTATGGTTTCCTTTGCTGTGCAAAAGCTTTGAAGTTTCATTAGGTCCCATTTGTTTATTTTTGTTTTTATTTCCCTTACTCTAGGAGGTGGGTCAAAAAGGATCTTGCTGTGATTTATGTCAAAGAGTGTTCTCCCTATGTTTTCCTCTAAGAGTTTTATAGTGTCTGGCCTTACATTTAGGTCTTTAATCCATTTTGAGTTTCTTTTTGTGTATGGTCTTAGGGTGTGTTCTAATTTCATTCTTTTATATGTAGCTGTCTGTTTTCCCCAGCACCACTTATTGAAGAGGCTGCCTTTTCTCCATTGTATATTCTTGCTTCCTTTGTCAAAGATGAGGTGACCATATGTGTGTGGGTTTATCTCTTGGCTTTCTATCCTGTTCCATTGATCTATATTTCTGTTTTTGTGCCAGTACCATACTATCTTAATTACTGTAGCTTTGTAGTATAGCCTGAAGTCAGGGAGTCTGATTCCTCCAGCTCCATTTTTCTTTCTTAAAATTGCTTTGGTTATTTGGGGTCTTTTGTGTTTCCATACAAATTGTAAAATTTCTTGTTCTAGTTCTGTGAAAAATGCCATTGGTAATTTGATAGGGATTGTATTTAACCTGTAGATTGCTTTGGGTAGGAAAGTCATTTTCACAAAATTGATTCTTCCAATCCAGGAGCATGGTACATCTCTCCATCTGTTTATGTTATCTTTGATTTCTTTCATCAGTGTTGATGAGTACAGGTTTTCTGAGTACAGGTCTTTTGCCTCCTTAGGTAGGTGTATGTCTAGGTATTTTGTTCTTTTTGTTGCGATTGTAAATGGGAATATTTCCTTAATTTCTCTTTCTGATCTTTCATTGTTAGTGTATAGGAATGCAAGAGATTTCTGTGCATTAATTTTGTATCCTGCAACCTTACCAGATTCATTAATTAGCTCTAGTAGTTTTCTGGTGGCATCTTTAGGATTCTCTATGTATAGTATCATGTCATCAGCAAACAGTGACAGGTTTACTTCTTCTTTTCCAATTTGTATTCCTTTTATTTATTTTTCTTCTCTGCTGTGGCTAGGACTTCCAAAACTATGTTGAATAATAGTGGCGAGAGTGCACATCCTTATCTTGTTCCTGATCTTAGAGGAAATGCTTTCAGTTTTTCACCATTGAGACTGATGTTTGCTGTGGGTTTGTTGTATATGGCTTTTATTATGTTGAGGTGGGTTCCCTCTGTGCCCACTTTCTGGAGAGTTTTTATCTTAAATGGGTGTTGAATTTTGTTGAAAGCTTTTTCTGCATCTATTGAGATGATCATATGGTTTTTGTTCTTTAATACGTTAATATGGTGTATCGCATTGATTGTTTTGCGTATATTGAAGAATCCTTGCATCCCTGGGATAAATCCCACTTTATCATGGTGTATGATCCTTTTAATGTGTTGTTGGATTCTGTTTGCTAGTATTTTGTTGAGGATTTTTGCATCTATGTTCATCAGTGATATTGGTCTCTAATTTTCTTTTTTTGTGATATCTTTGTCTGGTTTTGGTATCAGGGTGATGGTGGCCTCATAGAATGGGAGTGTTCCTCCCTCTGCAATTTTTGGGAAGAGTTTAAGAAGGATAGGTGTTAACTTTTCTCTAAATGTTTGATAGAATTCGCCTGTGAAGCTATCTGGTCCTGGACTTTTGTTTGTTGGAAGATTTTTAATTACAGTTTCAATGTGATTACCTGTGATAGGTCTGTTTATGTTTTCTAATTCTTCCTGGTTCAATCTTGGAAGGCTGTACTTTTCCAAGAATTTGTCCATTTCTTCCAGGATTTCCATTTTATTGGCATATAGTTGCTTGCAGTAGTCTCTTATGATATTTTGTATTTCTGTGGTGTCAGTTGTAATCTCTCCTTTTTAATTTCTAATTTTATTGATTTGAGTTCTCTCCCTTTTTTCCTTGATGAGTCTGACTAAAGATTAATCAATTTTGTTTATCTTCTCAAAGAACCAGCTTAGTTTTATTCATCTTTGCTATTGTTTTCTTTGTTTCTATTTCATTTATTTTTTGCTCTGATATTTATGATTTCTTTCCTTCTACTAACTTTGGGTTTTCTTTGTTCTTCTTTTTCTGGTTGCTTTAGGTGTAAGGTTAAATTCTTTATTTCAGATTTTTCTTTTTCTTGAGATGAGCTTGAATTGCTATGAACTTCCCTCTTAGAACTGCTTTTGCTGCGACCCATAGGTTTTGGATCATCGTGTTTTCATTGTCATTTGTTTCTAGGTAGTTTTTGATTTCCCCTTTGATTTCTTCAGTGATCTCTTGGTTATTTAGCAGCACACTGTTTAGCCTCCATATATTTGTGTTTTTTACTGTCTTTTTCGTGTAATTGATTTCTAACCTCATAGCATTGTAGTTGGAAAAGATGCTTGATTTGATTTCAATATTCTTAACTTTTCCAGACTTGATTTGTGACCCAAGATGTGATCTATTCTGGAGAACATTCTGTGTGCACTTGAGAAGAAAGTGTATTCTTCTGCTTTCAGGTGAAATGTCCTAAAAATATCAATTAAGTCTATCTGGTCTATTGTGTCATTTAAAGCTTGTGTTTCCTTATTTATTTTCTGTCTGGATGATCTGTCTATTGGTAAAAGTCCCCCACTGTTATTGTGTTACTGTCAATTTCCCCTTTTATGGCTGTTAGCATTTTCCTTATATATTGAGGTGCACCTATGTTGGGTGCATATATATTTATAATTGTTATGTCTTCTTCTTGGATTGATCCCTTGATCATTATGTAGTGTCTTTCCTTATCTCTTGTAACAATCTTTATTTTAAAGTCTATTTTATCTGATATGAGTATTGCTAGTCCAGCTTTCTTTTGATTTCCATTTGCATGGAATATCTTTTCCCATCCCCTCACTTTCAGTCTGTGTGTGTCCCTAGGTATGAAGTGGGTTTCTTGTAGACAGCATATATAAGGGTCTTGTTTTTGTATCCATTCAGCCAGTCTGTGTCTTTTGGTTGGAGCATTTAACCCATTTACATTCAAGGTGATTATCGATATGTGTGTTCCTATTACCATTTTCTTAATTGATTTGCATTTGTTTTTGTGGGTGTTTTTCTTCTCTTGTGTTTCCCACTTAGAGCAGTTCCTTTAGCATTTGTTGTAAAGCTGGTTCGGTGGTGCTGAATTCTCATAGCTTTTGTGTGTCTGTAAAGCTTTTGATTTCTCCATAGAATCTGAATGAGCTCCTTGCTGGTAGAGTAATCTTGGTTGTAGGTTTTTCCCTTTCATCACTTTAAATATGTCCTGCCACTCCCTTCTGGCTTGCAGAGTTTCTGCTGAAAGATCAGTGGTTAACCTTGTGGGGATTCCCTTGTATTTTATTTGTTGCTTTTCCCTTGCTGTTTTTATATTTTTCTTTGTATTTAATTTTTGATTAATATGTGTCTTGGCATGTTTCTCTTTGGGCTTATCCTGTTGGGACTCTCTGTGCTTCCTGGACTTGATTGACTATTTCCTTTCCCATGTTAGGGAAATTTTCGACTATAATCTCCTCAAGTATTTTCTCAGACCCTTTCTTTTTCTCTTCTTCTTCTGGGACCCCTATAATTTGAATGTTGGTGCGTTTAATGTTGTCCCAGAAGTCTCTGAGACGGTCCTCAATTCTTTTCATTCTTTTTTCTTTATTCTGCTCCCTGGCAGTTATTTCCACCATTTTATCTTCTAGCTCACTTATCCATTCTGCCTCAGTTATTCTGCTATTGATTCCTTCTAGAGTATTTTTATTTTCAGTTATTGTGTTGTTCATCTCTGTTTGTTTGCTCTTTAATTCTTCTAGATCCTTGTTACACGTTTCTTGTATTTTCTCCATTCTCTTTCTGAGATTTTGGACCATCTTTACTGTCATTACTCTGAATTCTTTTTCAGGTAGGTTGCCTATTTCATCTTCATTTATTTGGTCTTGTAGGTTTTTACCTTGCTCCCTCATCTGTAACATATTTTTTTGTCATTTCATTTTTCTTTTTTGATGGGTGGGGCTGTATTCCTGTCTTACTGGTTATTTGGCCTGAGGTATCCAGCACTGGAGTTTGCAGGCAGTTGGATAGAGCCAGGTCTTGGTGACGAGATGAGTTCCTCCAGGAGGCCTCACTCTGATTAATATTCCCTGGGGTCTGAGCTTCTCTGTTAGTCTAGCAGTTTAGACTTGGAGCTCCCACCATAGGACCTAGGGCCCAATCTCTGGCCTGGGAGCCAAGATCCTGCAAGAAGCGTGGCGTGGCAAAAAAAAAAAAAAAAGCAAACAAGCCAAAAGGAGCAGAACAATAACAAAGTATAAAGAATAAAATAAAATTAAAAAAATAAAAGATTTATTAGAAAAAATAAAATGTAAATGAATCAACATCAATGAATCAACAACAAGGTAAAACAGAACCCCAATCTAAAAGAGGAAAAAAAAAAAAAAGCCTTGGCTATAGGGGGCGGAGTTTAGGGGGGGTGGAACTTA
Source organism: Balaenoptera physalus (assembly GCF_965194825.1). Lineage (NCBI taxonomy): Eukaryota > Metazoa > Chordata > Mammalia > Artiodactyla > Balaenopteridae > Balaenoptera > Balaenoptera physalus. The sequence goes on along the minus strand of NC_138882.1, from coordinate 109,988,111 downwards.
GTGGGGGTTAGGGTGGGGTGGGGCCTAGGCAGGGCAACGTTCAAACGTGGGGCATGACGTCTGCTTAGGACCTGTGTGGAAGGGGAGTGGCAGCACGTCCAATAGGGGGCCTCTGGAGTGTGGAGTTCTGGAGTTTGCAGGTAAGGCCCTGAGTGAGGGTGTGTGGGTGGGGTTTAGGCCCAGCATGTTGGAGGGGGTCTCAGAGGGGGTCTCCAAGTGTAGAGGTAGGGCCCTGGGTGGGGGTATAGGGGCGGGGCTTGGGCTCTGCACCGCAGGATAAAGGCTCCAAGGGCAGAGGATTAGGCCTGGGAGCCCAACAGGCTCCCTGGTGCCTAAGTGGACAGGGAAAGCACTGGCCGTGTTCCCTTCCATTCCTCCGCCTCCGCACCCCCCCCCAACATCGACCCCATCCCCACTGGACCCCTAACTGTGGGTGGTTCCCACTGGGTGTAGGAACTCCTCCCCTCCCCCAGCCACCCCTCAGGGGTGCCAGTCCCGGAGGTCCAGCCTTTACTTTGGCTCCCCCTTCCCTCCCTCCCACTCCCTCCAGACCTGCATGGCTGGAGGGGGCCTAGTGGGCAGAGGATCAGGCCCAGGATCCCCAAGTGGACAGGGGAAACCTGACCACACTCCGTTTTTGATCCTCTGCTCTCCCAGTGGTCCCCCAATTTCCCCCTACCAACGTGGGATCGCTTCCCCTCCCCCAGCCACCCCTCAGGGGTGCCAGTCCCATTCCGCCTCTACTTCTCCTCCCCTTCACTCCCCCACCATGGCCCACGTCCTACCCAGTCTCTGGGGGTTCCTCCGTCCCATTAGGTGTCTGTTGTCCCCCATCAGTGCCTAGTAGGTGCCCCAGTTGTGCAGAGATGCGAATTCCCTGTCCTCCTAGTCTGCCATCTTGACTCCGTCCCCCAAGCATGTCTGCAACTTTTTAAAGATGAGGAGCCTGAGCATAGAGAGTTTAAATAAGTTGTCCAATATTTCTCAGCCTGTAAAGTGGAAAATGTAGAACTTAAACCTAGAGCTATCAAACCCTAAAACCCAGATCATCCCTCTGGGTTACACTGGCTTCCTTAAAGGACTTAAAGGTTGCAAGAAAGGTAAGACTAACAAAAGATACTGTGAAATACTAAACACTTTTGTTGGGGCAGAGGACAGGGGGACCAGGGACAAAGCAACATTCTAGATATTTCATCAAATGGATCCTCCCTTGTGCGCATCTGAGTGCACTCTGTGTTTCATTGTTTTCTACTCAGAGGCAGTACATTTTCTTTCAGGCCCAGATTTTTTACTCTAATCTTGTTTCCCCAATGTAGTGCCTAGCCAAAGTATTGATAACACAGGGACGGGTTGTGTTAACATGTGCTGTCCTATTTTGAATGGAACAAAGCGGTCCAAATAGAACTCTACTGTGTCAGAAAGGTAAGCTATTTACCATATTTCACAGTCATTGCTTTGTGGCATTTTAAAATTCACAAGCATATCGTGTTGTCTTTCTGATTATGAATTGTAGATATTTTGACAAACTAGATATTTCTCTAAGAAGCCCCATCCTATATTTAAGTAGCAAAGAACCAGAAAAAACCCTGTTTTCTTTGGAATTATTTTATATGGTCTGGTCAATGTCAAAATGCTGTAGTTGCCTAATACGTAGCAGGTCATACCAATCATTCCTCCACGGGTCCATTGTGATTGCACAGCAGACCCCACACATCAACAACCTGAGTGATTTGACACTCCAGCTCTGAAAAAGGTAAATACAATTAATGCTGGGCTGTGAAATAAGTTGAAGTATTCATTTGGGGATGCTAATCAGATTTGGAGACCGACCCCAAAGTATTCTCAGTGTTGTGTTTTTCATTTAAAAATCTATAAAATTTTATTAAGAGTGAGAAATATTGAAACTACCAAATAAACATGAGGAGGATATTAAGTGGCCTGTCTGCTGATATTAACTGTGGAATTTACTGCAGAAAAAAAGAGCTAATGCAAAATCAGCATTCCGTCTCGTGTCCTTGCTCTTTGAAGAACACCAAACATTTGACATATTAGAAATGGCTTAGAACCAAGTCAAAATTTAACAGAACTACTAATCCTGTTTGTATAAACTTGACTTGGAAGGGCTGAGAAGGAGCACCGGACTGCAAGTCAGGAAACGGGCCCCCATCCTGGCTCAGTCACAGTCTGTGTGATCTGGAGGAAGTCTCTCAGTCTTTTGTTTCAATGACCTCATCTGGCAAATGGGAGAAATAATACCTCTCTCTGCCTGTGTGGGAATGTTGTGAATATCAAATAAGATGATCCACATACTAGCAGTGAGAAGCATGTCTTAGCACTATAAAATATGTTATTATTATTATCCAGAGGTAAAGCTATTAAAATGAAGATTTAATTTGATGTATCTAAAAGAGGTACGCAATAAAATACCTTGTCAATCAGATCAAGGCAATGTCTTTTATTGATGACAGTAAAATATACAAGCATAAATTGGCTTTCCTACCAGCTGTTCCCTACTGTTTCCCAAGGAACATTCCCTTTCACCCCCAAGAAAAATTAAGCTGTAGAAATCTGTTATTGTGACATTTAACCATCAGACACTTACTTTCCCATTTTACTACTTTCCTTTTTATTGTCCCTGGTGGTAAATTCACTGGAGATGGAAGCACTGGTAGCACGCAGGTTGGGCCTTTGGATTTCCAGCAGTAATAATTGCCTAACTGCTTGAATGTCAGTGGTTGGTGTACAAAAGGACTCCACTAACTGAGATTTACTAGTTTCCCCCTTTGATATTCCATTAAGGATATTGTAGAGAGAAAGTGTGCTTTGAAAAATTGTTAGGAAAAACTGTGAGTTAGGTTTCTAGAGCTCTACCACATACGGCTCTAGGCTCAACAAGGCTGTTAGGTGCAGGGAAATGAGTGGGAGTTCTGATTATGACCAATGTTCAAATCTTAGCTCCTCCACTTATGCATTGAAGTGACTTTGGTTTTAAGCAATTTATTATTCAGAACCTCAGTTTCCTTGTCTGTGTAAAAAGCATGATGGTGCGTTCATTTATTTAACTACTGTGTGTTGAGCATTTGCTATGTGGCAGATACATGCTGGGTTCTGAGGGGCCAGTGATGATCAAAACATGCTCATGTGGAGTTTACATATAGTGGGGAAAGTGGAAATGAAAAGATAAGCAAGGATATAAACTCTTCTTCACAAAGTTTAGTAAGGAATCAAAGTGGAAGGGCTATAGACTGTGAGAAGTATTATGTAATTATAAGATTAAAGTAATAGCGGGGATAAGCAGAAAAGAGATTTAGAAGAATATGTTTAGAGGACTATACCTAGTAACAATAGTAGCTACCAGTGCATTCAATAATAATAATATAATAATAGCTATCATTATTGAATGATTACTAGGTGCTACATACCATGAAAGTAATTTACATGTATTACATACATTTTATCCACTTTACACACCAATGAGATAATTATTGTTGTTTCTTTTAACAGAGGAGAAAATAGAAGCTCCAGAAGGTTAGGTGACTTTCTCAAATCTCGCAGCTAGTGAGTGATGGAGTTAGAACTCTGATCCCAGGTTTTTTAAGACTGATCATTAATGTTCGTAACCACTGTGCTAACAACTGTGCCACCATAACAACAGCAGCAACAATCTAAATTTTATGGAAATGTTACCTAAATATCTGTTCCCCTCCCTGTCCCCTCCTATCACGTGTAAAAAGAAGCTTCTACAATTCAGGAATTGTGACCCATGAAGACATGCATATTGAAATTCAAATGTCTGATCTTCTTTTGTGGGGTTCCAACTTCCAGAGCAGAAAGTTCCTAACTAATATATTTCCTTGACAAATAAAATAAAGCAAGTATGTCGTTCTACCTGGAAATCTTTAAATTATCTCTTTAGACTTTCAGCACACAATTTACAAGTGACAGGCAACATATTTCTTTATCTTTATGTTTGAAATAACTTTCAAAGAGAGTGAAGAGGGGCGTTTGACATTATTGTAATCAATTCTGTCAAAAATATTATTGGATTTACTTGATTTTTGTGAACACAATCATTTTTCATTGTTATTCTGAATTTTCTCAGATGTTTTACAGGAAGCTAACATAAATAGTAAAATATGCTTCAGTGAGACAGCTGTTGAAAAAATAACGAGGAGGTGCTCTTCTGAGCAGAGGCACTGTGTAAGCTGTGATGGCCATTTTTGTAGCAAAAAAGGCAATTTCCCAAGTGTCCTCTGCCTAATACAAACTCCACTCTCCTCAACCAGAAGGGCGACATGGCTTCCTGTAACCTGAATGGCAGCTGGACTTTGTTGGGGTCAGAAGGGAAGCAAAACTTAGAGAGGCACTAAGGACCTCACAGGGTGTGTAGGTCCAAACCTTGACAAGATTATGAATCGGTCTCTGTTGGCCCTGATCCAAACAGACTTGCCTAAATTAGGTGCTTTGGGGCTGAAAACCTTTGTGTGAAGGTTCACTTTTTTGCCTGGTTGCCATGAGAGTTAAGGTTGAAGAAGGCATAGGGCAGGCATCCATGTGGCTGGCAGCTCTGGGTGACTCATGTCCAACAATGTTTTGGAATATTATGGGGAAAACTCTACCTGTGTCTCCTTATATGTAGATGAGGGGAAACTGCTCTTATCCTTGGGCACAAATTAAGACTGGAACAGAAATATTCATGTAAGTGAAGTACCTAGGATTAAAAAATTATTATTGTGTGTCCTTAGTTGAGTCTTAAATTGCTTGTAACTCTTGTCCTCTTATTTATTTTCCTAAGCAAGATATTTGTTGGTCTTATATGTAGAATTTGAAAGAATATCTGGCAGAGGTCTTTTACATAAATTAGAGAAGGCGTTATTATCCTCATTTTATGTATGAGGCATCCAGATATCTGAGAACTTAAATTATCTAATGACTCTTAGCTACTAAGTGGCGAAATAAAGAGTGCTTAGAGTCTAGATGCTTTTCCTGCAACACCAAAATCTTGCATTTGGAAATATTTTTGTCATATATCTATAGTTGAGATGAGAACCTTGATTTTCCTTGTTCTAACTACCTACCCCATGGGCTAATTTCTATATTTTTTGGCCTGTAGTACTATGTGTGTCTTATGTGTATGTTTGATGTGATTGTATATTTGTATGAAATGGGAAATAGTCTCAAGAGTCTTTAGGGGAGATATTAAATAAAATTTTTCTTCCATAAATGTGAAAAAAAGTTGAGTTATTTGATTTCTATCCCTCAACTAATTTTGTTTTTTATTATTAAAATAATATTTTGACATTGTTAAGCTTACTTTTTTGAGGGTATGAGAGTAGGGCAGCAAAAAACAGGGCAGTATCTTTCCTATTTTTGTATTCCAAGGGCCTTACAAAACAGCAATAAAAGATAACTGAATGTTTAAAAGTTTGAATCATAGAATTCTGAAGGAAAGCAATTTGATTCCTTTGAATATACCTAGCTATCTAAATTTAGCTAACATAAGCTAAAATTACCTGAGGAAGTTTCTTAAAAGATCTATTTTGATGAATAGCTAAGCATACTTTAGAGTTAGCATATCAAATATCAGGATGTAAATGAGTACTTCCAAACCACTTGAAAAGCATTTGTTCTATAACTTGTACTCAAAGACTAGCTACAAAGTCATAAGTACAGAATTTTATACAGCTCCATGTTAGGAATGTAAGAATGAAGCAGTCAGATCCTGCCCTCAAAGGGTTGGTAGGCTGGCCGACTGGGGAAGTTAAGTAAGATTTAAGATACTTGAATTACTTGCAGAACATGCTAGTAATGAGGAATAATATCCATGCCAAATAAGGCTTTGGTCAATAAAGGTTTACAACAGAAATAAACAGAATGCAGGAAAAGAATAATGTGAAGGTGGAGTAGGGAAGGCTTCCTAGAGGAGGTGGAATTTAAGCTAGACCTTTAAAGATTTGGATTAGCAAAGACGAGGGAGGTTAGACCTACACTGCACAGAGAGCTAGAAGAAAAGGCCCAAATGTGCACAAGCATGAGGTCTTCCAAGGGATAACGGGGACCAGTCAGGGGGATGAGTATGATTGAAAAATGATTTGCCCGTCAAAGGTAATTTAGCCCTGGTTTTGTTGCCTGATCTTCCACAAATTTGCATCCATATTGATGAAGTTATAGTGTATGTGGTCTCCAGCCTATTGTAAATTTCCATCTCTGTGTTTTTCAGGCATCTCTCTCTCTCATGAGCCCCCTTAGAAATCAAGAGAAATAATACACTGTGCAGAGGAAAGAGAATCTGGTCCTTTGTGCATCCCTGCTGTGGTGCAGCAAGGTCTGATAACCAAGGTCACACGATCCTATTTCTAGGATTGGTCAGAAAGGATTGAGCACATGTCTGTAGAGTTTTGCCTCAATATTATATTTTAGATGGTTCAGTCAGAGCTGTTACATTTGGCAGCATTCCTTGTTAGCATTTGATAAACAATTATTGCCAAATGTTAGCAAGGAAACCTGCCAAATGTTACAGCTCAGATTTAACTGCTGAAAAAAATATGCAGTTTGAAAAAGGCTTTTGCTACAGAGCCATCGCCTGGTGTGCCAGTTCTGAAGCTGCAGGGGACCCCGGTTGGGACAAATTGTGAGTCTAAAGGTATAGGGCTGTTTGCCAGCAGTTCTGGGTTCCCTTCTGAAGTTATGAATTAGTTGACACCTGTTGGTTTTCAAAGCAGTAAGTTTGGGGCAAATCATTTTTGGTGAACGTTTTGTTCCAGGGCGTCTGGTTACACTTTATATATGACACATCCTCTTTCATGGCACTTTATGCCAATGGATAAAGTGGTAGATTATCAGATTATATAGTCTCTTGCTTATCTGTTGGTGGATTGCCCAATTTCTTTCAGGGTTCAACATTCTTTATTAAGGTACTATGGTATTATTCCTGTTTTCCATTTCCTCCAGGAAACATTTCCCATCTTTTCATTCTCATTTTCCGTCCTTGGTTACCAAAAAAGAAAAAGTACCATGCTAAAATTATCCACCCCCCCCCAAATTTTGGATAGTTTTACCATCTTGGTAAATCAAGAGAATGTTGTCAAGATGGTGCACCTGGATTTTAGTTGTTGGATACTATCCATGTCAGAGGAGCTCTAGATACTTGGTTAAGAATAAGAGAAAATAGATGGCTGGATAATAGTTAGTTATCTTTACAACCCACTGAAGAGCTCTTGGTGGGAGTTGATTAAGATCAACTTCAAACCAGAGGGTCTTTATCCTTATTTAACAGAGCTTTGTTCTTCTCTTTGCCCTGTAAAATTTTGCCAGAAGCTTGTGTTAGGATAAGCAATTTTATTTAATGTGTGGGTGGTTTAAAGCTTGGGGGGATAACTAAAATGTTGGGACACATTCAAGGTGCATAAAGATAAAAAAGTTAAAATTGGGGGTAAAAACTGGCAAATTTACTAAATAGGAATTGATAGAAAATTTTGCCTATATGTTAAAAAAATCCATGGCACAAGTCACATTTGTATTTTCTCTCCAGGATTTAATCTGTCTTCCAATGTTGAGGTAGTTTTCCTCCAACCATAAATTCAAAATGCCAAATACTTGCTTTCCTGGGCCAGTGTTCCCAAGCAGCTTGTCTTGGCCAGTCAGATGTGCTAGTCCAGGACTTTGAATGTGAAGTTAGTGACTCAGGAAAGAAAGATAGTGAAGAATTCATCCTGCAGGAGGTGGTGGTATCTGTAACACAGAGCATCAGTGGTTTCCGTAGGTCAATTTAGTGCTGGTAACAGTGACAGAATATTCTTTTTATAATGTGTAATATTAATTACAATGTTGAGTTTATCTCTTAATTATTTGTTGAACCTTTTCAACCTCCCCATCACTATGACCATTTTCTAGTTCATATCTTTATAATCTCCTCCCTGAACTAGTATAAAGGCCTCTTAACTGTCACCTTATATCCTCAGATGTATTCTGCACATGACCTATAACCTATTGAGTGATCTATATAAAATGGAAAAAAAGCATTTTTTTTTCCAAAAACAAAAAAAAATTGCTCAGCTCAGAGGAAAGATAAGATATAGTAAGAAGGTGTTAATTAGTGTTTTAAGATCAATAATGACATGGGAGGGAATTAAGAGCATAATCTAAAGTAAAAGCCTTGGTGAAAGTGCAGAAAGGTAGGGATGAAGATGCATGTAAATAATTTTGAACATTGAGGAAAGAAAATGAGGACTAACTGCCCTCACCTTTGCCTATGGGGTACAAGGCAAGATCATCTGCCAAGACGTTGAGTTGGGTCTTGAAGAGATAGAAAGTTTAGAATATCCACTGAGGGAAATATTGGTTGGCCAAAGAAAATTAAATAATTACCATTATGAGGACTCAGCTAAGACTGACAACCACAGAAAATGCTGTGGCATCGATTGATATTGTTGTGAAAAGAAAACTCTGTTTTTGACAGGATACAGGAGTATAGAAAGTAAAATACGGGGTTAATTTAGTTTGGGAATTTATCAGATGGGTTTGGTTGAAGGGTAATTTCACCCAAAAATTGAAGATGGGGATGAGTAAAAATTCCAGTTCTGACAATGAGGAATAGGTTGGGGAAGAAAGGAAGCAAGTCACAATATACAGGGCAAAAATTGAAGAAAGGGGTAAAGGAACTTACTTTGAGATGGAAGAACCAATTATGGTCATACATTAATCTTATTTTTTCAAAGTTGGAGTAATGATGGAAGGTGCCAAAATTGAAAGTAGTTGATTATTAAAATGGAATGAAGATAGAAGTTACTGTAGTAAGATTTGATCTAAAACTCTGAGTGGAAGTCTCTGTTCTGTTCTGAGGACTAAAAAATGTTTCCTTAAAGGAGAGAGGAGTGGTAGGTTTCATCGACTACTGTTACTGACCCTGCACCATAAGAGAAATAGCCACATGCACAATGGTTTTTCATTGGAAAACTTTCTGCCCAAGAACACAAATAATTTGGCAGCAAAACTGATACAGAAAATAGTAGAAACCTCATAATTAGTAGTAACTTCAAAGTTCATATAACCTAAATTCCTACCTAATTAATTTGATTTATAATTTTCCTGATCAGCTTGAATACCAAAAGTGACAGAACTCAGTTGCCTTACAAGACAGTCCATTCTGTTGTGGAGTTGATCTGATCATTAGTAATTTCTTCCTTGAATTGTGTAAACATATAGGCAGAAAGTTTGCATACTTGTACTTTCAAAAGGCAGCTTTTCAGTTGCGTGGAGACATTCTGTGTCCCCTCTACTTCTTTTCAGGATAAAATAAACCCATTTCCTTCTTTGACCCCTGTAAGATACAGTTTCAAGGCCTTTTGATATCCAGATTGTGAAGGCTTAGGGACCAAGTTATAGACTGGCCTTTCTTGAACAGACACCACCCTTCATCTCTCTTCTCATTTGGGGTATCTTTGTCTCCCTTACCTTACACTCCAGATCCATCTCTCATCTCAGTTTCCTCTGACTGCTATTCCCTTTGCCTGGAATGATCACCTTTTCATTCTTCTCTTGGTGACATCTTGTTCATCACCCAATACCCAACTCAAATGTTTACCATTCTTGTTCCTCAAGGCAGCTTTGGCTACACCTGTTTTGTGCTACCAGCACTTGTTTTACACTTATGTTATAGCACTTACATTTATTTTTTCCACTAAAGTGTATTTCCAAAGGTCAGTGATCTTATTCATCTTTCTGTTTCCATTGCATAGTATGATTCTTCATGTAGAATCCAGTAAATATTTTAAGTGTATATATTTTTTTCAAGTGTGATGCACCAAGTTGGATACAATACTCCAGCTGCTGCAGAGTAAGGTGGAAATATCATGTTACTTAATCTGAACACTGTGCCTCCTGACACGCTTATTTATTTGTTTTATCGTTTGCTTGTTTGTGTTGTGGCTGCAGTTGACTCATATTGTGCTCATACGCAACTGCATTCCCTGTTCTTTTTCACCAGACTCTGCTATTAAGCCATATTTCCTCCATGCTCAGTTCCTAGCAACAGAAACTAACTCTGGCTAATTTAGTTAGAAAATAAAAGCAGTTGTTGAAAGGTGGTGTGTAACTCACAGATGCAACTGGAAATCTGGAATTTAGAAAATGGGCAGGAGCAGGGAGAGACCAGGCAGCTAGAGGCACAGCCAAAACCCTGGGGGAACATCGAATTTAAATGGCAGATGGAAGAAAAGAGCCCAGGAAGGAAAACTGAGAAGGCGCCATCAGAGGGGCATGAGGAGAGCCACAACAACAGTTTTAAAGCGATGGACGCTAAGAGAGTGGAGAAGAGAATTCCACCAACAGGAGGCTGAACAGTGGCAATACAGCAGAGATTTAATAAGACAGTGATTGTAAAATGCCCATTGCATTTGGCAGTTAGACAGTCGTTGGCGAGCTTGGTAAGAGCATTTTCAGTAAAGTGGTGAAAACAGAAGGTAACTTCCAGTGAGGAGGTGAGTCAGCAGGGTAGGCTAAACTTTTGAGTATCTTGGGTGAAAACAGATGAAGAAAGGAATATGACCCCAAGGGAGAGCTTTTGTTAGATGAGAATCTTGAGCATGTTTATAAGCTGTGGGAAAATGCTGGGAAAGAGGTTGGAGCAGAGAAGAGAGAAGGGATAACTGGTTAAAATGTGTTTCTGAGGAGACAGAAGGGGCTTGAAGCAGAAGTCAGAATAGTAGTCGTGAAGGTGGGAGGATCACCTCATCCGCTGAGGTGGAAGGAGGGCAGAAAAAAGGTGTATGAACCTAACAGTAAGTTGGTTTGTATGGAGATGAAAAGTGGATGGACATCAGCCTTGATGGTTTCCATCTTCCAGTAAAGTAGAAGGGAAAGTGATTTATTGAAGATGGAAGAGGACTCTTGAGGAGTTTCTTTTTTCAATATATTTTGTTGTTGTTTTGCTGATGGCTTTTCTTCCACTACCCATTCCTTAATCTGTGGTATTTGCCAGAGTTCACACTCTCCTTAAATAACCTAACCTAGAGCTACTTTCAGTTGCCTTCATGATAGCATATACCATTTCTCACTGTGATTGTTTACAGAGGCATCCGCCTCCACCAGTAGATACTGAAGTTAAAGAAGATACCCATGTTTTATTTCCATTCTTGGTCTATAGATGGTCCTTAATCAGTATTTGCTGAGTGAACAAAAGGTTTTTAAAATTTAATCTCTTTACTCTGGTTCATATTAAGGGTTTTTATACTTGACATATTTAGAACACAAGGCAAAGTAGAGGGAGAAAAATCAAGTACACTGTATAATACCTCACTCTGGCATTTTTACATGAACCCAATGTTATGTCCTTTTAATTCTCAATATTTCATCAATAGGCCTCCATCCTCTGGTGCAGACACCTTGTATTGTATGTCCTGATGTGTCCATCCAGTAACGTGGGTAATTGAAAGTTGGATAAAATTTATTGTGAAAAAGACTTAGAGCTTAATTCTTCCTCTGGTCAGCAACTGGGCCCATGTGCCTCTGCCTACAGAAGTGAGGCAGGAGGCCCAACCCCCCCACACCCCCTCAACTTGGAAAAGGGCCCAGTTCTCTAAATGGCCACTCTACTCTGGTGACTCATTGAAGCAGCAGAGAGCAGGACACTGTTCTTGCTTTTGCTCAAGCAGGGGTGATGACCCCTAGCTCCTTGCTTTACCATTTCTACTCTGATTTATCAGAGGACTGTGTGGTCTGCAGGCCTGTGGCGGCTGTGACTCAGCAGTTCTGGGATAGAACTGGACATAATTTATGGGCCCAAAGACCTGGAGAGGAGAGATGACGGCTTGGCTGTGGTCTGTGTCAGGCAATTAGCACACCCTGTTGGGATGGAAAGGGACGATAGGACAGAATGTTTTCTGTATCTTTAGTGTACTTATTTTAGGTCCTCACACAAGGGGACTTCACATCTGCTTAGAAAGGAGTGGAAGAATACTAGGAATAGAAGCTGACTCGCTCAACTTTCTTCATTGACTCTGGCACATGGTTTTTGTATTTTCTTTCCTGCTTTGTCTTCTACCTTAATTTGAAAGGCCATACGACTGCATCTCTAAAGTCAGTGTTACTGTTCAGTGAGTATGATCCAGGAGGGCTGTCCCAAGGTTGGCATCTGTTCCAATTTCTTGGTGCTTATCATACCTAGATTCTATTTATTCAAAATATCAGTCCTGGTCCAGAAGAATCTGTTGGAGAGGAATGCTTCATCTCAGCCTCCTTAAAGTATTAATAATGGTTATCACTTAAAGAGTAGCTAAGGCACTGTGCTAGACATTTTATACACATCTGATTTTTGCAATACCTCTTGAGAAACAGGTGTCATTATCCATATTAGCCAATACATACTGAACCACAGAATGTTTTCGTGAAGTTCCTAAAGTCACAATATTAGTAAGTGACAGTGATTCAAATCAGCTGTGACTGATTGATCTTAAGTCTACTCCTTTTCCGCTTAACTGAGCCCCATGAATAGCTTTGGAGAGGAAAAGTAGTACTGATTGGCACTAAGGATCTAGAACGTTAGGTAGACGGATGAAAAGAGGCTGTTTTCTCTGTAACTTCTTCCCCCACCAAACGTTGGCATTGGTGAATGTCTGGGATAAGGAGGAGACAAAAATGAAAATCATATGCTGATATGCATATGAATTTCTCAGGGCCTCATTGAACAAGCTGGGGATGGGTCTTTCTCTCATTTACTCCCCACTTATTCTCCAGTTCAGTTTTGACGAACCCTAAAATTTTAACTAAAGATATTTCTAGTCTCTATGCCTTTGGAACTGTTCTACCAAAAGTTTAAAATCATACAACATGAGTATAGGAAAAGAATAAGAGGCAATAAAAAAGACTGAAGTGGAAAAGGAACAAAAGGAGTTTCACCTCAGCCAATCTTTTTTTTTTTTTTTATGAAATTGTCCATTAGCTGCCAAGTATCTTCCAAATGTAACAGCTGTGTTCTTGAATATATGCAGAGAAATTTAGGAAGCCTATTCTGTTTAAACTAAATGAGTTGCTTATAAAAGTGCTGATGCAGTGAAGGGTCTAGGATTTCATTTAAGTTAATATATAGGCTAGAACCCCAGGCTGACGAGGATCAGGAGATCTCAATTTTGTTCTAAAACCACATGTACTGTTGATATCTTTGCTCTCACTGCCATTAATTAGGGAGTAAAGCACATGACTAAGGCACTGGGGCAATAAAGCCATGTTTAGGAGCCAGACAGACTGGGTTCAATTTCAACGCCTACCTCTCATTAGTTATAGGATTTTGAGCAAGTTCCTGGAGTTCACTGTAGCTTGGTTTCATCATCAGCAAAATGTTCATAAAATAATATTTTAAGCGAGCTGATATATACAGTATATGTATTAACAGTGCTTAGCATGTAAGTAGCCATATGTAAAGATTATTTGTTCTTATTATACAAAATGAAACGGCACTCTGTAGAAACGTACCGTGCTTAGCCAAAAAAGAACTCAGACTCCCCTCTCCCTCACACACAGGAGAGTTCTAGAGGAAGAATCTCCCTGTATCTAACATTTTACTTTGACATTTACCTTCCCTTAGGAGTTTCTCCCTGATTGAGTATCAGCATCCTCTCAGTGGCCTCAGAGGACACAACTTCCTTGGTAATATTACTCCAAAACCAGTGAGTGGGGATTGGTGAGGGTACTCTCATCTTATGACCCTATCTGAGATGAGGCTCCTACCTCAACGAGATCTTACTAGAGGTTACTGGCAGAAAGGTGAGTGAGCACGTATTATCTATTTCTGTGCTGCTACACGTGGCTATTGAGCATTTGAAATGTGACAAGTCTGAATTAAGATGAGATGTAAGTGTAAGACACACTGAATTTCAAAGACATGGTGTAAAAAAAGAATGTAAAATAGCTCATTAATAATTTTTATATTTTACATGTGGAAATGATACTATTTTGGATTTACTGGACTAAATAAAATGTATTATTGAAATTAAATTTCCTTTTTTAGAAATACGGCTACTAAGAATTTAAAAATGACCCATGTGACTCAGATTTTTGACTCACTTTACATTTCTATTTGACAGCACCAGTTATAGGTAACCTGGTTTAGTAAAATATAGCTTGCTCTCCAGGTTTGCTGGTATCTTTCTTTTTCGGTGACTTTTTTTCCTTCTTTCCTTCCAAGCTTGTCATCGCCTTCCATGTGATGGCCAGCAGAAAATCCACTTTCCAGACTACTATTACTTGACAGCTAGGTGCCTCAAGGTCAAAACCAAGGGAGTATCAGAATTCACTCTCTGTCCCATAGGAGATGAGCACCAAAACCAAACTTAGCACTAAGGTTAGGCCCTGTCATTGAATACAGGGCTGCATCCTTACTATTGGAAGCCTCACTAAATTCTCCACTTCGTAATACAGCATAAATAACTCTGATTTTTGTGGAACAAAAAGCGATTATAAAAGACATACTTATGATTATCATCTTTCCATTTGTACAATTAAATGATTTGGAACTTTAGCATGCCAGACGCATACAAGTTACTTTTTAAAAATTATACTGTATGATATTAATAAAAATATTGTGAAGTAGATAATGTTTACCTATTAGAAAACTGAGATTTAGAACTATTAAATACTATTCCTAAGGCCACATAACTAGTGTTTGTTGAAGTTGGTTTAAATTAAGGTATATGTATCTTAAAAGCCCATTCTTGGTTGGATAAAGCACGGTGTATCTCTTCTTAGTTAAGTTCCCTGCAAAGTTCAGAAATTTCAGCACAGATTTTGGATTTCACCACTCGGATTTTGCTTCTATACTCCAAATCTTCTGCCCCATTTTCCAAATCAGAGTATCCATTCTTTCCCCTCAAAGAGCATAGAAAGATGCCACGAGGGATTGTTTGTTTTCAGTTTTGTGAGTCTACGGGATAGCTTCTCCAAAGAACCAAGAATTCGGGGAATGTGAAACAGGGTAAAATATAATTTCATGATAATATGAATTTTCCCTCCATTCAAGTATGAGCGGGGGAAGCTTAGAGGTAGGGGCATGAAAGTACATCGCAGCCTTCTCCTGGTATAAATCTTCATTCTGGAAAAGTGGAGGAAATGTTATTCGCATGGAGTATTTGTGTGGACATGATTGTGTGCAGTGGTTTTGGAGCCAGCCTGACCCAGAAAACCAGACTCTTATCCTTACAGGCATTGTAATCCTGGTCAGGCTAAGTAATCACTATAAGCTGTAGGTGGTTCTTCTGGCAAATGACATTAGTAATAGTGCCTACTCACAGCGTTGTAGGATTAAATCTGGTGAGGCATATAGAGCAGTCATTGATCACTTCAAGCTGTAGATTCTTCTTCTGGCAAATGGTGTTAATAATAGTGCCTACTCACAGCACTGTAGGATTAAATCTGGTGAGGTATAGAGAGCACTCAGCCTAGTGTGGGACATTGTATGTATTTAGTAAATGTTAACTTTTATTTCTGTGACTTTCCATGCATTAACATAGACTGTGACCAAACTAAAAGAAGGCTTGGCTGTTATTTCTCAGTCCTTGCTAACGTGTCCTGTGATTTATTTTTCAACACAGTAAAACTGTCTCAGATTTTCATGGGGAAAGTTTTAAAGTGTCCGTGGTCCCCAGAAGGGAAGCCAAGCCCCTTGCCTGGGTATCATAGTGAGCATGCAGAGACCCAACACACTCCTGGGTGTTCTCTCCAAGCAGCAGAGAAAATTGTAAGCTCCAGCAGCCATTTAGGTTGCTAACTTGGGGAAGGAATTCCTCTTCTCCTCTCATTTGGGCAGAATATATATTTTTGCTTTTTCTTTCTGGCATTCCTGATTCTTTGATGGACAGAAATGGGAAGGGATTTGGAGCTCCAAAGGGATGTGTGGTAATTCTCTTTATAAGGTTATGATTGATTATTTCATCACACAATTTCATTTTAATTGTGTTCATTTAGTATACCTGGCTGACATAAATACATATTGTGGTGTATAATGTATCCCCAATGTATATAAAATGAGAGCTACTATTCCATTCAGGGTTCTGGTGCTAATAAACAAGCTATTCAGGCTTTGCTCAGGTAGTTTACGGCATTGCTGGAATGCCTTGATGGAATTACAGTATTATCCATATACAGTTGGGGGCATATGATTCCTTTTATGTAATATAATACCCTATAATATAATGAGTATCATTAATAAAGTGACAAAATAAAGCTTGAGTTACCACTTCAGGATGTGCTTTATTCAACCAGTAATATACTTTCTGGTCCTTTGTAGTTTCTCTCCTTTGAATTCATGGCTTACTGCATTCAAACTGTGGTATTAACACACCAACCAAGCACCCTGTTGTGTCCTAAAGCCGTGGTATGACATGTTAAAGGGGAAAAAAACAAACATTATTCTAAAACAGAAACTGGGGAATGTTGCTGTGATGCTTTAAAAGATGATATGGCTCACTTGAATAAGCAAATTTATTTACTAACCAAAAGCAACATTTCTGTTTTTTGTTTTGGGAAGGCAAGTGTTCTTTACTCAGAAAACACTTTTACGTGAATTCTGTATTTCAAAAACGGAGCTAAATGATAAAGTCATAAATTAATATTAGCCAAGTTTAGATAATAAAGGGCTGCACAGATTTCTCTGAGAATACTGAACAATGTAGAAGGCATTTAAAAAAATCTTTGCTTCTCTTTTCTTTGTTTCCAGTTGATACTACGAGTTGATTAGTCCAGGGTAAATCTTGGAAAGACAGTATCTGGAGTTTTCTCTGGATAGCTCAGTCATCCCCAAAGCATAAAGGATTTAGACATTTGATTGTGATTATCAAGGATATCAGTTACAAAGGAAGTTTCTCCTGCAGGTACAGGTAAGCTGAGCACAGATTACCACAAAGCACAGTGACATATTCAGAAGATGCTCAGAGTCTTAGAAATTGGTTTCTAATTCTAGGTAGCAGGAAGCCTATATGTTCATACAAGGTAGGTGATGAAAAGATTTGAGATTCCTTGATATCCAGCAGTAGGAAGAATTACATAAGTAACAGTATGAGAATTACTAGATTTAAGAAGAGGTGCCTGCTATGGACCTTCAAGATGGTGGAGGAGTAAGATGTGGAGATCACCTTTATCCCGACAAATACAACAAAAATGCATCTACATGTGGAACAACTCCTACAGAACACCTACTGAACGCTGGCAGAAGACCTCAGACTTCCCGAAAGGCAAGAAAATCCCCATGTACCTGGGTAGGGCAAAAGAAAAAGAAAAAACAGACACAAAAGAATAGGGATGCGACCTGCACCTCCGGGAGGGAGCTGTGAAGGAGGAAAAGTTTCCACACACTAGGGAGCCCCTTCACTGGCGGAGACGGGGGTGGGCGGGGGGGGGAGCTTTGGCGCCACGGAGGAGAGTGCAGCAACAGGGGTGCAGAGGGCAAAGCAGAGAGATTCCCACACAGAGGATCGCTGCCGACCAGCACTCACCAGCCTGAGAGGCTTGTCTGCTCACCCGCCAGGGCAGGTGGGGGCTGGGAGCTGAGGTTGGGCTTCGGAGGTCAGATCCCAGGGAGAGGACTGGGATTGGCTGTGTGAACACAGCCTGAAGGGTCTAGTGAGCCACTGCTAGCTGGGAGGGAGTCTGCGAAAAACTCTGGACCTGCCTAAAAGGCAAGAGACCATTGTTTCGGGGTGCGTGAGGAGAGGAGATTCCTTCCTTGTCTGCCCACAGAAGGCAGAGCACTGCCTAAACCAGCCCCAGAGATGAGCGTGAGTCACAGCTATCAGCTCAGACACTAGAGATGGGCATGAAATGCTAACACCTGCTGCAGCCACCAAGAATCCTGCGTGTAAGCACAGGTCACTATCCACACCCCCTATCATCCCCCTGGAGCTTGTGCAGCCCACCACTGCCAGGGTCCCGTGATCCGGGGACAACTTCCCTGTGAGAACACACGGCATGCCTCAGGCTGTTGCAACATCACGCTGACCTCTGCCACCACAGGCTCACCCTGCATTCCAATTATAACTACGGTACCACTCCCTCTTGCCGGCATGAGTGAGCCAGAGCCCCCTAATCAGCCACTGCTTTAACCCCATCCTGTCTGGGCAGGAACAGAAACCTAAGGGCAGCCTACACACAGAGGTGGGGCCAAACCCAAAGCTGAACCCCAGGAGCTGTGCAAACACAGAAGGGAAAGGGAAATTACTCTGTGCAGCCTCAGGAGCAGTGGATTAAATCCCCACAATCAACTTGAGGTACCCTGCATCTGTGGAATACCTGAATAGACAACGAATCAACCCAAAATTCAGGCGGTGGACTTTGGGAGCAACTGTAGACTTGGGGTTTGCTGTCTGCGACTGACTTGTTTCTGATTTTTATGTTTATCTTAGTATAGCTTTTAGTGCTTGTTATCATTGGTGGATTTGTTAATTGGTTTGGTTGCTCTCTTCTTTCTTTTTATTTTTAATAATTTTTTTTACTTTTTAATTTTAATTACTTTATTTTATTTTATTTTTTCATTATTTTTCTTTCTTCCTTTTTTTCTACCTTTTCTTCTGAGCCATGTGACTGTCAGAGTCTTGGTGCTCCGGCCTGGTGTCAGGCCTGAGTCCCTGAGGTGGGAGAGCCGTGTTCAGGACGTTGGACCACCAGAGACCTCCCGGCCCCATGTAATATCAATTAGCTAGAGCTCTCCCAGAGATCTCCATCTCAACACTAAGACCCAGCTCCACCCAATGGCCAGCAAGCTCCAGTGCTGGACGCCCCATGCCAAACAACTAGCAAGACAGGAACACAAGCCCACCCATTAGCAGAGAGGCTGCCTAAAGTCATACTAAGTTCACAGACACACCAAAACACACCACTAGACACAGTCCTGCCCACCAAAAAGACAAGATCCAGCCTCATCTACCAGAACACAGGCACCAGTCCCCTCCACCAGGAAGCCTACACAACCCACTGAACCAACCTTACCCACTGGGGGCAGACACCAAAAACAGTGGGAACTACAAACCTGCAGCCTGCAAAAAGGAGACCCCAAACACAGTAAGTTAAGCAAAATGGGAAGACAGAGAAATATGCAGCAGATGAAGGAGCAAGGTAAAAACCAACCAGAGCAAACAAATGAAGAGGTAATAGGCAGTCTACCTGAAAAAAAATTCAGAGTACTGATAGTAAAGATGATCCAAAATCTTTGAAATAGAATAGAGAGAATACAAGAAACATTTAACAAGGACCTAGAAGAACTAAAGAGCAAACAAACAATGATGAACAGCACAATAAATGAAATTAAAAATTCTCTAGAAGAAATTAACAGCAGAATAACTGAGGCAGAAGAACAGATATGTGACCTGGAAGATAAAATAGTGGAAATAACTGCCACAGAGCTGAATAAAGAAAAAAGAATGAAAATAATTGAGGACAGTCACAGAGACCTCTGGGACAACATAAATGCACGAACATGCAAATTATAGGGATCCCAGAAGAAGAAGACAAAAAGAAACAGTCTGAAAAAATATTTGAAGAGATTATAGTTGAAAACTTCCCTGACATAGGAAAGAAAATAGTCAATCAAGTCCAGGAAGCATAGAGAGTCCTATACAGGATAAATCCAAGGAGAAAGACGCCAAGACACATATTAATGAAACTATCAAAAATTAAATACAAAGAAAAAATATTAAAAGCAGCAAGGGAAAAGCAACAAATAACTTGCAAGGGAATCCCCATAAGGTTAACAGCTGATCTTTCAGCAGAAACTCTGCAAGCCAGAAGGGAGTGACAGGACCTATTTAAAGTGATGAAAGGGAAAATCCTACAACCAAGATTACTCTACCCAGCAAGGATCTCATTCAGATTCGATGGAGAAATTAAAACCTTTACAGAGAAGCAAAAGTTAAGAGAATTCAGCACCACCAAACCAGCTTTACAACAAATGCTAAAGGAACTTCTCTAAGCAGGAAACACAAGAGAAGAACACCTATAAAAACAAACCCAAAACAATTAAGAAAATGGGAATAGGAACATACATATCGATAATTATCTTAAATGGAAATGGATTAAATGCTCTAACCAAAAGACAGAGACTGGCTGAATGGATACAAAAACAAGACCCGTATATATGCTGTCTACAAGAGACCCACTTCAGACATAGGGACACATACAGACTGAAAGTGAGGGGATGGAAAAAGATATTCCATGCAAATGGAAATCAAAAGAAAGCTGGAGTAGCAATTCTCATATCAGAAAAAATAGACTTTACATTAAAGACTATTACAAGAGACAAAGAAGGACATTACATAATGATAAAGGGATCAATCCACGAAGAAGATATAACGATTGTAAATATTTATGCACTCAACATAGGAGCACCTCACTACATAAGGCAAATGCTAACAGCCATAAAAGGAGAAATTGACAGTAACACAATCATAGTAGGGGACTTTAATACCCCACTCTCACCAATGGACAGATCAACCAAAATGAAAATAAATAAGGAAACACAAGCTTTAAATGATACATTAAACACGATGGACTTAATTGATATTTATAGGACATTCCATCCAAAAACAACAGAATACACTTTCTTCTCAAGTGCTCATGGAACATTCTCCAGGATAGATCATATCTTGGGTCACAAATCAAGCCTTGGTAAAATTAAGAAAATTGAAATCGTATGAAGTATCTTTTCCAACCACAATGCTATGTGACTAGATATCAATTAGAGGAAAAAAACTGTAAAAAATACATGTACCTGGAGGCTAAACAATACGCTACTAAATAACCAAGAAATGACTGAAGAAATCAAAGAGGAAATTAAAAAATACCTAGAAACAAATGACAATGAAAACATGATGGCCCAAAACCTATGGAATGCAGCAAAAGCAGTTTTAAGAGGGAAGTTTATAGCAATACAATCCTACCTCAAGAAACAAGAAACATCTCAAATAAACAACCTAACCTTACACCTAAAGCAATTAGAGAAAGAAAAACAAAACCCCAAAGTTAGCAGAAGGAAGAAAATCATAAAAATCAGATCAGAAATAAATGAAAAAGAAATGAAGGAAACAATAGCAAAGATCAATAAAACTAAAAGCTGGTTCTTTGAGAAGATAAACAAAATTGATAAACCAGTAGCCAGACTCATCAAGAATAAAAGGGAGAAGACTCAAATCAACAGAATTAGAAATGAAAAAGGAGAAGTAACAACTAACACTGCAGAAATACAAAGGATCATGAGAGATTACTACAACGATATGGAAATAAAATGGAAAACTGAGAAGAAATGGACAAATTCTTAGAAAAGCACAACCTTCTGAGACTGTACCAGGAAGAAATAGAAAATATAAACAGACCAATCCCAAGCCCTGAAATTGAAACTGTGATTAATAATCTTCCAACAAACAAAAGCCCAGGACCAGATGGCTTCACAGATGAATTCTATCAAATATTTAGAGAAGAGCTAACACCTATTCTTCTCAAACTCTTCCAAAATATAGCAGAGGAAGGAACACTCCCAAACGCATTCTATGAGGCTACCTTCACCCTGATACCAAAACCAGATCAAGATGTCACAAAAAAAGAAAACTACAGACCAATATCACTGATGAACATAGGTGCAGAAATCCTCAGCAAAATACTAGCAAACAGAATCCAACAGCACATTAAAAGGATCATACACCATGATCAAGTGGCTTATCCCAGGAATGCAAGGATCCTTCAATATATGCAAATCAATCAATGTGATACACCATATTAACAAACTAAAGGATAAAAGCCATATGATAATCTCAATAGATGCAGAAAAAGCTTTCGACAAAATTCAACACCCATTTATGATACTTTCTCCGGAAAGTAGGCATAGAGGGATCTTACTTCAACATAATAAAGGCCATATCTGACAAACCCACAGACAACATCGTTCTCAATGGTGTAAAACTGAAACCATTTCCTCTAAAATCAGGAACAAGACAAGGATGCCCACTGTCACCACTGTTATTCAACATACATTTGAAAGTTTTAGCCACAGCCATCAGAGAAGAAAGAGAAATAAAAGGAATCCGAATTGGAAAAGAAGTAAAGCTGTCACTGTTTGCAGATGACATGACACTATACATAGAGAATCCTAAAGATGCTACCAGAAAACTACTAGAGCTAATCAATGAATTTGGTAAAGTAGCAGGATACAAAATTAATGCACAGAAATCTCTTGCATTCCTATACACTAATGATGAAAAATCTGAAAGGGAAATTAAGGACACACTCCCATTTACCATTGCAACAAAAAGAATAAAATACCTAGGAATAAACTTACCTAAGGAGACAATAAACCTGTATGCAGAAAACTATAAGACACTGATCAAAGAAATTAAAGATGATACAAACAGATGGAGAGATATACCAAGTTCTTGGATTGGAAGAATCAACAGTGTGAAAAAGACTATACTACCCAAAGCAATCTACAGATTCAATGCAATCCCTATCAAACTAACAATGGCATTTTTCAAAGAACTTGAACAAGAAATTTCACAATTTGTATGGAAACACAAAAGACCCCGAATAGCCAAAGCAATCTTGAGAAAGAAAAACGGAGCTGGAGGAATCAGGCTCCCTGGCTTCAGACTATACTACAAAGCTACAGTAATCAAGACAATGTGGTACTGGCACAAAAACAGAAATATAGATCAATGGAACAGGATAGAAAGCCCAGAGATAAGCCCATGCACATATGGTCACCTTATCTTTGATAAAGGAGGCAAGAATATACAATGGAGAAAATACAGCATCTTCAATAATTGGTGCTTGGGAAACTGGGCAGCTACATGTAAAAGAATGAAATTAGAACACTCCCTAACACCCTACACAAAAATAAACTCAAAATGGTTTAAAGACCTAAATGTAAGGCCAGACACTATAAAAGTCTTAGATGAAAACATAGCAGAACACTCTTTGACATAAATCACAGCAAGATCCTTTTTGACCCACCTCCTAGAGTAAGGGAAATGAAAACAAAAATAAACAAATGTGACCTAATGAAACTTAATAGCTTTTGCACAGCAAAGGAAACCATGAACAAGATGAAAAGACAACCCTCAGAATGGGAGAAAATATTTGCAAACAAAGCAGCTGACAATGGATTAATCTCCAAAATATACAAGCAGCTCATACAGCTCAATATCAAAAAAACAAACAACCCAATCCAAAAATGGGCAGAAGATCTAAATAGACATTTCTCCAAAGATATGCAGATTGCCAAGAAACTCATGCAAGGATGCTCAACATCACTAATCATTAGGGAAATGCAAATCAAAACCACAATGTGGTATCACCTCACACTGGTCAGAATGGCCATCATCAAAAAATCTACAAACAATACATGCTGGAGAGGGTGTGGAGAAAAGGAAACCCTCTTTCACTGCTGGTGAGAATGTAAATTGATACAGCCACTATGGAGAACAGTATGGAGGTTCCTTAAGAAACTAAAAATAAAACTACCATATGACCCAGCAGTCCCACTACTGGGCATATACCCTGAGAAAACCATAATTCAAAAAGAGTCATGTACCACAATGTTCATTTTAGCTCTATTTACAATAGCCAGGACATGGAAGCAACCTAAGTGTCCATCGACAGATGAATGGATAAAGAAGATGTGGCACATACATACAATGGAATATTACTTAGCCATAAAAAGAAATGAATTTGTGTTATTTGTAGTGAGGTGGATGGACCTAGAGTCTGTCATAGAGAGTGAAGTAAGTCAGAAAGAGAAAAACAAATACCGTATGGTAACACATATATATGGAATCTAAAAAAAAAAAAAAAAAAGGTTCTGACGAACCTAAGGGCAGGACAGGAATATAGACGCAGATGTAGAGAATGGATTTGAGGATATGGGGAGGGGGAAGGATAAGCTGGGACGAAGTGAGAGAGTAGCTTTGACATATATACACTACGAAATGTAAAATAGATAGCTAGTGGGAAACAGCTGCATCACATGAGGAGATTAGCTCGTGCTTTGTGACCACCTAGAGAGGTGGGATAGGGAGTGTGGGAGGGAGATGCAAGAGGGATGGGATATATTTATACATATAGCTGATTCACTTTGTTATACAGCAGAAAGTAACAGAACATTGTAAAGCAATTATACTCCAATAAAGATGTTAAAAAAAAAAAGAGGTTCCCTACAGAAGGACCAGAAATTAGTCATAAACCTGAAAAGTTATAGAAGGCCTATAATCCCAATGTCCAGAATTGTATTTTCCTGACCTTTTTTGGTTGATATATCAAGTACAAAAATGTGGCCTCTTTCAAGACCATTGCAGAATAGTTTTCAAGAGCTATATAAATCAGCATGGCTCAGGGCAAAAACTGAGTTAGATAACTGAAGGGTGTGAAGAAATAAATGAATTATCACAATTCATCTGAGAAACTAAGATTAACATTAGGTCAAGAATTAGTGACAGTTTCTTCTTTCCAAATTTTCCAGCATTAATTTTGCATAATTAGAGAGATTTTTATCTGAATGTTGTCAGACTTAACTATGAATTTTCAAGAAACATGCAAAATGTGATATTAGAAGCAAGCTATAAACCATGATTCATTTTATCTTTGGTATTCTGACACTCGTTCATTGAGAAAAAGATCTAGTGTGAATTTGGTGATGTCATTATTAATCATGGAACTTGGAATTCAAGAAGTAGAAATCTTTAAGTGCTTAAATTCACGTAATAATATTATTCGAATACCTACAGGCCAAAGTAATGAGTAAACTTTTAGAAAAAACAAAAGAGAATATTGACACTTAGAAGTTGATCTGCAGAATGACTGACTTCTATCCTCTTCTCCACTGAGCTAACAGTATTCTCTAACGTAAATTCCTTTGTGGTCACATATCTTTAAATTGACTGACTGGGATTGCCTTGCAGCTCTGGAATATGTCTTTTCCTTGAATTACATCAACTGGCCCAACTGAGAAATGAAACCTACATATTTGTTCTCACTAACATCATATGCCAACTATTCCAAACTAAATCTTATGTTTACTGCTGTGTGATTCTCATGCTAGCAGGTCTAGGAGGTCCCAGAACTAAATTACATTATATATTTTTTATTGTTACACTAGTGCCCACTATGAATATTTACTCAGTATTTATACCTTTTAAAATATGCATATAATTAAAGTTACGAGACTGTATAGTTCACCACAGTCTCATGAGTTTCAGAATACCTCACAGATTGCAATGTGAGTGTGAATGTATATAATACAAATCTTTCTTAAATTGAGTTCAAGTTCTGACTCTGATTTACCTATTGCTGAACCTGGGCCAATGCATCGAGCTTCTTTTGTGATCAATTTTCTTGTCTGAAAAATGATTTCAGATCTGTCCTGCCAGCACACTGGATGGCTAGTATCATCCAGTAGAAAAATCAGGAATCTTTATACACTGCACAGAGAATCAGATATAAGCTATCCCTCTTATTATCCCAGTAGAGCAGAAAAGGAAGAAGATGTATCCTGTTTAGGAAACATGAACTTTTTCTCCTGCCCTAACGCATCACTCATCTCTGGCTTGAAAGAAATTCATAGGTCATAGAATAGTTCAACAGTTCTCACATACAAAACACAAAAGTGAAAAGGAAGCCTCTGCAGTTTATCTCTGTGTCATGTGACACAACTGAGTGAAAAGGTTCACCTTTACTTAAATCAAGCCATTCCTGACTAAACTCCCCGAAACTTCAGGTTGAGACCAAACTACCAGATATATTAGAAAATATCACTATGTTTCTAAAATAATGTCCCCTTTGGCTGGAGAGCAACCATTAGTTCAAGGTTTTCTTGTAGAGAAAGGGAGTTATAACCCAAGCTGCTCCTGAAAACTGGCATAACTTTTAAAGGTCTTTGGGAATGCTCAGACTGATGTAGAACTGGGGAGTGCTCTTGGAGACATTGTCAGTCTGGAGTGGACTCCCCAGATTTACCCCAGTTCTGACTTGTTCCAGTTTAGGGTAGATTGGGTAATGCGGAAGAGGCTAGAATTAGATTTGGGCAGAGGAATTAGGATAGGCTCCTTCATTTAATGCTATACTCCAAAGCTTGCAGAAAACCTTTAACCTCTTTGCCTTTTTTTTTTTAATTCAGTAAATGGGCTACCAGATCTCCAAAAAGTTAATGAAATGCAAAGAAATTGTATTGATCTTTTATTTTTAAATGAAGAGAATTTTTTAAAAATTCTATTTAAAAAATTTTAGGAGGAATAAATGCACACCCAGTATTATTAGACTAAAATAGTATATTTAGTTGAGTTAACCAAAAGAAGCCTTTATTGTAACAATACTCATATAGCATAGAATTATAAGACAGTAATTTTTCTGTTTACAAAACTTATGTTCAGTGACTTTATTTTTTCCTGACGCGTTCAGATATGCAGAGATAAGGGACATATTGACTGAAATAACAATTCTACTGTGATTGAAGCTGTATGTTCAGAAGGTCATTCATATCCTATATTTGCTAGGTAAATATATAAGGCATTCTTTTTAAAGTAGGAAAAAAAAAAAAAACCATAGCTCCTAACCTGTGTTTAGCTGCTGAATTTTGCACAAGATTTATGGATGTTGCCTGAGATTATTGAAATCTTTTATTTCTTTCAAGGTGCAAGCTCTGTCATGAATGTAATCTGCACCATTACCACCAAAAACAGCTGACAGACTTAAGTGGTTTCTCATGTGTTCCCAAAAAGATGGTATAGGTTTTTCTAAATATAGTCTATAATATGCAATTAAACAAATATATTTGAATAGTTTTCACCTTGCAATTAAGTGTTCAGTGCTGTTTGTTCTGAAATGCTTCTTTGCAAAGACCTTGCAGAGTAAATTTAAAGATAAACTATTTGTTTCAATTAAGAATTCTGTTTTTCTGTGGAGAGTGGAAGTCTCAATTTAAAAAAAAATTTTTTTTTTTTTTGGTGCTGCTGTTATCCACTTCTGGAAATACAGCCAATCTCTCTCTCTTTAGGCTATCATATAAAATATTATGGAGATAGAAATAAGACAGTATACAAATGTCCAAGTGATTAAAAATCTTGCTTTTCTGAATGTCTTTAAAGTTAACACACATTTGACAGTTGGTCCTGTCTCTCTTGGGACCACTAAGGTGCCATTTATAGCAATCCTAATGTACTGCAAACTGCTAAGTATTTGTTCAGCCAAGAGAACCACATTGGTTGGGGTGAGGGATGGGGTGGGGTCAGAGAAGAAAGGCGCAGCCACAGCAGCAGCAGCAGCAACTGGGCAACTGTCCAGGGTTCTGAACCATCTGTCTGCTTTAAGGCAATGTTTTCTTCTCTTGAACTTGAGACCCTGGTGATACCTGTCCAGCTTCTCTTAGGCTCTATATTATTTTTATTTTTTTATATTGGTAAGATATATTTTAATTTAAAAATTTACCCGAAATAAACAGGGCTGGAATTTATGTTTTCCAGTCGATGTGTTTTTTAAAATTTTCTTTAAAATATTATTCTATTCTTGAAATATTTGCATATCCTTTCTCTTACCCGAAGTGGGAAGGTGGAAAATGTTACATGCTCCTCTAACATCATACTTAACGACAAAATTTTTGAAATATAAAGGAAGTTCCAATGCCTATTCTGGTAACCATAAAGGCTGCACAAGCTTTACAACTGTGTACTCCCAGTGATTTGTTTCATACACAACCTCTTTGAGATATGCTGATAATATCCCAACTGATTATTCTTATTGAAAATTTCCACAAATCCAAACCCAAATTTAGCTGAGCAGAACTTAGCGTCCATTACTTATGGTGATGTCATTATAGTGATTTTGGGGTTTCTTGCTCCAGGAACCACAATTTGGAACATATGTTAACCCAATCCAAAGAATAACTCTAATAATGCTGAATATCCAAAAAGATAGTCTTTCTTGGACTGAGCCATCCATAAGAGATGACTCAAGGGCATGCCATTAATCCTTTGCTAAAGGAATCTGGCAGAATTCGAATCTCTCTACAACCTATAATGAAATATTATCACCTTAGTCGTGCTCTATGACCTTTATGGGCTTCAGCTTTCCTATCTGTAATTGAGAAGTTTGGGTTTGATGATATTAATGGTACCTTCAAATTCCAAGATTTCATACTCTGTAGTCTAGGCAGGTGAGTTACCATGAATACCATTCAATAGTCCAACTGTGACACCATTCTTTGTACTACGCTGGAGTTCCCATGAGTGTTATATATCTAAAGGTATAAGTAATAACTGCTTTTTGCTCTCCTGTGTGGTGAACCATGTAAGAAAGCAGCACTTAATTTGTTCATAGGACAAAAAGTCAAACTCTCAATAAACCTGTGCATGTGTGTGTGTGCATGTACGAGTGTATGAGAGAAAATATGTGTGTGTATGAGTGTAAGAGAGAGAAGGAGACAGAGACAGAAAGAAACAGTGATTGTTCTGTAATATGGGGAAGGAGTTAACTGGTTTAGGGGAAAATAAGCAAGGAATGATACAAGAAGGAAACATTAGCTGAATAATGAAGAACATTTCTATGGTGTTTCATAATGTACCAAATTCAGGCCCATCCCTTCCCAAGTACATAGATTCATTGCTAGACCTTCTCTCTAAACAGTTATAAGAGTTTCACTTTATCTGTAGAATGAATAATTCCCAATGATATTTTGGAGCTGCCATGGTATATGCTTGTGCTTACAGCATTGCTGTTATATTAATATGAGTGATTGCAGGCAGTTATAATCTTAAAAAATTCTAGAATTCCTTATATAACTTGAAAGAAACTATTTTTTCTCAGAAAATATAATGTTGGTTGAGAAGCTAAGTCAATTTTTGCTTTGTAAGTCTGTTGTTATGTAATATAAGTGTACTTGTAACATAAGGACAGATCCAGAAAATTAAAGAATGGGAGAAACATTCTGTAGTGAAAAGTTAGATTTTATGAAAAAATTAAGCCAGTAACATCTAAAGAGCACTGTAAATTCATAGTTGGAGAGTCAGCCATGGTTGACCAGGTTCTACAGGATCAACTTTACTCTGGGCACATGTAGGTAGTTGATCTGGCATTGTATGATCACCCTGAGCACATAGAAGTAGGATGAGTTGACTGTGGGTATTCTTGCAGTTTTGCCACTTCTTTTAAGATCATATATGTCTGTTATTCACATTTGCATAGGGAACTAAATACCTCCAGGAGAGAGGTAAATAAGATGTTTGTGTTTCTCTTCTTTCATTTTTTTTTGAAAGTTTTATTTTATGTTGAAGTATAGTTGATTAACAATGATGTGTTAGTTACAGGTGTACAGCAAAGTCATTCGGTTATACCGATGCAAGTATGCATTATTTTTCAAATTTTTTTCCCATTTATGTTATTACAGAATACTGAGCCGAGTTCCCTGTGCTATACAGTTGGTCCTTGTTGGTTATCTATTTTAAATAAAGCAGTGGGTACATGTCAATACCAAACTCCCAATCTATCTCTGCCCCCCACCCCACCCCTTCCCCCTGGTAACCATAAGTTTGTTCTCTAAGTCTGTGTTTATGTTTTGTAAATAAGTTAATTTATATAACTTTTTAAGATTCTGCATATAAGCGATATCATATGCTGTTTGTCTTTCTCTGTCTGACTTACAGCACTTAGTACCATAATCTTCTTTCTAACACTGTTAATCATCTCATTCAGTTCATGTAGCACTGAAACTCCATATGTCCCTTTGTCCTCCATTCCTGTGAAATCAATCTCCTTTGGAATCTCTGTTTCTGACAAAAGAGGTACAACAATTTGGGACACAATTTAGGGCATCTGTAAAGTTGCACAAGTAAAAATGACTGAGGCTTCCCAAAGAGGTTAATTAAGGGGAAAAAAAATCAGCACAGTCTTGCTTTGATACTTCATGTCAGTATTTCCTTAGAAATTTCTCCACAGACTTTCAATTATTGAGTAAAATAAGTAGGTTTTTTTGTTGTAGTTCTAATGTATAAAATGTGGAAGGACTAACAGCTCAAAAGTGAGTAGCCATTTATTAAAATGCATTGAGTTATGGTAAATCACAGCATGTGGTGGGAAGTACTCTTGGTGGTGAGGATATAGACAGAGATCCATGGGATGCTAGGAGAAACCTGAACTATCTCTGCTTGGGAGAGTTAGTGAGGCTTTCCAGAGGAGGTGGCTTTGGAGCTGCACTTTAAAGAAAGAAAGATTGTACCACTTTGGCAGTGTTTGCATTTTGTAATATGGTTATGCATCTATACTGCATGGCACAATGTAGGCCATCAATATCTTTATCTTTTATAATCTTTTTTTTTTTTTCCTATCCCTCCCTACCAAGCTTTCAAAGTAGGGAATTCTCTGTGGGCTATGATGAAATTTGAAAATTTATTTTCAAGAGAGCTTTTTACTAGTACCAATAACATGTTGGGGTGAATATTTTTCCTCTCTTGGACCATAAAATCCACTATCAAGAACACTGTGAAAACAAACAAACAAAACAAAACAAAACCCAAAAAAGTATTAGCACCTAGTGCATGGAAGCTACATATGTGGTTACAGCCTCAGCTTTGGGGTTTCTTTAGATTTTAGCATGTCTGTCATATATCTATCTCACTGTGGTACAGTGAATGCTTGGAAATTCTAAACCAAGTCTTAAACGTGCACATGTAAAATATACAAATTATGTGCTCATTTGTGTCATAAATGGAAAATTAATTTTACTGATTTGTTTTTCTCAGAGTGTTGCTCCTCCTGCTTATGCTTCCCTGTCCCAAGTAAATCTCACTTTTACCGAGACATTAATACTTAATTCTGGTCCCATTCTTGGGATCCATGGAATCCTCCTAGAACTTTAATAACTATGTTCCTTTGTAAGGAGTCAGGATACACAGATCTTATGTTAAATCCATTCTGTTGTAATTTTAGCAGGACTCATTGCATGTACAGGTAGAAGGATATTATCATTTAGATGTTTTTGGTTGTTTTTTATTTGTTTTGTGATGATAGTAGAACCATAGGCAGAGGTGTGAATCAAGCCATATTTGTCTTTACCTTCTTTTAAGCTGTTAACATATCTTATGGCCTCATTCACAGCTGATACGATTTTTTACAGTTTCCTCTCACTGAAAAACTTTCATTTTAGTAAAGTACTCTTGAAAATGAGAATCAAAAGAGTGAATTTATAGTGATGGATTTTAAATAGCATGACTGAGTAATGGCCATTGTGTAGAGTAAGTTGAAAATTAATCATGGGGAAAACTATAGGGAATGAAATCTGAAGATTAATTAAAGAGAAACCAGCTGAAGAAGAGGTAGAAATGATGCAGTGATTGGTAAAGAGACAGGATGGATGATACCAGGAAAAAGGAGAGGAAAAGAGGGTGTTTTCAAGTACAGGAAAAAATTACAATTAACTGAGGCAGCCAGTGGTTAATACAACTACTTAAAGATTCTTGAAGTTGACAGGCATATATGAAAAATATTTTTGAATTAGAAGTCCAGTTTTGCATCCTGCAGCCATATTTTAAAACTATATCTATATGTGTATGTATATATTCATATGCATACCATATGTATATATATATGAACTAAATGGTTAAATTGTAAAACTTTTAATTATCTGTCACCAAAGTTGATGTTCTATGATACTACGCAAGTAATATTAGAGAGTCCCTACTTTTTTCCTGATGTAAAAATCATGTTTTAGTTTAGACCCCAATCAGGAACAGATCAAATAAGAGAATCTGATAATACATAGTGGCTAGACATAGTGGCCAGTAGCCAGAGACAGGCAGTACTCAGGTTGGAGAGTTTCAGGGCCAGAAAAACACAATGAGAAGTCATTCAAGGGTTAGTAAGTAAAAAATAATTATAGAATGCATTGGGGGAGTCAGACTTCAAAATATGTATGGTTGAAGAAAGAGGAATGTCTACCCTGGTAAAGATAAGCATCCAAATACTTAAATGTAAGCTATCAAATACTTAAAGAATCATGAAGTAGAAAATGTGTTAATTTTGCTATATTTTTGACAAAGGCATGGCATCTAGTGAAGAAGCTAGGCTGGAGGTTCTAGGATTTTCATTCCCAACACATAAAACTCGGTCATTACCTAATAGAATAGAACTAGAATTAATGGGAAGAAGCAATAGGTAAAACATTTCTGCTCAATAAAGTAGGAACCTTCCAAAAGTTCCTGCTACCTAAAGATGGCATATGCCACTTACAGCACTTGGGAGTTTCTCATCAGGAGACAGGTTCAGCTCTAGGCTGAATAATCATAGTTAGAAGATGTTGTAAAGTGATACCAGCCTTTGATCTTGATTAGACCATGGTTACTTAATTCTGATTTCTCATTTTCCTCATCTGCAAAATGGGATAGCAGTAGCACTAACCAAGGTCACAGTTTTGGTGAGAAGTGGAGCTGGAATTTCAACCAAGACCATCCCACACCTGAGCAGAGCTCTTAACTATTATGTAATATTACCTTTATAAATTCTTTGAAAGATGTCTTAGGACAGTCCCAGGCATATACAAAGTGTAAAAAAGTTTTAGCCATTATTATTGTTATTTACTTAAACAATATTTAGAATGTAGTCAATGCTGTCAGATTTACTGGCTAAGCGTGAAGGTGCTGGAATCAAACTTTCAAATCTTGGCTATATTGTTTACTAACTGTAGAGCTATAACTTAAGTGTGTCAGTATCCTCATCTGTAGAATGAAGGGGATTATAATAATAATAATAATAACCTATATCAAAAGTTGGTTGTAAGTATTGAGTGAAATAATATAAATCCTTAGAACAATACCTGGCCACATAAGAAGTACTCCAAAAAAATCACTTTATTATGATTACTAGTTATGTACGAAAGACTGGGTTGAGTGGAGGCAGGGCAGAAGCAAAGTATCAAAGACAAATATGACACAGAAAAGTCCTCAAAGGTGCTTGCATTTCATGAGGAAGATAAACATGTGCATAAATAATGTAGAGAACTAATCTATGTAATTTTTCTGTGTTTGAAGGTGATTATCAGAGTAGATGTCGAGTATATGTACATGCTAAATATGAGGGTTAATATGCCCATGTTAAGGTTCCAAATTGGAACACTAGTGTTAAGATGAAGAAAACCCGTATTCCAGAGACCCATTCTGTCTTAGGGAGCACGAGGAGAGGAGAGCAGGCCAGATGGAAAGAGTGTCTCTAAAATCTGCTCCAACAATATGATTGATGGTCAAACCTTCTGGTTCTAAGACATTTTATTTTTGTCTTTGCTTTAGGTTGTCATTTGTGAACACATACACTCTTCCCTTCAAAAAAAAACCAGTTCAGTAATATCAATAGTCTCTTACCACACATTTTCATTTTGGAAGACTCCAGAAGTTTCACAGGATACTAACCTCAAAGACTGAGAGGTGATCAATATGTTAAAACGATTAATATCCAATATTCAGCAAAAGATGCATAATTTCACCAGTGGAAAATGTTAGATATAAATAGTCAGTAGACTGTTGCCAGAGAAATGCTCCTTGGCATGTGAAATAATCAAGTAAAATTCTTGAAAGATGAATTACTTTCTTGATTTGCATATCTTGGATTCAATACATTTACACAATATTTGCATTGGAAGCATCTAAAGCCAACCAATGGAAAGAATACATGATTTTACCAACATGCTTATACATTAATAAAATTACTTGGCAATCTGATGTTTCAAGACCCAGGGTGAATTACTTATTAAAAACCCATATACAGCTATCTGTCTTTATCTTTCTTTCTGTATGAGCCATAATGGCTCTGAATTGTTTTCAGAATTATATTTGGACAGGATATGACTGTTACATGAGGCCTCTCAAACCAATATCATTTCCCTCACTCATAAAATACATTATACTGCTGTGTGCATTGAGCCAAATCATTAATGAAGGAAGCATAACCTAACCTTTATGCCTCTGATTTGACCAGCAGTTACACTGTAGCAAGCTAACATCTTGGAAATTGTTTAAAAAGTGAAGCTAACATGATTATGAATATTTATGGTAGATTCACTTATTTCTTAAAAATTCATCCTGCCATCTGAACCATTTCATTATTCTTAACTATTTTCTAAGAGGCTTAACTTTGAATAGAAAAACAGTATCTGAATCTTACATTATTTGTGAAGTCAAATAACTGTATTCCTGGAGTACATCCCTTCTCTGTATTTATTTAAACATGCAATAGCTATAATAACTAGTTAAAAATCTGTGAAATATGCAGATTAGGAAGTACATTTACACAGTCCTCACCCTTTCAGCTTTTAAAAAAATATTTGGAAGGCAACCATTGACTTGTTATTACTATCATAAAGGATAGTAATAGCTGCTGAAATTTCAATTTAGCAGCTGAAACCAACACTTGCTAGCAAACTGCTTTATGTGTAGTAATTATTTGCATTTTTTGGACTAGGTAAATCTAGACATCTGAATTTATCAATGATTAGAATTTTTGCATAGACACATAATGAAGAAGTTCATATTTGAGATTAAAAAGAATAAATGACCCTGAGTTATAGATTAGTTAAAATTAGCTTTATTTAATTACTCTTTTTACCATTTTCCCAAAACAATCTTACAAAAATAGGAATATAGTATGACTTCTGCTTCACAGTTGTGAATGAATGAACATAACCTGCTTTTTAGGTGTGAATGAATTAACATAACCTGCCTTTTAGGGAGTATCTCTGGTTCAGAAGAAGGAAATAGGAATGAATTTAATTTAGAAGTTGCAAACAGGTGTGGCGGGGAGTGGCACAAGGCCTCTGATTGTGATGTAGGGAGGCACCCAGTAGGCTAGCATCAGCCCTGAGATGTGGCCTGCAGGCGTATTTATTTGGGCTTACATAGTCTTTTCATCTTTTAAAAAAAAAATGTATCCTGAGAGGGTAGGAGTGGGTGGGACTCCGCTTCAGGTTTGCTAGAATGTCTTCCTCTCCTTACTGTTTCCACTCATTTATGATACCTGTCTGGTTGTCATTTGACTTGGCTACCCTTGATATCAATAGTGATCAGAGAACAAAGGAATCTGCCTTGAAGAAAACCAGTCTCAGAGCATTCCAAGGTGTATGATTTTTGATCCTCTGTTCAGAAAACAAGGGCATCAATGCCACAGATGCTTTGATGGTGAGAAAATTACCCTGCTTCTCTAAGGTATGTTTCGTAGAAATCTCTACAACCTTATTCTAGAAAACATACTATTTCAGTTAGCTAATGTAATCCTGAATGAATTAAGTCTTGGTGTTTGTCATTTTGCCAGTTATCACTTTATCCTACATATGTCATCCTTTGTAATTGAGATTGCTTTAAAGTATACAAATGTGTGCTTAGGAACACAATAGTCATTTGCAGGGTCCTTACCAATGTTTCCAAATTGGATCCTGATTTTCCAAGGGCCCACTCACAAAACACTCCAGCATCCATCATACAAAATTATGGAATTTAGACTCTATCGAAGGTGATTCACTCATGGGCAAATAACACATTAGTGCAGTCCTCTCTTCTGCTGGATGAATTTCTGCAGTTCTATAGCCAGGATTCATTAGGAGTTGGGAAACAGACCTGTACTAAACAGTGGTTCAGTCATAAGAGATGTCCATGTAATGGTTCCAGCTGTGACCCTTATCTTCAAAGCAGATACAAAGCATCACTATCCCTTAAATATTCTTGGAAGGAAGCTGCTTCTTCCTAGCTGGGAAGAAAAAAGGGAAGAACAGGTAGACTGATTCCCCTTTTGCCATCTTCTCCAATGCTCCATTTTGCTGAAGAGCACTCTCCATTTAAGCACAGTGTTCTGACAGAACATAAAATAAGATTGTGTCTAAATGATCCTCTGGGCTGGTACCACCCACTAAGATGCATTGATATGCATGGGGTCAATAAGAATGTTTCAGGAGTTGTTTTTGTGCAGAAGCTTTGGGGACATCAGAGTCTAGAGAGATGTACAAGATTGGGTGGTTTTGTCCCCCTGCTGGACCCAAGATCTGGAGCTGAGCCCTCAGCTGTCAGCTAAATGTGAGGCATCCCTTTGCAAGATTGGAACGAGGAATGAAGATAACTCAGTGTAGTTTGGTAGCGGAAGAGTACTGCAGGGATTTTTTTTGAAGCGTTGGGAAGCACTTGCTAAAAATATTGCAGAAAAACAGTTTCTCACAGAGGATACCAGAGACTCCATCATTGGCAAGGAAATTTCTTAGGGCAAGAGTTGCCATAGATAAGGAACATCAAGGGGATTGATGCCATTAGCATTCATGAACTACCCTAGATCCATAGAAATAATTGTGAGGGTGGCTAAATTTGGGATTATGAGCCAACTTATTTGGCAATGTTAATGTAATCTCCTGTGAATCCACCATACATAGGCAGGTGAAGTCCCAGAACATTTGAGTTATGCTTGTGGCTAATAATAATGCAAAAGTTCCATTATTTATTTTGTTTGGCTGTGACATGAAATCACATGGCACTGCATAATGATAAAGTAAACTGCAAAAAGTGCATTCAAGTGATGCTGAGAGTCTGCCTTAAATTGTGAAAATGTTAGGTGGAAAGCTGAAAACTTGCCAATGCCCATCTATGGTTTATAGTAGATAAGCCACTAGTCTTGGCTAGGTATAGCACTTCCTACATTATTGTGCATGCAAAATGTGAACTCCTGATACCTGTGGGGTGTTTATCATCCAACAGAGATATGCCTTTAAGAAAGAGTTTGGATAAGGTCACTGTCTTAGAAACAGATATGGTTTGGGGAGGCTGCTAAATGATTATTTGAGAAACAATGCATTGGAGGCCTAAACCTTATTAGATTAGTCAATTAAAGGCCAGTGAGTGCCCTCCGTCATATAAACTGGCAAATAACCTACAACTAACTTACTAAATTCTTTTGCAAATCATTGAGATTCTAAAGGCTTGGAATGGAGAATTCTAACAGCTAAGATTGTTTCAGTAGAAATTTAATTGGGTTATATCACACAAAGATATCCACTGACTTGGAAAGTGACATGGAAAACCAGCTTCTACACAAAATAGAAAATGGACTAACTATATTGATTATTTCAGGGAAAATAGAGAAGAAAAGCTTTAAATCAAATCAAGAAAAGCCTGTCTTATGTCAAGATTAAACCAGAAACTGAAAACTCTGATATAAATTAAACTAATGTTCTGTGAGCCCTTAGAAACACTAAGACCCAGCTTGGAGTTTTAAAGAATAATTCAGCTAAACCACTTCCTTTCTTTTTGTAAAATATTATTAAACTAATGAATTTGGATATCACCTACATTGACTTCAGTTAAACATCTGATAAACTTTCTTATGATATAATTGCAGATAAAATGAAGAACTGTGGATGTGTACAGTTTTATGGATTTGTAATTGCTTAAACAGAGTCCCCAATGACCGTGATTCAAACAACAAGGCTAATAATGTAGAGGGAGATCATAGTGATGTGTCATCAAGCTCTCTCCCCAAGGTACCAAGATAGGACACTGTCTAAGGAGTATACCAGTTACTATGGTGATAAGAGAATTTACTGATCACACTTCATCAGGGCTCATTGACCAGAGCAGCTCACTGATTGTCTGGTCCACAGGGGAATGAGGAAACAACTCTGTGCATTAATCCACAAGCAATGGAAATGGTATTGCCTGAAGAAAATGACTCAAATGGCAGCCTACATATCCAACATAGGTATTCATTAAAAAAAATCCACCAATAAAAAAACAAACAAACAAAAAACAAAAAAAGCAAGTCATTAGAAGGAAATGATAATCGATTCCAGATAGCCAGGAAGACTCTTGTGATTCTAAAACAGGGTAAGACACCCATGACCATAGCCATCTCAGAAAGAGTGACTCCTAACCGTTAAATCTCAGGTCAAAAAATCCATTCAGTAATTAGAAATAGCTTGAAAGAGCCCATCAGGACAAACATTTTCAGGAGGAATCTTTCAGGAAATTAGAAATGCCATAACTGAAAATAGATGATCTGGATAATTTTGTCTGTTTGGGAACTAATTAAGGGAATAGAACTTTGGACAAAGAAACTTCAAAGGTGGACATGAGAAAGAAGGTGTGAGCCCTGTAAGGACTTAAAAAGTAGAAGTGCTTGGACAGATTTTTTTTCCCAATTTCTCAGAAAGGCAAGGCTATTTTAGTTATCACTCATTAAAAGGAGATACATTTAAATGATGGAAGTTATCCAAGAGTGGGAACTTTGTTCAGTTAGATTCAATTTTAAGTTATAAGGTTGCAAAAACTAGCCAAGTTTTATTTGTGATTACATAAGGCGGGGTTGGTTTGATATTTTTTCCAAGTTGGTTTAAGGCTTTTGACCCTTCTAGGGAAGAGCTGCTGTGGGAGCACTGCCAATTCATTAATGGACAGCTTCTGCAAATGGCTAAGGGCCACTGAGGATATTGCTGAGAGTTCAAGACCTGGAGCACCCTAGAGAATTAGGTCAGGACTACAAGGGCTTTACCTTAGAAAAGGTAAACAGATAGAGAAAAATTGGACTTCTTTTATGAGGGCAGGAAATAATTGACTGTTTTGTTCTCCATCACCTAGCACAATGCCTGACAAATAAATAGGCATTCAATAAATGCCAGTGTTCAATAAATTCAATAAATGTCAAATTTCAATGACAGAGAGAGAAAGAGATAGATGATAGATAGATAGATAGATAGATAGGTAGATAGATAGATGATAGATAGGTTGATTGATTTTGGTCTGATGGAAAGAAATGCAGAAAAGAGTAACTAGCAGCATTTTGTACCTATGTGCCACCACTACACTATGCTTCTTGCTTTACATGTATTATCTTTTTAAAAAATCATCTTGGTAAACCTCAATCTGTTATTATTCCCACTTTACAGGGATATTGAGGCTCAGAGAAATTACAGATCACCCCAAGGTCATACTGCCAGTAAGTAGTGGTGTTATGATTTTAAATCATATCTTTTGGGCTCCAGAGGTACATATTCTTAAAACTACACCAAGTTGTTGGAAAAGCTCAGTGATTTCCAAATAGATTGGATTTCCTCACAAAGCAGCTAGCTCTCTCTCTCTCTCTCTCGAAATTATAGTATCTTTAGGGCTGGAAGGGACCTTAGAGGTGGAATTCTCCAACTTCTTCATGCTATGGATGAGGAGTTGAAGCCAAAAGAAGTAAGGAGGCATGCCCAAATGCACAATGAGAATGGGGTACCGTAAAGCTGTACCTCCTCTTGCGTAACCCCCAACACACTCTTGACTGTTAACCAGATATCTATCTTTCACACCAAATATCTTCTATCCCCAAAGTCTATCCATGAAGTCAGGGGCCTTGATTGTCAGGCCTAGCATCCGTAACAGGATTTCAATAAGTATGGAATGAAGAATGAATGGAACCAGAACTTGAACCCATGTTTTCTAAGCTGAAGTGTTTAAACAGCTTTTGTGATAATTTATCAGCGGTATTCTGGTTTAGAAGTGAGTTGTACTCACTTGTGGTACAGATAGTCACTATGGCCCCTTTCAGCACTAGCATCTATAAAAGGAAATTGGTTCAGGTGTTCCTGATTTCTCTGCCTGCTACATCCTATCTAGATTTCTATTTAAGCATTTGCCATGTTGCACTGAAAAAACTGTATTCATCCCTGTCTTTCCCATTAGATTAAAATTATGTGAGCATTTAGGCTGGCTGTGTCCTTGTCAGAGTTTCCAGCACTTAACGTGGGGCCTTGTACCTCACAGGTATGCAACAAATCTGCATTGACCTGAATTGCAATACATTCAGCTAGGATTCTTAGAATGTATTTAGATATCTATCACATTGCTTCATGTGGTAGGGACTTCTGGTTGATCATGTCTCTGTGGGAAGGTGTTTATTGAATTGATTGGCTTTCGAACTTGGTTTTTATTTGAGCAAAGTTAGGTAGAAAGTGAGATTGGGCATTAAAAAAAAAATCTGTGATCCCCTTGGCTTGCCTGACACAAGGCTCTTCACAGACCCAGGTTTCCCTTTGAATTCAGTATGAATTCTACATTTATAGAAAGATCTAGTGCCCAGGATTAGCTTCATTAGGCAGTTGGGCTTTAACAGAGGCAGCAGGAGAGCAAGGGTTCTTTTAGGAATAGGCACAGAAAGACAGACATCGTGTGCATAGATGAATTCTCCTTTAAATAAAAACTGAGTCAGATTTTAGAATGAAATTCTGTAGTGCTGTCAAACTGTTTGAAACTGGATTTGGCAGTTGTCCTTTCAAACTGTTATTTCAGAGCACGTGTCCCAGAAGGGACAGCTAAGAATGTTTGTCATATTTGAACTCTTTCCAGAGCCATTCAGCAGGATACTGGCAGTCCACTTTCTGTGTTAATTATTTCTGCCCTGATTGCCTGGCAACACATAACATGGGAAGTATTATACTTTGCTATTTGTGAATGCTTCCAGCTGAATGCAGGAAGAAAATGGAATACAAAGTCAGCTGGAGATGCAACTTAATAAGTTAGGTGTTTTTTGATTGAAAATTTGTTATGGATGAAGTGGTTTGTAATCCCATGATTGTATGTGTTAACCACAATTTCAGAGAGTTTGAGGGTATCACAGTGGGCCTTGGTGGAAAGAAAACGCTGATTGATCTTCAGGGCCACTGGACTAGAAACTATGAACATGAATTGCCTCCATAGAAAGAGTAGACTTTCTGTAAGTCCACATTATTTTATCCTTCAAGAATTTCCTTGGTTTTGGGGTTTTTTTTTTTTGTTGTTGTTGTTGTTGTTGTTATTTTACATTGTCGGAGTCTAAAAATTTGAGTTCAGTTATAAGAAAGCTAAGAATCAAGTGGGATGGGCAAAGATGTCATTGCTGCAACAATAGTGAAGATTGCCGTAAACTGGAAAGTAATGAGGGTTTTGATGGTGACTCAGGCACAGAAGGAACTTCTCACCACACCACTATGAGAAAGCTTTGCCTGGGGCTGGGGTTCTGTTGAAACCTGTTTGTAGAACTGAAAACAATAGATCCACCCATAGCATTGGAAAACAGTGACACATTTCTGAATTCGTTCCACAACTTCAATAAATTAAAAAAAAGATTCTCTGAAGTTTTTCTTCTTGCTGTGTTCATGAAAGCCACCCATGAGTGACAGCTTCAAAGGTGGCAGTGTTGCATTCTGTACTGCTAGGTAATGTGAGACGACGACCCAAAGGAAATGAATCCCAAAAATTGAATTGTAAAATGCCATCATTAATGTGTTTAGAAATACTTTTTGTTGTTGTTGATGAAGTAAGTACTGAGTTGTAAGTGCTCAGTTAGCAACTCATGCTTTAAATTTTTTGTATGAAGATTGAGATCAATCTTAAAATTAATTTTTTTCCATAGTAATTGAGACTTCAAACATTTATTCAGATTGTTACCTTCTCTGTTAAACTAGGTTAAAAATAATGGTAAAAACAAACAAAAACAAACATACAAACAAAGAAAAAAACCAAAGCATATTTCTGGAACAGATACATTCAGTTCCACACATAAAAGTCCCAGCAAAATTGTACCAAATTGGAGTGTGGACAAAAAAGATGAGGGCAAAATGCATTCCCTCTAGACCTGCTGCCATTGTTATTAGGTTTACTTTCTTTGAGAATTAGCTTAGGGCCAAAAAGAGGATTGGCTTCTCATGATTATTGTGAAGATTAGATTAACTGAGAAATCCCACGTTTCTATAGGCAAACAAGTTAAAAATGGGATTATTTTGATCATAGCCATGTTTGCCACTTCTTTTTCTCTTTTTGTGCCCTAACTGCCAATTTCCAGGGCCAGCCTCTTTCCTCACCTTCCAGGGAAGGCCTGCTCTTTCAGGAGCGCTCATACATGCTTGTATGCCAGCACAGTCATTTCTGTCATTTATGGCAGTAAGCAGGGTCTTCCCTTCTGTTTGTTTCCTGTTCTGCATCCTTCGCACTATGGGCTGCTATTTTTGCAGGCCACAACAATACCACAGCTGCTTGAGCGTCCCTAAAGTGCCAGATTTGGTGGCGACTGGAGGAGAATGCTGATCTCATTCACCTTTTTGTGTAAACTCTTAGGTAGCGGAACAGTACTGCTTCCACTCTGATGTCTTACAGAGTTCTTAGAGAGGGGGGAAAAAAACAAAACTCGTTTAAACACTTAAACGCTTCCTGAGAATTTCAGACACAAGTTCATAGAGGTTAACCTATGAGGCAAAGCCATGTGAACAAATATCAAAAAGTATTGTGTTGAAATTAGTTCCCCCTCTACCCTTAGACCAAGCTTGTCTGTCCAATCCTTTTTTCTTTACTTTGGAAGAAATTCCCCCTGTGATAAGGCTTCTCAATATCGCATGCAAATAAACTTCTGGAAGGAAAGTCTCTTTCCATCTGACAGGACATCTTAAAAATGCCCTAATTCCAACAGTAGATAACAGTATAGAAAAGAGGTGGCAATTGTGGTCTAGAGGTCTAACCTGTCCTGATGCTTGTGTTTGTATCTCCTGCTAGATAAATTGGTTCTTATATTATTAAATCATTGGGAAAAAAATCAGAAGGAGAATATTTTGGGATGTAAGAAATTCAAATTCTGTGTCCATCAATAAAGTTTTATTGGAACACAGCCTCACCCATTTGTTTATGAATTGTTTGTGGCTGCTTTCACACCACAATGGCACAGTTGAGTAGTTGGGTCACCATATGGCCTGCCAACCAAAATATTTACCATATGGGCCTTTAGGGAAAAAGTTTACCTACTTCTGATCCCAAGTAAATATGGAACCACTGATTTAGGTAAAGGTTTATATTGCAGAGACTGGCACTTCCTGAGAAAGTGTTCAATAAACATTAGGCTCATATATCCCTTACTAACACATTACAGTGCAGTGATTCCTAGTCTATTTCCTTTCCCTCCTTCCTTCCCTCTCTCATCTTCTCCTTCCCTCCCTCTCTTTCCCTTTTTTCTCTTCTTTCTTCCTTTATCTTCCTTCCTTCCTCCCTCCCAACCTCCCTCCCTCCCGACCTCCCAACCTCCCTCCCGACCTCCCAACCTCCCTCCTGACTGACCTCCCTCCCTCCCCACCCACCTTCCTTCCTTCCTTCCTTCCTTCCTTCCTCCCTCCCTCCCTCCCTTCTTTCTTTCCTTCTCTCTCTCTTTCTCTCTCCCTCCCTCCCTTCCTTCCTTCCTTCTTTCA
Organism: Balaenoptera physalus; assembly: GCF_965194825.1. Classification (NCBI taxonomy): domain Eukaryota; kingdom Metazoa; phylum Chordata; class Mammalia; order Artiodactyla; family Balaenopteridae; genus Balaenoptera; species Balaenoptera physalus. The sequence continues at coordinate 109,944,904 of NC_138882.1, read as the reverse complement.
CCTGCAATAGTTCTCTTACCATTTCTTATGAATATTTAACTTATTCCTAACTTTTTCAATGTATGAGAACTGATTTTAAACTGATTTTCTGTCAGATCAGTATCTTTTCAAGATTCCATTATAAAGTGCATTTTAATATACTCTAATAATAGCCAAAACATATAAAGCCATTTTGAATTTTCTCAATTAAATGTCAAACATGATTGTTTGATAAATTGTACTAGGAAAAGCATGACTTACGGACAAATACATTTTGAAATCTTGGTTTGAGGGCCAAAAGTATATTAAAATGTATATGACAGTTTAACTGTGTATTTATAATATTAAACATAGGCAGTGATTGTTTTTATGAACTGATGTTTGGTGTTCTTACACTTTTGTGTTTAAAAATGTGTTCTGCAATTTTGTTATTTTATATAATATTTTATACAAATTTAAATGTTCTATTTAAACTTAAATATTTTATATAATATTCATTTGATTTACTTTTTATTATTTAATGTTTGTTTTCTAAATAATGCAATAAGAAAGGTTTCAAGCTTCTATTTGCTTTAATAAAAATAGCACATTACGGGCTTCCCTGGTGGCTCAGTGGTTGAGAATCTGCCTGCTAATGCAGGGGACATGGGTTTGAGCCCTGGTCTGGGAAGATCCCACATGCCACGGAGCAACTAGGCCCGTGAGCCACAACTACTGAGCCTGCGCGTCTGGAGCCTGTGCTCCGCAACAAGAGAGGCCACGATGGTGAGAGGCCCGCGCACTGCGATGAAGAGTGGCCCCTGCTTGCCACAACTGGAGAAAGCCCTCACACAGAAACGAAGACCCAACACAGCCAAAAATAAATAAATAAATAAATAAAATTAAAAAAAAAAATAGCACATTACATATGTATATCATCTTTCTTAGAAAGGAAAAGGCAAAATGAATGATCACCATTACTTTTTTCACCTTTTAATTTTGGTTTTAAAGAAATAGATATATCTTGATATTATAAAATAATTTTATTTAGACAAACAAACTTCATTGACCATGAACATCTTGAAGCTAAGGATGTATCATCTTCATTTTCACATTTCTGGGTCTAGCAAAATGAGTACTTTTGGGGTGAGTTGGTTAAGGACTGGATAGGTGAAATAATCATCTCTAACCTTTATGCCACCACGAGGATCACCCAGCACAAGCATCATTATCATTTCATTGATGAGATGTCTTACTTTTCTCCATCCTCACTCAGCACATACCTTCCACGTCCTTTGAGTGCTCTTGTTTTTCCTGGAGGAAGATACTACATCCTCTGTATTCAAATCACATCTCCTGACACTCGATGCTGCCACAGCCCTGAAGTAGGGGAAGTACGCTTCACCCATTTGTTTGAAAGGACAGCATGAGGTTACAATGCAGGATAAGCTTGTGCTATTTGTTTTCTATAGCAGTGGTCTTCAAACATTTTAAGTTTGTATCTCATTTATACATTTTTTATAACATTCCTTCATAGATATATAGATAGATAAATAGTTGGATACATTGATGAGGATAGATAGATGTGAATAAATAAATTTAAGTATATAAATAAGTAACCTTTAATTTTGACAATATTTAAAAATACGTTTTTGTCTCAAGATAGCTAGTGTACATAAATATAGTAAAAAATTTTACATATGCTCCCCATCTTCAAATAATTGTGAACATTCATTATAGAAGATAGTGTGACCCATAAATCACTTTAAAATGTAGTATGCCACACTGTGCTGAAAGCTAACAAATGTTGGGCTACTTGCATATTATATGTGATCTGAGACTGATGACATATGGCCATAGTGTGGGTATCAGTATTCAGATGTGTAATAAAAATTATTAAATATAGACTTTCTTATATTTTATATAAAAAGTATAAATAGAAATTCTAAAATGCTATTTTATATTCTAGTGGATTGTTTTACATATCCCCTGGGTGAGAGAAGCTCATTTTAGGCAATTATTATTTTGTTGTACCTCTAGAGGTATGGCTTTTTCAGTTCATTAAGTTTCCTCCTTCTGATGCCATGGTTCCTGAAGTTTTGTGCAAGAAGACAAATTATGAATGAACGCTAGTGTGCTCCCTTTAATATTCTCTATCTGCTCTGTCATCTAGCACTAATCCTGTATACTTTGACCCTCCCTCCAAAACAATGTCCTTCTTCATTTAGACCATGGCCTGTGAGGCTAAGGAATAGCATCAGTTCTCATCAACTCAGCAGCCTAGGCATGTGTTGGATGTATTATCTATTTCTCTTTGGCGGTAACAGGCCCTCCTGCAATTAAAGCACATTTTATTTTACGCTGTTCACCTACTGAAGAATTGCTGGTATTCTCATTAGTTTTAAGGGTTGGAGTTCATTTTAGGACTCCAGTAAACTAGTAATCTTGCTGGAATCTCCTCCTTGGAGAGTTGAAACCAGTTAGCAGGTAGGAGATAGGGGGTAGATAGCGGGTAAGGTTTGTCCCACCCACATCCTAGTTTCAGCTATTTTGTGAATGTTTAGTCACAGATGGGCAATATGGAAAGGGTTGGGAAGTGATATGTCAAACTTTTGAAGGGATGCTTTGATTCCAAGGTTGATATTAAATTTTACATTCAAACACTACCCTATATTGAGGTGGAAATAGAAACTAACAAGGATCTTACTTATCTGCCAAAAATGTGTTAATTTCTGCCATTAGAATCATTCTCTTGGGCTGAGGTATTCACTATACAGAGTTAGGTTAGAAAAATTTATCTTAGAAGAAAAGTTTGTTCATTCATACATTTATTACAAAATATATCTTTGCGGGGGGAGGAGTCGAGATGGCAGAATAGGAGGACGTGGAATTTGCCTCTCTTCACAAGTACATCAAGAATACATCTACAAATGGAACAGTTCTCACTGAACACTGGTGGAGGACCTCGGACGCCTAAAAGGACAAAAAAAAATCCCCACGCAATCGGGTAGGATGAAAGAAAGAAAAAAAGAAAAGAGGAAATGGGAAGGGACCAGCACTTCTGGGGGAGACCTGAAGGAGAGGAGAGTTCCTGCACTCAGAGAGGCCCCCTCATGGTAGGGGGATCATCTGGGATAGAGAGAGACCTTTGGGGGATCGGAGGGGAGTGCAGCAGTCAGTCTGGGGAAGGCAGGACAGAGTAGGACCTATGCACATAGTCTGTGCTGCAGCCCTGCATACCCCAGCCTGAGTCCCGTGTCTCCTGGAGCGGGACTGGGTGCTGGAAAGTTGAGTTTGGAGAGTGGACCCAGGGAGGGGACAGCTGTTGGCTGTGAGGAGACAGCCTGAAGGCAAGGGAGTGGGGAGCTCCACAACAAAACTGCAGAGGAGGCCCGGGCCATCATAGAAGCAGGGCGCCATTGTTGAGTGGCATGCAAGGGTGGTGCTGCCACTGCAACCCCGTTCCCCACCCACTGGCTCCTGCCTCTGTGGGCACTGGGAGGGGGTGCCCATCTGAGCAGGCTCACCCCCCCTCCCCCAAGCCAAGGCCTCCTTTGGCTGTGCAGGTCCCAGTGGGCCTGCATGCCACGCCTGCCAGGGCATCCTGGAGAGTCAGCCCTGGGCGCCCCAGCCTGAGACCAGCGTCCACCAATGCTGGCAGGGGCTGGGTGCTACAGCATGGGATTAGGAGAGCAGACCCAGGGAGAGGACTGCTGTTGGCTGTGCAGAGGCGGCCTGAAGGGACAGAAGTGAGGAGCTCAGCTGCACAGGGACAGCCTGAGGAAATGGGATTGAGGAGCTCCATGGCTGGGAATGCTCCTGGAGGAAGCATGGTCTGCCTCAGAGGTGAGGCGCCATTGTTGAGTGGCATGCAGAGGGCAGGGCCGCCATTGTGGACTCAATCCCCCCACACCAGCCCCTGCCTGTGCAGGCACTGGGAATGACTCCCACCAGAGTGAGCATGCTCCAGTGTGTCACAAACTCCTGCTGGCCTCTCACCGTGGGCACTAGAGGGTATCGCATCGGAGTGAGTGCACGAGCCCCAGATGTGGCCTCCCTGTCCCTCCCCTGCCTGAGCAAGCATGCCCCCCCCCCAATCTGTCGCTGCTTCTTGCCTCTCCCACCTAAGTGAGCAAGTGTGCTCTAGTCAGTCCTACCTTTGCCCCCTATTGTCTGGGTGGGGAACAGACGCCTGAGGGTGGCCCACATGCAGAGATGGGGCCAAAAACAAAGCTGAGCCCCGGGGCCTGTACAACTAGGGAAGAGGAACTGAAATCTCTCTGTGCAGCTGCACAAGCTGTGGACTAAACCCCCATGATAGACTTGGGAAACCCAGCATCTGTGGAATATCTGAATGGATGAGTGCTCCCACAACTGGAATCAATCTAGCTTTAGCAGCTGTGGATTTTGGGGGCAAGTACACATGGGAGTTGGGCCAGGACAGAATCTGAACTGCCCCCACAGTGCCCACAGCGGGTCCAGAGACCTTTCTAGAGGTCTTGGAGAGCCTCCTGGGGAGGCAGGTGTTGGCTGTGTCTCACTGTGGGTACAAGGACACTGATAGCAGAGGCTGCAAGAAAATTTCTTTTTAATGTATTTGTTTAATTTTATTTTTAAATTTTTAAAACATTTTTATTTTTCTATGTTTTATTTTATTTTAATTTTGTTGTTTGGGTTTTTTGCTTGTTTACTTGTTTTTTGTTTTTGCTTTTTTTTTCTTCTGAGATTTTTGTTTGTTTTGTTTTTATCTCTTTTTTTGATCTTTTTTGTGTGCTTGCTTTTCTTTTTAGTTTGCTTTCTGTTCTTTTTTTGTTTTTGTTAGTTTTGTTTTTATTATTTCGGTTTTGGGGTTCTTTGGTTGTTTTCCTGTTTTTTGTTTGATTTTTTTAGTTTGTTTTTTGTTGTTTTTTGGTTTGTGTGGTTTTCCTTTTATTTTTTTTAATTTAATTAAATTAATTTATTTATTTATGGCTGTGTTGGGTCTTTGTTTCTGTGCGAGGGCTTTCTCTAGTTGCGGCAAGTGGGGGCCACTCTTCATCACGGTGTGCGGGCCTCTCACTATCGCGGCCTCTCTTGTTGCGGAGCACAGGCTCCAGACGCGCAGCCTCAGTAGTTGTGGCTCACAGGCCTAGTTGCTCCGCGGCATGTGGGTTCTTCCCAGACCAGGGCTCGAACCCGTGTCCCCTGCATTGGCAGGCAGATTCTCAACCACTGCGCCACCAGGGAAGCCCTGTGTGGTTTTTCTAATTTGTTTTTCCTCTTGTTTGGTTCTGTTTTTATTACTTGTCTTGGGTTTTGTTTATTTGTTTCATTTGTTGTTTGGTTTTTATTTGTCTTGGCTTTTGTTTGTTTGTTTTCTTTTCCTTTTTTTTTTTTTTTTGGCCATGGTGCATGGCTTGTGGGGACTTGGGTCCCCAGCCAGGGGGTCGAGACTGAGCCCCTGGGGTGGGAGTGCCAAGTCCCGGCCCCAGGGAATATTAATTGGTGAGCTCTCCCAGAGCTCCCCATCTTGGCACCATGACCCAGCTCCACCCAACTGCCTGCAAGCTCCAGTGCTGGATGCCTCAGGCCAAACAACCAGCAAGACAGGAACACAGTGCCACCCACCAGCAGACAGGCTGCCTAAAGTTGTACTAAGCTCACAGACACCCGAAAACACACTCCCTCATGCGGCCCTACCCATCACAGGGACAAGACTCAGTTCTATCTACCAGAGCACAGGCACCAGTCCCTCCCACCAGGAAGGCTACACAAGCCCCTGGACCAACGTCACCTACCAGGGGGCAGACACCACAAGCAAGAGGAACTATGACCCTACAGCCTGCAAAAAGGAGGCCACAAACACAGTAAGTTAGACAAAATGAGACAACAGAGAAATATGTTCCAGATGAAGGAGCTAGGTAAAAATCCACAAGATCAAAAGAAGGGGAAATAGGCAATCTACCTGAAAAAAATTTAGAGTAATGATAGTAAACATGATCCAACATCTCAGAAATAGAATGAGGGCACAGATTGAGAAGATACAAGGAATGTTCAATAAGTACCTAGAAAAACTAAAGAACAAACAAACAGTGATGAACAAAATAATAACTGAAATGAAAAATACACTAGAAGGAATCAGTAGCAGAATAACTGAGGCAGAAGAGGGGATAAATGAGCTGAAAGATAGAATGGTGGAAATAACTGCTGTGGAGCAGAATAAATAAAAAAGAATGGAAAGAAATGAGGACAGTCTCAGAGATCCCTGGGAAAAAATTAAATGCACCAACGTTCAAATTACAGGGGTCTCAGAAGAAGAAAGGAAAGAGAAAGGGTCTGAGAAAGTATTTGAAGAGATTATAGTCAAAAACTTCCTGAACATGGAAAAGGAGATAGTCAACCAAGTCCAGGAAGTGCAGAGAGTCCTATACAGGATAAACCCAAGGAGGAACATGCTGAGACACATGGTAATCAAACTAACAAAAATTAAATACAAAGAAAAAATATTAAAAGCAGCAAGGAAAAAGCAACAAATAACACACAAGGGAATCCCCATAAGGTTGTCATCTGATTTTTCAGCAGAAACTCTGCAGGCCAGAAGGGAGTGGCAAGATATATTTAAAGTGATGAAAGGGAAAAACCTACAATGAAGATTACTCTATCCAGCAAGGATATCATTCAGATTCGACAGAGAAATCAAAATCTTTACAGGCAAACAAAAGCTAAGAGAATTCAGCACCACCAAACCAGCTTTACAACAAATGCTAAAGGAACTTCTTTAGGTGTAAAACAAAAGAGAAGAAAAAGACCTACAAAAACAAATGCAAAACAATTAAGGAAATGGCAATAGAAACATACATATCAATAATTACCTTAAATGCAAATGGATTAAATGCTCTAACCGAAAGACACAAACTGGCTGAATGGATACAAAAACAAGACCCATATATATGCTGTCTACAAGAGACCCACTTCAGATCTAGGGACACATACAGAACTGAAAGTGAGGGGGATGGAAAAAGATACTCCATCCAAATCGAAATCAAAAGAAAGCTGGAATAGCAAAACTCATATCAGACAAAATAGATTTTAAAATAAAGACTGTTACAAGAGACAAGGAAGGACACTACATAATGATCAAGGGATCAATCCAAGAAGAAGACATAACAATTGTAAATATGTATGCACCCAACATAGGTGCATACACGTCAGTATATAAGGAAAATGCTAACAGCCATAAAAGGAGAAATTGACAGTAACACAAAAATAGTGGGGGACTTTACCACCCTACGTATACCAATGGATAGATCATCCAGACAGAAAATGAATAAGGAAACACAAGCCTTAAATGACACATTAGACCAGATAGACTTAATTGATATTAATAGGACATTCCATCCAAAAGCAGCAGAATACACTTTCTTCTCAAGTGCACACAGAATGTTCTCCAGAATAGATCACATCTTGGGTCACAAATCAAGTCTTGGAAAAGTTAAGAAAATTGAAATCAAATCAAGCATCTTTTCCAACCACAATGCTATGAGGTTAGAAATCAATTACACGAAAAAGACAGTAAAAAACACAAATATATGGAGGCTAAACAGTGTGCTGCTAAATAACCAAGAGATCACTGAAGAAATCAAAGGGGAAATCAAAAACTACCTAGAAACAAATGACAATGAAAACACGATGATCCAAAACCTATGGGTCACAGCAAAAGCAGTTCTAAGAGGGAAGTTCATAGCAATTCAAGCTCATCTCAAGAAAAAGAAAAATCTGAAATAAAGAATTTAACCTTACACCTAAAGCAACCAGAAAAAGAAGAACAAAGAAAACCCAAAGTTAGTAGAAGGAAAGAAATCATAAATATCAGAGCAAAAAATAAATGAAATAGAAACAAAGAAAACAATAGCAAAGATGAATAAAACTAAGCTGGTTCTTTGAGAAGATAAACGAAATTGATAAATCTTTAGTCAGACTCATCAAGGAAAAAAGGGAGAGGACTCAAATCAATAAAATTAGAAATTAAAAAGGAGAGATTACAACACCACAGAAATACAAAATATCATAAGAGACTACTGCAAGCAACTATATGCCAATAAAATGGAAAACCTGGAAGAAATGGGCAAATTCTTGGAAAAGTACAGCCTTCCAAGATTGAACCAGGAAGAATTAGAAAACATAAACAGACCTATCACAGCTAATCACATTGAAACTGTAATTAAAAATCTTCCAACAAACAAAAGTCCAGGACCAGATAGCTTCACAGGCGAATTCTATCAAACATTTAGAGAAAAGTTAACACCTATCCTTCTTAAACTCTTCCCAAAAATTGCAGAGGGAGGAACACTCCCATTCTATGAGGCCACCATCACCCTGATACCAAAACCAGCCAAAGATATCACAAAAAAAGAAAGTTACAGACCAGTATCACTGATGAACATAGACACAAAAATCCTCAACAAAATACAAGCAAACAGACTCCAACAACACATTAAAAGGATCATACACCATGATCAAGTGGGGTTTATCCCAGGGATTCATGACTTCTTTATTATACACAAATCAATCAATGTGATATACCACATTAACTAACTGAAGACTAAAAACCATATGATCATCTCAATAGATGCAGAAAAACTTTTGAAAAAGTTCAAGTTCAACACCCATTTAAGATAAAAACTCTCCAGAAAGTTGGCTTAGAGGGAATCTACCTCAACATAATAAAGGCCATATACAACAAACCTACAGCTAACATCATACTGGTGAAAAACTGAAAACATTTACTCTTAAGATCAGGAACAAGGCAAGGATGTCCACTCTCGCCACTTTTATTCAACATAGTTTTGGAAGTCCTGGCCACGGCTATCAGAGAAGAAAAAGAAATAAAAGGAATTCAAATTGGAAAAGAAGAAGTAAAACTGTCACTGTTTGTAGATGATATGATACTATACATAGAAAATCCTAAAAATGCTACCAGAAAACTGCTAGAGTTCAGCAATGAATTTGGTAAAGTTGCAGGATACAAAATTAATACACAGAAATCTCTTGCACTAACAATGAAACACCAGAAAGAGAGATTAAGGAAACAATCCCATTTACCATCACATCAAAAAGAATAAAATATCTAGGAATAAACCTACCTAAGGAGGCAAAAGACCTGTAGTCAGAAAACTCTAAGATACTCCTAAAAGAAATCAGAGATAGCACAAACAGATGGAGAGATATACCATGTTCTTGGATTGTAAAAATCAATATTGTGAAAATGACTATACTACCCAAAGCAATCTACAGATTCAGTGCAATTCCTATCAAATTACCAAGGGCCTTTTTCACAGAATTAGAACAAAAAATTTTACGCTTTGTATGGAATCACAAAAGACCCCAAATAGCAAAAGCAATCTTGAGGAAGAAGAACGGAACTGGAAGAATCAGGCTCCCTGACTTCAGACTATACTACAAAGCTACAGTAATTAAGACAGTATGGTACTGGCACAAAAACAGAAATATAGATCAATGGAACAGGATAGAAACCCAGAGATAAACCCATGCACCTATGGCCACCTAATCTATGACAAAGGAGGCAAGAATATTCAATGGAGAAAAGACAGCCTCTTCAATAAGTGGTGCTGGGAAAACTGGACAGCTACATGTAAAAGAATGAAATTAGAACACTCCCTAACACCATACACAAAAATAAACTCAAAATGGATTAAAGACCTAAATGTAAGGCCAGATACTATAAAACTCTTAGATCAAAATATAGGCAGCACACTCTGACATAAATCACAGCAAGATCTTTTTTGATCCACCACCTAGAGTAATGAAAATAAAAAGAAAAATAAACAAATGGCACCTAATTAAACTTAAGAGCTTTTGCATAGCAAAGGAAATAAATAAATAAGATGAAAAGACAACTCTCAGAATGGGAGAAAATATTTGCAAATGAAGCACCTGACAAGTGACTAATCTCCAAAATAGGCAAACAGCTCATGCAGCTCAATATGAAAAAAACAACCCAATCAAAAAATGGGTAGAAGAAGTAAATAGACATTTCTCCAAAGAAGACATGTAGATGGCCAACAAACACATGAAAAAATGCTCAGCATCACCTGTTGTTACAGAAATGAAAACCAAAACTACAATTAGGTATCACCTCACACTGGTCAGAATGGCCATCATCAAAAATTCTACAAACAGTAAATGCTGGAGAGGGTGTGGAGGAAAAGGGAACCTCCTACACTGTGGGTGGGAATGTAACTTGGTACAGCCACTATGGAAAACAGTATGGATGTTCCTTAAAAAACTAGAAATAGAGCTACCTTATGACCCAGCAATCTCACTCCTAGGCATATATCTGGAGAAAACCATAATTCAAAGGGATTCATGCACCCTGATGTTCATTGCAGCACTATTTACCATAACCAGGACATGGAAGCAACCTAAATGTCCATCAGCAGAGGAATGGATAAAGAAGATATGGTACATATGTACAGTGGAATATTACTCCGCCATAAAAAGCAATGAAATTTTGACATTTGCAGAGACATGTATGGACCTAGAGACTGTCATACAGAGTGAAGTAAGTCAGAAAGAGAAAAACAAATTTCGTATAATATTGCTTATATGTGGAATCTAGAAAAATGGTAGAGATGAACTTATTTGCAAAGCAGAAATAGAGTCACAGATGTAGAGAACAAATTTATGGTTACCAAGGGGGGAAGGGGGGGATGAATTGGGAGATTGGGACTGACATATATACTCTACTATGTATAAAATTGATAACTAATGAGAACCTACTGTATAGCACAGGGAACTCTACTCAGTGCTCTGTGGTGACCTAAATCGGAAGGAAATCTAAAAAAGAGTGGATATATGTACACGTATGACTGATTCCATTTGCTGTACAGCAAGAAACTAACAGAGCATTGTAAAGCAACTATACTACAGTAAAAATTAATGAAAAAATAGATAAAAACAAAAATATATCTTTTGTACCTTCTTACCTACTGTGTACTCACTGCTTGGCCCTGGATATAAAAAGAGGGTAATGCCAAAAAACAAAATCCTAAAAATTCTCAGCTTACAAATTAAATACTGAACATTCACTATGTGTTTACAGTTGTGCTTAGGTGTTGTGTGGAAACAAAAGATATAAAAGGGGGTTACAAGACCTATTCTATTTAGTTGAGTAAGTCCTGACAGAGAACACTAACTTCCCTAGAAAAATCTCGCTGTCCTTTTTATACTTTGGGGTATCCATATGAAAATTTGGAATAATAGCTTCCTTACAGGTGTTAAGATTTAGTTCATTTATGCTGATAAGATCTCTAAGTCAGAGGCCTCCTCGAGTAAGAGGATCACTTAAGTGTCATAAGTAGAGAATATAATTGCATTCATGGTCCTATATTGAATAAATTCTACCTGGTAAACATTGACTGAGTCTCATTAAGACAAAGTAATAAGATTCTGTGCTCTCAAATATCATTTTCTCAAGTATGCATTTGCTTCTACAAGCTCAAAATCTTGTTTCTGAAAAGAGTTGCCAGTGACATGTTTAAAAGACCCATTTTAACAGAAAAAGTTACAAAGCCAAGTAAGTTTAATTGCATGTCACCTCTTGGTTTTGACAAAATATAATGGCACAAGTTGCTAGTAAACTTAATTATGTAGATTTATTTTAGCTTAACAAAATACATGCTATATAGAGTAAGTAGTTAGCTACCAGCCAAGTTTTAACTTGATACTTTTTTTTTATGGTGAAAATGTTCATGAAAAAATGATTTAAATTAATGAACTTTACCAGTATAATTGTTGTCAAAAGAAGTTTTAGACTGGAAAAATACCTCTTATTGTGGTTCAAGGGGAAATATAAGGGCCTTTTTTCAATGTGTAAGCCAAACTTTGCTACAGGTGTTACAAGTCCTTGTTCAGTCTTGTACATCTGCCAAGACTCCTCAGAATTGCCACAGTCACCCCTAACTTCTAGAGCTCAGCTTTCCCCATAGAATGCTGCCTTCTATAGGGACGGAGACTTAGCTAAATGAAGACTCATGGTGTTTGAAAACACCCCAGCCTCCCTTTCTTCCCTAAGTTAATTTTCCCCATTTCCTTAATTTCATTACCCTTTTCTCATGCACCTCCCGCCACCCCCCAACAGAACCTCTGGAGGTATATTTGACTTTTTGTTATCTTTCAGTACCTCCCAGTCACCAGACCCTACATATTGTTTCTTAAATATTTTCGGGTATCAGTGCGCCCCCCTGTTGATTCTTATTTCTGTCACCTTAGTCCAGTTCTTTCTATCCAGACAAACGCAATTGCCTTTTCATGTATTTCCTGGTCCTTCCCCTCTTCAACCAACCCATTACATATGATTAATGTTATTAAGATAGAGATTTTATTGCTGCCCGGCTCAATGTTTCTATATGGCCTAGGAAAAGAGTTCAAACCCTTATCATGGCATTTAACATCTTACAATCTTTCTCTATCAATCCACCTTCATTTTCATTCCAGCACAGCTTGTCATCATCTTCTGACCATAGCATCTTTAGCATTGAGTTCATTGTGTTCCCATTTCCCATGATTCCTTCTCTTTAATCATATCTTTCTCAACTTTCATGACTCAGATGAAATCCTAATTTCTTTGCACAGCTTCTACAAGTCTCCCAACTCCAATTGATCAATTGTTCAAGCTGAAAGGAATCTCACAAACTATGTAAATGCACGTCTGCATTGTACACAAGAAATTGAGTCCCAGAAAGGTTAACTACTTAGAAGCAAAATTGTGATTTGAGCCCTTTCATGTTCCTTCCTTTCTATCTTGTTGCCTTTCTAGCCTGCTTAAAGAAATGATATTTAAGAGTTACATATCTTTTTATTTGTTGATTAACAGTATACTGTTTTGCCTTATTGCTGAAATATATTTCACCTGCATATGTTTGTTCTTACTTTCTATTCTATAAGCTCTGAGAAATAAAGGACTGTGTAGCACATGCATTTCAGTGCTAAGTATATCTGAGCAACAGTATATACTGTATATATTTACTGAAGGGTTTGAATGTACTCGTTAAAGGTAGATCTAATTGAATTGTTTGTTTTTTTGATATTGAGCTCCATGAGCTGTTTGTATATTTTGGAGATTAATCCTTTGTCTGTTGTTTCATTTACAAATATTTTCTCCCATTCTGAGGATTGTCTTTTCGTCTTGTTTATGGTTTCCTTTGCTGAACAGAAGCTTTGAAGTTTAATTAGGTCCTGTTTGTTTATTTCTGTTTTTATTTCCATTACTCTAGGAGGTGGGTCAAAAAAGATCTTGCTGTGGTTTATGTCAAAGATTGCTTTCCCTATGTTTTCCTCTAAGAGTTTTATAGTGTCTAGTCTTACATTTAGGTCTTTTATCCATTTGGAGTTTATTTTTGTGTATGATGTTAGGGAGTGTACTAATTTCATTCTTTTACATGTAGCTGTCCAGTTATCCCAGCACCACTTATTGAAGAGGCTGTCTTTTCTCCATGGTATGTTCTTACCTCCTTTGTCATAAATTAGGTGACCATATGTGCATGGGTTTATCTCTGGGCTTTCTATCCTGTTCCATTGATCTATATTTCTGTTTTTGTGCCAGTACCATACTGTCTTGATTACTGTAGCTTTGTAGTACAGTTTGAAGTTGGGGAGCCTGATTCCTCCAGCTCCATTTTTCTTTCTCAAGATTGCTTTGGCTATTTGGGGTCTTTTGTGTTTCCATACGAATGGGTGGAAGACCTAAACAGGCATTTGACCAAAGAAGACATACACATGGACAAGAGGCACATGAAAAGATGCTCAACATCACTAATTATTAGAGAAATGCAAATCAAAACTACAATGAGGTATCACCTCACACTGGTCAGAATGGCCATTATCAAAAACTCTAGGAAAAATAAATGCTGGAAAGGGTGTGGTGAAAAAGGAAACCTCCTGCACTGTTGGTGGGAATGTAAATTGATACAACCACTATGGAGAAGAGTATGGAGGTTTCTTAAAAAACTAAAAATAGAACTACCATATAACCCAGTAATCCCACTACTGGGCATATACCCTGAGAAAACCATAATTCAAAAAGAGACATGTACCACAATGTTCATTGCAGCACTATTTACAATAGCCAGGACATGGAAGCAACTTAAATGTCCACTGACAGATGAATGGATAAAGAAGATGTGGCACATATATACAATGAAATATTACTCAGCCATAAAAAGAAACGAAGTTGAGTTATTTGTAGTGAGGTGGATGGACCTAGAGTCTGTCATACAGAGTGAAGTAAGTCAGAAAGAGAAAAACAAATACTGTATGCTAACACATATATATGGAATCTAAAAAAAAAAAAGGTACTGATGAACCTAGTGGCAGGGCAGGATAAAGACATAGACGTAGAGAATGGACTTGAGGATACGGGGTGGGAGGGGGAAGCTGGGGTGAAGTGAGAGGAGCATCGACATATATACACTACTGAATGTAAAATAGTTAGCTAGTGGGAAGCAGCAGCATAGCACAGGGAGATCAGCTCGGTGCTTTGCTATGACCTAGAGAGGTGGGATAGGGAGGGTGGGAGGGAGGCTCGAGGGAGGGGATATGGGGATATATGTATGCATATGGCTGATTCACTTTGTTGTGCAACAGAAACTAACACAGTATTGTGAAGCAATTATCCTCCAATAAAGATCTATTAAAAAAAATAGATCTAAAATGCTAATGAAGTCCCTGTTCTTTTGCTAACGTGTTCAAGTTGAACATTAAATAATATTTTATTCTTAAAGAATAACAAACTGTTTAGGTATTCAGCATTTAGCTAAGCAGTGTAGCAAAGGAAATGGAGATTAAAATAGGGTTAGAGGTAAAATTCGGATATTAAACTAAGTAATAAAGCCCAATACCTTACTGCTAATTAAAAGATAATTCCTGGGCTTCCCTGTTGGCGCAGTGGTTGAGAATCTGCCTGCCAATGCAGGGGACACGGGTTCGAGCCCTGGTCTGGGAAGATCCCACATGCCACGGAGCAACTGGGCCCGTGAGCCACAATTACTGAGCCTGCACGTCTGGAGCCTGTGCTCCGCAACAAGAGAGGCCGCGATGGTGAGAGGCCCGCGCACCGCGATGAAGAGTGGTCCCCACTTGCCGCAACTAGAGAAAGCCGTCGCGCAGAAACGAAGACTCAACACAGTCATAAATAAATAAATAAATAAATAAAAGAACGTGAATTTCTAAAAAAAAAGATAATTCCTGAAATAAAGTGAAGATGAAAGGTTTTGCCAAATTGTTTTCCCCCAATCATTTTTATATATTTGATTAATATTGTTGGATTAAAGGGAAATATTGATGTATACATAGCTATGGCATTATTATTTTGGTAAATAAGAGATATTTTACCTTCATTTTTCTTTCTGTAAGTCTGGTTTGTGGTCTATAGCATTTGAGGAATCACCAATATTTAACTACCTGGCAAGCTTTTGAACTATAGAGAGACATGGACAAAAGCTAGCTAATTTTGAAAGAAATTCTTCTTGGCCTATTAGATGCCAACTCCTCATATTGTCTATTTGTTAGGGGCAAGACAAAATTTACCTATAAATTAGTAAAATCTAAATTTAATAACAGCAAACATTTTAAATTTAGGATAGGAAAAATATTTTCTCTCATTAAGTGCCATCTTTCTGATGAGCAGCAGTTATGGTCTATAAGAGTTAATGCAAAGTCAGTAGAACAAAAGTTAATTTTTTAAAATGTCATTTACCATCCTGAAAAAATCTGCATGCAACATTACATTTCTCACTTTCTGTAAGTCTTGGAAAGACATGATATTTTCCTGGTTTCGTCAACAGTGAAAATGCCTTCACACAGGCCTGTAGCTGATGACATTGTAGTGAAAACTCTCCAAACACTAATTGGAAATTAAAAAAAAAAAAAAAATCCTGACAACACCTCACTACATCATAGTTATGTTTCATCACCTTAGACATTCATTATCACTCACCACACACATATGTTAATGGGGAGAATTATTTAGAATTGCTCTATATTGCAGAGTCAAGATATTTCTCTGTTTTTAATATTGTTGAATTATTTTTGGATGACTAACAACTGGTGATATCAAATTGTAATTTTATACATATTTTATTGTGCAAAACAAATGGAAGCCCCTAGTTTTTAAAAAAATTCTTCAAGGCATGTTCTTCCAAAGACAAAATTAAATGCATAGGTTTCCTTACAACATTAAGAGAAAAAAATCTGCACTTTCTTCAGATTTATGAAATAAGATCAACTCTATCCACATGACTTTAACTTTCTTACTGTTTGAAAAATGAAAACCTTAATGGACATTTTAGTGGTTATATGATGATTAATGAAAACTTTTGAAAGAGATACATAAAGTGCATTTCAATATTTGAATTCAAAGAATAGCAACAAGAGAAAGATAGTGCTTGGTTTGTACAAGGGGCTGCAAGGAATTTGGAATATGATAAATATTTAGTTAACTTCCCTCTGCTTAATTTCCTCTTTTAACCCACAAAGTGTTACATCAAGTGTTCTTGCAAAATTGTATACAAGAAGAAAAAAGGAAAGCCTCAGTTTGTACATGATTCATAGAATGAAGTTTACAGTAAATATTAAATGATAAATATATATAATAATACAGTTAAATGTTAAATATATACAGTATAGTGTACATTTTAGTACAGATAATATGTTTGGCCTCACTATCTGCTCTTTAGCTTTAGCTTGGGTTCTGGCTTCATAGAATCCTTTCCTTGGATAAGTTTAGAGTAACCCCATTTTATATGGAGACTATCTAAAGGAAATCACTTCCCTGCTCTCCTCATGAAGTACATGTAGATGATATCACGTAAATATGATATGACATGTGCTAATCCATAATACTGCTTACCCAGGCTAATATTCCATCTCTTTCCTGCTCATTCATTTGTATAGCCAGGCACTTCTTCAAAAAAACTCTAGCTGTATCAATGTATAGGACTACTACACTTCTTAGAATGTTGGAAGAGGCTGTAGGTCAGGCTCCAAAATTCTTCACTTTCTACCTAAACGATTAGAAATTTGTGACCTGGAAGTAAAAATGTGCTAAAGACACATTGTTTCCAACTGTTGATTGTTAACCAAATCAAGTTAGAAATCCCTCATAATGGTAGCTATTGTTCATTGAGGGCTTTCTATGTGCATGGCATCTAAGTTACAAATAATTCCTCAAGCTTGTAAGAAAAAAACTGACAGTTTAACCATGGTAACAAATAAATACGAGAACTGGTTTTAAACTTATTTAATCAATAAATGACAATTTGTTTCATTTAACATGTCTTTGAAAGCCAACCAACTAGTGACAGTGTTATGCCTTCAAAGTTAGCCAATCAGTGGTAGACTTGCTCTAGTGAATACTTCAAAAAAATTTTTTTATTTTATATTGAGCATAGCTGATTAAAAATGTTGTGGTAGTTTCAGGTGTACAGCAAACTGATTCAATTATATATATACATATATCTATTCTTTTTCAAATTCCTTCCCCATTTAGATTATTAGAGAATACTGAGCAGCGTTCCCTCTGCTATGCAGTAGGTCCTTGTTGGTTATCTATTTTAAATATAGCAGTGTGTACATTTGAATACATTTTCAAAGCTGACACTGACTCTCATCCAGACCTACAACACAAACCACACTTCCAAGGCACATGTTAATAACTCTTGCTTGAGAATAATCAAATATTTCTCAAGTATCCTAAAAAAGTTTGACAGTTTGCTTTACTCAGTGAGTTTGTACCTGGCCAGCAAAGACCTTCCTCACTTCAGGACAAAATTCAGCGTTTCCATATGTGATAGTGAATGGTATTCTCTTCCTATGACAAACTGTTAAATAATTTAATTCTCATGTTAGCTCTGTGAAGTAGATACCATTATTATCTCCATTTTAGAGGTAGGGAACTGAGATATAGGGAAGTTAAGGAACTTAAGGAATTTTCTCAAGGCTACAACAATTCAAGTGTCATATAGCTGGTAAGAGTCCAAGCAATCTGACTCAGAGCCTAGACTCCTAACAACTTTGCTGTACTGCCTTTTACACTTTGTTAAAGAGGCCTAGAAAAGTTCCCACAGTCTCTCACAGACCAGAAAAAGAAGCTAAATTTTAGAAAAACGACTGCTGTGTTTTTCCCCTTCACTTTTAGCAGTTTGAAGCAGAGTGATTTATAAGGATGTGGATAGAAAGTAAAGCACTTAAAAGTATTATTTGGGGGCTTGTAAAATATGAAATCGTCAAAATATGGATTATGTGTGGCTGAAGAGCTACTCGGTGAATAACCTCCTGCTCCATTTGTGAACCTTTCTCTTTCTTATAGAAAAAGATCTCTTATGATTGCTGCAGCCAGACGCAGCCATAATTCTACTCTGCTTTTCTTTTTCAGGGCTGTTTGGCTGGGAGTACGCGGTACATGAGTACCTGTTCAGCCAAAATCTATAGGCTAAACAGTAATTCCTCAATGGAGAAGTGAAAATTTATTAGAAGAGGCCAGGGAGTTTAGTGCTTCATGATTGGGTGATTAGCAATGAAATTACAATTAGTACGTACAAAGGTACTACTAAAAGTTTCTTGGAGGTAGCTGTACCATATTAGGCTGTTAATAATGCAAAAAACAACAAAGTGGAGTTAGAGAATGGATGCCTATGAGTACTGTGAGTTTCTCCAGTAGGCATCAAAACATTAAAACTAAAACAGCAATTATTGCAAAGAGCTCTTAAAACTCAACGATGAAAAAGCAAACAAACTAATTAAAAAATGGGCAAAGAGCTAAAAAGATGCTTCACCAGAGGAGATATACAGATGACATAGAAGCATATGAAAAGATGTTCAACATCATTTGTCATTAGGGAATTGCAAAAACTACTCAGTGTCTGGCATTCAAGAAGAATCTGATTGGTTTAATTGCTTCATGTGTTTCTAAATGGTATTTTTCCTTTACCCAGTTCCCAAATAGATTTTTTTTTTAACATCTTCATTGGAGTATAATTGCTTTACATTGTTGTGTTAGTTTCTGCTGTATAACAGAGTGAATCAGCTATACGTATACATATATCCCCATACCCCCTCCCTCTTGTGTCTCCCTCCCACCCTCCCTATCCTACCCCTCTAGGTGGTCACAAAGCACTGACCTGATATCCCTGTGCTGTGCAGCTGCTTCCCACTAGCTTTCTAGTTTGCATTTGGTAGCGTGTATATGTCAGTGCCACTCTCTCACTTCGTCTCAGCTTACACTTTCCCCTCCCCATGTCCTCAAATCCATTCTCTACGTTTGTGTCTTTATTCCTGTCCTGCCCCTAGGTTCATCAGAATCATTTGTTTTTTTTTGGATTCCATATATATATGTGTAGCATACGGTATTTGCTTTTCTCTTTCTGACTTACTTCACTCTGTCTGACAGTCTCTAGGTCCATCCACCTCACTACAAATAACTCAACTTTGTTTCTTTTTATGGCTGAGTAATATTCCATTCGATATATGTGCCACATCTTCTTTATCCATTCATCTGTCGAGGGACACTTAGGTTACTTCCATGTCCTGGCTACTGTAAATAGTGCTCCAATGAACATTGTGGTACCTGACACTTGTTGAATTATGGTTTTCTCCGGGTATATACCCAGTAGTGGGATTGCTGAGTCATATGGTAGTTCTATTTTTAGTTTTTTAAAGAATCTCTATACTCTTCTCCATAGTGGCTGTATCAATTTACATTCCCACCAACAGTGCAAAAGGGTTCCCTTTTCTCCACACCCTCTCCAGCATTTATTGTTTGTAGACTTTTTGATGATGGCTATTCTGACCACTGTGAGGTGATACCTCATTGTAGTTTTAAATTTATTTATTTATTTATTTATTTTTTGGCTGCGTTGGGTCTTCGTTTCTGTGCGAAGGCTTTCTCTACTTGTGGCGAGCGGGGGCCACTCTTCATTGCGGTGCATGGGCATCTCACTGTCACAGTCTCTCTTATTGTGGAGCACAGGCTCCAGATGCGCAGGCTCAGTAGTTGTGGCTCACGGGCCCAGTTGCTCCACGGCATGTGGGATCTTCCCAGACCAGGGCTCGAACCCGTGTCCCCTGCATTGGCAGGCAGATTCTCAACCACTGCACCACCAGGGAAGCCCCTCATTGTAGTTTTGATTTGCATTTCTCTAATGGTTAGTGATATTGAGCATCCTTTCATGTGTTTGTTGTCAATCTGTATATCTTCTTTGGAGAAAAGTCTATTTAGGTCTTCTGCCCATTTTTGGATTGGGCTGTTTGTTTTTTTGATATTGAGCTGCATGAGCTGCTTGCAAATTTTGGAGATTAATCCTTTGTCAGTTCCTTCATTTGCAAATATTTTCTCCAATGCTGAGGGTTGTCTTTTCATCTTGCTTATGGTTTCCTTTGCTGTGCAAAAGTTTTTAAGTTTCATTAGGTCCCCTTAGTTTATTTTTATTTCCATTTCTCTAGAGGTGGGTCAAAAAGGATCTTGTTATGATTTATGTCAAAGAATATTCTTCCTATGTTTTCCTCTAAGAGTTTGATAGTGTGTGGCCTTACATTTAGGTCTTTTATCCATTTTGAGTTTATTTTTGTGTATGGTGTTAGGGAGTGTTCTAATTCAATTCTTTTACATGTAGCTGTCCAGTTTTCCCAGCACCACTTATTGAAGAGGCTGTCTTTTCTCCATTGTATATTCTTTCCTCCTTTATCAAATATAAGGTGACCATATGTGCGTGGGTTTATCTCTGGGTTTTCTATCGTGTTCCATTGATCTATATTTCGGTTTTTGTGCCATTACCATACTGTCTTGATTACTATAGCTTTGTAGTATCGTCTGAAGTCAGGGAGCCTGATTCCTCCAGCTCCGTTTTTCTTTCTCATGATTGCTCTGGCTATTCGGGGTCTTTTGTATTTCCATACAAACTGTGAAACTTTTTGTTCTAGCTATGTGAAAAATGCCATTGGTAGTTTGATAGGGATTGCATTGAATCTGTAGATTGCTTTGGGTAGTATAGTCATTTTCATAATGTTGATTTTTCCCATCCAAGAACATGGTACATCTCTCCATCTGTGTGTATCATCTTTAATTTCTTTCTTCAGTGTCATAGTTTTCTGCATACAGGTTTTTTTTCTCCTTATGTAGGTTTATTCCTAGGTATTTTATTCTTTT
The DNA here is from genome assembly GCF_965194825.1 of Balaenoptera physalus. Lineage (NCBI taxonomy): Eukaryota > Metazoa > Chordata > Mammalia > Artiodactyla > Balaenopteridae > Balaenoptera > Balaenoptera physalus. The sequence continues at coordinate 109,923,747 of NC_138882.1, read as the reverse complement.
TGTTGCAATGGTAAATGGGAGTGTTTCCTTAATTTCTCTTTCAGATTTTTCATCATTAGTATTTAAGAATGCAAGAGATTTCTGTGCATTAATTTTGTATCCTGCTACTTTACCAAATTCATTGATTAGCTCTAGTAGTTTTCTGGTAGCATCTTTAGGATTCTCTGTATATAGTATCATATCATCTGCAAAAAGTGACAGTTTTACTTCTTTTCTGATTTGGATTCCTTTTATTTCTTTTTCTTCTCTGATTGCTGTGGCTAACACTTCCAAAACTATGTTGAATATTAGTGGTGAGAGTGGGCAACCTTGTCTTGTTCCTGATCTTAGTGGACATGGTTTCAATTTTTCACCATTGAGAACGACGTTGGCTGTGCGTTTGTCAGATATGGCCTTTATTATGTTGAGGTAAGTTCCCTCTATGCCTACTTTCTGGAGAGTTTTTATCATGAATGGGTGTTGAATTTTGTCAAGAGCTTTTTCTGCATCTATTGAGATGATCATATGGTTTTTCTCCTTCAGTTTTTTAATATGGTGTATCACATTGATTTGCGTATGTTGAAGAATCCTTGCATTCCTGAGATAAACCCCGCCTGATCATGGTGTATGATCCTTTTAATGTGCTGCTGGATTCTGTTTGCTATATTTTGTTGAGTATTTTTGCACCTATGTTCATCAGTAATATTGGCCTGTAGTTTTCTTTTTTTGTGACATCTTTGTCTGGTTTTGGTATCACGGTGATGGTGGCCTTGTAGAATGAGTTTGAGAGTGTTCGTCCCTCTGCTATATTTTGGAAGAATTTGAGAAGGATAGGTGTTAGCTCTGCTCTAAATGTTTGATAGAACTCACCTGTGAAGCCATTTGGTCCTGGGCTTTTGTTTGTTGGAAGATTTTTTTAAAAATTTATTTATTTTTGGCTGTGCTGGGTCTTCGTTTCTGTGCGAGGGCTTCCTCTAGTTGCGGCAAGTGGGGGCCACTCTTCATCGCGGTGCGCGGGCCTCTCACTATCGCGGCCTCTCTTGTTGTGGAGCACAGGCTCCAGATGCGCAGGCTCAGTAGTTGTGGCTCACGGGCCTAGTTGCTCCGCGGCATGTGGGATCTTCCCAGACCAGGGCTCGAACCCGTGTCCCCTGCATTGACAGGCAGATTCTCAACCACTGTGCCACCAGGGAAGCCCTGTTGGAAGACTTTTAATCACAGTTTCAATTTCAGTGCTTGTGATTGGTCTGTTAGTATTTTCTATTTCTTCCTGGTTCAGTCTTGGAAGGTTGTGCTTTTCTAAGAATTTTTCCGTTTCTTCCAGGTTTTCCATTTTTTTTCCCTTATAGTTGCTTGTAGTAATCTCTCATGATCCTTTGTATTTCTGCAGTGTCAGTTGTTACTTCTCCTTTTTCATTTCTAATTCTGTTGATTTGAGTCTTTTCCCTTTTTTTCTTGATGAGTCTGTGTAATGGTTTATCAATTTTGTTTATCTTCTCAAAGAACCAGCTTTTAGTTTTATTGATCTTTGCTATCATTTCCTTCATTTCTTTTTCATTTATTTCTGATCTGATCTTTATGATTTCTTTCCTTCTGCTGACTTTGGGTTTTTTTGTTCTTCTTTCTCTCATTGCTTTAGGTGTAAGGTTAGGTTGTTTATTTGAGGTGTTTCTTGTTTCTTTAGGTAGGATTTTATTGCTATAAACTTCCCTCTTAGAACTGCTTTTGCTGCATCCCATAGGTTTTGGGCTGTCGTGTTTTCGTTGTCATTTCTTTCTAGGTATTTTTTGATTTCCTCTTTGATTTGTTCAGTGATCTCTTGGTTATTTAGTAGCATATTGTTTAGTCTCCATGTGTTTGCATTTTTTACAGATTTTTTTCCTGTAATTGATGTCTAGTCTCATAGCACTGTGGTCAGAAAAGATACTTGATATGATTTCCACTTTCTGAAATTTACCAAGGCTTGATTTGTTACCCAAGATATGATCTATCCTGGAGAATGTTCCATGAGCACTTGAGAAGAAAGTGTATTCTGTTGTTTTTGGATGGAATGTCCTATAAATATCAGTTAAGCAGTCCATCTTGTTTAATGTGTCATTTAAACCTTGTGTTTCCTTTTTTATTATCATTTTGGTTGGTCTGTCCATTGGTGAAAGTGGGGTGTTATAGTCGCCTACTATTATTGTGTTATTGTCCATTTCCTCTTTTATGGCTGTTAGCATTTGCCTTATTTATTGAGGTGCTCCTATGTTGGGTGCATAGATCTTGACAATTGCTGTTTCTTCTTCTTGGATTGATCCCTTGATCATTATGTATGGTCCCTCTTTGTCTCTTGTAATAGTCTTTATTTTAAAGTCTATTTTGTCTGATATGAGAATTGCTGCTCCAGCTTTCTTTTGATTTCCATTTGCATGGAATATCTTTTTCCATCCCCTCACTTTCAGTCTGTATGTGTCCCTGGGTCTGAAGTGTGTCTCTTATAGACAGCATATATATGGTCTTGTTTTTGTTTGCCTTCAGCCAGTCTGTGTCTTTTGGTTAGGGCATTTAATCCTTTACATTCAAGGTTATTATTGATATATATGTTCCTATTACCATTTTCTTAATTGATTTGGGTTTGTTTTTGTAGGTCCTTTCCTTCTCTTGTGTTTCTTGCCTAGAGAAGTTCCTTTAACATTTGTTATAAAGCTGGTTTGGTGGTGCTGAATTCTCTTAACTTTTGCTTGTCCGTAAAGGTTTTAATTTCTCCGTCGAATCTGAATGAGATCCTTGCTGGGTAGAGTAATCTTGGTTGTATTTTTTTCCCTTTCATCACTTTAAATATGTCCTGCCACTCCCTTCTGGCTTGCAGAGTTTCTGCTGAAACATCAGCTGGTAACCTTATGGGGATTCCCTTGTGTGTTATTTGTTGCTTTTCCCTTGCTGCTTTTAATATTTTTTCATTGTATTTAATTTTTGATAGTTTGCTTAATATGCATTTTGGCATGTTTCTCCTTGGATTTATTCTGTATGGGACCCTCTGCACTTTCTGGACTTAATTATTTCCTTTCCCATATTAGGGAAGCTTTCAACTATAGTCTCTTCAAATATATTCTCATCCCTTTCTTTTTCTCTTCTTTTTCTGGGACCCCTGTAATTCGAATGTTGGTATGTTTAATGTTGTCCCAGAGGTCTCTGAAACTGTCCTCAATTCTTTTCATTCTTCTTTCTTTATTTTGCTGTGCGGTAGGTATTTCCACTAATTTATCTTCTAGGTCACTTATCTGTTCTTCTGCCTCAGGTATTCTGCTATTGTTTCCTTCTAGAGAATTTTAAATTTCATTTATTGTGTTGTTCATCATTATTTGTTTGCTATTTAGTTCTTCTGGGTCCTTGTTAAACATTTGTTTTATTTTCTCCATTCTAGTTCCAAGATTTTGGATCACCTTTACTATCATTACTCTGAATTCTTTTTCAGGTAGACTGCCTATTACCTCTTCATTTGTTTGCTCTGGTTGGTTTTTACCTTGCTCCTTCATCTGCTGCATAATTCTCTGTCTTCTCATTTTGCTTAACTTACTTTGTTTGGGGTCTCCTTTTTGCAGGCTGCAGGTTCATAGTTCCCATTGTTTTTGGTGTCTGCCCCCAGTGGGTAAGGTAGGTTTAGTGGGTTGTGTAGGATTAATGCTGGAGGGGACTGGTGCCTGTGTTCTGGTGGATGAGGCTGTATCTTGTCTTTCCTGTGGGGAGAACTGAGTCTGATGGTGTGTTTTGGGTTGTCTGTGAACTTATTATGATTTTAGGCAGCCTCTCTGCTAATGGGTGGGGTTGATTTCCTGTCTTGCTAGTTGTTTGGCATGGTGTGTCCAGCACTGGATGTCACTGCTCGTTGAGTGGATTTAGGTCTTAACGCTGAGACAGAGATCTCCAGGAGAGCTCTCGCTGATTGATATTACATGGGGCCAGGAGGTCTCTGATGGTCCAGTGTCCTGAACTCAGCTCTCCCACCTCAGAGGCTCCAGCCTGACACCCGGTCGGAGCACCAAGACCCTGTCAGCCACACAGCTTAATTTAAAAATTACTTTATTGGGACTTCCCTGGCGGTCCAGTGATTAGGAATCCATGCTTCCACTGCAGGGGTCGCGGGCTCAATCCCTCGTTGGGGAACTTCAAGTGTTTGAGGGTCTCCTGCAGAGGCTGGGGCGGCTGTGCCTCACCACAGGGACAAGGCCACTGGCAGCAGAAGTTCTGGTTCTGGGAAGTACTCCTTTGCGTGAGCCCTCCGAGAGTCTGCCATTAGCCCCACCAAGGAGCCTCCCAAATGGATTTTAAGTTCCCCAAGTGATAACATTATTGTACCATTTTTTTGAGATGTAAATGTGTTACAGAATACTCCACACATCATAGGTATGTGGTAAGTGTTGGCTTAGAGTATATCTCTTGTAGAAAACATATAGTTTATTTTATTCAGTCTGAAAATCTCTGACTTAGGTTGAATTGTTTAGTTCACTTACATTTAATATAATTATTAATATGGTTGAGTTTAAGTTTATCATCTTTGCTTTCTATCTCCTTTATTTTTTCTCTTCTTGCTTTTTTGTATAAATTGAATATTTTTTGTATTCTATTTCCTTTCTCTTTTTACTTTCTAACCAGTGACTGCTCTAAGCATTACAGTGTGCATTCTTAACTTACTACAGTGTGACTAAAATGAACATTACACCAGTTACCGTAAAATATAAATATCTAACAATAATATATTCCATTTACTCTCATCCATTGTGTTAGAGCTCTCATATTGTTGTTGAACCCATGTTTGTGTGACCTATGTACAGTGAGGCCAAACAATCCGAAATGTCAGAGTTTGGAGCAGAGAAAGGTTTATTGCAAGGGCCAAGCAAGGAGAATAGGCAGCTCATGCTTAAAAAGCTAGGGAATGTCTAGGAGGCTGAAAGCCTTTTTCCTACAAACAAGAAACGTGGGTACACAGAAACCCACAGCTTACTGAAACTCTGTTTACTTTGTTTTTTGTCTTTCTTTACCATGATTTTCAGATCAGGTAATTTCTTAATCTGTCTTAAAAATCAGTAATCATTTCTGCATTGTCTAATATGCTACTGAGCCTGTCCATTGATTTTGTTTTTCATTTCAGATATTGTATTTTCAATTCCAGAATTTCCACTCAATTCTTTTTCATAGTTTCCATTTCTCTGCTTACATTACTGAACTGTTTACTCATATGGCTATCTTTAATTTTAAGACCTTGAACATATTTTTAAAGTAGTTTTAAAGCCCTTGTTTAGTCATTTCATTGTCTGAGTTATCTTCTGAGTCTATTTTTATTGGTTATTTTTTCTTTTTTGATTTGAGGGACATTTCCCTGTTTCTTCATATGTCTAGCAAGTTTTAAATGCATATTGGTCATTTTTAATGATATATCAGAATGAGGCTGAATCACACTATTTTCCTTTAAATGCCATTTAATTTTGTTCTGGCAGGCAGTTAAATTACCATTGGGTATCCTTGATCTCATCAGGCTTAGTTTTATGCTTTGTCAGTTTTATGCTTTGGGTCTGTTTTTTTCTTAGACTTAGGACATGACACTTGCTCTAGGGTACAGCTCTTTATCCTAAGTCATAGTCTTATCATATCTCAGCTGAATGCCAGAAGTGCCCAGTGAGATTTTATCACTCTAGATGGTCCTAAACTATATTTTCTTCTATCCCGTATCTCCATTTAGCTCTTAGTTTCCTAACAGCCACTCTGTAGTCTTGTGTTAGCTCTCAGCTAAGAACCCTCAGTCCTCAGTCAGTGACATGAGAGAAACCCTCAATCAGACTTCTGAGGCTCCTTTTTACAAAGCATCTACCTCTCTGATACCCTGTCCTGCAAATTCTAGTCATTTCAGTAGCCCTGAAGTGTAATCTCTGCCGGCTCAGCTCAGCAAGACCACTCTCTCAACATGGGCATTATCTTCTTACACTGAGATTTGAAAAGTGCTCCCAGGTGGAAAATCTGACCACTCACATGCGTGGGCAAATCTTAAAAGTGCATTGTAAATGACACTATGCTTTAATGGTGAAAGGTCAATGAAATGCAAACTTCTGATAAAAATGCCACCACCAGTCATGTTTAATGTTCTCTTCATTGTGAAATGGTATAAGTTTTAGGTTTGATAAATTAGTTTTGCTCTCTTGGTGCTGGCATGGGATCATAAGTCACAGGTAGATAAAATTCAACACAGGTAATAAAGTTCTGTGCCTTTGGTAAGGTAAACTTAATAGAGAAATTTTGAAAAGTTAAATAAGAGCCTGAAAATAGAAACCCAAGGAAACGTAAAAAAGTTAGAAATATTAGAAATAATAATAAACCTTGCACATAATTTCCTATCAAACTATCCAACTCAGCTGTTGATGAGCTGAGTATCATTAAGTTAACTGAAAACTAAAACATAATAATACTTAGTTTTTAAAAATAGTTTTATCATCTGATCATGATCAGAAATACTATGGGGATTTCTGTGGGTTTTACAGAGAGGTAGAAGAACTATTACCACAAAATGAGTTTGAGATGGAAATATTGGGAGACAAAAAATATTTACTTGTAATTGCACCCCAAGAGTTCTGTTTACTCCATATAAAAATTATATAAGAAATCAGTAATGTACTTTTATTAGAGGTAGTAGCAGTAGTGTTACTGAACTCAGGTTTGGCTGCTTGCCACTCAAAAGCCAATACTTGAGAGGCAAGTGTTGGTTGGAAAAAGAAATGTTGCTTTATTTAGGAGGCCAGCAACCTGGGGAGAAGGTGGACTCATGTCCAAAAAGCAGCTCCAAAGATTCTGCTCGACCATGAAAGTTTTTAAAGGGGGAATCATTTGGGGAGGGGAATCAGAGTCTTCATTATCTTCCACTGTGTGCAAACTTTCATCTGATTGGTTGGTGGTGAGGTAACAGGGCTGTGTTCCAGGAATCTTGTGTTCAGCCTGAAGTTACTGTTCACCACCTGGGTGGGGGCCTTAGTTTCTGCAGAGGAACTCAAAGGCATTGTTATGTATATTCCTTGAGGAGGAACCAGGACCCTGCCCAATGCCTGCACTGTTGTTTCTTGACTGCTCCTCCTTTGTTTCTGCATTCCTTCCCTTCCCTGATAAGCAACTGTTTGAATATGCCCTTTGGAACTCAGGGAAGGTCAAGGAGGCTGACTAAATGAAGTCTATTTCCTACACACAAGAAATGGGAGACACAGAAAATATTTCTGCCTGGGAGGGCCCCACAGGGTCCTGCTCTGTTTCAGTAGTGGTAATAGTAATAGTAATAATAGTAGTATTTGATGAACCTGGTTGATATTCCTAAGGAGGAGATTAAAGAATGAACTTCAGATTTAATAAATAAATAAATAAATAAAAATATTGAAGCGTTTTTCAAATAAAGTGATCTTTTTCTTAGTTTCTTTCTCGTAATACTCAATGATGCCCTCACTAATTCTAATGTTTATAAAATAGTACAGATTTACTCTTGATATTACCATAAGTATTTGAAACTGACACAGAAAGGACTGCTCAATCTCACCTATTGTGGGAACTGTGACTGCATATATTTTTTAAGTTCCCAACCTACTTTCACATCCATCTTCCAACAACTGTATGTAAATTAGGAATTTCTCCTTCTGAGGTTCCTCCCTCTCCACCCCATAATGAAATCTGTTATTTGACCACAATACTTTTTCTAATGGAAACCAGTGGCCATTCATAACTGTTAAGTGTTAATGCTCAGGATGGGACCCTTTTCCATGTAAATGCCTACTGATCATTACAGTTCATATGTAACTAACCAGTTGCTAGTAAACAAAGAAATTCATACTCTCAAAGTCCTCTGCTTTTAAATAGTTGTAAATTTATGGATTAGGGAAGTTCTATTTAGTAGAATCAAGATCTGCCAACTTTTTTTTTTTTTTAATTTTATTGAAGCATAGTTGATTTACAATGTTGTGTTATTTTCTGCTGTACAACAAAGTGATTCAGTTATACATATATATATTCTTTTTCATATTCTTTTCCATTATGATTTATCACAGGACGTTGAATATAGTTCCCTGTCTATACAGTAGGACCTTGTTGTTTATCCATCCTGTATATAATAGTTTGCATCTGCAATTCCTATTCCTTCCCTCCCCCACCCCCTCTCCTCCTTGGCAACCACAAGTCTGTTCTCTATGTCTGTGAGTCTGTTTCTGTTTTATAGATATGCTCATTTGTGCTGTATTTTAGATTCCACATATAAGTGATATCATATGGTATTTGTCAAGATCTGCCAACTTTAATAATATTTTTTCATCAGGAAAATAGGGCCAAAGATGGTATAAGGAAACTATACATAAAAGTTTCACATTATATTAAAATATCAACAGAAGTAAGTAATTGAGAAATCTCAAGCAAGCTATATTGTCACAAATGGTTAAAAGCACAGAAAAATGTTTTTTTTTTATTATTATTACTATTTTTTTTAATGATGGAAAACACTACATCTATAGAGTGTACCTTCATTAGGGTTTAAAAACAGGAAACTATAGACTTTAGTGCTTCCTTTATTTCTTCTTCCTTCTGGATATTTTTTTCAATTGTTAGTCTCTGCAAAGTTCATCAGATGAAAAAACCTAGTAAGAACATATAAGTATTCATTAGATATCTGGAGGAGTAAATACAAAGAAATAAGTTTTCAATGAATACAAATTAGGAAATGTTACTTTTGCTTTCCTTACCTTACTGTAAGGAAACCACACCATGGAACAAATTTTAAATGCTATTTATCTTCATGTATCAACTCCAAATGAAAAATTAAAAAAAAAAATTCAATCTGACAGATAGGTGTGATCAGTAATGATAGTAAAATACTTTGATTTTAACTTCACATTAAAAAATACATTTTTTACTTGATGTATCCTTTAGCCTTCTGTTACTTAGTACTCCATGTTAAAACAGGAACTGTGCAAGCAATTTCAGTGGATACAGGAGTATGCTGTGCTTTTATTATATTTGGCATGGTTTCTGCATTCATAACTGAAACCTTTGCTAGTATTTCCATGCATTATGTCATCTAAAGTGCTCAGTTTTCTTCCTATTCCATATCCCATGTTTTGCTGCTTTTTCTAGTTATTTCACAAGAAAACAAACATCAACTTTGCGTTTGCCTCGGAAGCCAGAGAGCATAACTCTTGGAGTCAAATGCCTGATCTACAACCTAGCGTTGGGATATTCATGTTACATCTTTTAATCTCAGTTTTCATATCTATATAATGGTGTATAATAATTATTAACTCTGGGAATTGTGTAAATATGCAATTGATAATGGGTATTTATATAAAACATTCAATGCAGTGTATGGCACATGATGAGTTATTTCTTCTTTTTCATAAACTTCTAAAAGGCTGTTGAACCTCTTCACTATTCCACGTGTTCTACACCCATAATGTCCTTGAGAAATAGGTAGTTTTTAGTTACATGAAAAGCATGTCAAAATGTCCAACCCCAATAATCATAAACATCAATTTGTCATATAATATAAACTGCTTTGCTCATCAATACACAGTAAGACAGCATCCTTTCAAGTTTGTGGTAGAAGTGAGATTTAAACTTCCAAATTGTGATTTAACAATTTAATACATATGTATATTTAAAATATACATTTACACAGGCAAAACTGACATCCACTGGGCAGCATTTAATAACACTATTTTGAATAAGACATCTAGGATATTCAGATCTTTACAAGCCCAAAGAGCTAAACTATAACTTCCAAACGGAATTTTTTACTGCCATTGATTTACATGGTTTTAAAGCTAGCAAGAAAAAAGCTATGTTTGCTTCACCAAAGTAAACCAAAATTATGACTTCAAATATCTTCAAGAATATTTTAAACTGGATATTATACTTGAATGTTATTTTTTATGTCATAAATGTAGACACTGCCAATAATAATTGATCTGCTGGGTTCATTTTACACTGTTCTACTTTAAGTATCACAGTAAATTTTGTCTCATTTTGTTTTCTATTTAATAAATTTAAAATATTTATTTTTACTTAATTTTATTTAATGATATTTAAACAATATCATTCATAAAACTTCAACATGTCACTCTTCTAAGTGTTATTGCAGGTATACAGATGAGTATGATGTAGTCCCTACATGCAAGGAAGCATACAAATCATTAGGGGAGATAGATGTACCCAATGTGTAGAAATAAAAAAATGGGGCCGGGAGGCAAGTGGACTTCTTATCTCCAAGATTTGTTACTTTTTACCATACCCAACAGATAATTCCTTGGATTACTGAGGTCATCTTTATAAAATATAAAGCATCTTGCTGCTTTGGTCTTTATTTTTTCTCCTGCTTCAGCCTTAATGAACAATCAGTGTTATTCCAAAATAAGCAATCTGTTAGAAAATGTGAGTTGTAGAATCCATATACTTATCAAACTAAGTACATGGATGTATAATTTCTCTCAGGTACAATACATTTTAACTTTTTTTTTGCTGCCTTCGCTTTCTTTTCTGGCGCATAAGATGCATATTTTAGATAAAATAAATTCATTTTTCTCCAGAAAGAGCTCATATTTAAAACTAAGCTTAAACAAAGCATAATGACCTAGCTCTAAAATTCTATATTTCTTTGCCAGTAGAAACTTCTCTCCCAATGATCAAATCCAAAACAGCCTGTGACAGTATCATGAAATTCAGTAAAAGGGACCCAGAGGAACTTCAGTTTTAAAAAAAGAATATTGTTTGTCTTATCATGTAGTATATGACATTTGAAAAAAATACATGTATGCTTGATAATGAAGACAAGATTCTCTTCCCTCAAAGACTAAGAAATTATGTAGTCACATTCCATCTCTGTGCAGACAGCTCTTCACTTGTTTGATTAAGGGCAATGTTACCCGTAAATTCTACAGCTTTATTCCACATCTTTAAGAGCATATCATGATAAATTTAAGTTGAGCACTCCATATTTCTCCCAAAGAGTTCTTTGATTTAGTTGGACTCTTGGAACTTGCTTTACTGGATAGGGGTCTTCAACTTCTTTTATTCAGAGAAATATATTTTTAAAAAATTTATAATTATGGCAAAATTCCTTGACTTGTACCTTATTCAAGACAAGAGAATACTCATTCTTAACATGGATGCTAAAATGATCCATTTTGTATGTATGAGAATAGGAAAAAACAATCAAGGATAACTGCTTTTAGTCCAGATCTTAGTAAGTTAGAGGGCAAAGCACATCAGAGATATGGCTTTGTTAATTATATAATATGTGTAATATATAAATATAATATACATATATACCTACATATGTATGTATCCCCCCCAAGATCAATTTTAAAGTGATTATTCTCATACCTTGAGTCAGATAGCAGATACAAGTCAGTGAAGTTTACCAATATTGTATTTTTAAAAATAATGACACAGTTAATTATAATAATCTGAGCTGCACTTGATCAATATTTCCCCTCCAAATTGCTGCTTTAGATAAGAGCAGCCATAGGTAATAGTAGTAGGTCAAGAATTTAGGGATTCTGAGTCTTGGCTGAAAATTTTTCTAATCCATCGCGAACAACAGTCTGAAAGAAACTTTAAGATTATGTATTGTTTACCATGATCTCTCCAGCATTTAGCAAAGTAATCTGTTATGCATAGCATTTATAAATGCTTTAAAACCTTGTCTGATTAAATGCTCCACCATGCTTGGTGATAAATACATCTCCTGTTCTCAGAATTCCCAGATGGTGATAATTAAAGGCCCAAATGCATAGCTGTAGTCCTCTTCAGAGGTCCTGCCATGAGAACCCAAACGTGCAGGACTGGTTTCCCCCACAGAGCAGGCTGAACCCTAAGAATATTAGGGCCAGCAAACCATTTAATTCAAGACAGGCTGATTTGAGGACACAGAGAAAGATCTTGTACTCCAAATCTTGTCTCTTGATTCCTAATAAATGTGGTTTTGATTTGGGATCCAAAAAGTACTGTTCCCAGGTATGCCCAAGAATATTAAAAGAAGCATGTTGCAAAGTGGAACCTGGCATACTGAACCCCTTTCTGCAGGAATTTTGAACTTCTGTAGACTTTTCACACTGCATGTACTTCCTTGGTGATAATGGAACAGCAGTGCGTACATTTATTCACACCTGTGGAAAGCATTTGGGGAGCATGGAGCAGTGTACGGCTTTTAAAGTCTGCTCAGCTGAGATTCATGTTCATTCTTGCTCTGTCTCTTGTTACTCTGTATTCCCACCTGTAAAATGGCATGAGGCTTTGTGTCTCACAAAACTGTTGTGAAGATCAACAGAGATGTTTGCAATGGCTTACAGTGCAGAGGGAATAAGGGTAATGCCATTTATACCTTTTGTCCATGGGACATATTTGAAAAGAGCATACATAGTGTAGGAAGTCCCACTGAATTTTTTTTTTTTCTCTCAAAGGATAAAAAAGGAAAAAAGAAAAGCAAAAACCCACATCTTTGTCTGGAAATTATCTTAAAAGCTATATCCTTTTGATGTCAGTGGTAATGGAAGATAGGTGGCCTAATGTGACATTCTGTCACTGGAAGCATAAAGATTACTCTATTGTAGAAATTTAAGGAAATTAAGCTGCCACATTCTTACTTGTGATACTTGTTTGTAAGAGTATTGTTCCAGAGCAGTTGTTTTTCAAATAGGGTCCTTTGAAACCTGCGTCAGAATCATCTGGGGTGCTTTTTAAAAATGTAGATTCAGGGTGTAACCCCAAACTGACTGAATTGAAACATAGAGCGTTTCAATTCATAGCTTCCCCCAGGGAACTGCATGTTAAACACTCCCCCTAGGTGGTACATGTGTACCCTAAATCTGAAAAATCACTACCTAGAGTAGCAGTCTCCAAATATTTGATCAGCCTTCCAATTAGTAAACTTATGACATCTCCCCACACATGTGGTTTATGTTCTATTCACTGTCAATTATGGACATTGTGAAACACACAAAAATTTGGAAACCATATTAAAGGTTGAAAATATAATTGGAAATCAAATATTTTATTTCTTTCTTTATATTGGTCTTATAAACTGTCTGGGATGCAAGAATTATACTTTGTACCTCTGGCCCAAAGGATATATTGACTTCAAATGTGGAGGATAACAAGCTTTAGGGGATGTACAACTCCAACTCTGTGAGTTATTTCTTTGAAAAATCTCTATTGCAAAATAACAATATAAGCCCCGCCTCTCATCCAATTTTAACAAAGCTAACCTTTTGCCAAATTTAGTTCAGAATTTTTTAAATAATGAAAAACCTAGAGAAACATTTAAAATCCTCTCTGTGTCCCTCCCTGTCCCTTGTTCCTTCCCTTTTACTCCAGATAACTATTATTCTGAAATATAAGTGTATGATTCTCATTCATGATTTTATACTGTAACTGCATAGATATATATCCGCAAATAATTCTCTTTCTTCCTCCTCCTCTCTCTGCAAGAGAATTGTTATATGTGGTTTACCATTATGTAAGTACTTATTTAGTTCAGTATTGTGATCTTAAGGTTTATCCATGTTGATATACATATTTATTTTAACTACTGTAATATTTCATTGTATGAATGCATGTATCATTGTGCATCTGTGAAAAAGCTTTTCTTGAGTTATACATACAACCAGAATTTCTGGCTTATACATTTAGTGGATCTACAATTTCATATTTTCAGATGTCTTGCTATGTCAGTCATAAAGGTATAAAAAATTATGTCCTGCTTTGAATTGTATTTAACTCATGAATAGTGGGATAGCCATATTTTCATGTTTGTGGCCATTTGTTTCCATTTTCTGTGAATTGCCTACTTATTTTGTTTGTTCCTTTTCTACTGGGTTCTTTGGCTTTTCCTTATTGATTTGTAGATGTTTTTATATATTTTGGATATGAACCTTTGGTTTATAGATGCTGCAAATACTTTCTCTCAATGAGTCACTTGACTGTTGCACAGAAGTTTAAAATTTTTTATGTAATTTATAATTTTTTCTTTTGTGGTTCAGAATTTTTGAATCATCAAAACCATGATGTCATTAAGATATTCTCCTCTACTTTCTTCTTCTAAATGTTTAGTGCTGATTTTGAAATGGAGGCAATTGGTTCATCTACGATTTTTGTAAAAGGTACTTTTTAATTTCCATGAAGTACATTTGTTATTATTACTTTTTCTGAACAGTTTTATGAGCTTTGGCAGATACGTATACTTTTGTAGCCACCACCACAATCAAGGTACAGAACAGTTCCATCACCCCAACAGTTCCCTCATGTTACCCTTATGAGGTCAAGTTCTCCACCCACTCCTAACTCCTGCCAACAGCTGATCTGTTCTTTCTTCCTCTAGTTTCTATTTTTCCAGAAAGTCATAGAAATGGAATTATATGTTGATTGATTTCTTCTACTTTTTGTTTCAACCATGTTGAGATTCAGCCACACTGTTGAATGTATCAATAATTCATTCTTTTTGTTGCTGAAGTATTCGGTTGTATGGATGTGCCTTACTTTGTTTATCCATTAACCCGGTGAAAGACATTTAGGTTGTTTCCACTTTGGGGTGATAATGAATATGTTGCTATAAACATTTCTTGACAGGTTTTTGTGTGAACATACGTTTTCATTTCTCTAGAGCAAATATCAGGGATAAGTGTTTGTTTTACTTTAAAAGAATTTGCCAAAGTGTTTTCCACTGTGGCTGTTTTCATTCTGCAATGCATGAGAATTCCAGTCACTCCGCATCCTTCTCAGCGCTAGACATAGTTTATTTTTTACTATTAGCCATTTAAATTGGATTGTAGTGATATCTCATTCTGGTCTAAATTCACATTTTCTCAATGATTAATGATTTTGAGCTTCTTTTCTTGTGCTTGTTTGCCATCCATATATCTTCTTTGGGGAAATGTATACTCAACTATTTGCATATTTTGTTGAAGAGTTGTTTTCTTATTGCTGAGTTTCAAAAGTTCTTTGTATAGTCTATATATAAGTCACTTGTTAGATAAATGTTTGTAAATATTTTCTCCCGGTCTATATCTTGTTACTTTGGAAGAATCCTTTTGAAGTTATTTTGTATGTAGACTGACCTTCTTTTTGGGTTTTCCTGATGATTTTATGATTAAATTCAGGTTATACATTTGGAGCAAGAACGTCACAGATGTGATCCTGTGCTCATCCCTATGCATTGTATCAGGTGATATATGATGTAGTTAGGTCTCATTATTGTGATGATCTCTTTTTTAAAAGTCTGCTTGACTTACCAGATTCTGATATTACTACATTAAAATGTATCATTTATAGGTGTATTTTTGTCAGTTTCTTCTTGTTATTCTGTCAGTCTTTGAGGTAGACATTTTGAGGCTGTTTTTATGACATGATAATTAGATCTTCTGGGTGGATTTCTCTTTTCTTGTGTGTTATATCCATTTTTATTGCTATGATGGTTTTCGGCTTTAAATTATATTTTAATATTGCTAATAATAATTAACATTTAATTATTCCCTACTCACCTCTTTTTGACTTTCTAAGTGGTTTTTAGCTCAATTTTGATGTTTTGAAATTATTTTAGACTTTCTCTTTTAAAAAATGCATTCATATTTATTGTAAAGATTAGCATATTTAGACTTATTTCTACCATCTTATTTTATACTTTCTTCTTGGTATTATTTCCTTTCCCTTCCTTTTCCTTCTTCTTTTGTATTAAGAAATTTTAAAATTCCTTTTTATTTCTTCTGCTGGTTGGCAGGATTTGTATTCAATTTATATTTTAGGGTAGGTTTCCCTTAATTGTTTTTACATTCATGATTATATACAAACACTTCTAACAAAGCCTAAATTTATTCAGTACTTCTCTCTTCCTCCCAAACATGTTGCAGAAATCTTAGTACACTTTCACTTCCCTTTAACATCTCACCCAATACCACATGCACACGTATATATACATCCATATTGTATTGTTATCTAGAACAATGGTTTTACAATTTTTAAAATATACTTAATAAAGTGTTTCATTTAAAAATCAATAGTTAATTACATCTTGAAACACATTTTTATTAATTTATCCATTCACTGTTGTTTTTAGTATCTCTTCCTTTCTTCAGGATGCAATTTTCTTTCATTATGTGTAACTTTAATAATTCCAAATTGGTGTGCTTCAACGAACTGGGTGTTACTGATCTCAGTCGTCAAGACGGTCCAGTGGCTCTGAAGGTAACCAGGTGTTACCAGCTGAGGGTAGCCTAGTTTGTTTACCCCCCATGGAACATACAATTATTTTGATGTTCTAAGCAAGCCATCATGTGAAAAAGTTTGGGAAATACCACTCCAACAGCTCTTTCAGTGAGAATCTGTAACTTACACTCTTGTTGTCTTTGAGTATCTGAAAAGTCTTCATAACCCAGTTTTAAAATTTGAGGCTAACAGTTATTTTTCTCCATCACTTTAACAATATTAATTTATTACCTATTGCTGCTGATGATACATATTCTGTCAGATTATGTCTGAAAAATTAGTCATAATCTACCTTTTCCCTCTGATAGCTTTTGAGATTATTTCTTCATCCTTGATGCTTTAGGTATAGTTTTATTTTCATTTATCTTGCCAGGACACTTTGAATTTGAGGACTGATGTTTCCTTTCTTTTTTCAGTTTGGAAAAATTCTCACCATTAGCTTTTCAAATTATGTGTCTCCATCACTTTTTTTAAAAATCCAGAACTCTTATTAGAAACTCCTCTATCCTTCATGTTTCTTAACTGCTCTTTCATTTTGTTGTTCTTTTTAATCCCTTTGTAACTCTCTGCTACATTCTGGATGAAGACTTCAGTGGTATCATCCACTTCACCTGTTCTCTCCTCATCTGTCTGCCCCTGTATCCAGGCTACATTTTATCCCATCTTTTTAGATTTTGATCCCCTCACAGTGGCTATATATTAAATTCAAAATTTCTATTTGTCTATTTATTTTTGTATTGTGGTAGTCAGAATTCTAAGATAGCCCTCAGTGACTCATGTCCTTATATAAGCCCTTCCCCTTGAGTGTAAGTGAGACCTGTAACTCTCTTCTAACCAACAGAATATGGCAAAGGTGATGGAATATTATTCGCATTATGTTTCCCTAAATGGCAAAGTTGGAGAGATTTTGCAAATGCAATCCAAGTCTCCAATCTTCTGACTTTACGGTAATTGAAAGGGAGATTATACTGGGCCTGTCCTAAACAGTCGAGCCATTTAAAAAAGGGTTCAGAGGTCAGAGATAGGAGCAGCAGAGATGCTCTCCTCATGGCCTTGAAGAAGCAAGTGGCCATGATTTCTATAGCCACAAGGAAATGAATTTTGCCAACAACCACATGAACTTTGAAGAGGCTCTCAAGACTCAGATGAGACCATAGCCCTGGACAACACTTTGATTTCAGTCTGGGAGACCCTGAGCAGAGGATGTAGATAAGCTGCACCTGGCCTCCTGACCCACAGATACTGTGGGGTGATAAATGTATGTTGTGTTTAGCCATAAGGTTGTGGTAATCTGTTACTCAGAAATAGGAAACTAATATATATATTATTACATATATTTATCAATTTGTATTTCATTTACTTTTTTGATTTCAGGATTTCTTGTTTCTTTTTCAAATGTTATTCTTGCATTTATTTCTTTGTTTTACTCATTCATTTAAAACACTTTGTAACTCTGTTATATTATTTTTATTTCCTCCAGTCTGCATTAAATTTTGAGTTAATTTTGTTGACTCAAAGTTCTTTCTAAGAACTCTATTTTTTGTTCATGTAATTATGGGTTTTAGGCTCATTTAAATAGGAAATTCTCTTTCTCTTTACTTTTCACTACCCTCTTTCTCTAAATCTCACTCTCCCGTACCTATTGCTTTGACCTGCCTCTCATAGGGCCACTGGTTCAGAAGGCGGCCTCATGTCACCAGTCTTTAAGCCAGTAAGAGTATTCTTTTAGGTTCTGTCGTGAGGATATTTCTGGCAGCATGTTCATGGAATATCTAACCCAGGATGCAGAATTTTTTTAGATTTCTTTCTAGAACAAAGAGGCTCCTTCACAGCCACTGGTTTTAAGCAGTAAGCCTGTTCTGTCTCCTAACGTAAGGCACTTTGAGTACTCATTGTCCCTCAGAAACTTCCAGCCCTAGGTCTTTTTCTGAATCAAAAGCTCATCTGGCTTGCAGCTTCAGCTCTGCTCACCTCTCCATCCCATTTTGGAATCTCAGTTGTACTTATATTATTTTGGAGTCCAATTATGTTTTTTCTCTTTTAATTACAAATATTTACAATTGCCATCTAGGTATAGAAAGGAGCACAAAATGTAAACTTGAAATTTTATTTATTTTGCAGAAAAAAAACTACAAAAAGGTTCATAACATGTTATTTTATCAGATATATAAATGCTGTCCCACGTATGCAATATTCAAACCAGCATTTACATATTAATAGGTACTCACCCTTTTTAGATACTTATCACATTTCTTTTGTCATTTTCTGAGTACTATCTGTTCCTTTTGTACATGAGAAGAGCCATGGGTTCCTGGCATCTATTTTATTTAATGAACCCTCCTCAATGGCCAGGATTGCTTGGATTAGTGGTTGGTATGTAGGTAATGTAGGTAAATCCAGAGGTGTTTCCATGAGAATTTGAAATTGAGAGGGAGAGTGGAAGATAGAGAAGGAGAGGTCAGTTGCTTTTCATGTGGCTTACCTACGTGAGGCAAACTCAGATCAAGTTTAGTACCGCATGAAAGGAGAAGTAGAAGCTCTTTTGCAAAAAGACTGAAGACGCACAGAGAGACACAGAGTTAGAGATGGTCAGAGGGCTTTCCAGTTCCTTATTTCTAACATTTCCTACATCTGTGTTTCAAGAAAAACCTACATATTCTTTACAATAAATGTATCTCTTGGGATGCTCTATTGAGTTTCTTTTACTACAAGTAAAATGAGTCCTAACTCACTGAGGTGTCACTTTATTGTTCACTTGGTTAAGCTGGGTTTGTGCTTCCCAGAATCTCCTTCCCTTATGGGTTGGAGTTGGCTAAAAGTGGTACTTGCATGAGATTTGGGTGGTAGAAGGAGAATGGTGTCCAGGGCTCTCTGAAGGTTGTGATGGTCAATTGTGGTAACAGACTGAGTGAGGACAAGCTGGTTGGTTCCAGCTTGTCTATAAACTCTCCTCTGCTTCAGATCCAGCTCTCTTGCCAACTGTTGATCTTGCCAACTGCCTTACTGACCAGTAGGGCTCATAACCTCAGGCTCATTGCCAGATACTTTCCAGACTCTTCCATCAGCTTCCCCTACTTAGTTCTACTTAGATGACTAAGCATGCTTGGTTTCTCAGATTGACTGGTTTGTGACTTGTCTGATTTCTTAATTCTCCCTTTCAGACATTCATTTCCCCACTGCTCCCACAGTTAACAGAAGGCCTAATTCCTATGATAAGTCTTTTGTCCCACAGTTTGTAGTCATTTCACTTCTCTGATTGAACTATGACTGATATACAAATGTAATTGTCATGTCAAAACGTGGCCTCAGAGGTGTGATTTCCAGCCAATTTTCTTGTCACTTAAGGACTAGTTCCCATGCCTTCTATATTACTCCTTTCAGAAGTTTTCTGCTCTAATAAAAACTTTTCATTATAAATATTGTTAAATACAATGTAACATTTGAAATCAAAATATATGTTTACATAATATGTACTGAGCACTGACTATGTGCTGGGCAAAGTTCTAGTACTGGGTATGCAAGAGTAATCAAGATAAAAATGTCCCTGATTTTGTAGATCTTTGCATTCTATTTGGAGGTGGGGAGACACAAGGGACAAATAAATAATATAATTTCAAATAGCTGTTGTACTATGAAGGAAGATATGAGATTGAATAACCATCAGTGACAGTTTCTTTAGCCTGAGTGGTTAAAGAAAGCCACTCTGAGAAGTCTTTCAAACAGAGAAACCAAATGCCATGGAAGACTTGTATGGAGATAAATGGGAGAGAGTATTCCAGGCAGATGGAAACAGCAAGCGCAAAGGCCTAAGTGGAGAAAGAACTTAGCAAGTTCTAGAAAAGGACGAAACGAGTGATAGAATATGAGATCAGAGAGACGGGTAGGGATGAAATGTTTGGCTTTATCGGCCACAGAAAAAGTTTGAACTTTATTCTAAGTACAATGAAATGCCAGTGCCGAATTTAAGTTTGTCATGGTGTGTTTTCTGTTTTAAATCTCACTCTGGTAACTGGGTGAAGGATGGATGGTAAGGGGGCAAGAATGAAAGCAGAGGGACTACTTTAACTAGTATGAGGGAGAAGCAGGGCTCAAGGGGTGTAATCATGTAGCATCTTTCTTGTTTTCTCTCCCTGTCCTTTTATTATTTATTTTGGTAAGGGAAGTTCTTCCCCTCACCTTCATTGAAAATTTGAGTCAGTGTCTTTTCTAATTACTTTTAGATAACAAATGTTAGAGTCATTTTAAGTTACTTCAGAAATTATAATGTACCTTCCCATAGAATAATCAACACTTCAGTTTTCGTTCAAAGCTCAAGCCTGCTGTAGGCGGCAAGCCTATGTTCTGGGCAGGGATTGTGATTGGTTTCTTTTTCACCTTCCACTCTGTGGTTCCTGTGTCCTGGGAAGGGAGTTGGAGGGAGGAATGAAAGATGAGAGGATCTGGGACAGGAAAGTTCTGACTTGCCTGGCACCATCACTCTCTGTGTCTAAGTGAATGTTTAGAGCTTATCCTGGAGTACTTTTATGGATTAATCAGAGAACTCAGCTCTACCCACCCCAGCTCTGTGGACTGTTCACTTACATTCTCACTGACAAGTGATGCTCTCTTTGCCTCTTCATTCAGTTCCTTCTGGAGTCCCTTTGAATGGTTTTCTGTGGCATGCTATGTGTCAACCTGACATTGGCTCTCTTAGAGCACGTGGACATCATTTGGTACACAAGAAACATTTAGGCATAATTGCCCTGCAAAACTCTAGAACATTCTGACCAATTTAACCACCTCTCCTTTACTCCTTTCTCTCCGCTTTTGAACATTCCAGTCAGGAGTCAGACATCACTTGATTGTTTGCTCTTCACTGACACAAACCAATCGTCTTCCCATAACCCCCAGAACATCCAGTTTTATATCTCATGTCAAATATTCCACCTGCTACCAACCCTTTTGCAGTCTAACACAACACATGAGTCATTCCTCACTTGTTCTGTGAAGCCTAATGAGTGGTTAAGAATATAATTAGCGATCTAGACAGCTTGGGATCAAATATGAGTTTGACTGATTAGTTGTGTGACCTTCGGTGAATTACTTAAGTCGTTTGCAGCCAAATTTCTTAGCTTGAAAACGATGATAATAATAGTACCTCACAGAGCTGTGTGAGGCTTAAAAGAGTCAGTATTTGTGTAGATTCGTGTCTGGCTCACTGTAAGCACTCAATAGCTGTTGCCTGTTACTCCCTGAACATTTCAGATCACTGTATCTCTTTCTGTCTCTCTCTCCAACACTACTCTGCTCTGAGTTCTTGATCTAAGAGAATTTGAATATATTATTTTAGTGCCTTGGCTTCTCTCTTCTTTAATAACCTCTTCTTCAGTGGAATTGTCTTCTATCTTACCTCAGGAATTTTCTCACTTATATCCTAGAGTTGTCATTAAAACAGGTATAAACCCACCATAATCTCAAGTTTAATTATCTCACTCTCTGATTACAGCCAACCCTGACTGCTTCTCCTCAGATGTCTTACAGTCAGTTCTCAACACAGCAGTGGGAGTGATCCTGGTAAACTCTATGGCATGATGACCAATTTGAGGGAAATTTAAAAACAAAATAGAACTAAAATACTAGATGTCAATAACATGGGATAGAAGTGATAGGAATTAAAACATTCTAAGTTTCTGCTATTAGATAACAACTAATTAAATCCATGTCTGAGAAGTTATGGGGGAGGGGTTTTCTATGTCATGAAGCAATGTTCAGTGAAACTAATTCCCTAATATAAATTCTCAGTAAACCTGATGAAAGTGCTATATGCTAATTAGTCTTAAAATGGAAAGAGAATTTTTAAACTTAATTAACACTATGTTGTTTTCTGTGGCCTGTTGACAGAGACCAAGTTGTGTTGGAAACTTCCTTTAAGAATACTACATTTACTGTATATGTTAAGTGTGGTCTTTTCCATTGTGAACTCATATTTTCCACTGGAAGGGTCTACTGGAAATAAGATTTTCTTCTAATAAGAAAATATTGTGAGTGAGGAAAGAAGGAAACTTAAATTTAGATTGCCTAGGCCCAGAGGGAAAAAGTAAGCATTCTTTTAATAAGTACATGAGGAGTCCTTTTATAAAGTTTTAACTGTCAGTATTCTTGGTCATACGGTAAGTACTTAATGATATCCATTTTAGCTGTGTTGGAAATATAAAAATCACGTACGATATGTGAAAGCAATATGAAAAATATCTAACTGTGGTAGTTACTACCTATGGAGAAGAACGTTTCCATTCCATCACTGGTGGGGCAATTGGGATCTCCTGCATACTTCACTGCACTTTCATGTGCTACAGCTCAAGGTTCTATTAATCCCTTTGCCACTGTGTGCATTTGAGTTTCAGGAAAGAGGCAAACAGGGTATGAAACTAATGTAGGCACCAGTCACACTACTCAAGAAGAAATTCAGGTGATTCCTATCTCTTCTCAGCCTCCTTGATTTCTCTACCCCTTCCCTGAAGCCCAGCTTCAGTAACTGAGGTAGAACTTCATATAAGAAGCATTCTTAAATGGAAAGGTCAAGAGTCTTGACTTCCCTCAGCTGTAATATGGGACATCATCATATTTTCAGTCAACTTATTCAGTGTTTAATCATTTGCATCATTCATGTAGGGCTTCTGTGTGGCCAATCATTTCTTAGCTTTTATACTAGTCAATGCTTAATCAGCATTATAGGGTTTTTACTTTTTTTAGTTTTAACCATTTGACTCTAAGGGAATAGGATAGTGTCCATAAGTCACACACTCACAGGAATCTTATCCTTCCATGGCATACTTTAAGTAGAAGTTTCTATTAATGGAATGTTCCCAATTCAGAATCCCCTATCAAGAAAGGTGCTTTTATTTTCTTTTTTCAATTTTCAGTTATTAAAAATGTTAAAATAATAAATTCCCCCAAAACTTTCAGTTTAGTCTAAATGCTTGATCTTGCTAAGTTTTGACAGGTTGCAAATTGTTTAAATCAAGTTCTTGAATTCCCTATTAGTTGGATTGACTTAGAGCAGGAGCTGGATCTTCTTCTCTTTGCTGACATGGTCACATGTGTGATGGGGATTAGTATGCACTTCAGTAATAATACCTTAGCTTACAATTTTACAAGCTTGCCAGCTCAACATTTCCCTTGCTTATCACTACTCTTACAACACAAAGGAGTAAATTGAATAAAAGTATTGGCACTGTGAGAAGCAAACCGTGTATCAAAAATAGTTACTGGAATACATACAGACTCAGTGGAAGAGAGGAGAGATTATGCCCACCTGCTAAAATTTACTCATGCCATCATATTTTTACTGGGTATGTCTAATTGTCACTTTGAATCATTAAGAAAGTGCAAAGGTTAGGGAATGGCGTTCGTGCAACTTCCCTTTGGCGTCCATGCAACTTTCCTTTGGCCAATTTTTGAAGCATGTAAATATTTTGTTTCCTTGAGAAACAGCAGAAAATTTCCAATTTGCATATTCTCAGCTTCTTTGTTATCTACTGCACCGAAATCTCTCTATTTTTTTTGAATGATTTGCTACATAGATTAAAGTGAAATCACTAGGAGAGGCACAGTATATACTGTAATAGAATGAACAAATATAGCCGTGAACACTGGGCAAGGACTCTTGGCAGCTCTTTCCTGAAAGCTGTGGGGGACCTGCTGTGCAGAGCCCTAAGGCATTCTGACAGTGAAAAAGCACACTGATAAATAATGTTTAAAAACATTTAATTAATAACTAAGGCCACAGTATGTATCCCTTCTAGCTCAGACAAGAGAGTTTTTTTTTTTCTTTACTCTGCAGTATTAGCAACTTTCCAAGAGGTAATATACAAAAGATATTGGAAAATACCAGTCTCTATTTAATTAGTGTTTTTGAATAGAAATACTTTATCAGCATTCCAAAATGAATTTTGGGGAGATAAAATGGCAACTCACCTCATCATAATAATGATGATAATAGCAGTAACAATATGATACTACTGCATGGGGAGACCGTAGAGTGTCCAAAAGCTCAGACTCATGAGTCATGGAGATCTAGGGTCAAATATACCTCTGCCAATGAATGACCTTAAGAAAACTATGTAACCCCCGTGCTTCTCTGTAAAATAGGGATACTTATCGGACCAATACACACTGTTGTTAGGGTTAAAATACATAATATATGTAAAATACTTGGTACCTGGCATATGTTAAATACTCAGTATATCTTAGCTATTAACTTCAAGTATTGGTATTTTACACAGTTCTTCATCTTGATTGAAAGAGTGGCAGAGTGTGCTGTGCACTAATGCAAGGAATGTTTCAGTTCTGAGCTGTTAGGTATTCTCTGAGGCAGAGAAGGTAGAGAACTCCGTAGAGTTGGTATTCATTAACTTACAGGGGATTCATGGTCCCCATAGCTCTTCATAGTTTCCTCACTCATCCCTTTGGGATTGTTAAGAGACTGAGACTGGGAGGGAAGGAGAGACAGAAACAGACAGAGAGTAGAAAACTAGTTCCTAAGTCCTTCTCATCCTGCAAACATGCCCATTTGCTTCTGAATTCCAGGCTGGAGGCCGTCCTCCTTGTTTTTTCAGATGGTGATTTCTTTTCACTTGTTCATTTATTCTTTTTTTTATAAATTGAGGTAACATTGGTTTATAACCTATTCTTTCCAGAATAGTTTAGGGTGGACTTTTAAATCCAGTCACTTTCCTCAAGAAAGCCTTTCTGACCACCAAAGTCTAGGCTTGGTGTCCCTCCCGTGTGCTTCCAAGTCACCATGTACTTCTCCTGTCACATAACCACACCCTATGACGATTGCCTTTTTTCTTATCTTGTTAATGCTTCCAGTCTGCAAGCTCTGAAAGGACAGGCAGCATTGTTTACCCAGTGCCTAGCACAATGCCTAGCACACAGTGGCTGCTCAGTAATTTTCATGTGGTTGTTGTTAATAATTGAGTGAGTGAGCTAGCTGTGCAAGTAACTATCTTCCAATGCTTGCATTCTTAAGAATGTATGTTCTTCTCTGATAGACATTCAGGCTTAAGGGATATGAAGTGAAAGGTTACATATGGCAGTGATAGTAAAATAAATAAATTATATGGATTTTAATTTTCACAAAGACAGAGTTGTTCAGGAGACAAAAGAAGGTATGAAAATATGAGCCTTGTCCACACACCCTCTTTGATTTATAAATTTGTTTAATTGTATTGGGCACTTGGGAAATGATTGTTATCCCTTCAGCATGAGGTAGTATAGTTATAAAAGGATTATAATGTACATTGTTTACCTAAAATAACTAGAAGTAAAATCTGTACATGGTTTTATATTTTACAGAGAGCTTTCCTATCTATTTCACAATAACTAAAGTCTTAATATTTATTTGATCTGGATTTCCCCTTAGGTTTTCAATTCCTTAGCTCAATGAATTTTGATAAGTGACTTCGTGATCTAGAGATCTACCTAACCTTCCCTCGCAACCTCGACTCTATGGATTTGATGGAAATTCTTTTGTTTCTACCAAAGAACAACTCAAAGCTCTGTGATATTTTGTGCCCATTTGACTCCAGCTATTTTCCAACGAGTGGCAACAAGTTTTGTTTTTTTTAAATTCAAGGTTGTCACATATCTGAACATACCCTGACATCTTTCTGTCTTACTAATTATCAGTCTTAAAATGATTCTCTTTTCCTCTTTAATCCTCTACTAATTTGGCAAGAACTGTCTGATACCATCTAGGTTTTTCACCCTATTTCGATATCCTTGCATTGTGATTGGAAGGCTAATTTGTTCAGGACTTGTACAATGATGAGCTTTTCTCAAAACAGAAGCAGCAAGCTGCTTCACACCAACGTATACTTGGCCCCTCTCCTGTCAATCCATATGTAGCAGATGCAGATAGAATCTGTTGGTTGGCACAAGAAGCTCTGTGCACATGGCTCCTATTTTTAAGCCTCTGTTGGTGTCCATGTGCAGAGAATGCGGCTTGTTACTGACGGACTCTGAATCACTCCAAAAGGAACCAGACTTAGAAATCCATGCAAGCAACCTAAAAATGAAGAACTTCCGTGTGTGTGTGCGCGTGTGTGTATGTATATTGACCAGGAAAACATGAATAATTCAAACCTCTTATACCCAGCCACTGAGATCACGGTACTCTAAATAGAACTGCAATGATTCCATATAAATCGTATCAGTCTGGAAAGGTTCAATGATTTTATTGACAGATTTCCTCTCATGCTCCACCTTTTAAAACAATACTATTACCAATGTATAGATATATGAATTAATGGCTCTTTGATTTTTAAATAATTGATGCAAAAGGCCATAAGGGTGGCTCACTGTAATATGTCATTATATGGAGAATAAAGACCCCAAAGATAATTTCAAAAACATGTTGTGTTCTGTCATTAATGATAAAAATGCATTAATTGAGTTGGCTGTCATTGAAACAGGAGATAAGTTAGATATGAAATTTTCAAATTGGTTCCTAGAAAGTTAGAACCAAGTGATTACTTGATATTTTTTGATTAGTAGTTATAGTAATTCCTTATTCTAATTTATTTTTGTATCATGATACCTTTCAAAATACACTAAAATGCCTAACAAGAATTTTTAGTGATGAAAATGATTGTTTTCAAAAAGTGTTTCTTTTTTAAAAATTGCCCTTCCCATTTCTGAGCTGACACTTTGTACTTTTATCTTTATCCCATTCTTATCCATTCTCACAGTACCCACTCTTCACATTTTACACTTCCTGCTATCCTATAATACCTGGAATATATTAAGGAAGACCTAAGGTATTTCAGAACTAGTGAGGGATATGGTGAGATAGAAAGATATTTTGGGGATAAAGGACTCAAGAAAGTCTAGAGAGAGGCAAACATGATAAAGGAGGGTTTTTAAAGATGATATGCTCTATCCACAAAAGATGCATCCTAGAGGGTGCCAACACCTGTTGTATTATCCTTAATCTCAGAAACCGTCTTATCTCAGACTTTGATTTATAGTTTGTATCTCAGTTTGGGAAGATACTGTCCCATTCCCTTGACTTCTGCATCCATCTGTGAACCACTAGTCCTTCCCTGAGGACTTCACCTAAGACCAATGGTGCTCAGATAGAATTTTTCATCTGGGTAGTAAAGCAATAGTTTTCAAATTATGAGTGGCTTATAATATCAAATTAATAGATTTTTGACCAGTATGTTTTTAATAAAATAGAATAAGATAGAACACATCAGCTTGTATATACAAAATAAGGATGGTATTAGTTTTGTAAAATATTTGTTTTGGTTATAGTGTGTCTGTGTGTGTGTTTGTGTCTGTGCGTGTGTTTACTGGGTCATGATCTACATATATTTATTACTATGGGCAGTTGTCAAAAAAATTTGAAAGTCAACATAGCTAGTCCATCCATCAAGCTACTTAAGAATTGGCTAATAATAGCCAGCTTAGTCCTCCCACCCGGAGCCTTGTTACTTCCCTGACTTCCTGGTACCGCAAACACCTTGAGCCTGACCAACTGCAGGATCAATGACTCTTTAAGTAGAGTCTATTGAGATCCCTTCCATTGTACCAGGGAGTGATAAAAAAGAATGTTCCTACCTCAGGACATCTGAGAGGAAGAGAGATGATGATGGCATGCTCCCTTCTTGGTCCATGCACAGCTCCGCACAGTAAGGGGAAAAGAGCATGCGTCCTACCAGAACCACCTGTCGTAGGTAACCTATAATCAACCCTGTCTCCCTGTAGTCTACCCTCACCCCTTACACGTGCAGTTGAGGATAAAAGTTCAGGCACAGCCATGTGTATTCTAAATCAGGAACACAATAGAGTATGCTAGAGTGTTTGGCTAAGTGACCATGATAAAAACCTGGCTCTGTGTCCCTTTAGAGAAAGGGGGTCCTTAAATCCAGTTCAAGTATCCATGCCACAGAGGACAAGGAATATATAAAAACTCTTTAGCTCTCCTGACTCAGTTTTCTTCCATATCACCTCTGGTTCACTGTCACCAAATTTTTGTTCCTCCCTTCCGTAATCTCAGGCTATATGACTCATGGTGGCACTGGTCTTTGGCTTCTAGTTCTTGTGTCAGATCCCATCATTAAATATATTATTTGGACATGTTTTCTGACCTGAACCTCAGCCCTCTCTTTAGGACAGAACTTTATATTTAATTTCTGTCTTCTTGTACTTTTCACCTTCACACGGCATCACCCAGGTCAGTTGGATTACCCCATACAGCTGTTCTGGAAGAGGAAAGGGAATTACCTATAATTGCCACCACATATCCTAACTCTCTTAGCTTCTGCCCCTCACTACCTGTGTACTGGTGGAAGTGTTGCAAGGAAAAAGAAATTGACTGTGTAAGATTGGAATGGAAGATAGAATTGAACTCACTGATGACTCTGTAATCATTGCTTTTCCCAAGTTGGAATATATATTCTCTTTTCTACTCTGCTCTCTCCTGTCATTTTTTTCTCAAGATAATCTTAAATTAAGGCAGTCTGAGATTAGATTCTTCTAGAAGTAGACCCTGAGCCAAGGATTGGGGTGCAAGTCATTTTATTTCTCTGACGAAATCATTAAAGGAATGGGGGCAGCAGGATAGAGGAGAGAAGAAGCCAAGTCAGGGGCAGGTTTATTCGGCCCAGTCCTGAGAGTTTGTCAGCTATAAAACAAAGGAACAGGACTTTAGTCTTTCACACCAGTTGGTGTATTGGGAAGTGTACTGGGAAGGGGAGAGCTTGGAAACCGGAGTGCTAACTCCTGGCATTTCTGCTTCTCCTCCACGCCAGAGGGCAATCCTCTGAAGTAAAGCTGGTGTTGGGGGAGAGGCACAGAGAACTTGTAAAAGGGATCCTAGGGGATCTGGGCAAGGCACCATGAGTGTGTAGTACAAAGGCATGTGCTTCTTCCTTTAGTCTGAAAAGTTGAAGCCATTTTCTTAAATCATGTAAGAATTTTAACTAGAATTCTCTTTTAACCAAAATGAATCATCTTGCTTTCCAGTTGCTGGTGCCAGGTTTAGACAGAATGGTGTTGCCTAGAATCTGATCAACTCAGCCAAGGTGGGATGAAGTGACCCCAAATTACCTAATACCACTGAGTGTTATTATGGCCTAGTCACCATTTTAAGACTGGAATGTATATTACTTCTTTTAATCTCGTTTAATTCTTTCATCATCCCAATACAATACATATTAGTATGTAGTTGAGCCAGGCAGCCTGACATTGGGGCCTATACTTCCCTTCAAAAGAAGCTAATGTGGGTTCTGCAAAATCAGAAAGAAGAAACTCATGACTCTCAGGCCCAATTTCTGCACATAGCACCTCTATTCCTCCCCACCCCCTGAAAAATGGTGGGAAAAAAAAAAAAAAAGGAACCCCAACTCAATGGACTGAGAGCCTCAAGCTTGATCTCATTAAGCTGGACTCTTTCTAATGTATGTAATCCAGTCTTCCTGCATGTGGTTCATGGTACTCAGTAATCTCACATATAAGAAATAATATTTCCCTTAGGAATTTGGAATTTATCTCCTAGGAATAAGATTTAAAAGCACGTAGGTTTTTTCTTTCACTGCCATTCTTTACAAACAGAGGCGTGCCTCTTTTCCCCTTACTGTGAGTTGTTCTGTCTGTTGTATGATGCCCTTTGGTATTGCTACAATTTCTACTACAAAGTGAATTTTCCCCATTACCTCTGTTCTCCCCTACAGAGTTCCTTACCTGGTTTACTTCCTTCAGCAGCAGTTTGTGAGTCTCAGATGCTTTGCTGTTTTTATTGAACTGAGTTTGTGTCAAAGAAGCTGTGAATCCATTTACCAGAAGGCTGTGATTCCGTCCTGAAATTTTGTCTTAGTTACCTGGTTTGTCCTCCACTATTAGTCAGTTACTTTCATTTAGAATTGTATTATATTAACTATTTTATTGAGCTGTTTTCCTAAGTGCCATTTTAGAAAAGAATGGAATGTAATTCTTTAACAAAAATACATGTGTGGATGTAATTCTTTATCTTTTTATTTAAAAATTGTTCTTCCAAACGTGGAGTACATATTCTCTCCAGATCTTCATTTTAGGTGTGCTTGTCTCTGAATTAATGAATTCCCCAGGTTTTAGATAACTATTGATAATATTTTTATATTGGTTCTCTTTACTAACATATCAAATTAATTTTGAATCAGTGACATCTAGTAATATTACAATGGAAAATCAGATGGCATTTTCTCTTTGGGAATTCTCTTCTAGCATTAACTTTTTGCTACATGAGGGGAAAATCTGTTAAAGTCGCCCCATCTTTGTCTTCCTAAGCCTTAGTTTCCCCAAGTGCTTAGTGAGAAATACCATAAAAGGCCCCCTTAGTGCTGTGTAGACTAATGACAAAAATTATTGGATTAATGTTTGGAAAGTGTTTCAGAATTCTCTCAAGAAAGCTATTATGTAAGTAGCAAGTACTATTATTATTTTGCTCTTTCAGCTTCCTTATTTTTCATCTCTCAAAGTCATTTGGCTCATTTACTATGGAATTTTCTGATTCCTTGACAATTTTTAATGGCTCTTTGGAGAGCCTTTTGAGGCCTATTTAATCCCTTTGTTGATGATCCACCTGCTTGTGGAGTTCATGCTTTTTTCACAACACATTAATATTCAGGATTTAAAAAAATAGTTGTAGCTATTTTGTACCTAGATGAAATTGCTTATCTTGGTTTTCAAATTGGATTTTTTATTTTTTGTAGACTTTTTTTTTTTTTTGTGGAGAGGTGGAAATGGAACTCAGCAATGCCAATTATTAATGACACTATTTGGAAGAAATATAATTAAGGCATGGTCCCCAAATCATTCTCTGAAGCCACCCCAATACTTTCTTCCTGTAGTAGGGCCATCTTTATGCTCTCTAGATTAGAATCACAAATTAACAATGCCAATTCTATGAGTATGGAGCACATGCTATGAATTCCCATACATATAAAAATTTACATTTTCTCACAATTTCTACAATTGAGGAAAAGAAAGGGACAGCATATTTTCTGGCTTCCTTATCCTCTAAGCTCTTGTGAACAGGAAGTGGTACCAGAGGCTGGTTTCATCCATAGAAATCATTATAAAAGTTCTAGAGTGGGAAAGAAAGGTAAAACTGCTGATTAGGAGCATACTGCTGTTTAGTGACAAAATTGTATCTATAAAATGGTTTAGAATTTTATTCAGTGTTTATATCTACATATAACTCCACTAAATCTGGTCCCAAGTAGATTTACCTTAGGAGTGTTAAATACAGACAGGGAAAATATTGAAGCTCAAATTTTCTTGTTTCGGTAGTATTCTGAAAGTAATTTTTTTTTGACAGTATTAAGTGATTCTGCTTTTAAAACATGAGTAGTCCTAACTTCTTATTCTGATAATAGCAAGTGAAAGGAAATAATTAAGCATTTTCCTACCTTTACTGTACTAACTATATTTTAGGGTAAGCAAATAGCTCCAACTGATGAGAATTATTTTTTTTCTGCAGAAGAATGCCAGCTAATGAATGTAGAAAGAATTAGAAAATCATAAACTTGCAACCCCCAATGAAATAATTACTTGAGACAGTGATCTTCAATGGAATAGACAATTAGGTGAAAGGTTGTTGGGGACCTCTACAGTGAAAGTTCAGCTGTCACCACCTGAACCACCGATTAGCTAAGTGTCACTTGTGTGGGGGGACCAGCCAGTGTGTGTTCCTGAGGGAGCATCGCTGATGGAGTGTTCTTGCTATGAAACAAGTTGACTCTGCATTTAATCAAGCCTCCAGAGCTAACTTCCATTTACAAGAGAAATGGAAAATATTAATAGAAATAACATCATAAGGAAGTACAGATAAGTCCACAACGATAGCCATTTTCCAGGGTAAATAACCAATTTCTGTAATAAAACAATGATGTGGGGGACAACAGGTATGAGGGAGAAGGGACTGCTTTATTTTAAAGCAACTAAACGTAATGAGTAAATCTTGCTTGAATCCTGATTCAGATAAACCGATGCTTAGAAGGGCATTTTTTGAGACATTCAGGGAAATTTAATTATGGAGTATACATTGGATGATGACAGTGAGTTATCATTATTTTTTTAGGTGTGATAATGGCATCATAATTGTTAAGAAAATATCATATTTTTAAAAAGATATAAACTGAAATATATGAGTGAAATGAAAGAAGTTCTAGGATTTAAAATAATTCAGCAAAGAATAATAAAAAAAAACCAAAAACCAGTGCTATCAATCAGAGCAAAATCTTGAGGGTTACATGGAGAATCATTATACTTTCTTCCTTTGTGTATGTTTGAAATGTTTCTGGATAATGTTTAATTGAATAAAAGGGCATGTGCTTCAGAATGTACTTCATATTTCCTATTCTTTCACTGGTATAACAACGTCATTGAATTGTTATGCATTGTCACTGCTAATTAGTTTCGTGAAAAAATGATGGGTTGGAAATCTTTCTTTTTTCTCCTTGGGACCATCAGAACCACAGAATAGGATATTTATTTATTTACTTATTTATTTTTACCACAGAGTCACATTAAACTTTTAGTGACTATAAAGGAGCATGCACTTAATAGTTGAAATGAGAAACTGAAGAACACTTATTTCCTTCACTCTTTCAAAGGTTTGGTCTTCTGCCTCTTTTCCCATAGCTCTGAATTCCCGTCTGCCTTATCTGTTCTGGGATGGGCCAGGCAACCTCTTCTTTCTGTGCTTTGGTAGACGTTAGTCCCTTTGGTTAAAATGCAATCACAAGTCTCAACAACTAAACACATTTCTAACCATACTTAAAGCCTCATTACAGGTACTCTATCATCTGTGAAAGTCAACTTGACTCCTTCAGTCTGTTTCCTCAGCCTTTAGTGCTCTTTATAACAATTGTTTTTCCTTACTTTGTGTGTGTGTTAGTTTCCTTACTGAAGGGTAAGATCCTTGAGGACAGGTCAGGTACCGTGTTTTTTTCATCTTTGTGTCTTCACCTAGCACGGGCTTCACATATATTAGAAATTCTAAATGTTTATTGAATGGGTAAGTGAAGGAGAGTTTGTTAGTGTAAATCAGCTACATAGGTGGGAAGTCCTACCACTGAGATGTCCTTATTGCAAGAAATGCTTTTCAGTTTCTTTCCGTGCAGTCCCTAGGGACTGCACTAGAATTTGGCCAGCTCAGATGTCTGGGGACGGGCTTTGGATGCTTTTAAATTAGTGGCTCTCTTTCTTTTAAAACTCAACATCTTTGCGTTAGGAAGGGGGACATATTTTCGTTGTTTCCATTCCATTGCAGCCACCTTCTTTTCCTTTTACCAGTTTTACCACCTGTAAGACCATGATTTCCCAACAACCTTCCTTCCCAGTGGGTTTTCCAAAACTCATTTCTGTTTATTGTATACTATTGCATGATGTTAGTATGGAATGGAGGGTGAACTTCATATTATTTCTCTCTCCATGCCATGTTATGTGCATATCAAAGGCAACTTTCCCCAAAGCTGTGTCTGGCATCCGGGGACCATGCTTTGTAGAATCTCTCTTTGCAGAGTCAAAGATTTGAGTCCAGTGCCTCTTCACAGACAATTTCCATTGCTGCTGAATTCCTAAAGGGAAAACGTGTAGGCAAGTTCTTAAAGCTGTCAGTTTCCCCAGCCCTCTTGGCTTGTTTCTGTTTCCCCACAATGTGCTATACATCCTTCTGAAATGCAAGCAGGAGGATCAGTCTCCCTTTGGGCAGGAGCAGAAATTTTTGTGACTTTTCTCTCCCCTTAGATTAACAGATGAGTCTCTGTTTACCCGAGAAGCTCAATTCCATTCACATGGGATAACTTAAAACTCATAAAGTCCATAAACTTTGAGAAGTCTGATAATGATTCCTTACCTCAACTGATATTTCAAATAATTCCACAACTTTGAGTTGTTTCTTTGCGTTCAAGAAGAACAGCATCAAGTTTACTCAAAGGAGGATTCAGAGACAAACGATTTGAGTGAAAAGCCATAGAAATTATTTAAAGAACCACCAGGAAATGGTTCTGCCTCATTCTCAAGGCCCTTGACAAAACAACCTAGGGTTATATTCAATTAGAAACTAAGAGAGGTGTTTTTGAGATTAAGTAGAAAAGATGAAAAGGTATATTAAGGAAATAAAAACAGGCTCCAGACAGCATGAGAACAAGCAGAGGTTGTGAGAAGGGGAAAAGAATTGTGTCCAGTGTCCTCTGCAGCAGGGAGGCCAGACAGGGAAGCACCAATTTGTCTTCAGTACAAATGCTAGGAAGTGAGTCCAATAGGTTAAGCACTTGTTACTCAGCTTTTGGGAGTGTTGCCAAGTCTCTTTCAAACGAAAACTTGGATCACTGCAAATGACCATGGAAACATTTAGAACAATAAATATTATTTTCTCAAAGCAATTTAGTGCTAGAATTCACAAGAACAAAGAAATAATATCAGGAACAAAAAGCAACAGTCATGGCATAAAGACAAAGGAAAAAATAAATATGGAAGACACACTCTCAGTACTCTTCTGGTGATTAACAGAGGCCTTCCTTTATTGTATCACCTAACCATTTTTGGAGCTACACTTACGTATTTTCTACTATGAAAGTAAAGTAAAAAAGTAAGGTTCTAATTAGTTTTTACGTCACATTATGTGTAAACTATCAAGCTCATAGCTCCTGGAGAGAAAGAAGAAATATCTTGAGTTACTCACCTTAAGTTGCCATAGAGACAGCATAATCAGGAAAGGTGGAAAAGATGCTGCCCAAGATGTTGCCCACTGGGTTTCCTCTTAATACACATGTGAAGAATAATCCACCAAGGAACATCTCTGTGTTTATAGTTACAACGATAGACTTGAGGATTTTCTACAATTGCTTTTCCCTGCAGTAATCTGACATTGCACGTCTCACCCATTGTTTTGCCAATGCTGTGGGAGGTCCTTACTTCTAATGAGACAAGGAGAAATTAATGCGTTTGTGAGCAACAGCGAGTAGAAGAGAGTGTAAAGTATAATATAAAAAACCCAAAAATTTAAATTATGGAGACATGGTTGGCAAAGGCCTTGGAGCACCTAGGAATTTTGGATTGGTTTAACGATGAATGAGTCACTGTGACTCTTGAGATAGATGATTCTCAATAGGAAGAAGAAAGCAGTAGTTATGGTAGTGTCTGGATTAAAATTTTGGTGGTACCATTTACTAGCTCTGTGATATTGGGCACATTAACCTTCTATACATCACTTTCCATGTATGTAAAATGTAAAAATAACAGTATCTTTCTCTCAGGGTAGCTATGAGAATTAAATAAGTAAATATCTGAAAAAACATTTAGAATGGTGCTTGACACCTGGTTAGCACGATATACGGGTTTGATAATCAAATAAAACCTAAAATTAAGTAAATGTGGTCTCTGATCGTGGATATGTAGAGAAAATAGTAAACTTCAATTAGTATAAAATTTTATTTTATCCTTTTAAAATTCAAATTTCATATCTGTATTACAATATACCTTTTAAGATAAAACATTAATCTATGTACATGATTTATAAACTGGAGGGAGTGTTTGTGCAATTTTTTTTTTGTGCTGGATTACAACAATTTGACAACTACTGTTCCAGATTAAGACTCTATCTGTAAAACTGAAACAGATATTGTACAGGAATGTTTTATGAGAGCATCAGTGTTCTTCCAACATGATTAGTATTCTGGAGATATTAGTTTAACTTGTCTTATCCATTTTTAGCAATATGTTCTAGAGAATCTGAACTTCACAGAGCCTCTCTAAGGGGAAACCTGATGTACCATATGATTACTGTTAATTATCTCTGATTGGATAACAAATGGGTTGGTCACTTGACCAGAAGCAAATCAGATTCTCTTTCATAAGATGTGAAACTAAGAGATGGAAACTTTTGTCAGTCATTGGTTAGATCCTTAGCTCAAATGTCATATAACATTGCAAACAGTGCCAATATCACAGCTATACAAAATCATGTGTAAGTTAAAGTTGGAGAGGGGCAAACATTAAATATTAGAAATTGTTATGACAGTACTCTTTACTGATCTTCCCAAGTAAACTTTCATGGTGTCTGTTCTTTGCAACCTAATAGTTCCAGGTTAGAATATTTACTGTGGATTAGATGTTGCAAAGAAAATTATCAATAAAAACAACTAAAACTAGGGATTAATAACGGAGCAGTTATACCATTGAGGCAGTAGGAAAACTGCAGAAGATAAATTGTTATGGTTTGTGCTCATATGAATTGCAGTTCTATATTGTGGAAACATTAATTGTCACTTTTTATTGAAATTAGTTATTTCCAAGTCTTGTCCTCAAACTTAATGAATGGGGTATAATCTTTTAAATTATTTTTAGATAATATCAGGAGACTCATAAAATCCTATAAACATTTTTAAAGAAGTTATTTTTTACTAAATGGAATTTCCAAAATTCACATGTATTCTACTCAAACACAAAGAGAGATTTATAGGGCTTCAGAAAGGTTTCCACAAAATTTGGCAGATGCTCACATGTATTTGTGTGCATTTTAAAATGAATATACCTTGTTGTATTCCATCTGTTTGGTACTTTAAACTCTTTCTGGAAATGACAGCTGAAAGACTTTAGGAGCCTTACATGCACACATACACAATAATACTTCAGATTTCTTTCACAGTGAAATAAAAGCATAGTTGCCTAGGCAGTACAGCTTAAAATATTTCTTTTATTGAGATTAAAACATTTTATAGAATAACACCATAATGTATTTAGGATCATTTTTCTTTTTTACTTGTGTTGTTCTGTTTTTCTCAATGTCTTTGGTTATAAAAATGTCCTATTATCTTTTAAATATTACAGGCATCAGAGGGGAAAACAGCAATGATTTGTGCTTATTACTGCACAAAGTCCAGTAAAGGTTAATGAACTTCTGCTACTAAATGAATTAAATATTCAATTTAAACTCGGGCCAGGTGAAGAATATAGTGAATCCTTTAAAGTCTGCTATAATTATACCTCGGCATTTCAACTTCGGTCTTACTTTTTTCATGCCCAAACAGAACATGCCAGATAAACAAGGTGGTCTTGTTTGAACTACAGTCATTTAGTATCCGTCTAGTAAATTTCATTCATCATCACTTTCAGAGAGTGAGCAGGTCAGGATTTTGTGCACCATGAAAAAGAGCAAACAGCTTTGTGCAGCTGTTTGACAGAGACTACAGGATCACTAAAAATGAAACAATTTTCGGTCTGAAACTGAGATGTGGAGTAAAGGATTTGACTTCTGTGATATGTAATATACTAGAGTCTAAACCATAGGACTAGGAATTTGAAAAATAACAGTCTCATGAAAATTACACTTTCCTTTACTAAATCATGCAACACAAAACTGAATTTGTAAGAAATTCTTTACATAAAATCATAACAATTTACCTACTTAAAAGATGGGCATATATTGGGTTAGCATTTTAAATGGGATTCTAAATTAGGATGTCTCAGTTAAATTCCTCTAAATTAGAATAAGATTGACAGCCTTATTTTGTCTAAAAAATACCAGTTTTGTGTTTCCTAGGAAATATCTCCCATATTGAATTTCCTCCATAGAAAGCATGGACATCTGGAGAGGAAAGGATGCTCCCTGGGGAAAAATTCACAGATCGTTCTTATAATTCTATTTTAAATAGAAGAGACACCAAACCAGAACATTTATTCACTGATTTATTCATTTAGTAAATATCTATTTACTAAATACCTCCTATGTGTCAGACACTTTAAGAATCTTGTCATACAGCTCAGAATAATACAGATGAAGTACTTGCCCTCCTAGAGTTTATGTTATCATAGAAAGTAGTAGAGAATGAACTTGTAACCTCAGTGTAGTTATGAATAGAATCTCTGTAACTCTCAGTGTTCCGGTGGAGGTGATACCTTATAAGGTCCCCCTTTGTATACATCAGGTGATAAGAACTGTTGAAATAATATACAGGGTAAAGAAAAAGAGAGTATGGGGGAGGGTAGGCTGTTACTATTAATATAGAATGTTGGGGAAAGCCTTTAATGAGAAATGAGGGAGCAAAGCCTGTAGGGGAAGAATGACCCAGGAAATGCAATAGCAAATGCAAATATTCTGAGGCAAGAGTGCATTTGGAGCAGTCAAGAACTAACAAAGAGACCTGTGTGGGTTGAGTAGAGTGGTAAGGGGGCGGGGGGTAGGAGAGAAGTCAATGGGTCTTTTAAAGACATGGGATATTACTCTGAGTAAATAGAATTTATTATAGAAATTTGAACAGAGGAGCAACATGATTTGACTTATGTTTTAAAAGGATCACTGTGTTATAAGCTGAAGGAGGGCAGGGATAAAAGTAAAGAGAACAGTTGGAGGGCTACTTGGATAGTCCAGGCAGAGAGGATGGGTGCTAGGAAGAGGTTGTTAGTGATTTTACGTGGAAAGAAGTGGCTCGATTTTGAATACACAGGCACATCCAATGCAAAAATCTTCCTAATAAATATTTTCCCACTAGAACCCCTCTTGGTTTTTTAATACCCACATTTCATACTATACACATGTCTCCTAATACATTTTTAAGACTATGTTAATACAGGAAAAGTTAATATTTATGTCGCCAAAACTCAATAAAGCACTAAAAAAATATAATATGCAGGAGAAACTTCAACTGGAAACTCAAGAACGGTTGGTAGAGCATTAGAATCATGTGTAGCTATTAGGATAACAACCAAATGTCAAAAAGAGGATACTCATCTAGGATGTTGCTGATGCTGAGAGGCATTACAGAGTCATATTTAGAAGCAACAATAAACATTAACCTTAAGCATGAGGATGATAGGATGAGAAGCTTTACTTCTTTAAACGGCCCATCCCTTATAACTCTGTTCAGAAAACATTGGAAATGTAAGTCATACTCCATTTTCCATGTTTTATCCAAACATGTCAAATATTTTTTCAAGTCTTAACTCTTCAAAGGTCTTTATAAATACCCAAATGACAGAGAATCTCTATCAGTTACTCTGAGTCTGATAACTTGCCTGAAATTGCCCATTCATCACTCAAATTGTCAGCACCATCACCTTCCACAGCAAGTGACAAAGACAGCTCTAACCTTTTCCCCTTTTTCCTTCCCAACCTTTGCCAAGCCTCAAGTGTCCACTTTGCTTGGTAAGTAGATGCAAATACTATAGGGAGTTGCCTGATTTGTATTGTAAATTTTTGCCTGCATTTTTTTTCTGACCAGTATTATTTACCATGAAATATTATAAAACATTTTATAACCCAACTTTTAATGTTATAAATACACTTTAAAAGTTTAGTTGGCAGCTTCTGGTTTCACATAAGTCATTATATATATTCTTTCCACTGAAAAAATGTAAGGTAGACTCCTGGTTAACCATTTTTGTGCAGAACACTCAATGCTCAGGAACACAAACGTTAGGTGGAAAATATCTGTCTTTTGAAGGTAAAGTCTATAGGGAAGGGATGAGTGAAGGGTGACTCCAGAGTTTTTAGCCTGAGTTAACTGAAGCATAGAGTTACATTTACTACAATGCATATGATTGCAGGAGGAGAAGGTCTTGGAGGAAAATGAGAAATTCTACTTTGGACAGCTTGAGTTTGAGATGCCTCTTAGATAGAAAGTGTGTAGTTGAATATATGAATCTGTTGTTCAAGAGAGAGAGCCTCGTTAGAGGTATCATCTTGGAAGTTATCAATATGAAAGTTTACAGTCCTGAGATTGGGTATCATCACATAGGAAGTGAGTACGGATAGAATAGAGGTTCAAAGAAAAAACCCTGGGAACTTTTATCATTTAAGACCAGGAAGATTAAAAAAAAAAAAAAAAGAGCCATAGAGGGAGGCGAGTAGGAGTAGACAGTAAGGAAGAGGAGATCCAAAGGGGTCTTAAAAGCTCTGAGTCCAAAGTTCCCTTCCCTTCAGGAAAGAAGGAGTAATCAGTTTTGTGAAATGCTGTAGACTGATGGAGTAAGAAGATGGCTGAGACTTGACCATTGAACTTAGCGTCCTATAGGTCATTGGTGATTTGGTAAGGGCTATTTCAGGAGTGGAGGGGATGAAAATCTGGAACCAAGACAAAGCAGGAGAAGAATTGGTGACAATGAGTACAGACAACTTTTGAGAAGTTTCACTGCACAAAAGAACACTGCACAAATGAAATCGTAGCTAGAAAGGCATAAAAAAGGGTCAGAAAAGGTTTTGTTGTTTTTTAAGATGGTAGATTCAATACCATGTCTGTAATGCTGGAAGAAATAGAAAAATGGTTGATAAGAAAACACTGGTGGTATCCTTGAGTGAGTGAGCGATCAGATCTAAAGTGTGTGTGTGTGTGTGTGTGTGTGTGTGTGTGTGTGTGTGTGTGTGTGTGTGTTTGGGAGAAGGGATTGATTGGCCTTAATGGGAGCATTACCAATTCATCTCTACTAACAGAAGGAAAGCCAGAGAATGTAGGGAAGATGTAGGGACGTAGGTAGATGTAGTGGTGGGAGCCTATTGAAAGCCTTTTCCAATCGCTTTGCTTTTTCTCAGTGCACAATGAAGCAAGTTTCTTAGTTGAGTACTGAAAGAGTGGAATGGGTTTGATGTTATTAAGAAAATGTGTTATCTGTAGGTTGGAAACTATTAGTGATGCCAAGATCCAAGATTGATGGAGGTGACATGAAAACAGAAGTCACTGGGAACAAGGAGGTAAAATAAATGTGAGGCAAAGGTGTTGTAAAAGACATTAACATAGAAATGGATGTTTCCACAGAGACTTGCCATAGTAAAGCAGAAGGGTACTTGTTTAACCAAGATGCCGCAAGCCTTCCAAAGTGTGCTACCAAATGGTTATCGATGTTTACAATGCTTTTATATCAGACAAGTTGATAGAATGGGACTCTTTCTGTCTCTATTTTAGCTGAGGTCCCAAAGGCGGAGAACAATATAAAAGTTACCAAGTTGCCTTATGTCCTAAATCAAAGAGCTAATCCAGCTAATCAGGACATGCTAAAAGGTTGTGAGACTAGTGCAGGCAGCCTTAACAATCTCTCACCTCTATTCTCTATAAGTAGGGAAGGTTGAAGTGTTATAAGAATGCTGTGGAAAGAGTTTTTGCAGTGCCATAGAGTTTCACCTCCTCCCTCAAGTGAAACAGGCTTCAAGGGGCCTTGGGAGGTTGGAGTGTGTGCCCCAGAGTTTTGGCCTGGAATGGAAGATCAAAGAGAAAAAAGACTGCTCTGGGAGCAAGCTGTGCTTCCATCCCTGCAGCACAAGGGTGCATGAGTTTCCCAAAGGCCACATTGTTCTTGGGAGAAAACTGATCCAGTGTAATTTTAAGAGGGACTCCCAAGGTCTTCCAGCCTAGGCGAGATAACCTGAATAGAAAAAAACAACCAATCTTGTAATAACCTATAATGGAAAAGAATCTATAAACTGAATCACTTTGCTGTACACCTGAAACTAACACAACATTGTAAATCAACTATATTTCAATAAAAATTTTAAAAATAATTAAAAAAGAAAAGCAAACCAACCAACCAAACAAACAGAAAGCTACAGGTGAACTGTAAGGATACAGCAACTTGTGAGAGCAAGAGTGGGTGGCAGAATGTCTGGTGTCTAGTCAGAAGAGCAGCATTGCCTCTAACCAAGAGCTCCAGACAGGGGTTTCCAGGAGGAGATTCTCAGGAAGAATCTATAAGGCCCTGCTTAAGATTAAAAGAGTTGTATCCAGAGAGTCCTGACACCCCTACACCAGGTAAGACTGTATACTTTCCTTCACGTTCCTTCTCCCTCCGGGCTGGAACTGGAGGGGTCTGAAACTCTAACTGCTGGAGTAAGAGAGGCAGTGGAAGAGCCAAGAGAACACCAGTGTTCCCCTCCCCATCATGGGCTTTCAGGCCTGAGACAGGCCTTAGCTGGGGGAGGGGAGAAGACCTTACTTGGATGGAAGTATCAAATTAGGGTATTTTGCATTGTAAGAGACTGGCCATTTTAATACCTGTCCTTCATATGAGTAGACTGGTTATCACCAAGCCATTCTACATATATGTATGACCTACTTTATAATATTGTAATGAAGATTAAATGAGATAATGTATATAAAGGAAGATCGAATTCTCTTCCCTTCCTTAAGGTCAGGAACAACACCTTTTCATATTTGCTGTCCCAGGATATCAGAGTAGGCTGTCAATAAGTGACACGCTGACTGCTGTCACTTCAAATTCGTGAGCACTAACCTCAAGAAGGGCGTCCTATGACTTTATCCTGGCCCATTTACTCTCCCACTGTTTGTGAATATTTCTTATCTGTTTGTGAATATTCCTACAACCTTGGTCACTCTTCCTTCCTCATCATTGGGAAAGTTTGCCCATGAGTTCATTCCTTCCTCCTAAGCTAATGAACTTTAGAGTGCTTTTAGCAGCAGAGCCTCATGGTTTTTTCCGAATGAGATCTTACATAGAACACAACAGTAGAACTGCTCCAGTTCAAGCATAAGGTGGAGTTGAAATGTGTTGAGATGTCAGAGCTCTGAATGCTCAGCCATACCCACCTATCACTCTCTGTCACCCACTGCAAAGGCTGCCAGACCAGGAGGTATTTTTAAGGAAAGTTCTCCCTTCTTGGTATGATATTTTTCCTGCCTTCCAAGCCAGTTCATTATCCGTGTGTTGATATATGTAAAACACTTAGATTCATGCTGCAAACATAGTAAATGCTTGATAAGTGTTAGCCATCATTGTTATCTTACAGCCTGGAGTGCCTATTTCTCTTTCTTTCTTTCTCCTAAACATAGGCTTTCCGTAAAGTTTCTGGTCTTTATTTTTTATTTTACACTCCTGCCCCAATAATCTTATCATCTCATCTAGTGCCAACTGTCACTTCTTCATGGATGACTCCCAGTTCTACATCTCAAGTCTCATGTCTTAGGCCATTGATCAACCTCTCCTTCTGCCAGAGAGTCATTGCCACATACTCTAGCCCAAATTTCTCCTCTTGTCTAGTTCCTTTTCCCTGTTTCTGTTCACGATCAGATCATACTCCGAGGCTTGACACATCACAGTCATCTCTGAATTCTTCATCTTCCTGATGCCAGTCAGTTGTCACATCATACAGATTCAGCCTCTGAAGTTCAACTCATACCTCCTTCCTTTCCATTCCCAGCACCACCACCCAGTTCAGCATCGCGTTGCAGCTTGTTTGGGCTGATGCAATAAATACTGAGCTAGGTCCACGCCCTCCAGTCTTCCTGACAGATCCATCACACTGTCCAGTTGCCAGATAGATCTTCCCAAATCACGGCTCCACTTAGTCCCCTATCCCAAACCTTTGAATGACTTCCCTTCACCAGTTGAATTGAGAACACGCTCTTCTGCCTTAGATTCCTGGCCCTCCACAATGTGTCTCCAACCAACCTATTTTTTTTTTTTAACTTCATCTTATCTTACGTTCCATACAAAGTCCACATTAAAGCCAAATTAGGAAGTTTGCTCTTATCCAAACACAACTCACATTAGAAACACATTCCTTTGTACTTTCTTTTTCTGCATCTAGAA
The DNA here is from genome assembly GCF_965194825.1 of Balaenoptera physalus. Taxonomy (NCBI): domain Eukaryota; kingdom Metazoa; phylum Chordata; class Mammalia; order Artiodactyla; family Balaenopteridae; genus Balaenoptera; species Balaenoptera physalus. The sequence continues at coordinate 109,879,953 of NC_138882.1, read as the reverse complement.
ATCATGCCTGAATCTATTACATTTCTAGATGCTCTTGAAGGCAATTTTGAGTCTGAGTCTTGGATTCAAGTGCTGCCATATAAAGGCTCTATGACTTTAGGTTAGTTACTTAACCTCTCTAGACCTAAATTCTACATTTATAAAGTGGGAATGATAGTATTTCATATGTCATAATGTTACTGAGAGAATTAAATGTGATAATGTATTCTTAAATTTAAATTATTAAGCAATGGTACAACATAGTGAGTACCAGAAAGTAAGTTTTCTCTGACATATCAGTCACAGTCTTGACTCAGGACCTCTATACCTGCTGTCCTTTTGCCTGGAATGCTCTTCCCCCAGACATGTGCATGGCTTATTCCCTTAGGTCCCTACTAAAACATCACTTCTTCAAAGAAGTCTTTCCTAACTTTCTGAAGAGTACCCACCATCTCCACTATTCTCCATCTTTTCACTGTGCTTTTTTTTCTTTAATGCAACTGACATTATATTATGTAGTTATTTATTTGTACATTGCCTGCCCCACTAGAATGTAAGCCCCATAAGAGTAAGGTCTTGGTTCATTCTGTTTATTGCCAAATCCCAAGTACCTAAAACAGTGCCTGGCATATGAGAAGCTATTAATGGGTATTTACTGAATGAACAAATAACCAAATGAAATTATTTAATAAATCTTAGCTTTAATAAAAGGTGGTTCCAAATGCTACTACTATAATAAATTCTTTAATGATTAACTCAACTGAACTAGATACCTCCATCTATGAAATCTGTGTATACTACTGTATATACTAAAATGTATATTCTGACTCAGATATTTATGTCTGTTTAGCACAGTTTGCCAGATCAAAAGCTTCTCTAGGATAGGAATACTCTAACATAGGGGTTGGCAAACATTTTCTGTAAAGGGCTGTATAGTAAATGCTTCAGATTTTACCCGCCATGCAGACTGTCACAACTACTCAGCTCTACTGTTGTAGTGCAAAAGCAGCCATAGACAATACATAGAATAAGTGTGGCTTCATTCTAATAAAACTGAGCTTACAAAAAGAAGTGGCAGGCTAGATTTGGCCTGCCAAACATAGTTTTCCAGCAACTGCTCTAAGTTATTGGTATATACTCAGCAGCTTCTAGCACAGTGGCTTTTTATATAGAAGTCATTCAATAATATGAAATTATTATTCAACAATTATGTTAAATCATATGTATAAAAATATGTCATATATATAAAGTTAAATATATAGTAGAGACACAAAGAAATGGGTATATGAAGCTCTAAGAAGTTAGGTAGCTTCTGCAGGGTTATCAAGAGGAAATAACCATCATAGCAGCAACAGCAACCAGCATTTATTGAATGTGTATTAGGTATTACACTGTGAACTTTATATGTAGTATATTAAATTCTGGTCCCTAATTCCAGTGGGGGCGGGGAGCGAGCGGTGGGGTATGGTTTCCATGTATATCCAAGCAATTCTCAGAGACCACCTGGGTCTCCTACAATTCAACTCAGTACTGACACTGTCTATCTGGAGATGCAACAGATTCCACAGGTTAAGGTTCAGTCTTACAAGACTGTCCCCACCCCACTCCACTCCGCCTCGGTTCAGATGCTAGGCACAAGACCAGGTTGTCACCTGTGCTTCTGACTGTCTGGCTCTAGATTGGTGGTTCCAAGGATACCCTCCTTGGGCTCAATTAGTTTGCTAGAGTGGCTCACAGAACTCACAGAAACATTTTACTTACTAGATCACTGGTTTTATTGTAAAAGGATGTAACTCAGGAACAGCCAGATGGAAGAGATACATAGGGCATAGGGAAAAGGTAGGGCACTTCCATGCTCTCTCCAGGAGCACCACTCTCCCCATATCTCCACATGTATACCAACCTGAAAGATCTCCAAACTCCCTCTTTTTGGGGTTTTTATGCAGGCTTCATTAAATGGGCATGATTGATTAAATCATTGGCCATTGGGTAATTGATTCAACCTCCAGCCCCCTCTCATCCCTGGAAATCAGAGGGTGGGACTGAAAGTTCCAACCCTCTGTTCAAAGTTGGTTCTCCTGGCAGCCAGCCCCATCCTTTCTTTACCTATGGGCTTTCCTAAAGTAACATCATTAACATAACAAAAGACATCTTTATTGCTCTCATCTCTTAGGGAATTCCGATGGTTTTAGGGACTCTGCTAGAAACTGGAAGAAGATCAAATATGTATTTCTTATTATAAATCACAATTACACAGCATTATATAATTTAATTTGGTCTTTATAACATGCTTTGAAATAGGTAATACTACCCCCGTTTTATAGATAAATAAAATGAGATTCAGCAAGTTTAAGTAATTTGCCTGATATCACATAACTTGTAAGTAGTAAAAAATAGAGTGAGATTTGCCTGATTCCAAACCCTAACAGAGTGATTGCTCTATTCTACTTTGAAGCATTTATAATAGCAGCACCTCCAACGATAGAGTCTCACAGTGGAAGGATGAAATATTTATGCTGGGAGGTTGGGATTATTTGATTTATTCAATAAAATTTAAAATAAGTCAATATTAGAAGTCCTTTATATTCTGGTCTTTTCTATCTATCAACCTATCAGACACTGTTCCCTCCAATACCTCCCAGGTTGCCCCAGCTGGATGGGAACTCACGACCTTTTGTGCAAGCCATATGAATTTTCTTTCCTTTGCTTTTACTTCACAACACCACCCTGCCCCTCCAATCCCTCAGAATACTCTAACCTGCCTTTTCCACTTATTCAATGCTTGATCTGCTCAGATATCTCCATGCCATGAATTCTTCTTGCTTTTATTGACTCACAATGAAATCTACATTCTGTATAATCCTGGTGGAAAGATCATTTTGGTGCTTTTCTATACAGCACTTGATGATGATATTTAACTTTAAGTGTCTATATATGTCTTCTCTTTCTCCCCACTGAAATTTTTAAGGACCAAGTTCTGTCATGTCTTCTATTTCTCCATCATAGTAACAAAATTATTACATATAGTACCTTCTAAAATAAATGCCTATTTAATTGAGTTGAAGATACCAATAATAAATAATGCTGTAAAATACATGATTACATTTTTTAAAAACAGTGCTTGGTAAATTAATGTATTCCTATGATCTCCTGGAGGCATAAATTTAATGAGGTGGAAGAGTCTAAGGAAGTACAATGGAATAGGAATGCTTTATACAAGGGTCAACTAAGTATGAAAAAAAAAATCTCAGGGCCAGGATTCATTTTCTGCTTTTTGTATATTAAATGAAAAAGTTCAGTAGTAAAATAAGTAACTGAGTTATATTACTGCTTTAGAGATCCAAATACCAAGGTACAAAGCATGCCCACATTGTTCACTCATAAAACAGTTATTTAGCAGTCATCCCAGCCAGAACTGAACATCAATTAATATTAAGATCTCATTGTTCATATGGCACTGTGCTAGGCATTTATAAGGGGGCTGGAGGTACTTATTTGTATTTAATTTCTGCTCTTATGAAGCTTACAGTTAAGATAAATGCATTGAAAGTGGCATACATATCCATATATTAATGAGAGGTCTAAATGATAGGATACAGAATGTGGGGGAAGAGAAGTACAAAACACTTGAAAGTGTTTTCTTGGTATTCTGTATTTTGATGTCACTTTGAATTGATTTGTAGAAAGGAGAGAAGATGAGTGGGACTGGAAAAGCTGAAAAGAGGAGAATAGAATGTAAATGTCCTTCGTGGGAGGGCTCAGATCTTGAACTGCCTTTGTATTCTTTTGCATCAGCAGCACATACCTGGAGCGATCAATAGGTGCTTCATAATACTCTGTTAATTTTCCTTGAAATAAACACATTGTTCACTAAAGGCTACACATCCTAGTTCACTGACCCTGCCACCTCTTCAGGCTTGCTTTCCTTTCACTTTTCTCTCCCTCTTCTGTTGAGACAATCTTTTTGCATGTTTCCTCATTTCTCCTATGAACAGTCAGATGACCTCACTGAATTGTTGAGATTTCATGCTCTTTCTGACTCTTTTTGGCTTCTAAAAGCCAAGTTGCATTTTCTCAACCTATAAAGAGGGACGTAAAATCCAACTAAGAGTCGACAAGCCAGGATTCCCAATCTATTGCTGACTTACATAGACTGACTTCCCCAGAACGCCAGGGCCCTGCTCATGATCTACAGGATTTGGCATAAGCAGTGAAGATTTCCAAACCCACACAGAGGGAAATCGATTCTGTTGGGAATTTGGCTTTGACACTCAAAGGATTTATTTCTTCAACATATAAAAGTACTGTTGCATTTGTTTAGGCTTGAAGGCAAGAAAGCTAAGCAAAAGCTACAGAACTGGTGATTGAACCTAAGTAGTTACTGTTAAGAAGTAGAGGACTACATGCTACGGTGAAGGAACCTTAGAGATTCCACCAGGAAGTGAAAAGCCAAAGTTCAAGGATATGCTACACAATGATATGTCTTTAATATTGGTCCCATGCCTTAAATTAAATCCTCTTATATTTGAATTCTCCTTCTTTTTCACTCTTCATGTCAGATGAATAAAAAATCATTACTTCTATCTCAGAAATATCTATAAAATGAATATCTCTTTTCATCCACACTGACACTATCTTGGTTTGCTTTGCTTAATTTTTCACTTTATAAATACCCAATCAAACTGATTTTACCAGCATCTACCACCTCATTTAAGTCTTCATTCCACACCCCTGCAGGAGTTCTGTTATTTCTTTGTTTCTTTATTTTGGTTCCCCACCCTGACCCAATTCATATGTTAAGGCCCTAATACCCAGTGTGATGGCATTTGGAGATGGGGCCTTTGGGAGGTAATTAAATGTACATGAGGTTATGAGGGTGTGGGCTTTATGATAGGATTAGCATGCTTAAGAGACACCAGAGAGCTCTCTCTCTCTTTCTGCCACGTGAGGACACAGCAAGAAGGTGATCCTGTGCAAGTCAGGAAGAGAACTCTCAAGAGAACCTGACCATGCTGACACCCTGGTCTGGGAATTCTAGACTCCAGAAGTGTGAGAAAATAAATTTCTGTTGTTTAAGCCACCCAGTCTATATATTTGGTTGTGGCAGCCTGAGCAGACTAAGAGCTTCCTATAAAATAAATTTTAATGCTGCTTCCTTGCTTATAAACCTTTGCTTTCTTAGGGTGTGTTTCGTATTTCTAGACATGGAATACAAAGCTTGCGACATATTAATCCCAATGTGCCTATGGACATCAACTGTGGCATGCACCTGTGTACTCAGGGCTCCATTCACACGGTACTTCTCACCACTCTGCAAACAACTCTTGCCCTGTTACTGCTCTAGGCATTTGCATGTACTGTACTGTTACCTCTGCCTTTCCTGTGTCTTACCTGAAAAAACTCCTTAGAGGTCAGATTTCATCATCTTGATGAAATGTAATAGGTGATCATTGTGTTCCCACAGTGTTTTGTTCACACTTCAGTTATAGCAGTTGTTAGACTGCAGGGGCTACATCATTACTGTCTGTGGTCATTACTGTCTGCCCCACTGGACTGTGAGAGCTGAAAGCCAAAAAGTGCCCTTTCTTAGTCATCTTTATGTTTATAACCCCCAGGAAAATTCCTGGTACACTTTTTAGATACAATAAATATTTATAGAGGGATAGATGGAAGGAAGGAAGAAAGAATGGAAAGAAGAAGGGAAGGCGGGGGAAGGAGGGAAGTAAGGAAAGGAGAAAGGAAAGATTTGGGGTTGTCAGTTCAATCAGTGAGCTATGTTAATTGATTTGTCCTTTTCTCTCCTGGGAAGCCCAAAGCAATGTTGCTTTCTAAATTAAAAGAGGAAAATACTTTATTACCTTCATAGGTAATTAAGATATATATATCCCCAACCAATTGTCATCCTCAGTCCCAGTCTCCTGGTTCCATAATTTTGGATAGCTGTGACAAAATGATTTTTCACTCCTACTGTTTTCTACACACTGAGAAAATGCATAGGAAATTGCATTCTTAGGTGGAAATAAGCCCAGCGAACAATTATTAGAGGAAAGAGATGTTAATACATAGTAACCACCCACTCACTTTGACCTTTGGAGGTTCTTTAGTCAGAACAGAGCTTGGATATTGTTATGAACAAGAACCCAGAGTCCATGTGTCAGGAGAAAATTGAAGGAAGAATCAAATGGCATTTTTCTTCCTCTATATTTTGACAGTTGCTTCTTCCCACATCATGTATGTAAAGCTACCTATATGATTTTTTGTTTAGTTTAAGATAAAATATAGGAGGAAGGAAAAATTATATTTAAAACTCAAACCACATGTAGTGTGTCTGCCCTCTAATAGAGATGGCGTAACTTGTACCAGTGGGGAGATAGAGCAGTTTCTCCCCTTGGCAGAAACTGGTGAAGGAAGTAGGAGGTGTGAGATACCTAGTGCAAGACTCATTTAAGTTTACCACAGAATTCAGAGTCTCTAGAAATGCAAAGAAAGGTCCAGGGCTCAGGATAGGGACTAAAGAAAGCAAAATTTGTTGGCATAAAAAAGAAGGAGGCTTTTGTTTGTTTGTGGGTTGTTTCCTTGTTGGTTTTGTTTTTTGGTGAAGAGCAGTGAAGAAAAAAAGCAAAGTGAATGGCTGTGTAGAAGAGACAGAAGTCTAATCTGGTGGAAGTATCTGATGGAACAGTTTAAGAACAGAAAATTGGGTATAAAATGACAAATTGAGCATGTGGGTCTACCATCCCTCTCTCCCAAGTTCCAATAGAATGAAAGAAAATATATATACACATATGATTGATATTAGAATAGTGCTGGCAATTGAGAAAGAATTCAGACAGTGCTTGAGGATTTTAAGGAAATCTTGGAAGACTGAAAGGAGAATGATGAAGAAAAGGGAGAATAGTGATCCATTGGCCGAAAGCAACAGAGTAAGATCAGTCTTAGAAGGAGTCCCAGAGAGGTTCCAGTCTTCTTCGGCTTAGAGTCAAACTAGAAAGAGCCAGAGTAGGCTGGAGGGTATTCAGAGATGTTGGGCCCAGAAGGCACCATCCTCTCTTTCTCCCTAACATTCACAGATCCTGATAATTTTTTCTTTTTTCTGCAGAAAATGTAAATAGGTGGGGAGGACCCTGTATAGGTATAGGAGAAGAGCAAGTCAAGATTAAAGTAATGCTGCATCCCCAAGCAAACGTGGAGTAGAATGTGAAGGCAAGGCAGTTCTTCCCAGGAGAGAAATACACTAAAATTCTCCATTGCCAGAGCGCCCTGAACCTTCCTGGCTACCTGTACTTACATACCCAGAACTCTACATGGAGCTTGCCATCTGTCTTTATGTTAGAGGAAAAATCCTGTTACGGTAAAAGACCTCAGACAACTGCTATATGGTTGGTTATTATTCCTCTTGGTTTTCCAAGAGGAAAACCATATTAGCAGCTACGTTAATCAACCCATTCCCATAAACTAATCACCAAGCATTCCCAATGTGGAGCAAAACCAGCAATGGGAAAGAGAAGACAAAGAAGAAAAATGGGGTAACTGACGTCAGAGGAAACAGATAATTCAAGACACAGAAGAGGATTCTCTGGAAGCCAGGGGAAAAGTATTGGAAGATATTAGGGAAGAAGTTGGTCAATGTGATTAGGGCAACTGCGTTTGCTTCTTGGTGCTTGTGGAAGTTAGGTTCCTGCCCTCGCATAGAGACAGGGAGATCTGGGCACTGTTTCCTTTGATGATTACATTTCAAGGGCTCCCAGGCCTTTGAGAAAGACATTTTGGGGTGTGAAACTGGTAAGAGGCTGGGAGAAGATTTACATCTCATAGCAGCAGAAAATTTACACATGTTAAGTTCTCTAAAGAAAATGCTCTAAGTAAAGGGAGGTCAGGAAGAAACACGGCTAAAACAGTTGAGTGGAACACGTTAAGGCCATCTTGGTCACCACTATGCATAGACAGTGGGCATTGGGTAAAAGTTTTGTGACAGAATGTAAGCTGCCTCTCTTTAAATTACCATAAAATATCTGTATTAATTTCCTTTTGCTGCTGTAACAGATTTCCACAAATTCCTCTTACAGTTCTGAAAATCGGATGTCTCACTGGTGAGAAATTCAAGACATTAGCAGGACTGATTGTTTCTGGAGGCTTTAGCAGAGTATCTCTTCTTTGTTTTTTCCAGATTCTAGAGGTCACATACGTGGCCTCTTGGCCTCTTGGCTTGTTGCTCCTTCCATTTTCAAAGGCAGCAGTATACCATCTTCTCTGCTCTCTGACCTCTGCTTCCATTGTTCATCTCTTTCTCTGACCTTGACTCTCCTGCCTCTCTCTTTAGGGACCTGTTTATTGGGTCCCCCCAGGTAATCCAGGGTAATCTCCCCATCTCAAGATCCTTAACTTAATTATATTTGGAAAGTCCTTTTTGCCATCTAAGGTGCCATATTCACAAGTTTGGGGATAAAGATGTGGACTCTTTAGGGGCCATTATTCTGCCTCCCCCTACTTTTGTAGCATGCTACTCTTTTCCTGCTATCAATTCATGATCATTGACCTCACACTCTACATCTCTCGCTCCCCACCCCCCACCGCCATAGGTCTAGGAAAGAGGCCTGGGAAATAGGATTTACAAACACATGTACATTTGAGCACACACCACAGAGCACTAACACAGCCACTTTCACTAAAACTAACAGTTCTCTTACACTGTACTCCTGACTCCAAGTCTGCAGCCCCAGGGAGCATGATTTCCCCCAGGCTGGGGGCTTCCTGGCCTCTCTTCTCCTCCTTAGATGGAACAGTGTATCTAATCATTTTACCTATCCAGATGTGTTCCTGATGATGATGCTGGTTTCACTTGCAAATTCCCATGCAATGCTGAGCCCTCTGGTTTGGGGATTTTAATTTCACTGGATAATGATCTTGGTGATTTTAAACATTTCCTGTTGCTTGTTAAACTGCCTGCCCGATTCAGATCCAAATAACAGCTTTAAGTATACAAGTGAAAATTTAGCTCCTAGTATTTAACAACTACTATAATTTTAAAATCTACTTTCAATTAAGTAACCTTGTAATTCTAAAAAGTGGTTGTGTTCCAAAGAAGTGCTGAAATGCCAACTGAATGTCTGGCAGAAACAGTATAGTTGTCATGTGGCTTAGCATTGAAAACCTCATTCAATAGTGCTACTGACATGACTGGTATAGTGCGGCATTTAATATTTGTCTTTATACATCTCCCCATGATGTCAGAACAGTCTCCAGTAACCAAAAGAAATGAAAAAGAGCTACAATAAAGTATTTGTTAAATCTAAATATATACAATTGACATTTTCAAGAAAATGTGCATAAGTGATGTATTGATTTAGGACATGAAGATCATTTATGATTCTGGAAGCAAGGTAGCTTTTGAGAATATGACAATAGTTTCTATTATGTTCCCAAAACTCTGTATAGATGGAGTCAGTTTTCCAGAGAAGGATAATCTCTAAGGCAGCACCCGTTTTGGAGATTTAGTCTAATAGAGCTCAGTCATTAAAGAATCAAGTCCAAGTTTCATAGCAAATTTCCTTCATATTTAAAAACTAATTTTTTAAGGTGTAACTGGTATAGACAGTTGACCTTAGAAGTGAGATGAGGAACTTAGAGTACTTGGAGATGCTATTTGCAGCATAATAAACTTGAAATTCATTGGTTGATCCCTTACTGAACATTGGCTAGCATCAGATAATTGCAGTCATAAGAAAAGACAGAATTACTTTAAAAAGAATAAAAATCTATCATAGTTTAATATATGAAAGGTAGACGACACCTGTCTTTTAAAATGAAGTAAAGACCAAGTTTGTGGTGAATGTATAGCTTTTGTTCCCCTGGCAATGTTTATCTCATAATTGGGTCTTTTTTTTTTTCTTTTTTTAAAAATAAACATCTTTGAAAATATTTTATCAAAACTGCATATTTTTGCTTATTTATTTGTAAGACATTATATTTCAACAGATGTAGGTTAAAAATGTGCAAGTTTGATTTTTTTCTCTTTGTTATTTTCTCTTAGTTTTTTTCAGACCATCGCTCAGCCTTGGAGAATTGTTTTGATTAGAGAGAGGTCTTTGAGAGGGTTTGCAGTGCTTCATGGCTTGTGCAAGCAGGCAGGCAGTTTTCTTTTTGTCTTTTTATCTGGCCAAGGACATCTACATATTATGTCAATAAGCACATGGAAATTTATAGACTGGGGTTGAGCAAAAATGTCTTTCTCTCAATAAACACAGAACTAAAAATATCAAGTTGAACACATTTATACTTGAGGAGGCTCAGAATTGTCCTTAGCCTGCGTTGTGCACATTCTTCTTTTTAATATGTATTTTCTTAAATGCCAAGGGAAATTTAAACAATGTTTATTAAAGCAGAAATATGTTGGTGGCATGTGTTGGTTTTATTTCAACCCCTCAAGTTCTGCAATGGACAGAGCTGTGGTTTACATCTAGCCCACGGGGCCTGGTTTACTCAGTAACCTTTGTCTGTTGGCTACCTGGTGATTTTTTTTTCATCAGTGATACGGTCCTGTTGTCCCCATTAAAAGATATGTGCTTAATTCAAACTTTTAAAGAGTCTGTGAAAACAAATATTTACATACATTTATCACATATTACAAAGAACATTTTGAGGTAGTCAAAAAAGATTTCAAGAGAAAGAAAGAAAACCCTTAAAAAAAAAAAAACTGTACTGATGCTCAGTGACATTGTTTTGATATCGTGTGGTAAAGGCTGTTAGCTGACTGTCTTGGATCTATCAATTTGAATTTATTTGTCCAATAATTAACTCGATACTAAGCAAGAGCAATCCTCCAAATTCCCATATAAAGTTGTAATGCCGAGTCTGGTGTGGGGCATCCAAGCAAACTCATCATAGCGAACGGGTTTCTGAATGTGGCTTTTCCTTTTATGCACAGAATGGACTGATTAGTTTCTCAAACAATAAGTATGTTTTGGTTCCTGAAACCAATTACTCGGTTGTCTCTATTACGCACAGATCAGCTGGCTATATTTGGTAACAGAGGTAGGAGCTAAACTCGTTGTAGCTGTTGCCCACAATTTATGAAGGGATAATCCAGTTCATAGGAAATGAGTTACTTCAAGTATTTGACAAATAGAAAGTATTTCTCTATCAGCATGGATTCACCTTCAAATATGTCTCATACTGATCTCTAGACTACTGCTATATGCCGCATTGATCCATGCAGGAATAATTGTAAAGAGTTTCCAGGATTTCTTCTACTATCAGAAAAATCACCCTGGAATCGTGGTTTATAGTGAAAAACATTGGTCTGAGCATTTTGAGTTTACAGCTGTGGATAAGGTGTGTAATTTGTTTGGTGCTGAGTTCTGTGACATGAAAAGTAAATTGCTATTGGGAGGGGTAGTAGGAAGAGGGATCTTTTATATTAAAAAAAAAAAAAAAGCTGTTTTTCAGCAGCAAAGATTTTTAAGGTTTAAATGTTTCTTTTCAGACTTGCTGGCTTAATCCTCCTGATCAGTCCCCTCATTTCCATCCCATAAAAGCATGTGGTGTTTAAACTGATGAAACAGGTGAGCAGAGGTTATGCCTTTCCTCTTTTGATATTATGAAGATATCCCAGTTCACTGGAAGAATTGCCAATAGATTAAAATAAATGTAATGTCATAATTTTTATTCAAATTGAATAGTAAATGCATATAAAATATTTTTAAATTGTGCATACCCTTTGACCCAGAGAATTCACTTTTAAGAATGTGGAAATAATCATGGGTCTGAGCCAAGATTTTGCTTCATAAGCATGGCAGATTAAAATAGGTAAAATTAGGAACAACTTGAATGTCCAGCTGTGGTCTGAATAAATGTATTGAGGTTTATATAATCTAGCAAAGATTTAAGTAAGGTGGACTCATACTTTACAGCAATGTTAAACTGATATACTCAGTAAAAATGTATCAAGAAGCACCTACTATATGTCAGCACTTAGGTACTGAATATAAAGCAATAAGGAAGAGAAAGTTTTGATCTTACTGAATTTTCATTATGTATAGAAGGATTGACAGTGATAGAAAAGGTTGTTTAACATATATATTTTTTAATAGATATTTTTTGGAGGATAATTGCTTCACAATACTGTGTTAGTTTCTGTTGTTCAACAAAGTGAATCAGCCATATGCATACATATGTCCCCATATCCCCTCCCTCTTGAGCCTTCCTGCCACCCTCCCAATCCCACCTCTCTAGGTCATCGCAAAGCACCGAGCTGATCTCCCTGTGCTCTGCTGCTGCTTCCCACTAGCTATTTTACATTCGGTAGTGTATATATGTCGTTGCTACTCTCACTTCGCCCCAGCTTCCCCCTCTCCACCCTGTGTCCTCAAGTCCATTCTCTGTGTCTATGTCTTTATTCCTGCCCTGCCACTAGGTTCATCAATACCAGTTTTGTTTTTTTTTTTAGATTCCATATATATGTGTTAGCATATGGTATTTGTTTTTCTCGTTCTGACTTACTTCACTCTGTATGACAGACTCTAGGTCCATCCACCTCACTACAAATAACTCGATTTCGTTTCTTTTTATGGCTGAGTAATATTCTATTGTATATATATGCCACATCTTCTTTATCCATTCATCTGTCGATGGACATTTAGGTTGGTTCCGTGTCCCGGCTATTGTAAATAGTGCTGCAATGAACATTGTGGTACATGTCTCTTTAGAACATATATTTTAATGGAAAAGTGAAGGGTCCTAACTTGGGTTCCCCAGGAAGCAAATCCATCAGCAGATGGCTTATGTTCTATTATTTTATTAGGAAGTGCAAGCCCAGGAGGCAAAAGTGAGGGACAGGGAGAGTGAGGCAGGGAAGAAGGGAGAGTCAACAGGAGGAGAAGGCATTATTGATCTGGTCACTGCTAAATGAAACCAGTGACTAGATCAGTGAGACTGAGTTCTCTCTATATTGTATTATCTGGACTCTGGAGGTGGGTGTTGGGAGTAGAAAGGGGAAAGAATGTATCTATAGCTTTCTATCCCCCACTGGTCAGTTCTTTCCTATGGGAAGTTAACTCTTCCACACTTCCAGCTTACTCATTAGTGGGTTCATCTGTGAGCATCCCCAGTACATGTCAGGTGTGCCTGTGTAAAGTAGGTCTGAGCCCACCCAGAAGAGGCCTGAGCATCTGATGCATGTAGGACATTGACTGAGTGGCTTACAGAGTAGAATGAATACCAGGACTCTTATTTTTGGCATAGAAATTATTATGATTCACAGTGATTGTAGGGACTTCCCTGTTGGTCCTGTGGTTAAGACTCTGCGCTCTCAATGCAGGGGGCATGGGTTTGACCCCTGGGTGGAGAACTAGGATCCCGCATGCCACATGGCACAGCCAAAAACAAAACAGAAACAAAAACAGAAAAACCAAAAAAACAACAATGATTGTAGTTGGGTTTTGGGAATATAGTTTGCATTTATTTTCTTCTTTTATCTGTTTTTCTATTTTCTTCTGTAATGAGCTTGATTGCTTTTGTAATAAGAAAAATTAAAATTCAATATTTAAATAGAATTTCATTATTATACATATTTAACAAATTCTCATTTTCTCCAGTGGTTGGTTATTTACTTAGGTTTATCCAAATCTATAGATAAGATAAAAGTGGTTACCAACTCTAGCAAGTGATCAAGCTGACAAATTAATTAATAATTCCCTTTAGCTTGTATATATAAAAATAATGTTAATGACCTCATAATCACAGGATATGTCCCTGAACACTAGGAGCTTACGGAAACGATAAGAAAAGGTAGCAGACTATTCTTTCAAAAGAGGTATGTGCCAGGCTGGGACTATACTTATACGGAAGTGATAAGGAAAATAGGAAATAAATTTAAATAAACATATAAAATATTTAGCATGTTAGATGGTAAAGAAACCTTTTCTTTGAAGATAACTGAAGTATACGGAATGGAGAGGGGCACTCTGGGGGTTGCGGTGCAATTTTAGATAAGGCGGCCAAAGAATGTCTCAGTGAGAAGTGGGCATTGGAGAAAGGAGTGAGGGAAGTGAGGGAGTGATCTTAGAGGTAATTTAGGAGAAGAACATTTCCAGAGAGGAAACACATGCAAAGCTCTGAGATGGGAGTGTGCCTGGCATATTCAGGGAAGAGCAAGGAGGCTGGAGTAGTGAAGCTTAGTGAGAAGAATAGTACAACTATAGTACTTTATATAGTAGGTGCTCAGTAAAATATTAGCTGAATTGCAATAAATCTAGTTTTGAAATTGTGAGGTACACAGCTTATGGGTTAAAGAGTTCTAAGACTTAGTATAATGTTTGGCAGAGAATATATTTGCAGAATTAGTTATTTCTCTCATCCTTGTATTCGCTAAGATGCTAATTTATATTTTAGAAATATTTCATAATTTCACGATTTTATATATTGGTACTTGCTGTGCTTTATTTGACTTCCTGTTAGACGATAAGTTTTGTGAGGGCAAGACTATGTATGTTTATTCATTAGTGTAGTCCCAGCCTGGCACATACCTCTTTTGAAAGAATAGTCTGCTACCTATCTAACAGGAATTTCAGGAAAAAGTAAGTTCTAGTTATGAATAAGGAAATTAGCTAGCAATTAAATTCACTTTAAAAATTAACCTAATCATTGGAATTCTAAGCAGAAATATTCTGAGATAGATTAGGGAAGAGGGAGGGAAAACCTTGTCAAAACTGGCAAAATGACAGCATGATGGAAGCCCCACAAGTCAGTTTCACAGATACACTGACCTGGCAACAGTGACCAGTTTACAGGGAAGTGGACGGTGCTCTTTCTTCATAACTTCGTTCACTCGGGTGTATTTCACTCAGATATGTAGAATGAAAATAAACACATTCTAAAGGAACACAGAGTGCCAGCCTGATCTTCTTCCATATTCATACTTTGTACCTCAAGGCTTTCAAGTAGAATTTTTCTTTCTACTCTGAATGTTTTTCTCATCACCTCTCCTTTTGCCAGCTAGCCTACTCAGTTTTCAGGTTTCAGAACAAATGCCATTTCCTCTGAGAAGCCTGCCTTCTCCAAGATTATTTCAGATCTGCCTTTTTCTATGATCTCTTAGCACCATGACTTCTCCAGGATACCTTTCAACTGTCCTGTAAATAAATAACAAGTTGGAAATTAGCTGTTCAGACTCTGCCTTCCTCAGAGAAATATACGGTCTGCAGGTCGGAGATGATGTCTCCCTTGGTCATCTCCCTATCTCTAATGCTTGGCACGTCTTTGAGACATAGAATGCACTAAAATTTATACACATTTATAGACATTAAAAATTATTGTTCAGATAAGCATAATTTTAACTATGATCACAGAAAAGATCCAATCCCAGCTACTTTTCTAAAGAGTCTTAGTTTAAGATTATAAACTGAATCAGGTAATCCAAAATTTAAGTGTTCGTAAATGGGAAGAAAACAAGTTAAATCTCTGGCTGCTAGAGATACTTCTAGTTATGCTAAAAATACCACGCAGTATCTTATTAATACCGTGTCATGCAGATATGATCGAGTTAACTTACCTCTCAGAAATAATGAAAATCTGTCATCTATCAGCTTCTGCTTCAAGTTATGCTCTGATGCCAACTATGTCTCTCTTTTTAAAGATTGCAATTCTTTATTTTTTATATTGGTTCAGCACAAAGTTATAGCAAACTGCAGAATTCTGCTACAATTACCAAACACTGCATAATTTCTGTCTAATTATACAGAACTATTGTGCAACCTCTCTGGATTAATAATAAAGCAATTAACCTAAAATACCAAATTGGTGTGAGTTCATTGACTATTTTCTAATTACCACAGTCTGCTCCTGGTACAAAGTACAAGTACATTGTACTTTATAAATGTTAGCTCCAGATAAAGTTTATTTTTACATCTATCACAATAGCCTTAACACTCATTGCCTCCAATTTTCTCACCTTTCCCCTTCCTCAACTTTGTGTGTGTGAAAGGTGATGAGGAGTTCATTATAAATCAGGTGAATTATGGACAATTAGGAATGTTAAGAGACATAATATTATATCATCATATCCCTTCGCATTTACTTTTCTTCTTTTTTTAATACCAGTAGATCTTGTAGGAGACAATTCCATTGTGTCTGACATTTCTGATGTTATGGTGTCAATGAAAGTATGTGTGAAAACCATTACCTTGTCAATTCCATGATGTCAATGGCAACTTGATGTCAATGAAAATGTATAAGGTTCTTCCATTATCATTGTAACAGCTTCTCTAGTCTTTTCAATATATCAAAAGACACTAGTCTGTAAGAAAGACTAACTATCTGAAATTGCTGCCTGCATCTCTTGAAATTAAAGCTGAGATGTGCATTATGATTTCTCTTTATAGGCAGCATTAGCAAACATATATAGAATCACAAATAAATGAAATAAGTGGTTATTTTTGTGGCTAAGAATGTAAAATGACTTAATGGTTTCAAATTTTTAGAATTCAAATGGCTGGTACACACAACAGGGAAAATTCTTGTTTAAAAGTGGAAATAATGAAGAGAACTTGAGCTGTAGACAATGCTGAAAATACACTATGAAACACTCACAAAAGCAGGAAGGTCACTGGAAGCAATTACTTTACCTAAAATTATGCCCATAAAAAGCAGCAATGTCCTTGTTGTGATATTGAACTGTTTCATATAGTGATTTCCTAGGATGAGAGTAATCATGGTATACCACTAATCTTAGGTAAATTCACACTTAGGTCCTTGTGTAATAAAATAAGTATGGATTGCATTGTACTTTCACACCATTCATGTTTCTTTCCCACCTGTACAGTGTGGTTTAACAAGGTACACTCAATTTTTTAATGACTTTTTAAGCATAAATTTTACCCCAATTTGCTTTGGCAGAAGTTGAGTACTTGTAAAAGTACTTGAGTGGGTAGTTTTGCCATGCAGAACACACACACACACACACACACACACACAAAACACTCAAATAGTGGCATCATTTGCTTTATAGTCTAATCATTAGAGATGGTAGGATTTGTGAACTGATAAAATGTTAGGAATATGATTATTTTTAGCAGTTCTCCTATTAGATCTTTGGCACATGGAATTTTTAGAATAAGAAGGGACTTGTAAAATTTTGGAATATGTATGTGTGTATTGTGTACCCCTACCTTCAAAAACCTGACATTGTAAAGCAGAACAAAAGTATATAGGTAGATTACAATTTTAAGAGATGCATTTTATTTTTTTTGAGTTTTTTATCCTGAAGTCTTGGGTGACTTCACAGAAGAGAGATGTGTCACTTCAGCTGTCTTAAGTAAGTATAGGGTTTTCCAGGTAGAGAGTGTATGGACTGCCATTACTGGCAGAACAAATGAATTGGTACATAATAAAAATGTTATCAATATACGGGTAAATGATGTGCATTTGTGTGCATATATATAATCAAGTAACCATGTTATGATTTGATTCATAGCCATTAAATATACGTCTCGTTTTTAATTTAGGGTCAAAATATGTCTATATTATCTGGATCTAAATTTAGCATTTTCCCCTCATCCTTTGCTGATTGTTTTTTGGGGGCATTTCAGTGTTTGCAAAAAGGACAGAAAGTAATCAAAGCTTGCAGACTTTAAATGAAATTGTTTGTTACTTGTAGCAGTTTTGATGAAAATTTGAGAAGAAAGTTTAAACCAATTGGACTAGATACGTTTTTTAAAAATTATGTACGGATTTTAATAAGTTGTGTATATTCTATGATTTCCCATTTGCAGAATAATCAAGAGTTGGCTACATTTTCAAGCAGATTCGTGTGTGTGTGTGTGTGTGTGTGTGTGTGTGTGTGTAAGGATATTGAAGATTATGGAAACTTTCTAAAAACACTCTTTTCTATATTATGCCATGAACCAAAATGAGCTACCATTAAAAAGACAATCATTAAGCTTAATAGTCCCATTCAAAGATGGAATCCCTGTAGATTAATTCTGATGGATATATAATGTACTTCTTTATTTTCATCCATACACAGGATTGGGAGGTGGGACGAGAGGGGCTAAGAGCAAAAGAGGAGGGAAAAAGAGAATGAGAATGTGTCTTTCTTTATCTTTCTTTCTTTCTTTCATCTTTATCATCATATATCTATATCTATATGATATAAATATCTTATATCAATATATCTTATATGTATATATAGAGATATTCAGTTCTATCATCTATCTGTATCTATAAAATATAGATATAAATCTTATAAATATAGATATATAGAGATAGAGAGAGAGATCTATCTGTAGATCTAGAGATAGAGGGAGAAATTTAAAAAAACAATAGAAGGGAAAGAGGAGAACAAGAAACTGTTGCTACTTGGAGGAAATAAAATTAAATATTCTGTTGAAAAGCTTTGCTTTTGACTATGGGATTTGGCATCTCTCCAGCTGGAGAAGACCCTTTAGAAAATATGCTCTCCTCATCACAGTGCTCTGTTTTCCCATTTGTGAGAGTGAAAAGAGAATGCACCACTAAGGGAGATGTTCTCCAAACTTATTTAACAATTTTCCAATTCTGAATCAGGTACATCCTTATACAGCTTGAATCACATTCCAGCAGCATATCTTCATACTCCAAATTCAGGATGATGCAGGCAATTCAAATGGTATTTTCATTCTAAAGACAATAGTGACACTGAAAAGAAACCAGAGCTGCTCACCTCAAAATGTGAATCAAACTGTACAGGGGGGTGGCAGTTAAAAATATCCCCAAAGCTTAGCTTGGGAAGGGAGATTGTCATTCTTTGCCTAGCATGAGCAGTTTGGGTAAAGGTGGGTGCCTTTTCTTGTATTAACTCAACGTATGCTTTCCTAATCTTTCTGTTTTATTGTTGTCAATAGGCGAAGATGCTGAAAGACAACACGTTCCAAACTAAAACTTAGCTTCCTCAGCTAAGGCAAATGTTATCCTTGAGGTCAAGTACTGTTTGAATCAATAGCACACTATTCTATATAGTCTAATTTCAATGGTGAGTCAGCTTACATAATCCAAATCCATGTCAGCTGCAAGAGAACTCTTTAAAAATACCTTGCTGTCATCCATTTCTTAAAACTGATTAGCAGCAAATCACTAGAGACCATTCTATCAATGTATCAATATAACTTGATGCACTAGTGATTTGGGGGGGGTGTTCTTCATATTTAGCTGCTTATCAAATACTTTTTGATACCTACATATTTATTTTCAAGCACCATTTAGAAAATATTAACTAGAGTTGCTGCATCCACAGAAATTTTAAGCCACTTATTTTGTTTCCAATTAACAAATGTATTTCAAAGGCTGTGAAAGCTGCTTAAAATATCTGCCACACAGCCACTTTATAATACAAAATAATTTATCTCAAATTCAAAAATTAAAAATAGACTCTCTTTGCCAAGCATATAACAGTTAATAATGCCTTGATTTTTTTCTTTTTTAAAAAAAGCATTTTCTTAAACTTTGACATATTTTGCACACTAAATTCCAACTTAAAAATAATTTTATATAGTATTGAGTAATTCCATTGAGTTGAGTATATCTAATCACTATTTTCCAACATTTATCAAGAACTTATAGTATACCAGGAACTATTTGATGGTTTTTTTTTTTAGGCTTCACATAAATCCTATGAAGTAGATTTATTATCTCCACTGTACAGATGAGAAGACTGACATGAGACTGAGTAACTTGTCCTAAAATTTGCCTGGCTATTAAGAGCCATAATTGGAATTCACATCCAGTTCCGTATAATTACACAGCCAGTGTGCATTCAACCACGCCATTCTTTCTTAGAATTAGAAAAGTTGTAAAATCGAAGAAATACTCCTTGAAGTATTTTTGTATTCTATATAAGCCTGGTTCATGCTGGGTCAATTATGTTTTTTAAATTTTTACTGTAAGCAGAGTAGTAAAAATGTGGGAATCTAGGAGAAGTGGAAAAGAGAGGTAGAGAAGCAGGTCAGTTAATGGCATCCATGAATTTTCAGAGTAGAGATGATACTCTCGGTCCTTGTTACAGACATATGGTCCAGGGCCCACTAGCTTGTCCCCACTCTAGACCTACCCAATTAGAATCTGCATTGTAACCAGATCACCAGGTCATTCATGGGCATATTAAATTTTCAGAAGCACTGGTCAGGTGACTGATCTGATCGAATATAGGCTGAGCTGGTATTTTCAGTCACTTTGGAGAGTTTGAGTTGACCTGCAGTGCTGTCTGTAAACCTGAGGTTCTGTACTCTAATGAAGAGGGAGATTGCTCAGGAGGGGTTGCCGTGGGATTTAGAAAGGCTAAGGCCCCAGCAATCTTTCCAGCCAGACTCAGGGGAAATCACATCAAAATAGTAGAGACTTGGCAAGCTGCCAACATTATCACAATAGCTTCTTTTTCTCTTTTTTCTCTTTTTGTCCAGACCTGTCTCTAATGCCTATATATGCTTTCACTACAGCTCCAGTCATGAAGGGAACACAGCTGGATGATGTCAAAAGAGTGAAACATAACTGGTGAGGGAAATTTTTTCAAACAAAGAATCTTGGTGAAGTAGTGAACAAATGTTTCAGAGAGGCAGAGAGAGAGAGAGAGAGGGAGAGAAGGAAGCACACTCGTGATACATGGATGAAAATTCAGGAAGTTACCCAAGACCTCTCAGAATTAATATCTGTTTGGAATCCAAATTTAATACCTAGTTTGTTACTCAAGCAATGAGATTATTTTTTATCTGAGCATATAATTTTCATACTATCAAGAGAAAGAAAATCTTGGCTAAATGTAAACCTTTACTAGTAAAAGATTTTGAGTGTATTAATAACTTTTATTGAATTAAAACGGTGTGACATTAAATTATAAACTTAACTGTCATAATAATATGGCATAATAGTAAAATTATGATTCAATTATTATCACTATGATATCTGTCACAGATGAATCTCCTAGATAGATGAAAAAAAGAAAACTAACTTGTTCATTATTTTACCTTCCCAGTGAGTGTCCTACAGTCATGTCACAAATTCATATAATGTCCTTGAGAGCTGGATTTTCTGTTAGAAACTCAGTTACACTGAAGTATGTGAAAACTCACAGATGGCAAAGTGGAATTTCAACTGAATATACATTTGATGTGATTATGTGTCTCATTTATTCCAGCCACAAATGAAATATTTTGCACTTATGAACTGTGCCATAGTTAAACTTGTTTTGTTGGTAGAATGTGAATAATGATGAACTGGGTTGAAAACTTTAAAGCTTAGGGAAGCCTTGCCCTTTTTACTCTGTGAACGTAGATATTCCACTGCCCCTTGAAACACACTGCTCTTGATGATGTGCCATCTCTTTTCCTTTTTACTTTTAAGTTTAGAGAATACATGTTATGGTCAAATATATGCCAAGGTTATCATTAATGATTTAAAGAAAGGAAAGAAAAGAAAGCTTACATTTGTATAGCATATACACAGAGCAAAACTTATTTCTATATGTATTACATTTCATATAATCTTTACAATAATTTTTGAGCTATGTATTGTCATGTTTATATATGAGGAAGTAAGACTTGGAGTGGTTAAATGCTTTGCTCAAGGTCACATAGCTAGTAAGTGGAAGAGCTAGCTAGGTAAGACTTCACCTAGGTCTTGGATGTTTAGTCTATTTTTAATTTGTTCATTCATTCATAAGATATGTATTGAACACCTATTATATTCCAGGTACTGTGCTACAAACTGGTGTATAGTGATGAGCAAAGAGACAATATTTGTCACTTCTTGAAGTTTACAGTCTAATGGCAGGGAAGGGAGAGGTGTGGAAGCAAGCAGTCAAATAAGGGTGGAAAAGTGAGTAAGGGCTCTAAAGGAGAACTCAAGCCAGAGGATGTTAATGTACTGGGAGTCATCGGTACCAAACTAAGTCATTGAACTGGGGTTTGAAAGGAAAAGAAAGGAGATAACTTTCTGAAACCGAAGGTGTGTGTGTAAAAGGGATGTGGGAACTGGGGTGGGGTAATGTTTTGAAATAGGAGCAGCATATATCAAAACCCCAGTGTGGCAGGGAGTTTTTGATGTTTTCAGAGAAGTAGAACTTGGTCAGTGTGGCTGAAGCACAGAAGGCCTAAGGAGTAGAGTGATAAGAGGTGGAAGGAGGCAGGAACCGGACAATACGTGACCTTCAAAACCCTGTGAAAGATTTAATCTAAGGCAATGGGATGCATCTGAAGAACTCCATTATGGGTTTTCAGAGTGGCGTGAAAATGGCAAGATTTGCATTTTGAAAACTCCCTGGAGGTGACATGTGGCAAGTGGATTGAAAGGTAGATAAGCAGTGGAGAAGATCAAGAAAAATGAGATTTGAGAAAGAGCTGGATTAGTGACTTCTATATTTATAAACAATATTCATATCCCACTAGTTTTTGATTTATCAGTTTCAGGCATTGACTTCCTGCTGTGTTTTCTGAACATTTTAAACTCCCCATTTTATTTCTCACTATTTTCTCATTTTAATAATATTATAATGTTAGTTAAATCAGTGGTTGCATTATTACATTAATATGACCTTGTAAACATTATTTCCTGATGATTCATGTAATGAATTATGATTATAATTTTTGTTTCATGTAACTTCTTGTTTTTCTGGGGTCAATAATTGTCTTCATTTTTCACTTGCTTAGATTTCTATAGATCTGCTTTTTTAGTTTGCCAAATGTTTCAATGCATACCTTTAATTTTTTTCAAATTCATAAATACATCAAATGATCTATGAGTTCCACTTTTTCTCCCAGAAACCTCCCTTTGACATACCTCTATCCCCTCTTCCCACCTATATTGGTTGTTCTCCAGGCCAGCTGCTTAGCTGTTGACCTGGAGTTGTCCTTTATTGTCACCATAGAATTACTTCCTCTGCTCTTTGAAAAGTCCCATGCTGTTCTGACGTCTCCATATCATATGTACTCATTTTCTTCCTGTCTTTAAAGTCTTTTAGTAATTCATCTGATCTCTGGTATTTTGAAACTGTAGGATTATGGAACTATGTGTATTAAAAATATTATGATACGTTGTTTTTTTATAAATTGTGGATGCATTCAATTGTAGGTTCAAGTTTTCCTAATATTATTTTTTTCATAACTCCTTCCTCTGTTCCCTCTTCTCTCTACTTTTAGACTCCTATTAGTTGGATGTTGGCCCTCATAGGCTTAACACCAAGCCTCCATTTTTCTCATCAAAGTCCCTCCTTTCCTTATCTTCTCACTTCTATATGTCTTAATTTTTGTTCTTTCTGTGAGAGCTTCTGATTTTTTTCAATTTCATATTTTGTATTAATTTGATTACCATGTTCTTGATTTCAAGTATCTTTTTCTTTTTCTCCTATTTTCTTTGATTTATGCATTCTGCTATTTTATTTGGTTACAATATCTCCTTATCTCTTTGTCCCAGAGAAAATGTTATAGCTTTAATTAAAGAAGTATTTGATTCCTTGTGTCTCCCTTTTCACTTTTGATTATTTTTTTCTCTATATTTCATGCAAGAAGCTTTCCTCAAATATCTTCCGATCTATGGACATACATTCACATGTCAATGGTTCCATACCTGTAATGGCAGGTAATGTGGTTTGGATCAGCCCTCATATTGAGAACAACTGTAAGGAAAGAGATTTAAAAATAATAAAAATTTCAACTGCAAGGAATTAGGGTAATTCTGAACTTATATTCACATTATTATGTTACCTCAAAATACATAAAAGAAAAATTACAATAAAGTAATTACAAGAAAAATAGATTAACCCACAATCATAGTGATAAAATTTTTCACCTCTTTCAGTAATTGATAGAAAAGATAGACAGAAAATTAGAAATATTGATTTTAGAAAATTACAGATTTTTTAGAAGTACAGTTTACCCTTGAACAAGGTAGGGGTTAAGGGTGCTAACTCCTGCGCAGTCAAAAATCTGCATACTGTTCTCTTCCCTCAAAAACAAAGGAATTGATAAATGACCCACCCGAGGTCATTTGTGAAGAAATTCTTAAACATCAGTTGTGAAGAAAAATGTGAATAAAACCACACATGTTTTCAGAAATTATGCAAGTGAGAAGATCATGGAGAGACATCTTTAAGATGAGGAAAGAAAATTGTCAACCAAAATATTATACACCCAGCGAAAATATCTTTCAAAATGAAGAAAAAATAAAGACTCTTTCATAAAAATGAAACCTGAGACAATTTTTCATTAGCAGATCTGCATTACAGTAAAAAATGTTATATATATATATAAAATATATATAACATATAATATATATAGAATATATAATTATATAAAATATATAATTATAATAACAATACTCATAATAACCCCAAATCCACATATCTATCAATGGTCCAATGTATAAATAAAGTGAATGAAACTTGAAGGTGAATGAAGGAACTACTGTTTTACACAACTACATTGGACAAATCTTACAAACATATTGAGGAAAAGGAATACATAATATATAATCCCATTTACAAAAATTTTAAAGACATAAAACTAATCTGTGGTGTTTGTAGTCAGGATAATAGTTACCTTTGAGGAAGAGGGAGGGGCTAATTATGAGAGGGCTCTAAGCAGGGCTTCTGGGTTGCTGGTAATGATTCATTTCTTAATTTGGGGGTGGTTATAAGAGTTTGCTCACTGTGGCATAATTCATTGATCTTTACATTTAAATTTGCGCACTTTCTGTATGTGTATCGTTTAATAAAAACATTTTTTAAAGTGCTAAGAAGTTGTTGGGAATTGTGTATAAAGATAGGACTTAACCTGTAGGTGTTATTGCAGGTGACTAGACAGTGGGTGGCTCTTTTTGGTTATGGAAAACCTAAATGTCAATAACTGAAAGGACCTGTTTTAGGAGAGAATGAATAAAAAGGAATTTAGACCTATTGCCAAAAGCCACAGGTACATCAGGCAGATGCAGTGGGCCCCAGATTAGAATGCTAAGAGGTATAAGGGAGAGTAGAGGAGGCTTATGTAATAAAAACATTCACCTTGCTCCACTGTGAGTGAAGGGGTCAGGCAGGGCATAGAAAAAGAGAACCAAAAGGAAAGTATAAAAAGTGGTCCTACATGTGAGAACTGCCCTAGGGAAACTGGGGAGATGTGAAGATATATGTTATATGAGTCTAAAACAAAAATACGCATGGATTATTAAAAAATAACAATCATTTTAAAAGGCATTTTGATGCACCCCAGTCCATCCCTAATTGAGATAAGTACTTATCAAAATTCTTAAACAAATAGAAAAAACATAATTATAAAACATGCTTTTACTAAAAAGTGTATTTTATATGTTTTTCCGTATAAATACATACATAAATGCTTTTTTGATGGTGTACAGTTTTCAACTGTATCAGCGTATTTTAATTAATTTAAATGATCTATTATAAGATGTATTAAATGATCTATTAAACAATCTATTATTATAATATATTTAATTCATTCTTTCACTCATTTCTTCATTCATTCACTTATTGAGAGACAATTCCTTGACTTAGGAAGAGATCTTAGTGACTAGAAAAGTTTGCGAATGAACCACTATCATTTTGCATGTGTATGCAGCAATTGTAAGATAGGCCCATTTTAGGAATTTAAAAACTATGAAAGCAAGCAATGGCCTAAAATTGAGACAAATGTTATATTTGAAAAAGGAAAAATACCAGAGACCTATTTTATAAGTGAAAATTATGGGAACCGTCTACAGCAGGGGTCCCCCACCCCTGGGCCACGGACCAGTAGCGGTCCGTGGCCTGTTAGGAACCAGGCCGCACAGCAGGAGGTGAGCGCCAGGTGAATGAGCAAAGCTTCATCTGCTGCTCCCCATCACTCGCATTGCCGCCTGAACCATCCTCCCCTCCCCCGGCCCCCGGCCGTGGAAAAATTGTCTTCCAGGAAACCGGTCCCTGGTGCCAAAAAGGTTGGGGACTGCTGATCTACAGTGACACAGTTTCCCCTTACCATGGTGTGGTGGGCAGATGGGAAGTAGGAGCCATGGCAGTAAAGGAAGCCTTGCCTTTTCCACCTTTACCTTTTAACACACACTTGAGAATTGCCAGCAGCATCTCTGCAAGCAGTCTACTACTTCATTCCAAATTAAAAGGAACACTACCCATCTTAAGATCCGTAGTACGATCAAAAGTGTCCATCTTCCTAGGAGGTTTACCTCTTTTGCATCTTTCTGGACCCCTAGAAATAATTACCTTCCTGAATTTTATGTTTATTCCCTTGTCTTAAAAAAATAAATTTATCACACATATGTGTTTCCTTAAATAACATTGTTAAGATTATCTTACTTTTGAGCTTTAGCAATATGATATGAAATTGTATCATATCATTTGTAGTTTTCTGTGACTTGGTTTTTTAATAGAATTTTATTCTGGGATTCATCTATGTTGGCATACATAGCTATGGTTCATTATTGTATGTTACATTGTGTGCATATATCATAATTTATCCCTTCTGCTATTGATGAATGTTTGAGTTGTTTCTATTTTTATTTTCATGTAGTATACAGTACTGCTATGAATGTATTTATACATGTATCTTGATGAACATGTTGCAAGAGTTTCCCTAAGGCATATACCTATAGCTATGACAGGTGCGGCCAAAAGTTAAATGAGCGGTTGGTCATAGCAATTCTGTGAGAAGGAAGGAGGTTCACAAAATACAAAGATAGAACTGTTTTATGAAATTTTCAAGGACAGAATGAAAATTTTACATTTTCCTAAAGATATCAGAGCACAGTGAGACTTGAAAGGGCAAGGAGCTAATATTATGGGTTGCACTGCTGTGGAAAATAGAATGACAATTTCTCAAAAAATTAAACATAGAATATCATATGATCTAGCAGTTCCACTACTGGGTAAATACCCTAACGAATTGAAAGCAGTGACTCAAGTATTTGTACATCAATATTCATAGCAGCATTATTTTCAAAAGCCAAAAGATAGAAACAACTTAAATGTCCACCAGTGGATGAATGGATAAACAAAATGTGTTATACACATACAATGGAATATTATTCAGCCTTAAAAAAGCAAGGAAATTCTAACACATGCTTTGACATGGGTGAACCTTAAAGACATTATGCTAAGTGAAATAAGGCAGACACAAAAGGACAAATACTGTATGATTCCTCTTATATAAGGTAATTGGAGTAGTGAAATTCATATGGACGGAGAGTAGAATGCTCGGTGCCAGGCGCTGAGCGTAGGGGAAATGGGAAGTTATTGTTTAGTGGGTATAGAGTTTCAGTTTGGAAAGATGGAAAAGTTCTGGAGATGGTCAATAGTGGTGGTAACACAGCAATGTCAATGTCACTGAACTGTACTCCAAAAAATGGTAAAAATGGTAAATTTTATGTTATGTATATTTTGCCACAATAAAAAAATTGAGTTATATAACATTAAAATATTTATAACCATATGTATAAACTAGGCAGTAGTTTTTTTGTTATTATTATTATTCACCATTGTTTGAATGCAATTGGATATGAGAGTACAGTTTGTAAAAGAGTATAACCAAATATAAATATTCTCAATACATGCCAGAGTTCATTATAAGAAACTACGAATAGCATAGACATTAATGTCTCTGGTTGCATTTGCATTTTGCATGTGCTTGTTTGCACACACATATAACCAAACTCAAAAACATAACCTGAAGATCAATTCAGTGAAAAAAAGTCAGATTTATTCTAACGTATTGATTAACCAGGCATACCTAAGATAATAGTGACATGGCTAAAAATATCTATTTTTGTCTTTTTCAGATAATACAGCTTCAATCAAAGAGAATAGAACCTACTGTTTCCTTTGTAAGTACCTGTATATTGCAGTTTAATATTGCAAAGGCCAGAAACTCTTTTCCTTATGTTTTCATTGAGCACTCTTGTTTTGAATTAGGCATCCTTAGTACTAAGCATTAATTTTTACCAAGTGGAATATAATTTGGGGTGCTTTTGTCAATAGTTCACCACCCTCTGCATTTTATTAGGTAATTTCTTTGTCATCAGTTGTGTTTGTAACACTACTGAGCCAGCCTCATCAATAAGTTCCATTAACAACCTGTTTACTCCTCTTTTCAAATCATTAATAAAATTGTTGAATAAAACCGAGCCGAACAAAGAACTCCTTGGCAGCCTATGAGACACAAAACCTGAACTGAAAATAGAACAATTTATCATTTCTCTACTCACAGACTTTCATCCAGTATTAAATCTATTTGATGGTACTTTTATGTAGGGCAATGGGAATTAATTTTGTTAGCTGCATTTCACGGTGTTTTAAACTCTCATCTCATTTAATACAATAGTTTTCTCAGATAGGTCTCTAGAAAGTCGCAGTGCAGGAGGAGAGGAAATGACGCAGATTAGAAAGGCTATTATGTTTCAATGCTAACCAAATCCACTGTAGGTAGGAGAAACTTTGAAGGAATAGAGACATCTTACAAAGGCAGCTGACCTCGTCAGGCCAAATATCACGATGGATAATTTGATTTAAAAATAAGAACATTATAGAGGTAGGGATAGGGAGAGGAGTAACATTTGAGGAAGAGTATCGCTATTTTAAGTAGTTACTTTTAGATGGGAAGTGATTGGCTCTTGATCAGTGCTGACCGATAGATCTTATTGTGATGATGCAACAATTCTATAATCTGCGCTGCCCAGTAGAGTAAGCCCTACTACCTGTGAATTTTGAGCCCTTAATTTAGCGCTAAAGTAACTGAAAAAGTAAATTTTTAATTTTATTTAACTTTAAGTAATCACATATGACTAGTGGCTACCATACTGGACAGCACAATTCAAGAGTTATATAGTAGCTACATTGGAAGCCAAAGAGGAGAAAGCAGAAACTTTTTATTTAAGGATCACTCTAATTCATACCTTAGAACAAGGGCAGCCAGGTAAAGAGTTCTTTCGTTTTCTTTTTTCATGGTGCAACCAGAGTCACCAAATGAAATGAAAGCAAGCACTCACTTTGTCCATAGTGCAATTAAGGGCAACTTCCTTTGTATTAAACTCATCAGAAACTGGAACATGGTAAATGGAACAAAAGAGAAAGAGAATTTATCTTCAAGTAATATTTTAAAATATACTTAATTCAAGGGTTTATCACCATGTTTTGCATGCACCTACTAATATTTTAATTATATTTGAATAAAATTTTGCCCTCTGTGATCTTCTAGACTGTATTCATTCATTCATTCATATTTACTGAAAAATTGTTATATAGTAGACATTAAATTAGTTGTGATTTTTTCCTTTTTTCTTTCAGTTTTATTGAGATATAATTGACATACAGCACTGTACAAGCTTAAGGTGTACAGCATAATGATTTGACTTACATCAGGAAATGACTGTCACAATAAGTTTAGTGAACATCCATCATCTTATACAGATACAAAATTAAAGAAATAGAAGAAAATGTTTTGTGATGAGAACACTTAGGATTTACTCTCTTAACAATGTTCATATATAACATACAGTAGTACGTTACTATAGTATAACTATTGTTATATAGTTAGTACAGTAGTAGTATAACATACAACTTTCATATATAACATATATTTATCATGTTGTGCATTACATCCCTAGTACTTATTTATCTTGTAACTAGAAGATAATTTTAAGAAGTGTTTATTTTTTTATCATTTAAGAGTATCTTCTACTTATTTTCTAATAATTTAAATTAGATTCTTATTTTCTTTTTCTGCCCCAATGCCTTTCTTGATCAACATGCCCCTATGGTACTTTGATACCATCTACAGCTTCTCAAAAATAGCAGGTTCTTTAGGTTTTCTATTTATTAATGGAGTGCAGTAGCTATAATATGTATGAGTTATGAAAGACTTTTCACCTAACTGAAAGTTTTATGGAAAAATTTATGAAAAATTATTGCCATTTTATGACAGAATAAATCTTTTTCCATAAGGGATAATCTCAGGCCCAGTATTCTCAATATTTTTATTTGTAGCTAGAAAAATAGAGCTTACAGGACATTGACTAAAGTGACAATAGACAGTAAATTGGGTTGATAGCTGATCGTTCCTGCTATGTAGACTTTATGATTCTATAAGCATGTACATGCAGATTTTTACATGTTCATAAGTTGTCTTTTTTTTTTGGATAAATAGCTAGGAGTGGAATTGCTGGGTCATATGGTAAATGTATGTTTAAATTTTTAAGAAACTACTGGACTATTTTCCAAAATTACTGTATCATTTTTTATTCCCATGAGCAATGTGTGAGAGTTCCAGTTGTTCTGCATTCTTGGTGATATTTGTGGTTGTCAGCGTTTTATTTTAGATTGTAAATATATTGTGATACCTCACTGTGGATTTAACTTACATTTCCATATGAGTAATGATGTTGAGCATCTTTCATGTGGTTATATGTCATCAGTATCTCTTTAGTGAAGTGTCTGTTCAAATCTTTTGCCAACTTTTTAATAGGGTTGTTTGTTTTCTTATTATTAAGTTATGAGTCCTTCATGTATTATGGATGCAAGTTATTTTCCAAATATATGTTTTGCAAATATTTTCTCCTGGTCTGTGGTTTGCCTTTTTATTTTCTTATTAGTGTGTTTTGCAGAGCAGAAATTTTAATTTTGAAGATGTACAGTTTATAAAATTTTTGTGGACTGCAATTTTTCTATCCTATCTAAAGTATCTTTGCCTAATTCAAAATCACAAAGATTTTCTTCTGTGTTTCCTTTTAAAAGTTTTGGGTTTTACATCAAGGCCTATGATCCATATTAAGTTAATCTGTAAATATGGTATGAAGACCTAGGTTCTTTTTTTTTTTTTTAACTGTTTTTCTAATTGTTTCCACACTGTTTTCTCTGAAAAAGCTATTTTTTATCCATTGAATTTCTTTGGCGACTTTTTAAAAAATCAGTGGCTTATATATATATGGATTTATTTCTGTAATCGCCATTCTGTCACATTGTTCTGTATGTCAGTAATTTTCAGTTTTATAGTAAACCTAGAAATAAATCTATCTTTATTCTTTTTCAAAATTGCTTCTGTTATTCTAGGTTCTTCATTTTTCCATCTAAGTTTTATAACCAGCTTGCTGAGTTCTACCAAAAAAAAGGGGGCGGGGCGGTGTTTGGGATTTTGATTGGGGTTGCATTGAATCTACAGATCAATTCAGAGAAAAATGAAATCTTACTAATACTCAGTTTTCTTATCCATGAATATAGTATATCTCTCTATTTAGGTCTTTGATTTCTCTAGTCAAAATTTTGTAGTTTTAAGTATACAAATCTTGCACCTCTTTTGTTTGATTTATCCTCGGATTATCCCATTAAATACCTAGGTATTTAATGTTTTTGATGCTTTTATATTTATGGTATTTATTTGTATGTAATCATTATATATAAAATGTATTATTTTATATCACACATTATAAAATATTATATAATATAATACATTTGTATTTATTTAGCTTACATGACATAGGTTATATAAATATAATAATAATATAAATTTTTTCCTATATATATATTTTGGTATATTAATTTTTATCCAGTGACATTTAGGAATGGTTTGTCTTATTGATGGATTTATCAATTTATCATTATGTAATGTCCCTCTTTAAATCTCTAGTAATTCAGAACCTTGTTCTGAAGTGTATTTTGTCTAATACTTATATAATCAGTTCAGCTTTTTTATTTAATTAGTTTTTGCAATATTTTCAATCCTTTTAACTTATCCTTTTCTTTATACTTAAAGCAAGTTTCTTATAGACAACATATAGTTAGGTTTTTCTTTGTTATTCAGTTTTGAAAATCTCTGTCTTAATTGGGGGTGATTAGACAATTTACATTTTACTTAATTATTGATAACATTGTTTAAATTTATCTTCCTTGTTGTTTCCTATCTGTGCAATTGGTTCTTTGTTTCTTTTTTCTATCTTTTAAAAAAATTAGTATGTTTAAAAATAATTTTGTTTTTCTCCACTATTAGTTAATAGGTTATACTATTTTTTCTTTTTTAGTGGTTGTCTTCAAGGGCTTATAAGGTACATCTTTGCCTTATGACAAGCTACTTTCAAATAATAATGTACTAGTACATAAGTAGCTTCTGAATCTTACAACAGTACACTTCCAAATCCTCTCTCTCATCTTTTGTGATATTGTTGTCACATACATTAATATTATGTATGGTTTAAACCCCATAATAATGTTTTTACAGTTTTTGCTGTAAACAGTCAAATTTCTTTTAAGTGATTAAAAATAAGAAAATTGTCTTTATGTTTACTTTCATTTGTATAATTACCAGTGATCTTCATTTCTTTGTGTAGATTCTATTCCAGTGTGGTGTCATACTTACTCTTCCTAAAGACTTTCCTTTAACATTTCTTTTTTTTTTTTTTTTTTTTTATTTTTGGCTGCACTGGGTCTTTGTTGATGTGCACGGGCTTTCTCTAGTTGTGGTGAGCAGGGGCTACTCTTCGTTGCAGTGTGTGGGCTTCTCTTGTTGTGGAGCATGGGCTTTAGGCAAGCAGGCTTCAGTAGTTGTGGCTCGCAGGCTCTAGAGCACAGACTCAGTAGTTGTGGCACATGGGCTTAGTTGCTCCACGGCATGTGGGATCTTCCCAGACCAGGGCTCGAACCCATGTCCCTGCATTGGCAGTCGGATTCTTAACCACTGGGCCACCAGGGAAACCCTCCTTTAACATTTCTTGCAATGCAATTCAGCTGGAAGAGAATTCTTTCCAATATTTTTTTGTTTTCCACTGAAAAAAAGCATTTATTTTGCCTTCAGTTTTGAAAAGTATTTTTGCTGGGTATGGAATTCTGGGTTGACAATCTGTTTTTTTTTTTTTTTTTCATTTTTCTTCCTTTTAGTAGTTTAAAGATGGCACTCCATTGACCCTAACTTGAATAGTAGAGATATACTTCCTGCTTGCATGTCCCTGAGATCTTACATCTATGAGTTGATGTCTTTAAACATGTTGGAGAAATTTGTGGCTATATTTCTTTTCTTCTAGGATTCCAATTTCACTTACATTAGAGCATTCAGTATTTTCCCACAGTTCTTGAACTCTCTCTCTTTTGTGTGCTCTCTCTCTAAGTTTTCTGATCCATGAATTTGATATATCTTTCCATTTATTTAAGTCTTTGATTTTTTTAATCAATATATTTTAGTTTTCAGAATACTTACCTCACACCTCATTTATCAGATTTATCCCTAGATTATCCCAGTAAATACCTGGGTATTTAATATTTTTTTTATTGAAGTATAGTTTATTTACAATGTTGTGTTAGTTTCTGTTACACAGCAAAGTGATTCAGTTATACATATATATATATTCTTTTTCATTGTAGGTTATTCCAAGATATTGAATATAGTGTCCTGTGCTATACAGTAGGACTTGTTTATCTGTTTTTTATATCATAGATTGTATATACTAATCCCAAACTCCTAATTTATCCCTCCCCCCATTCCCCTTTGGTAACCTTGAATTTGTTTTCTATGTCTGTGAGTCTATTTCTGTTTTGTAAATAAGTTCTTTTGTGTCATATTTTAGATTCCACATGTAAATGATATCATAAAATATTTGTCTTTGTCTGACTTACTTCACTTGGTATGATAATCTCTAGGTCCGTCCATGTTACTGCAAATGACATTATTTCATTCTTTTTTATGGCTGAGTAGTATTCCTATGTGTGTGTGTGTGTGTGTGTGTGTGCGCGCGTGCGTGCGCACACACGTGCACCACATCTTCTTTATCCATTCATCTGTCAGTGGACATTTAGGCTGCTTCCATGTCTTGGCTATTGTAAATAGTGCTGCTATGAACATTGGGGTGCATGTATCTTCTCAAATTAGAGTGTTCTCCAGATATATGCCCAGGAATGGGATTGCTGGATCATATGGTAACTCTATTTTTAGTTTTTTAAGCAACCTCCATATTGTTTTCCATAGGAAACAATGGAAAAATAGGAAATTTACATAACGACCAACAATGTAGGAGGGTTCCCTTTTCTCCACACCCTCTCCAGCATTTATTGTTTGTGGATCTTTTAATGATGGTCATTCTGACCAGTGTGAGGTGATACCTCATTGTAGTTTTGATTTGCATTGCTCTGATGATTAACGATTTTGAGCAATTTTTCATGTGCCTCTTTGCCATCTGTATGTCTTCTTTGGAGAAATGTCTATTTAGGTCTTCTGTCTATTTTTTGATTGGGTTGTTTTTTTGTTATCGAGTTGTATGAGCTGTTTGTATACTTTGGAAATTAAATCCTTGTTGGTCGCATCATTTGAAATATTTTCTCCCAGTCCATATGTTGTCTTTTCATTTTGTTTATGGTTTCCTTTGCTGTACAAAAGCTTGTAAGTCTGATTAGGTCCTATTTGTTTATTTTTGCTTTTATTTATATTGCCTTGGGAGACTGACCCAACATTGGTATGACTTAGGTCAGAGAATGTTTTGCTTATGTACTCTTCTAAGAGGCTTATGGTGTCCTGTCTTATATTTAAGTCTTTAAGCCATTTTGAATTTATTTTTGTGTATGGTGTGAGGGAGTGGTCTAACTTCACTGATTTACATGCGGCTGGCCAGTTTTTCCAACAGCACTTGCTGAAAAGACTGTCTTTTCTCCATTGTATATTCTTGCCTCCTTTGTCAAAGATTAATTGACCGTAAGTGTGTAGGTTTATTTCTGGGCTCTCTGTTCTGTTCCATTGATTCTTATGTCTTTTTTTGTGCCAACACCATGCTTTTTTGATTACTGTTGCTTTGGAGTATTGTCTGAAGTCTAGAAGGGTTATGCCTGCAGCTCTGTTCTTTTTCCTCAAGATTGCTTTGGCAATTCTGGGTCTTTTGTGATTCCATATACATTGTAGGATTATTTGTTTGAGTTCTGTGAAAAATGTCATGGGTAATTGGATAGGGATCGCATTAAATCTGTAGATTGCTTTGGGTAGCATGGCCATTTTAACAATATTAATTCTTCCAAACCAAGAGCATGGGATATCTTTTCATTTCTTTAAGTCACCTTCAATTTCCTTTATCAGTGTTTATAGTTCTCAGTGTATAAGTCTTTGACATCCTTGGTCAGGTTTATTCCTAAGTATTTTATTTTTATTGAAGCTATTTAAAAAGGAATTGCCTTTTCCTCCCCTTTCTGAGATTTCATTGTTAGTGTAAAGAAATGGAACCAATTTCTATATGTTAATCTTGTATCCTGCTACCTTGCTGAATTCGTTTATCAGGAGTAGAACCTAAGATTCTAGATGTTCCCTTTCCTCTATATTAATCAGATAGTTTAATGTTAGGTAGACCTACTTTAATTTAAATGAAGTTGTCAGCTTCTCTGAAGGTAGGCATATAATTTAAGGTGATTTTCACAAATTAGCTATGTGATCCTTGAAAGGTAGAAATAAATGCCAGGTACTAAATAATGTGATAAAAATGAACTATACATATGGGAAATAAATTGCTAGGCATTATTGCTTTGACCGTGTGCTTAAAATGAGTCAGTAGGAGTACTCCTAGCCAAAAACTCACATGATTCTGGGATATATTAACAGTAAAGTAACAAGAAATATTTAGAAAGTAATCCTCCCCAAAAACTCAACACCTACTTGAACACAATTTCTATTTTTTTATAGCTTATACTATAAGGAGAATGATAAGAGAATGAGGTTGTTTCAGTGAGAAACAGAAAAAAATGGAAGAGTTACTGAGGAGAGATGGAATTGATTGATTTTGACTGAAGAAAATGATGCTGAGGGCAGACTTAATCAGCTCTTTTGAAGCTGAATACCATTTTAAAATGACGACTGTAGATTTTAATAAGTTTTATTTTATAATATTTGAAATATACAAAGGAATGCAGGTAAAAGAGATGTAGGCTATGATGTAGAACATTAACATGAAAATATGTGAACACAACTTAAAAGCTAGTAAATTGTTTAGTTTTGCTTTCTTTAGAGCTTTATAAAAATCATATATGTAATCTTATGAGATTTTCTCAATATTTTCTTTGATTCATTCATGTTCTTACATGTAGCTACAGTTCACAATTTTTCATGACTGTATAATATTCCAATGCAGGAACACAGTAAAGTAACACAGTACAATTTTTTCATCCCTTCTGTGGATGAATATTTGACTTGTTTCCAGTTTCTCTAATATGAACATTTTTGTAGATGTATCCAAGTGCACATGTGTAAAAGTTCCTAGGAGTGGAATTGATGGGTTCTAGGTTATGTGAACGCTGAGCTTTGTGAGATAGTGCCAAGTTGTTCTGTAGTGACTGCAGTAACTTAAATTCCCATTATAAGTAGTCCCATTCATCCAAGTCCTTTCTTTATGAAGGCTTTTGTTAATTTATTTTTATTCCTAAAATTTATTAATATTCTCCTCATTTAATGCTTTTTACAGGTTTTGTCTTTCATATTTAAGTTTTTAACCAATTGTGAATTGATTTTTATGTATGATATGAAGTGGTAATTCTATTTCCATTCTTTTTTATGGACAACTTATTGCTCAGGCTCATTTATTTCACCTTTCTCATATATCAAATTTGCTTATATGTGTGAGTCTGTCTGGTAGACAACTGTACCAATATTGAAATTTTCTATTTCAATAGAAATACTGCATCAGCAATACTAGATAGTTCTAATTACTATGGCTATATAATAAGTCTTGAAGTATGAAAAGGCAAGTCCCCTTCTACCCTAATCTTTGTCAAGACTCTCTTCATTATCCTCTGACTTTTCCCCTTTTATATAAATTTTAGTATCAGCTTGCCCAGGTCCTTGAAAAACCCTATTAGTGCTGTGATTAAAATTGATTTAAAGTCATATTGTTTGGGAACCCTGACATCTTAAAATACTGAATTATCCTATTCATGTATCTGGTGTCTCTCTAGGTATTCTATAGTGATTTTTCATAAATTTTATATTTTTTCTGGATCAGTTGAATACAATTTTGCTATTAATTTATACTTATTCTTA
The DNA here is from genome assembly GCF_965194825.1 of Balaenoptera physalus. Lineage (NCBI taxonomy): Eukaryota > Metazoa > Chordata > Mammalia > Artiodactyla > Balaenopteridae > Balaenoptera > Balaenoptera physalus. Next base: position 109,842,973 of record NC_138882.1, on the reverse strand, counting down.
TAAACTTGTAAATATCTTTTAAGATTATATTTTCTAAATGTATGGTTGGTGAGTATAAACATTTTTGTATGTTGATTATATATCCAGACAACTTACTCAACTCTCAAATTATTTCTAAATAAATGTGTCCTAGAAAAGAATATATATTTTGCCATTATAGATCAGAGTGTTCTATAAATATGAGTTAGGTCAAGTTGACTGACAGTCATTCAAATCTTGTATATCCTTACTGATTTTCTACTTACTTTTTCTATCAGACATTGAGAAGAGTATTGAAATCTTTCACTTTAACTGGATTTATCTACTTCTCCTTGTAGTTGCATCAGTTTTTACTTCAGGTATTATGAAACTCTGTTATTAAGTGTATAAAATTTTAGAATTGTTATAGTGTCTTGATGAGTTGACCCCTTCTTCATTATGAAACGATCCTTTTTTTGTCCCTAATAAAATCTTTTGCTTTGAAACCTATTTTGCTTTTTTCAGATTAGTGTTGCCAAGTATATCTATTCCATTATTTCATTATTTTACTTTTAATATGTTTGTTTCTTTACCCTTAAAGTGGGTTACTTTAAGGCAGCACATAGTTTTTTTTTAATCCAAGCTGACAAATTTTTATTTTAATTGGTTTTTTACCATTTATATTTAATGTTTTTATTAAAATGGTTGGGTTTAAATCTGACATTTGCTAATTATTTTCTGTTTGTCACATTTATTGTTTGTTCCTCTTTTATCCTTTTGTTTTCTTTTGTACTAATTTTTTTACATTTTTATGTTGCTGCTTGATCTCTTATGTTTGCTTATTCATTATAAATCTTTTTTAGTGTTTTTTCAAAAAAGATATACAGTGTACATCTTTAACTACACAACTGCCCTTAAGTGATAGCATGTAAAATCACATTATATTTAAGAACTTCATAATATACTTTTATTTCTTTATTCCCAGTTTTTGTGCTGTTGATGTCATACATTTTACTTTTACATATATTATAGACCTCACAATTCATTGTTACTGTTTTTGTTTAAACATTCAACTGTATTTTCAATGGATTTTTAAATTTAAAATTTAAAAAATATTTACCATTTCTAATGCTCTTCAGTTCTTTGTGTAGATTCATATTTCCATCTGATATCACTTTCCTTCTCCCTGCAGGATTTTCTTTAACATTTCTTATAAGTTTGCTGGTGATGAATCATTTTGGCTTTTGCATATCTTAAAATGTTTTTATTTTGCTTTAATATTTGAAAGATAATTTTGCTAAGTTGACAGTTTTTTCTTTCATTACCTTAAAGATATTGATCCATAGTCTTCTGGTTTACATTGTTTCCAACAAGAAATCTGCAGTAATTACTGCTAGGAATGCACCTATCACAGGCATTAGCACTGTCAAAATGAGTAGACACATAAAGAAAAAGGCATCGTGTATGGGAATCTGAAGACTCAGTAGACAAAAGAAACATATATGCAAAAAATTGACATATTAGAATTTCAAAAACAGATTAAAATTATACAGTATCGGATTAAGAATGAAAAAATCCACATTTGAAAATTCTAGCAGGAAACTGAAACTGTATAGACTAAATTATCACATTTGAAAAAAAACCAAATACAAATTCCAGAAATAAAAATACAATAACCAGAATGAAGAACTCAGTGGATAGTTTTAGCAGTAGCATAGTATAGCCAAAAAGAGTATTAATGAAGTGAACAATAGGACGAATCATGAAGAATGCAGGTAGAAAGACAAAAAAGATGGAAAATAGAGAAGAATGTGAAAGATACAGCTTTTTTCCCAGAAAAGAGAGGTTTTAGGATACCAAAAGTAAAAAGAATAAGGAAAAACTAAATCACATATTAAGGCATTTACCACAGGGTGAATATATGACTTGGTTTCAGTTAATTATACTATCAAGGAGGAACCAACCCTGACAACTCTCAATTATTCTCCTGCAATGTATCATTTCTCAGGTTCAAGAAGTAGGTGATGGCAGCTCTCGTCTAAAGGAAAAAAAAGGAAAGGATAAGTTAGCCCATGCCTGATGACAACCAAGAAACTCAGATTAAATTGAACAAAGATGGACTTTGAAAACCAGTGACTTGAGTAGAGGTTGAACAAAGCTGAGTGGTGATGCTATTGAAGATGGTGTGAAAAACCTAAAATATTTCCAGGAACATTGCTAAAATCTCTAGGGAGTGTTCGTAGCTTCCCTCTTTTGTCTGCAGTGCATGGGGAACATGGGTAAGCAGCTTACTTACCAGAGAGGACGTCTTTCAAGGAAATTCATGAGCAAAACTGGATAAGAGGCTAGATTACATCAAAGTTGCAAGACAAGCAGTTAGAAATAATATGCTGTGTCCAAACAAAAAAAACCTCATTACAGCATCAACCTGTAAGAAAGTCTTGCTCTGGGCACAGGAAGCTTGGAAACAGTGATCAAATGGGAGACAGGCACTTATTCGTAGTAACACATGAAGTGTTTCTTAAACTTGGAATTTTATGAAGAGAGTAGAGATGTTTAGTTGAGAATGGTTGGACCCATACTATAGAGTTAGAATTATACATATTATTATATTACCATTTATAACTAATTCAAAACAATGATTTGGTTTTAACTTCTGCATTAGAAAATGATAGAGCCTTTACCCAGATGAAGCTAAGGGAATTGTTTCTGTTCTAGTTCTAATTAAATTTGTCTTCTTTGTTCACGGTTGTGCCTAAATTCTCTTCATTCCACAAAGACCCCTTCTTTGATGGTTATTTCCTTATACTGGACTATTATTAATAATATTTATTTACTCAAACTTAATAATTTCTGGTTCATTTATGATGACAATAGTTCTATTTTCTAATTCCAATTATCATCTAAACAGTCTCTATGCCCTCCATGTTGGTCCATTGTTGTGAAGCCCAAGAATGAAAAAATATATTGCGAAAGACCAGGGAATTAGTTTTATTATTGTCTGACCCATATTAACTAGACTTTTTAATTATTTGGTTACCATAAAAATGGATGCTGAGTATTTCCTGTATCAAAACTTCTTGAAGGTGGGGTCAGCTGTTTCTCATTCTCTTGTATTTTCAGTACTAAGCACAGTGTGGCCCATAGAGGAGTTAATCAATGTTGAATAAGAATAAGTGAAATAATGCCTTAACTTTAAAATATGTAATTAACATGTTCATATATGCTATTTTCAGGTACATATACATAGTATGAAGCTTTAGTCACTATTTCTAAAAGCTAAATTGGTAATAATGTGCCCTAAATGAATACTTGTATATTAAAATTCATATTATATACACACACATGGTGGGTCAGAGACATTTTAGGGAGTCATGTCAGCAATTATTTTGATGTGCCTCACTATATCTTGTATTTTGAGGGCTGTAATTTCTAAAAATCTCATCTCTATTTTTGTAGCTACACGCATATGATGTGGATGGTGTCAACCTCATTTACTGCTACTTTTTGATCCTATGTAATTCTTTTCTTGAATTTAGTTCTAAAAGAATTTAAACGAAATAGAAAAATACTGATTTGAGTTTACTTTTTTATTTAAATTAAAACTACTCCAAATCAGACTTCTGTTTTGAATTTGATTCAACTCCCAGTTCAAGGATAAGTATTAATTTTAGTTAGTAATTTTTAATTGAATCTCAGATAGAAAACAATTTCAAAATACTTGTCTGAGGATTTTTTTGTGTGAATGTGCTTTTTCCTTTTATCATTTTTTTCCAATAGGTATAATAAAAATTTTTTATAATCTCTAACATGCCTGTATATTTCCATGAATTTTCTTCTGCTTAGAATATGTATTCATTTCTTTGGAATACAATTTTCAGTTTTTGCATGAGCAATAAAGGAGATTCAACATTATATTTAATAAAGGATATTTAGGGGCTGAGAGAAAGGCCATATATTGAAGGTATGTTCTTGCACTTGTGATCTGGACGGAATTCAATATACAACCTTTGTAGATATTCCTCTTTACAAAACATAGTCTCTGAAATTTCTTTAAAAAATTTTATAGAAATGGAATAAAATGGCAATCTGCATAGCTGAACAATTTTCTATAGTTCTCTAATAGATTGTTCCTGAGAAATTTTATAGAACATTTTGTTACTTATTCTGTGGCTGTGCTGTTTTATTTTAATTTAGTACTGTCATGTGAATGATAAGCAGTCAGGGCTGAAAATTTCCTGCTTTGCAATTCTTTGGGTGTTAATAATTATACTAATTAGCAATTCACAACAAACAGGTCTCAGTCACACTGAATCATTTCTGCCACCTTTGCCACTATTTTAACATCACGAGTAAATTTCAAGCTACTGTTGTCTTAGAAATGCTTTCTCATGAACAAAACTCCTCCCTAAATCCTTTCAGGTCCAAAAGAAAGCACAGATCACTGAGGATGTAAACAAAAACAAAAAATTACCTTCTTTGTAAGGAGTTCATTTCTATCCTCAATTCATGTCTTTTAATTACATATCAAGTGAGTTAGACCTCTTAGCTTCCGTTGTAATGCAGATAATTCAGCAATGTAACTCAGTATAAAATAACTCTGCCTGAAAAATTCAATTACACATATTTTGGGGAGACAGTTCCCATGTGGCTGGAAAGCCTGAACAGCCAAGTAATTTAGTCTTTATTATCAATGGCTAAAATTCTGAATAGCTGGGATGAATGTACTTCCTTTGTTTGCAAATGGGGGTAACTCTTACTGGTCCTATGCAACATAGCAACTATCACCACTTTTTGAAAAAACTGTTACTCACCCTACACTTAGCTAACTGCCTACTTTTCTCCCCATTCCTAACTCCCATAGTAAGTTATAGTTATGACTTTTTCAGCCCTTACCTCATTGCTTTTATAAATCTTGATTCTCCTTCTCTTTGGAGTACTGTGAGCTCTTTGAGATCTACCTGTGTATTCCCAGAACCCAGCAAAACTCTACATACATAGTAGGTGGTCACTGGATATTGCTCAATAAATGAATTGGAATAACCGAACATAACTTTAACAGTGTCTTCCATTAATCATTCATTATCATTGATTGTGCAAATATTTGAGTACCTACTATGTGCCAGAAGGATAGTGTGCTATATGGAGATAATAGCATGAATGACAGTTTTTAACTGAAATGATATGTGAATTCAGAATGAGTCAATATTTCCATTTCTGATCTTTCCCCTTCAGTATAATGCTCACTTTTACCCCCCAACCAACATGCATACTTTAGTCTAAATTTTTTTTAATGGGCAGAGTGAAACGAATTACATTGTACATATTTAAATAGGGCTTCATTGTTGATTAAAAGTAACAATGCAGCACTTCTTTTCTGACCTCCCCAGCTCATGAACAACGTTTGCTTCATCCAATTCATTGACAGTCCGTTGTTCAGCACCCACCATGGATCAGGCCCTCACTGTGCTTAGTGCCTGGGACAGAGCAGAGAACAAGGCAGGTACTATTACTATCTTATGAAAGTTACAGTCTAGTGAAAGAGGCAAGTATTTCTCAAATAATTGTTTAATTACTACTGTAATTAATGTAGAATGCAATAAGAACATAGTATGTAGAACTGGTTTTATAAAGGAGGTCCGGGTCTTTGTGCTGTTTGCTATACCTGAAAAACTCTTCCCACTATCATTTGTCTAGTTTAATTTTCAGATCTCAACCTAACTGCCACTTTTCAGAGAATTTCCTTAATCTTCTCCCCCAACCTCATCCCTGGCTCATCTAAATTAGGTCCTCTCTTTTTCTCTCCTGTAGAATTCTACTGTGTACCTTCAAACCAGTTGTCATAATTGTGTTATGTGTAAGTTAGTGTAATTATTCACTGCTTTTCTTCTTCATTGGACTGTAAGCTCCATGAAAATAAGGGCCTCATCTCTTTTGTTCACATACTCAAGGCTTGAAACACTTCCTAAACTTAGCATGTGTTCAATGAACACCTATTGCTTGAATGAATGAATAAATGAATGAGTGAACTGATATTTAAGCTAGGTTCTAAACAAAAATGAGTTGTAAGTAGCCAGGTAGAGCCAGCTAGCTAGGTTCTGAACAAAAAAGAGTTGCAAGTAGCCAGGTTTCCACCCAGATAGATGAAACAGCATGTATGTAAGGTTCTAAAATGCCAGAAAGAGAACTGGCCATTTTGAAGCAATTTCTGAAGATAGGTTTGCTAGAAGGCAAAGAGTAAAGAGGAGAGGGGCACAGGATGAGACTGCAAGAATCAGAACATGCCACATCTTACAGGTCCTTTTAAACCCTGGCAAGGTACTCAAATTATATATAAAATATGGAATGTATAATTATACTTGTATAAATATACATGATACTTAATTATTATACTATATTGCAGTCCCACAGAGAAGGAAAACTTCATATTTCTATACCCCCAAATAGTCAAGATGTATACTTCTTTTTTTTTTTTTTTAATTTTTAATTTTTATTTATTTATGGCTGTGTTGGGTCTTCGTTTCTGTGTGAGGGCTTTCTCTAGTTGTGGCAAGCGGGGGGCCACTCTTCATCGCGGTGCGCGGGCCTCTCACTATCGCGGCCTCTCTTGTTGCGGAGCACAGGCTCCAGACGCGCAGGCTCAGTAATTGCGGCTCACGGGCCCAGTTGCTCCGCGGCATGTGGGATCTTCCCAGACCAGGGCTCGAACCCGTGCCTCCTGCATTGGCAGGCAGACTCTCAACCACTGCGCCACCAGGGAAGCCCAAGATGTATACTTCTTAATTCAAATATTTGGAACAGTATTTTAAAAAGCAGATTGCTACTGGAGCTTATAGAATAGGCAAAATGATTTAGTAAAGAAAAAAACATGGTACGCAGCACATTCAAATTCAGTAAGGCCCTCTGTATGCCTGAAGAGCCTGTTGGGAAACAGCTGTATAATGAGAGGCTGGCTGCCCCCGCCTTTCCACAAGTTTGCTGGAGATTTATAGCTTAGTGGCTTTTTTGTATGTTTTCCCCTATGATTATCCAAAATCAGGAATGCTGTTAACAAATAGTAATGATACACTGGAAATAGAATTTCCACCTAAGGCTTCATCTAACCAGCTAGCCTCTTTTTCAGAAGGCTTGAACGTACAGTACATGCATAGTCTATACGATTACTTTCAAATAAAAATGAGGTTTGAGATTACATTTTATTGTGTCTAGACCCTGATGTTCAAACTCAGAAAATTATACTTTGGAGTCTAAGTGATTCAGTGAATCAATGATGTTTACAAACACAAACATATTTGGAGTTGGCCTTAGGCAGGGAATATGCTGCATTTACACCATCAGCTACAACTGTGAATGGAGAAATAAACAAAGAAAGGTGATATAAACAAAGAAAGGATTGGCATTTCAGGTTTTCCTCTTCATACAAATCAGCTTATGAGTTCTCATAGGTCATTTTATTAAGCTGTGAACCTTGTATTTTCTCCTTTTTAAATCAGTAAGAAAACAGGAAGTTTTCTGTTTGGTGACCTCTTGCAAAGAATACACCCCTGGACATCTGAAGCATCTCTCATTACATTAGATACAGTCAGACAAAGATAGGTAGGCTCTCAGTGACCTCGCTCTCAGACTCGTGCCTCCTGGAGCAGTTCTGAAGTGGATTCCTTTCTGAGTTGGGGTCTGGAAGATGATAGGCTCTCAACACATTCACTGAATATGTCAGAGAGCCCAGATCTTTTCAAGGCATTAGATTCTGGTGGTTTAACTAGATAGTACCCTCAAGGGAGAATAGTAGTTTTTCCCAGGTCCTGAAACACTGCCAATTTGTGGCATAATAATAGCTGGTACCAGCTAGCATTCATAAAAGACTTGTCCTAAATACTTTTGCTATATTAAATCATTTATTTCTCACAACAAGTCTAGAAAATAAGTATAGATGAGGAAACCGAAGCACAGAAAGGTTTCCCAAAGTCACACAGCTATGAATCTTGGAGGAAGCAGAATTTGAATACAGGTAGTGTGACTCCAAGAGAACCAAGTCAGATTTTGAGTCTGCAATATTTCCTATCTGAAAAAGGCCTCCAACTGTACCACCTGCTTCCACTTGGCCAACTCATTTTCCTAGCCCGCTTCTAAAGCTTTGCTTCAAATTTCCTGCATGAAGCCTGAACATCGGATAAAACTAGTGATTCAGACTGGGCTGTAAGAAAGATATTTGGAGAGGTTGCTGTATGCTCTTTCTAAAGATTCGTTCCAAGAGATGGTCAAGGAGTCAGAAATTTCTCTATTAGAGATTCATTTCTTCAATTTAAGCAATTGTGTTTTCTGAAATTCCCTGTCAGAATAAAAGTAATTCAAGTAACTAGACAACTCTACAAACAACACTACACTTGGCTATTAAGAACTTGATATTATTGGCTGACTAGTGTCAGCCCTTAAGGAAACTGTAAATTCTTTTAAAAAATTATATTTTCTTTACAAATTCATTTTAGATAGCTAAAACTACTACTAAACAAACAGAAGGATCACTTATAATTCTATCATCCCTAGTAATTTTTAATATTTAATGTAAATATTTCTAATCTTACACATACATTGTACATTTATGGGTATATTATTTGATAATTTTTTTCACCTAACAGTGTATTTTGAACATCTTTCCATGACACTTATTATTCTACTATACTTATTAATTATTCTACTATACTTATTATTCTACTATACTTATTATTCTACTATACTTATTTATTATCCTACTATAGCATTATTTTGTTTCTTGAATATACCACTGTATAACAAACACTTCTTTTTGAAAATTAAGTTGTGCCCATATTTTTGCTATTATAATCAACATTGCATTGAAATGTATTGTAATTAACTCTGAATATTTCTGATAATTTCTTGAGAATAAATTAGAACTAATTATCTACCACCGCATTACCCCCCAAAAGCTAAGAGGTGCTAGGTAAAGTAATTTTTTTCTTCCGTTTTTATTGATATAAAATTGACATATAGCACTGTACTAGTTAAAGGTGTACAGCATAATGATTTGGCTTACATACATCAGGAAGTCATAATAAGTTTAGTGAACATCCACCATCTCATATAGATAAAACATTAGAGAGAGAGAAAAAATTGTGTGTGTGTGTGTGTGTGTGTGTGTGTGTGTGTGTTATGAGAACTCTTAGGATTTGCTCTCTTAACAACTTTCCTATAAAACATACAGCGGTGTTCATTATACGGATCATGTTGTACATTACATCCCTAAGACTTATTTATCTTATAGCTGGAAGTTTATACCTTTTCTGCCTTCATCCAGTTCCCTTTCCTCCACCCCTCGCCTCTGGTAACCACAAATCTGATCTCTTTTTCTGTGAGTTTGTTTGTACGCATGTTTGTTTTTGAAGTATAATTGCCCTACAACACTATGTTAGTTCCTGTTATACAACATAGTGATTTTTTTTCTATACATTCCAAACTGACCACCATGATAAGTCTAGTTACAATATGTCACCATACAAAGATATTACATAGTTATTACCTATATTCCTCACACTGTACATTTCATACCCATGACTCATTTATTTTGCAACTGGAAGTTAGTAGGTATAGGAATTTTTGAAGAGTGGCAGGCCCAGGTGGGACCTCAGACTAAATGAAGTCACTTACAGGATATGTGAAATGATGTGAACGATAAACTGCCTCTTTGACAGTTTTATCAAAGAATTCCTTATCATTTATAGAATGGTGTACAGAGTTGAAACTTGCTTGTTCTGCTAGACATTACTTTCTTTTTAGTGTTCTTTTGACTACTCCATAGTCATTTGCCTACTCTCTCCCATTGGACTGTAAGCAACCTATTACCAAATAAAGACTTAATATTTTCAAAAAGTAAGTGACATCAAATCTTTAAGTCAGGATGTTACCCTTACTAGTATTCTTAATCAGCAGTTTTTCTTTAAACCGAGGTGGCTTTATTTCAAGAAACTGAATGATTTTTGTCTGCTGTTGACCCTGTACTTGGCACAGTGCTAACTTTTAGTAATCATTACTATCTTAAAAGGAAGGCTAATGTGTTGTGATGGAAAAACACATGCAGAATAAATAATGTGAATTACATTTTTACAAAGGACTTTTACTTCAATAAATATTTTCATGAAGAGTTGTCATTAAGATATATGTTTCTTCAAAAATGATATAAAATCACAAGGGACCAAAATTAGTGAATTTGCAAGTAACCCTTTCTTGTACATTAACACTAACTCAATAGAAATCTCTAACCATGGTGCTGACCCATTCTTTGAAATCAAATTAAAATACTCTGGACACAATGGATTTTTAAACACTGTTAAAGTGTTCATCACAACTACACTGATGGTTAGTTTCAATTTAAGGGGTATGAAATCCCTGGGGGAATTGGGAATCTTGAAGGATTTAAGACATTGGCTAAAAACCTGTACATGTATGCTGTATTCTTTAATCCAGCTTGTTGGTGTTGTCTGTCCTTATATTTGAGTGAAAGGAGATACTGGGAAGCAATGTGTTTGTAACATAGTCCCAAGGTACAGGTTCAGTTCAGTAATTCAAATCTATGAACAAAAAGCAGAGCTCTTTCTTGGCACATTAATTATACTTTCACAGGACTTTAAAATGGAGGAGTTATATAGACTTCTCTCCTTAATTCAACAATTTTCTAAGAGGTCACTGAGAGCTTTGTCTTTCCTACAGTACTTTTGTGGGAAAATGTGTTTTAATAAGTAAAATTATTTCTCAAGAGCTTGAGGACTTGACACTGATAGACCAGAGCTGAAGAGGCTCAGCACTGCCGGAACCTTTTGCATCAGTTCATATCCTCAGGAGTTTTGGACTGTCAGCGCTGAAGGGTTTGAAATTGGGAAATATGTTACTCAAGTTTGCCCATTAAAATATTGGAGGAAAAATGTACTGAAGTTGCAGCCGGTGTGACATGCAGTATGTGACACTGGAAAAATGCTATGAATTTCAGGGGTTGTCTGAGCATAGATTCATGTGATGTGACAAGTGCAGGCAGTACTTTTTTTTTCTTTCTTTCTTTTTTTTTTTTTTTTGGTGAACAGCTGATTTAACAGGAAGAGAAAACTCCATGGGAAAACATCAGTGCATAAATTGCTCCTGCCCTGAACTCAATGCTATTAATTCTTTGATGCCAAGAGTCAAATTTTGTCAGAAATGGAATCCTCTCTGACACTCTCTGCCAAATGGATAGACACCAAAACAATGACATTAAATGATATTCATGTTCTGACCAACTTACTCAAACAAGGCTATTCAGAATTATTGTTGGCATGGGACTTTCCTGTTTAAAGTTCAGCCATCTTTATCACCACAGTCACATGCTTTGCTATTTTGACTCTTCACTATCACTTGTATTGGACAAATCATTCTACGTGCTATCCTATTTGATATTATGAATAGAAAAGAGAGACTAAGCTTCCAGAGAAGACAAGGATAATAATGGTGATTTCACTTGAATGGATGTGGAATTAAAGAGAATAATAATCCTGTGTAAACAGATTCAGTGACTTTTTAATGTACTCAATATATAATTTTAAAATAATAAAAGCACAGTATTTATTGCCAGGAATCTTGAAGGATTCTTGAACACCAGGCTCAATTTCCTCCTATATGTCAGAAAAGGGTGAAGAGCCACCACTTGCCTCTCTTGTATTGTCTTTTAATATCCAGTAGCCCTTGGGGTCTATGAGAAAATAACTAACAGGGCAACACCCAGCAAAAAACCTATACAAATGAGCGTGTGTTCACGTTTCTTTAAATATTTCCTAAAAGATAAAGCAAAAAGCGATGCAAAAGGTCCTGAGAACACGCAATTCCATCCCTAAGAGGATTCCCCAGGGAGATTCCTTTGCTTCTGTCTCATTTATGGTCAAGATAAATGTCTTCTCCTTGTGGGATATCCCTAGAAGAATTCCCCTGTTGAATTAGCAATTCCTTATGATTACAACTTTCTATGACATTTATAAGGAATGTTCATATATGCTATCTCATCTGATCTTCATAACAACCAATTAAATAGATAGAGCAGATAATAATGCTCCAACCAGAACCCATATGTTCTGATTCCCAGGGCAGGACTTCCCATCTTACCTCCAAACTTCAGGTCAGAGAATTGGGGAAGGTTGTTTCCAATGTCATGGTAGTGCATCATGGTAGGACTCATCAGAGAGTGTAATTCAAATTGTCTACTATCCAGCTCCTGTCAAAAGCCTGGCTGAGATGGTGAGAGAATAAATTTCTAGAGATCAATTTTACAGTATGTGACAAAAGGTTTAAAAATGCTCCAACACGTTGGCATAGCAATTCCACTTCTAGTAATTTTTCATAAATGCATGCAAAGGTATATGTACAATGGTGGTAAGTATCTTAATACTTATAATAGGGGAAAATTCTAAACCTAAAAGTCTAAAATTAGGAAACTGGTTAAAACACTGTGATATATATCCATATAGTGGAATATGAAAGTGGAATTAAAAATCATGTTGTGTGATGCTATTAACTGATTAGGGATAGTGTTTCTGGTACATTCATAAATGAAAAATCAAACAGAAAACAACATATATAGTACAATAGCATTTTAGAAAGAAAAATACTCATTTTATGCATGAAAAAATATTGGCTAGATACATGCAGCAACGTGTAAACAGTTACCTCTGGGTAGTAAGATTAGAAGTGGTTATTTCTCATTTCATTTCATCTGTTTCTGCATGTGTGTATATGTGTGTGTGTTCCCACTGAGCATGTATTACTTCTGTAATTAAGGTTCAAATATCTGTGCAAAAAGAAAGCCTGGCTGAGAGAAGTGATGCCCTCAGAAGATGGTATAAGAAACATACTGTCCAGACATTTCTTTAATCATTCCAGGTTCTAACCTCATGTTAAATTAGAGCACATAAATTATTTTTTAATTTTGAAAAATTTAATTATGGAAAAGAGTTTGTCTTTGAAATTTTGAATGTTTTCCTCTAGGTTCCAAAAGATAGGGGAAGTTATATAAACCCATTCGATTCTTTCTTCCCTTCAGGTGCCAAGATGTATAAAACATTTAAAAATTAATCTCAGTAATTCTATAACCCTTGTGGTTAGCTTTTTATCTCTCCTCTTCATCATATCTTTTTTTAAAGTATCAGTTTGTGCAACTTTATTAGATACATATCTTTTATTGTAATCCTTCTCATTGTTTTTGGAAAAAAATGGTATAAATTATGAAATAAATAACATATCCAGAAGTGAATTTAAGGACCATTCTTCTTACTGTCCACCTGAAAAACTGAGAAACAATACCTAGTTATGTGGCTCTTGTGATACAGTGGAAATTTCAGAGGATAGGGACAAAAAACTTTAATTTAAAACCACTGGGGCACTGGATGCTATCTCTAGGACACTGGACAAGTCACAATGTCTCTGTATCTGTGACCCTATCTGAGAAATTTTTATAATAATACATAGGAGTGGAAACTACTGTTGTCTCACCCCTAAGAGCTATTCCTAACCTCCTTCACCTTGTCCTGCCTCCCACTAGAGAGTCTGGAAAAAGTTAACTGTTCACCTTCCCAGTCTCCTTTGTGGCTGGGTGTGGCCGCGTGACTGATATGTCTCTAAGGAAGATTTTTTTCTCCTTTATAAAAGTAGTAAATTCTGTTTGCTTCCCTCCCTTGCCAGCATCTGCTCCAACTACCTGCTCCTGCCTTGCTTTGCCTGGAGCTACGAGAAACATTTTGCAAACATAAGATGACAAGCTTAAGATTGAAAAGTCAACATGCCTAGAATGGTGGAGGGAAAAGATAAAAGGAGCCTGGGTTCTTGATGGTGCCAATGAGCCACTGAGGCAATGCCAGCAACCAACTAAGTCTGGGCTTACTCCTGTGTGCAAAAAATAATCCTCCGTTTGATTAAACAACTGCCATCCAGGCTCTCTGTTACCTGCAGCTGAATGAACCTGATGGTCAATATCATAGAGCTGTTGTGAGAATTAAATTAAATGAAATAATGTATGTGCAATTGCTTTATAAGCTGTAGATAACTCGAGAGATTTGTTATTATTTAGAGAGGCAATACAGAGCAGTGGAAAAGGCATTGGACTTGGGCTCAGACAGATTTAGGTTTACATCCTAGACCTTATACATATGAAAATGACCTAACCTGTCTGTGCATTCATTGTATCATCTGTAAAATGGAGGTAATGAGTGTCTGAGAAGGTTGCTGTGAAGGTTAAAGGAGATAAGATACAGAGCTTGATACATCCTGCTCAATACATTTTTTTTTTTTTTTTTTTAGAAATTCACGTTCTTTTATTTATTTATTTATGACCGTGTTGAGTCTTCGCCTCTGTGCGAGGGCCCTCTCCAGTTGCGGCAAGTGGGGACCACTCCTCATCGCGGTGCGCAGGCCTCTCACCATCGCGGCCTCTCCCGTTGCGGAGCACAGGCTCCAGACGCGCAGGCTCAGCAATTGTGGCTCACGGGCCCAGTTGCTCCGCGGCATGTGGGATCTTCCCAGACCAGGGCTCGAACCCGTGTCCCCTGCATTGGCAGGCAGACTCTCAACCACTGCGCCACCAGGGAAGCCCACTCAATACATTTTTGTTTGAGAGAAAAATTAACAAGTAGCAGTGATGTGTGGTCTGCCCTAAATGAAAAGAGTTTTCTTTTTCTGAGTGAGATTGATGCCAAAAACTCGGCCTCTGTGCACCGGTGCCGAATCGAATCTCAGAGACACAGTTTGGGATGAAGTAGGAAAGAATAGCTTTATTGCTTTGCCAGGCAAAGGGGGACACAGTGGACTCGTGCCCCTCAAAACTGTGTGTCCCAACCCAGGAGGATTTGGTGAGGCGTTTTATAGCAAAGGTTCAAGGGCAGGGTTGCTGATAAGGATCAGGGTGTGTGCAAGGCCTGCACTCCTTTAATCTGGCCTCAGGTGGTCTCCTGATGAACTTCTCGAGGTTATCAAACTGTGAACTTCTCTCTGGAACATCTTCCATTGGTGGAGGTTTTAGTTCTGCAGAAGAGCTCAAAGATATTGTTATGTGTATCCCTTGAGACTGAACCAGGATTCTGTCCCAAGGCTGCACTGTTGTTTCTTGGCTGTTCCTCCCTTGTCTCTGCACCCCCTCCCTTCTCTGATTAGCGGCTGTTTGAATCTGCCCCTTGGAACTCAGGGAAGGTCGAGAAAAGGGGGACACAGAAAGGCTTTCGTGCCCAGGAGCCCATATGGCCCTACTCAGTTTCAAGATCACACTGTCCCTTGAACATTTACATCATTATGCAAAGTTCAGGACACCAAAAGAGACTTCAGGATGCCCTATTAATAAAAGTAATAGGAAGAATTTTACTAGCTTACTAAGTATTAAAGAGCCAGGTACCATTCTAAGAACTTCATATATTGACTAATTTAATCTTCACAGAAGTCCTATGTGTTCTTTCACTTCATTATACAAATGAGGAAAATGCAGTACAGAGAGATTAAGAAACTCACCCCAGATTACACACCTAATAATGGAGTAGTCATTGAACTCAGGCAGTCTGGCTGCAGAACCTGTGCTCTTAATCTCTATGTTCTGTTAAGTCTCCTGAAAAAATTATTAAATACATTGCACCGAGCCCTCTGTCTGAACATGGAAAAATTTGAATCTAAGCAATCTTTGCTTGTAGGCCAGGATTGTATACACACACACACACACACACACAAAAGTATTGCTGAGATTTTGGGGGAAAAAATGGGGGCCATTCCATCCAGGAAATAGAGGGATGTTTCAGTTTCCAGTGAATTGAAGTGGCAGAAAACTTAAAATCCCTCGGGGCTTCATCACATTAGGCCTTTCTGGGCAAAAGTCCAGGTCCAAGCTTTCTCATTAAGGTTTTTTTTTTTTAAACTTTTGGGTTTATTTATTTATTTATGGCTGTGTTGGGTCTTCGTTTCTGTGCGAGGGCTTTCTCTAGTTGCGGCAAGTGGGGGCCACTCTTCATTGCGATGCGCGGGCCTCTCACTGTCGTGGCCTGTCTTGTTGCGGAGCACAGGCTCCAGACGCGCAGGCTCAGTAATTGTGGCTCACGGGCCTAATTGCTCTGCGGCATGTGGGATCTTCCCAGACCAGGGCTCGAACCTGCGTCCCCTGCATTGGCAGGCAGACTCTCAACCACTGCGCCACCAAGGAAGCCCTCTCATTAAGCTTTTAAATAAAAGCATAAACCACTCCCCAAACAGATAAAGAAGCACTAGAGGGACCCCAAAGAAGAAGTCCTGGAATTTGCCTAGGCTAGTCATTCTTCCTTTGTATGACACTTGAAGATACCTTAATAAAGAAGACGTTGGCATTTTGGCATACTCTCCAAGGAAAGTAACGATAATAGTAATAATAATAATTAATGTCTTTCATTCCTATAAAATGAAAGTTTCCTTATGGAGATGTGAGTGAGTGATATGAAACTGAAGTTCCCATGAGGATGTCCAGAAAATTCCCCAGAGTAAGCAGACTTCTTAGCTAGGCATAAATCTATGTGACATTGTAAGGGTGAGAGTAATTATGGGCTTGCTTGAAATGGATACGGTGGTTTTACTCTCCTTCTAGTTTGTCTTCCTGTATGGCAGAAGCTAGAAAATTAAAATATGTTGTTCCCAAATTTCATTACCACTAAAGTTCTGTATGTGAATTACATTCTGCCAGTTAGATGCACTCACATGCTATTGAGAATGTGGAAATAAGGAAAGGGAGAGCTTCATGCCACCTGACTGTTTCTGTTGTCTGCTGTGACTGTGTGTACCAGGGAAGCCAGCAGTGAGACACATGGGTCCCTATTGCCTGTTCTAGGCTTTTGCTCTGGGAAGGGATAGCCTCATATGTTTCCTGGGACCAACTTGGAGGTTAGTGAAATCAAAGTAAACTTGGCAGGCAGCTTGATTTGGCAGAAGAATAGCCAGATTTAGTCCACAGCTCTTGCATAGAATGAACAAAACTCAGATGTTTCTGTAGGTATAATTGAGGGCTTGTGGTCTTTTCATTGTGTTGTGCTGAGGCATATGGCACATGATTCAGCTACGAGTAACTGAGCTGAGAATTTTGAGTAAGGAGATAGATGGTAGTCACGACAGTTGTTCCAAGTGGTCTACAGAGCCTTCAAGAACCAAGGTGCCATATCAAGAGGGAATACAGATCTCCCTCGATTTATGATGGGTTTATGTCCCAATAAACCCATCGTTAAGTTGAAAATATTGTAAATTGAAAATACACGTAACCTACAGCTGAGCAAAATCATATATCTAACACAAAGCCTATTTTATAATAAAGTGTTGAATATCTCATAATTTATTGAATGCTGTACTGAAAGTGAAAAACAGAATGGTTGTATGGGTACAGAATGGTGGTAAGTGTATTGGCTGTTTCCCCTCGTGATAACGTGTTGGACTGGGAGCTGTGGCTCCCTGCCCTTGCCCAGCGTCATGAGAGAGTATCATGCCACATATCACTAGCCCTGGAAAATATCAATTCAAAATTTGAAGCACGGTTTCTACTGAATGCATATTGCTTTCCCACCATCGTAAAGTCAAAAAATCATAAGTGGAACAATCATAAGCCATCTGTACAACTGAATCCTGACCAACTGAAAAAAGAAAAATCACAGATATAACCTTATCTGACTATAGCATCAGAGGTCAGCAAAAGTCCCAAGATGGTACTAGCTCACCTCACATCTGGTTCATGGGGAAACCCAGACTAGCTTGTCTCTGGCTGAGATGAGTGAGATTACAAAACACATTGAGAGGCACTGAGCTGTAGATCACTCCTTTTGCCACCACTGTATGGTGTGTACCTTGTGTGTATCCCAGAAGAGCAGAGTAGGGCACTGGAAAACTAGAAGACTGGACGTTTTAACTTAAAATGTTTTAGTATTGCCCAAAGGGAATATTTAAATTAATGCATCAAAGTAAGAGAAAAATTTAGATATTTCCCCATCTGTTTCCCGGTAAGTGAATCATGAGAATGATCAGAGCAGGTAAAGAACATAAAGCAACTACATTTTTTTTTTTCTGAGTGAAAAAAAACTATGAGTATCTTTCTGATTCTGTGACATTGACTCTATTTAGTTTATTCTGCAGCTTTAATTACCTGCCGCCATTCAGGAAATATGCAATCCCCAAAGTGGAAGTTTTTCATAAGTCCAGTATGATGCTTTCTTATTAGCGTGGAGGATGAAGAGTTCTGAGCAGGGGAAGCACAGCAATATTTCAGCTTTCCCTGTTAAGATACACTGATACAGTTTTATTATTTTTGTTTTAAGTTTGTGGAATATTCAGAACTGCAGTCCAGGCCATATATTTAAATTTATGTACAAAGACAATAAGGTTAAATCTACACTGATTTTTGAATCAATCTGTAACATGACTCACATGGTCAACATGAATAATCAACAGCCCACTGTATATGTCTTGGATGCCCACTCCCTCCCCCATACTAGCTGTAGGTGAAGGATTGTTGTAAAAGCCCTTCTGTGGTTCACAGACTTGCCTGGAGTGGGTAAACACTAAATGCACACTTACTCAGCTAACATAATGCTGGTTCCCTCAGCTTCGCTTTCTTCCCAGCCTCCCAGGTCGACAGAATGCAATCCCTCTTTTCTCCTTATTTGTTTTTGAAGATTTCCTATAATGCACATAGGTATGTTCTTTTCTTAAGGTTACGATTGTTTTCCAGACAGAAAAAATGGTTTTATCCACAGAGTACAGTAAAATTCACTAATATTTTTGCTGCATAAATATGTTTTTAAATGTCTTTGTTCTACTTTTAGCATTTCTGCCTTTATTCAATTTAATGCTCTTGTAGAAGTGATTCCCATTTTTCCTTTTGAGATGCAAATAGTATGGATTACTTTCTCTTGGCTTATGTTAGTGGATCCTGTAAGGGAATCATCCTGGAAAGGCACCTGTACCATGTTCAGGGATATTCAGCAACATGTCAGGTAGCCCAGAGTATTACTGAATATTTGTCACAGTGGAATTGTGTATAGTCAAAATGGTGAGCGTAAACTTAATTCCTGACCCTAATCTTGAAAGCCACTTCCCTGGGAATCACTATTCTGAAAGAGATTTGTGAGAAACATGATCTTTTGTGAAAGAACTATTTAAAAACAAATAAACATCCAAATGATAATTACTAAAGAAAAATGTCAGTGTTCAAGATCCACTTCCCTACAGTGGTATTTTCTTAAACTTAGAAATATTAGGAAAATGTTGGTACCTATGCCATATCCTCTTTGGTTATATGGGCCATGCCACTGCCAATGTGCTGTGAGTACTGGGCACTCTGCACTTGCTCATTGATTGAGTGAGTGACTGACTGACTCCTTCATTCATTCAGTCAGACAGTTTACAATGATGACTTCCTGGCTTCCATTCAGATAACATGCTAGGTACTCAAGGACTGGAGGTACAACAATGAATTATATAGCTTTAGTTCTCAAAGGGCTTTACAGTCTAATGGAATAAGCAAACACACTAAGGGTCTCCAAAGTGGAGGGTGCCTTCTCATATGTTGTACTAAACTATTCATTGGCAAAAAATAATTTCTATTTATAGTTTGATCTAAAAATTCAGGTAATTATTAGTTTACTGATAGTAAAAATATGGATTATCATCGGTACCATAACTTGTTTATTTGGTGAGATGGTCATATGTCACCAAGGTCCAAGTTTTCCTTTAAGGAAGAGTGAGACATCTACAATATGAAAGAGTTGAGAGCTGCATTCTCACTTGTTTATTTATGTTACATTTATTCCAATAGTTTAGAGTTTGTGTATGTTTCATGGATTCCGAGTTTATAATAAGAAGGAAAGAGTTTTTTTACAATACTTTGTAGTAAGACGTGTAGTGACCATGAAGTCTTTTGTATCACATATAAGTTCACTGATACCTTGTGACAAAGTATTTGAAAAGGCTACTGAATATCACCATCAATTAGTTTTACCAGTTCTTAAATTTAATTAAATAGAACCTAAGAGGATGCTAGTAATGCTAGTATATTGATCTGGCTATGGTTACTTGGCTGTCTACATATATACAAACTCATACAGCTGTATAGTTGAATATACTTTACTGTGTGCACTTCATGCACTCTACTGTATGTATATTATCTCTTAATAAAAATTAATTTAAAATAAAAAATAATAAATCAATAGAACTATCAAATTTAAAGGAAAGATATATAATTTTTTAATAAAAGAGCATGTACTCCAGCTTTATTGACTCTTTCTACATGACTGGTTGCCATACTTGTCTGTTACCTAGCAGATATTATAAACACACACACACACAATTTTTCCCTTCTATGTAAAGGGAAAAAATATGCCTTTTAATAGTAAGCAAGAAAGTAATTTGTTTTCATCAGAAATTTAAGCAATGGAGAGAACATTTTGAAAATAGATATTTAGAACTGTTCCAGTCATTATGAGATTTTGTTAAAAAAAAAATGCTTGTACTTATAAAACCTCTCATATTGGCATACTTAGAAAATTTTATAGTAGGGTTTTTTTTTTTTTTACCCTGCTAACAAATATCTCAAATGAAGACTTTCTGTGAGTTTGAGTCCATTAAAAATTATTTAAAAATTTGAGCCCATTAAAATTCAATATACTCCTATTGGTTTACAAGAAGAATTGATTCACATCAAGGATGGAAGTAAAGTCCTTGGGAATTAAAAAAATACTTTTCAAATTACTGTGCTCACCCACAGTTCCAGGAATTTCACTTCTTGTATATCCCCCTGAATTCCTTACACAGGCTTTTAACGAGATATATTCTACAGTGTTTATTGTACTCTTATTTGTGGTTCTGGGGAGTTAGTTAGAGACAAAAGTCTCCATCACTGGGAAAGCGGATAGATAAAGATGTTTTTGGATATTATGCAGCAATTAAAGGAAAAGAATTAAATGTACATATGGCAACATGAATTTATCTTTAAAATTATAATTCTTAATGGGAAGAGTGAGAAACAGAATGAGATATATAAACCAGAAATATTCATATAAATTAAAAATAGATGCACACAAAACAATCACTCACATCTATAAGAGCATAAATACACTAAATGATAAACACTGACATATTACTTTGGGAGAATTGGTAGGAGAATGAGATGAAGGTTTGGTGATAAAAGAGAATAGATAAATAAAATAAGAGAGAGCCTTCGAATGGATTGAAATTGATAGCATGTTATGAATGGAAAAGCATGATTAGCTTAAGCTTCTACACCTGGGATCCTATATCTGCCCACACTCCCTTCAAAAAAAGGGACAAACAACAATACAAATGAGCATCAGGAATTTTGAATATGGTAAATAAAAATACTATCCATTCCAGCTATGACAATCATTAATACCCAGTGTCAAAATAAATGAATTCAGAATGGTATCTTTGAATCCTTGTATCACAAGGATTTAAAGCATGATTTTTTTTAAATGAAGTATATTTATCATACTAGATTATTAATAAAGATACTACTAAATTCTAATGACATTTGGTGAAATTGAAGTATTTGTAATATTAAAAATTATATAGAGTAAAATACTTCATAATAATGTGTACTTTCATCTTTATTTCATCCTTTTAGTTTTAGTTCCTATTATTTTGTATATGTATACAATGTGAGTAAATAGTAGTACAGTAGTAAATTATGTTATTTATAATTATAGAAATACGCATATATATATTGAATATGCATGCGACTTTTTTTTTTTAACTGATAGGGATACATGATCAAAAAACTTTGGAAATGGCAGGTGTCAATACCTAGGACGATATAAGTGCTACAGTAGACAAGAAGTAGAAACAAAGCTTAAAGAGAGACCAGTAGTGGACCAGTCGACTCTGCCCTGAATATTAGGAAGGATCAGAGGAGAGGAGCTTTGAGCAAGTTTTAAATGATGAATAGACGTTAACCAAACATGCAAAAAGATGAGAGAGTAGAGTAGCATATTTAAGGTTTGCTTTCTAAGTATAATATATATTTCTAAATGTAATATACTGTATAATACTATAATATATTGTATATATTGTAATATATAACATATATAATGCATATATAATTGATATAATGGTACCTTCTTTAGACATATAATTAATCACATATGAATTTTTATTTTGTATCATTTATTTTATACTTCTGAGCCTATTTTCCAGGTCACAATTTTTCAGTCATGGAAAAATATCATAGGTCATAGGCCAGTAGTGTCAAATGTATACAAAAGTTGTAGGCAGAAAGCAAATGATAGTGACTTGCATATATGGACTTATGCTGGTGATTTGAAGGAGCTTTCAAAGAAATTTAAATTATGGAGAAACATTTTAAAGTTTGTGTTCAGAAATTACATTGATGGCATGGGGAGTGGTTATTGGCATAAGATAACCCATGAGGAAGCTACTAGACTTTACTTTTATTACCTTTTGTAACATTTAGAGCAGTTTATAGTTATTTTGTTTTTCTTTACTTGTTATTGTTTGCTTTCCCCACTAGACTGCAAGCTACACATAGGCAAAGACAAACTACATTCATCCTGTCATCTTGTATCCTGGTACCTACCACCGTGTCTGGCACCAAGAAGGGGCTCAATCAGTATTTAGAAAATGAATGGCGAGGTGAAGAACGGGAGTATTTGAGAGACATTTAAGAAGTCTAAACTGATAGATTGTAAGTGATGTCTTCAAGACATTTCTGTTCTTATTGTTCCAGTTAAGTCCCTCAGTTGGAAGGTAAAGAACAGGCCATTTTCTATTTCTGTATCCTGTCTGAGAAGGAAGAGATATCACTTGACTATTTCCACGTAAATTTGTATTGTGTGTGTGTGATTATAAATGTGATGATCAGCTACTTTGAAGCACAGGTGCTTGGATGAGTTTTGTGACCTTGAACATGTTTCTTGCCCTCTAAATTTCCTCACCCATAAAGTGAGTACAGCAATCATCACCTGAGTGTGGTGTTCTGAAGAAGACTAAATGAAATTATATATGTAATGATTCTAGCAGATTGTAGGACATAATCAGTAGTTTAGGCTCACCACTATTCTCTCCAAACACATTCAAAATGGCTCTAAATATTGTATAAGTAGTCATCATGAGAATACAAACTGCTAAACTGGAAAGGGCACTGAGCCCAGAGTCATACCTGGGACTGTATGTTCAGAATATATGGTTATCCTATGGATAAAGGATCATCAATTTCAAAGAACTTTTGCTTGTCTGAATTAAGAATACTATGAGTCATTCTTTTTATTAGAAAGAAAATGATAAGCATTTTTTATGGTTGTACCTTATTGAAAATATAATCTAAATGTGCCACATAAATGTGAAAGAAAGAAATTTTCAGAGTTATTAATCCTGCAAAAAAGAAAAATATTCTTAACTTACTTTGTTCCTCATAATAATTATTATCCTTTGCAACTGATTTGAAATTTACTCATGGACAGCTTTTGCTTTCATGGGGCTGGAAGCACCATGAACACAGGGATTATGTCCATGTCGTTCACCACTGCAAAACCATGTCCACTACAGGTCCCAGTACATGGTAACACAGCCCAACATAAAAATATAAGGTAAGTGAGTAGAAAGATTCACTATAAGCCTTTTTCGAACAGTGATTCTGCCACCTATTGGCTTGGAGATTCTGGAAAGTTACTTAAACTCTCTGAGCCTCATTTCTCTTATCATTTTAATGGGGATATACCACCCATCCTGCTGCTGTAAGGATTCAATGTATAAAACACATGTCCTAGTGCAGCCACATAGTACGTGTTCAATAAATGTTACCTATTAGTATGACTTGTTTGGATAAATCAAATGGAAATCAAGGGAAGGAGATTTACAAAATATTTATATTAGCAGGAACTTTTCAGGAACAGACAGACAATACTGGACAATTGACTCAGAGTTTGGATTCTGACTTGCTGCTTTTTTACTAGTGACTCTTCAGTGGACTATTCATCAGACATAAATTACCTCAGACTTTAGTTGGACAGAGTAGGGGGCTCCGCAGTGATGGGGATCAATAGATGGGGGTGGCTGGAGGCTTTAGCGCTGAGCCGATTTAATGGGTCTTGGATAGAGGTGTATTAAAAGCTTTTAGGTGAAAGCTCCCTGTTGCTGCTTTTTGTACTTTGTCTAGTACCTTAATGAATGCTGCCTTAAAGAGTGCTTTATCTCTGTGTTATGAGCCCAGGTTTGACTGTTTGTGCTCTCAGAAGGATTTTAGCTGTCTCGGGATAAGATTTTATGAAAGGAAGAAAAACTCATATGGAAATATGATTTTTATGATGAGTACTAATCTGAAGAAATTAACAGCAATCACTGGTATTAAATCCCCAAATCAGAGATTTTAGATTGATTAAAAATACACACCATTCAGACAACAGAATCTCATACCAGATTTCTGATAGTACAATTATCTTTATATTATTGTAACATTTTAGGCTGAAGTATGGATTTGTTCTGTAGGATACTAAAAAGAGCTTTGGGATAACAACATAAAATCCTAGTAAAGTTCTGTGTTTTCTTCAAGGTCACTTATACGTTTTAAATCCCAAAGCTTAGCCTTTACAATCACCTAAGTGTTATATTGTTAAATATTGATTTGATTTTTAAATACGAGGGCAATATTGTACTAAGCCTATATGAACGTAACTTGCCTGACTTCCAGAGTGGTGTGTCATTCTAAAATAGCAGAGCAGAAGGCATTTCCTTTATATGTATCTAAACCTTCTACTGTCACATATACAGCACATAATTTGCTTCTTAAGGATTTTTCTCTCTTGTTTTAGATTTATTTTTCTGGATTGATTTTATGACTGTGTTTACATATGGAGCCAACACTTTAGCAGAGATCATTTAGAGCCCCTTTTGATACCCACTTAATGATGGAGCTTAGTAACGCTGGGAAAGGAAGTATAGTATTGAATGCATTGAAAATATTCCCATGTTTTCCTCTCTTGTGAGTTGTTTCAAAAAGCATAAACTGAAGGCCCGTTATCAGAAGCAACACAGCTAAATTCTTTGGTTGGGATGTATTATAGGGGGATAGCTTATGAAGATATTACTGATAAATTGAAATTCTTCTTAAACTCGGTCAAATAATTTGGTCTTATTAATAGCCTATACAAATGTAAATCTTATGCATACAGTTAACTATTGAATTTCAAACTATTATTTATCAAAAAAGATCAATTTCTAAAATATTTGATCTACTTTTTAGAATGTTACTACAGTGGTGCATTTTAATACAGTGATTAATTTCATTTTGTTTTTCAAATTATCACTATCCTATACAAAGTTGATTACAACATCATTATTGTAAAATTTTATTTACTCATTAACTTTATTTATACTGTTATTGAGTATTTATTATGAGCTCTGATTAAGACCATAAAAATGAATAAAACAGTGGCCGCTTTTGATACCTCACAGTCTTTGTGGTGTGGGAAAGGTCATTGAAATAGAGAGAATATTACCAGAGACTGATAAGAAGTTTGTATAGCTTCAAACTAGTTTACTGCTTTAAAAAATAGCATTTTTCATTTCTGTTTTCTGATTATGAACTCATATATTCATTTGAGGAATTCACATTGTTAGTATTTTTGTGTATAAACCATATTTTTTCACATAAAGTTATATTTGTAAATGTTTTACATATTTGGGTCCATACTGCTTAGTGCCTGCTTTTTTTTTGTTTAACTACTCTACCATAAATAGTTTCCCATGTCAGTGTTTATTCTGCTATAATTTCATTTTTAATAACCACTCATTCCTCCATTATTCAGATGTAAATAATCAGATGTAAAAATTATTTATCTTCCTCCATAATTTATTTGACCAGTTCTTCGCAATTGTTTATCTGAGGATTTTTTTAATGCTATCATAAATAATATTCCAATGAAAATTTTATAGATAAATTTGATTATTTCCTTAAGAAAAGAATACTAGAAATAAAAATACTGAAAGAGATGGTTATAAGTATATTCATATTTTATGCATTCTATATATAGTCAAATGTTCTTTAGAAATTGTGCTGTATATAAGGGTGCCCAGGTTCTTCACGCTTTACCATGCTTCTTAGTCTTTTCTATTTTTGAAGAGTAAACAAATAACATTTTATTTTGTCTTTATTTGGTTAACAATGAGATTTAATTTTCCATTTTTATCAGTCATTTGTACTGTTCACTAGTGAGTTACCAGTAATGCTCTTTACCTATGTCTTTATTTAATTTGTAAGGTCTCAGACTTCTATTTGATGAAATAGTTGACTATCATAGCTTTGCAGACCTTCCACCTGTATATTCAGGATTAAATAAATAAATAAGTAAATAAATTAAATGGCTGAACCTATCGAGCATGCAAGATAGGAAAACCCCACACACCAGAAGCATAGGGGTAGGTGAAAGGTAGAGCAGTGGTCATGCCAGCTGATGATGTTGCAGGCCACATGTGATGGAGATGGTGTAAGGATACAGTATTGCCCCCTAGCTTGACTTCCAACTACCATGGAAAGGCAGGCTGTGAATGGCTATAATTGAGCTAGCCGCTGTTTTTACTCTGGGTGGCATAAAACATCTCCAATGAGAATTCAAAATCTAAGGCCTGTGCCTCTGATTAATTGCAGTCCAATTTTACACTATTCATGTATTCCAAGAAACCCCATACTGAGAAATAAACATAGAAATTGGTCTCTGGTCATTGAAACATCTCTGGTGTCTGTTGGAAACAAAAGCAAAGCTCTCTGGAGAGATACTTCAAAAACTGAGATGCATGGAATTCCCATTATAACATGCTTTGCACAAGATAAGGTAATAGCAAAAAAATTACAAAACATGAGACGAGAAAAATTCACGATGAATAAGATTTAGACAAACAAGAGAATTAACTAACACCTGCAAAACTTGAGAAAATAGAGCAATACTATTAAAGAGACACTATATAGAATAAATAGGTGTATTTAAAATTAATAATGTAGGGACTTCCCTGGTGGTCCAGTGGTAAAGAATCCGCCTTACAATGCAGAGGACATGGGTTCGATCCCTGGTCAGGGAACTAAGATCCCACATGCCGCAGGGCAACTAAGCCCGAGTGCCACAACTACTGAGTTCGCGCGCCTCAACGAGAGAGCACACATGCCGCAAACTACAGAGCCCACGCGCCCTGGAGCCTGTGCACCACAACTAGAGAGAGGAAATCCCTCATGCCGCGGTGGAAGATCCCACATGCCTCAACGAAGATCCCACATGCCGCAACTAAGACCCGATGCAGCCAAAAATAAATAAAATAAATAATAAATAAATCTTAAAAAAATAAAATTAATAATGTAAAAAAATTATAGAAAATAAGAGAATAGGACACATTAAAAACAAACAAATGCAGTTTTGAAAAGTTACGAAGTAACAAGTTCTAAAAATAGAAAAACATAGTCATTGAAATTTAAAACTTAATGGGTGATTTAAAAAGCAAATTAGACATCCCCAAAGTATGAGAGAATAAGTCAACTGGAAGAGAAATATAGGGGGAAAAACATAATGTAGCACAGAAAGACAAAGAAATAGGGAGTATGAAAGAGTGCTTTCAACATGTGTTAATAAGATTCCAGAGGAAGTAAAAAGAATGGCTCAGAATTTTCCAGACTTGACAAAAGCCATATATCTCCAAGCCTGAGATGCACAATTTACAGGAATAATAATAATAATAATAATAATAATAATAATAGATAGTAATTCATACCTAGATATCACAATAAAGTGAATAATATCAATGAAAAGAGAAATTTTTATAACATTCAGAAAAATGTAAGTTAATTACAAAGGCCCAATTATTAGACTAAAAATAGACCTTCAACTTCAACCACAGAAGACGGAAAACAGTGGTGTTACAGCTTCAAAGTGCTAAAGTGTAAAAAAAAAAAAAAAACCGTCAACATAGAAGCATAAAATTAAATAATCTATCCTTTAAGAATAAACTCAAACTAAAATTTCTCAACACTGCATTAATAAAGAGAAACATAGATAAATATATAAGTAAGTATTTGTAGTGATAGTGGGCATCCTTCTTGTATTACCAGCTTCTTTTTACATTGAAGTCAGCTATTGATCTGAAATATATATTATTATTATACTGAGAAATTAATATTCAATTCATAGTTTATGAAAATACTTTTGATCAGACAGGAATAAATAAATTAAAATTTCTGATTGTCACTCACATTTTCTGGTTTTGATTTCTAAGATATGGCCAATCAACCTGCTCTGCCTCACTCTCCGAATCCCAACTTAAACTTGAAATGTTTTCTTTTCTCTGTTCTTTAACAAATCAGATATTATAAATAGGTGTGCTTTCTCAGTGCTGAAACAGTTTAAGTTCATCAACTTGAGAAATATTTGGTTTGTTTTTGATGCACATTCTTATTAACTCCTTTGACTGTCAGGTACAAAAAAAAAAATGTCATGTATTTAAATGAAAAAGAAATTAAGGGTTTGGGGAAATCACTGTTTTAGCAACTTTTTATTAATATTTAATATGTGTTATACACTATACTAGGAACTATGAGGAGCTCACAGGTAAAACATTAAATTATTAAATGGTAGTGAAAATTTCAGGCTTACTTTGGCATTATAATCAAAAAATAATCAGGAGAAAAAAAGCCAACAGATCAGGTGCACTGAACTGGACTGAAAATATACTTAGATTTCCTAAAAAATATGTTTCCTTTATATACTACACTTTGATTATAAAGGTCTTGTTCCTTATCCACAGAAAAACAGCAGAGATAATAATTCCAAATATGGCATTAAATGTTTACTATTTTCTAGAACAAAAAGAATAGTACATGAAAATTTTATATAGTGAATTATATATCTCCTGCTATTAAGTCAGTGTCCTGATTTATAAATGTGTCGTTGCTGCTTTTCTGTATAATAATGCATTCCTGACTTTCTTTGCTTGATTGGTTGATCATTGTTAAAATAGTCCAAGAGGACTAAACTGTGATAGATGGTCTGGAGAGACTGGTCACTCTCTATGTCATGTCATCCAGTAGCATGATTGGGATATCTCCTCTCTCACACACACACACAAACAGTTCCTTATGAAAGAATACATTTCCAAGTAAGATATTGAATTAGAATAATAGAATTGTAGAATTATAAGCCATAATAATGGTCATCATATCCAACTCCTTCATTTTGAAGATATGGACACAGAGGTTCAAGAAGGTTAAGTAATATCCCTAGGGCAATACAGATACATAGAAGCTTCCCTGGAACTGAAATATCCCCCTGAGTGCCTGTCCAGTACTGTTTCCACCACAACACACTGCAGAATTGTGGAGGCAGGCTGCCAGATTTTACAATTTAAATTATGACTCAGAAAAGAGGGAAATAAGTTTATTTATTGTTTTAGTTTTCTAAGTCTCCTTATCTAACATACTCCATCCTGGTGAAAGCTATATAAAGTAAGGTTAGGCAAATTACCAAAGAAAATCTCCACGCCACTCAAATTTTGTGAAGTGAGAATTTATCTCAGACTTGAATCTACTGAAAGCCCCCTATTTAACAGATGCTTTAAATTTATATTGAAAGTTTGGAAAGAGAGAAAGGATTAAAGAGGAGAGAAGGAAGGCAGGAAGGGAGGGCGAGAAGGAGAAAAGAAGAGAAAACAAATCTAGCATTGGAAGCATAATCAGGAGATGGATATTAGATACAGTATTGCATGTCTAGAAATTACTAGAAATTTACCTACTGTAAGGGGGCTGTATCAGACTATATTTACCTTAAAATCCATATTTTAATAATTATGAATTGTTTTTAAATTTTACTTGTAATTTCAATGTGTCCTCTTTTATTAGGGGCCACCAATCTATTTTCATTCTTCTAATACTCATCTAAATATTTTCCCACTCTCAATTTCCAATTGAGTTTGGGTAATTTGTTTTTCCTGTTATTAATTTTTATTTCAAATAAATTTTATTTGTCCTGATCTTGGCCACTTGTTTCAAAAGTATTCATGCATTATTAAAATATTTTGGATTTTTAGAGAAACCTACCAGCATTTATTTATGTAAATGAATCTTGAGTGTTCATTTTGGGTGAGTGGTCTGTTATGAATTCTAGTTATACTCCTTGCTCATGCACAGATTTTTGTAATAGCTTCAAAGGTGAAAATATTCCTTTCTATTTTTATGATGAATTTTGTAACAGACACTGCTACATTTCCCTCTATAAACTTCTTTCTGTTATTTTCTATAGAATCTTAGCTGGAGAAGTATCAGCTGGAAGCATATGGGATTTCCCTTATGTAGGGTGAATCTGAAAAGGGAGCCTCACGAGTGCAGATAATTTTATCTGTTTTCTTTACTGTTGTATGGCCAGAACCTGCAATAAGTTCTAACACATAGTGGGTGCTTAAGAAATGTTTGATGAGTTAATGAAAGAGAACACATGCCTGTGTGTGTGCCCCCTTTTGCCTCCTTTCTTCTTCTGAATGCTTGGAACGTGAATGTGATGCTAAAGTCCATCCTGAGCCATGGATACTTGGCGACAGAATGGCAAGTTGAAAGAAGCATGAATCTTAGAGCCACGGAATGGCTCTCCATGGCCTCCTTCCAACTTTGGATGAGAGAGAAATATAGTTCTCTCTTTTTAAGAGATTAAGGTCATTGCTATATGGAGATTTCTGTTACAGGTGAACCTCATACATATCAATGAAGCTTTACTTTTTAAAAAACAGTAGAAAGTAATCAGTCAAATTTGATGGAAAAGTCTTATGAATCTGAGGTAATAGAGTTTATTTTTTGTCAAAAATAAGTTTGATAAACACTTGATAAACCTTGTCAATTTTGTATTTTCAAAATACAAAAACATTTTTGTTTCACCAAAAATGGTGAAACATGAAAGTCCTAATCAGGACATAATCTCATATCAACAATGAGGAACTATGTATTGAAACTGAAGTAAAAGAAACTTTGGGAAGAATTAAGTAGAAAGAAGCTAATATATCACGTTAAGCACTGTATTTTGATATTTAATGTGTGTGTATGTACACTTTAGGTGTGTAAAATTTAAAAATTCTCCATATTCAAATAGAATAAATTATATTTTATTTGTATGTATTATATATATTTGTACTCGAATAGCTACGTATTGTAGCTCTATTTGAAAAAATTAAGTAAAGGATACTCATAATATTTAAGCAACAAGCTTAAAGTCATTTGGGTGGTAAGAGGCAAATTCAGATTCTGACCTGTAGCTGCAGAACTGTGTTCTTTCTTATTCATGCTAAGAGTTTGTGATAAGCAGTGAAAGAAAGACATCTAGTCTATCCAAGCCGTATCTCCACCTTGGAAACATAACATATCAGACATATCAGATTAGATTACAGTTATTAATCTCTGGGTATAAAATTTATATAATTCTAATTCAATATATTTCATTGATAACATAAGGGCATTATTAGCTTAATGGTGAAACATTTCATATAAAGAAAAAAGTCATTCACATTATCAGACCTAAACACATTTTATTGATGGCCAGCAGATTCCAGAATGAGTATATGAATGAATGAATGAATGAATGAATAAATAAATAACTTTCCAGCAAGTAGTTCACTGAGAACCAGCATGGCTTAACTAAAGAAGTAAAAACAATTTGTATTAGACTCAACAAATTTCTGTTGGCTACAATGACTAAATTTGTAGATAGAAAAACTTTGTAGATACATAGTATCTGGATTTCATCAAGTCACTGATCAAGTTTGTGGAAAAGAATGAATGATAACAATGGAATAATAGTATAGAATGAATGGGTTCAAACATGGTAAATGGACTATATCCAAACAATTGAGTAACATGATGTAACTCAGAGCCAATACCCTTGCTTTGTAGTCACATTCTATATACACTTTCACGTTGTTCCAATTAGTACAGAAAATAAATAAATTACCTTAGACAAGTGATGTTACAAGCTTCATAATGTGAGTTCAGGCCATAGGTAGAGATGATTTTGTTCTCTAAATCATTTTATATTGTCAACCTCAGTGTGATAAATAAATAATATTTTACAGCAAGTGTCTTCTGAAACTCAACTTGAATTAAGAAGAAATAACATTTTCTGAAAGTTATTAAATGGTAAGATTGTCAAAAAGCAGATTGGGATTCTTTCCTCCTTGCAGATTTCAGTCTTTTCAAAGGTGCAGATAGTGTGGTCGCTGACATTAAGCACTGGGGACCTGATACTGTGCACACAATTTTCCTCTTGAATGTCTTGCTAAGGAAACATGTGGAGCAGGTGTACAGGTTGGAAATCATATGAGCTTTTCCTAATTGCTAAAGCTGGTGGATAGCATGTTTATGTAGGTGCTGAAAGAGGGTTGGACCATTGCAGACTGATCAATCTTGCTCAATCTGCTACTTAGTGACAGTCAGAGCAACACCAGAGATCTTGAATATTGCCAGCATTGTATAGCGCAGGACAGACAATTGTCACAGTATTTCCAGCTGTCACTGAGAAACTAAGCCAGATTTAGGGATAAACGATCACAATCATTATAGTCATAGTTATTCCGGCCCCTTCATTATTAGTTCTGGATATGGCATGTTTATCTCTTAAATTAAGAATGATTTGTTCCCATGTAGTGCCTATCACTTGAGAATTTTCAACGTGCTTCATGAGCACTGGGCTGAGTTTATATCTAGCCCGGAACTTCTGCCAGAGCTCTTCTGAATCCCTCTGGAGCTCTTCTGTGTGTGCTACTATTTCCTTAATGGCACTTCTCACTCAGATCATCTCTGTGGGGATGACAAAGAATTCTGCTGAGATTTGGAGGAAAATGTGAATTTGAATTTGGAGCACTAGCTCTTTAATCCTTCCAGCCCTCTTTGAAATAAAGAAGTGATGAGAATTACTGCATCCATTTTCTAGACTGGATTTCAATGTGTTGCCATTGAAACCATCTCTGCAGAGGTGACTTGCAGGCCTTCGGCTGTCCTCCACCATATGCTGCCTCCCTGATATAAATTGAAGTGGGAAGAGAACAGAGAGATTTGGATCCCAGAGCTTGTTTCCATAAAATTAAGTAACATTTGATTTTTAGGCATTTAAAATGAATGACAGTTTCTTCTTTGTAAGATATGGGTACCACACAAAATAGTTTGAAAATAATTGTTTGAACTCTATCCATTTAACCTATTACTGTAGGGTTGTTTTATACATATATATGTATATATGTGTGTATATATATATATATATATATATATATATATATATATATATATATATATATACACACATATATACATATATATATAAAATTTATTTTGACCCTCATTTTTTTACTTTTGAGAAAATTTGTAAGTATTACCTCTACTTTATACTCAGATAAATATTAAATTATTATTTCATAGCCATATTCCTCAACAAACATTGTTGAAACAACTGCATGCAACATACTGTACTAGGGATTGTGCATTCGGTGAATAAGTGTAGGCAAAAGTGATTAGTTTGTGTATTTTGGAAGCCAAAGTATACTTTAAAATAATGCTTTATACGCCATCTCAAAAATGCATCATAAATAAGTTGAGGTTTATATTTCACATACTTTTTTATCCTTGAAAAAGTTTCATATATATCTTCCCAACATAAATACACACGCACACACACAGACACACACACACAGAAAGTTAAAGGGAAGAAAAAAGCATTCTTGGAACTCTAGAGATAATCAGCATCAAAATCCTGACATTTTTCCCATTCTTTTCTTGTGTTATAAACATACCACTTCTGTCAGTTATTGCTAGATATTTTTTCAAATGCAGACTTATCCTTCTACCAAAATGGAAATGCCATTAAAAAAACTTTAGTTTTTTAAACATCAGTGTGATGGATTTTTAAATGTTTGTTCATCAATAATATCCCATCACTGGGACTGCACTGAAAAAGCAAAAAATTCTATTTGTTTTTTGGGAGTGCTGGATGCTATAATGGCCCAATGGCTAATTGCTCTATAAAACCCAGAGGCAGTATTCCTTACACACCACATTCTCAGAATGCAGAATTTGATTAATTCATGCTGGATGGTAGACTATCATAAGGCATGACATTTCATCCAGACAAATGAAAACTGGTTGAAAAAAAACTGTGTGCAAAAGCGTTGAAAAACAAGAACTGGAAGGGTCAAAGGGCAATGGGAAAAAAGCTATTTGACAGTTAGCTCATATTTACCTTATAAATTTTTTAATAATGGTTGATGCATTTTAATCTCTGACTGTCTTACACTACAAAGTGTAAGTCAATGTATAAGCTAATTGCAGCAAGCAAAAGTGGTATTTAATGCACTGGACACTTTCACTATCAAAGTGTTGTATCTCTAATTAGTGTTTGTACCTGATGTGACAGCAGTTTATAGAGCACCAAAATAGTTCCTAATTTGTCAAGTGGGTCTGAAGCTGATGGCAGCTTTCTGATCATCTCCCTCGCCGCAGGACCTGAAAGCACCTTCAAAAAGCTTTCTCTCATTGATCTTTAGTCAGATGCTGACCGAAAAGCAGACAGCCCTGCCAGAAAGAAGATAGATAGGTGCTGCACTAGCATGAAAAACACCGCACCCTTAATGAAAAAGGTTCCTGCTTATAACTCATGTGTGTGTACAAACACATCCACACAGGGGGTTTCAATGGGGATAGCAATCCTGGAAATTAAGGGGAATGCATTTGCTATCTATTTTTTCATTCTTCTCACAAAGAATTGCCCACCATGAATGTCTGGAAGGCACTAAGCAGGCTGTTTGTTAGTTCCCACATAGTTTCTTTTTTGTCTGTCACCAAGGTGGAATGTTTTAATGATTAGCTTATAATTTTTAGAAAGTCAGTGAGCTAATGCAGCTACATAAGATAAATACCAAGTTGTGGTGCTGTTCTAAGCATAAACAAAGGATTATCTGATATAAATTTTGAACTTGTTATAAGAACATATATTCTACAAATTAAAATCTCATCTTGTGTTTTGTAACAATCCCCCCCCCCACAACGCTGTCCTTCTGATGCTAAGGGATGATGTTGCCCATAATAGTCTATCAATGATATATTTGTATTTTGGAATGGTTTATATAATATGAAAAATATCCAAGAAAAGTTACAGTATGCATTTGTCAAATACTTTTTAATTTGTCAGGCTAACAGAATGTATTACTAAAGATAACACGATGATTATCCCACCCACATCACATCTCAGCATCAGAGTCCTGGGGGCACTACACCAGGGAAACCATTTAGCAACTTGAAAAGGGCACACTTTCAGCATTTATGGGGACCAGTTCATTGAAAAATGCAATCACCCCGTCCTTAAGGAGAGAATGGGTTGTGATTAGCAAGTTCAACCACCCAATTTTGTCCCTTACTAACCTTGGTGCTCAAGGTTTATTTCTTATAAATTGATTCTGAGAATCACAAGTAGCTTTTCTCTGTTAACTCCCAATCATTTCCAAGTGAATTGTAGTTTGAGATAAATTATGGGGGAAGACTGCATACAATTTAGCTGACTAAAACAGGGGAGATTCAAGCTCAACATGACAAAAATCATAATCTCTCTTCCCATTCCCCATTCTTATTACCTTCCTGTGTTTCATAGATTGGGAGAGGGTCCATTCTCTTACAAAAATCAGAAACCTGGGAGCATTTTTTGGCTTGTATTTTCCTCACCTATATTCCCCTTATCAAGCCATACCCAATCCTTCTCCAAGTCTTAGATTTATCAGTTATTAGTTCTCAAATCTATCTACTACTCTCCATTGACACCAGCCTAATTTACCATCATCTGTAACTGATACTGCAAGGACCTCTTTTTTTGTTTGTTTTTTTTTTTAAACATCTTTATTGGAGTATAATTGCTTTACAATGGTGTGTTAGTTTCTGCTTTATAACAAAGTGAATCAGTTATACATATACATATGTTCCCATATCTCTTCCCTCTTGCATCTCCCTCCCTCCCACCCTCCCTATCCCACCCCTCTAGGTGGTCACAAAGCACCGAGCTGATCTCCCTGTGCTATGCGGTTGCTTCCCACTAGCTATCTATTTTACATTTGGTAGTGTATATATGTCTATGCCACTCTCTCACCCTGTCACATCTTACCCCTCCCCCTCCCCATATCCTCAAGTCCATTCTCTAGTAGGTCTGTGTCTTTATTCCCGTCTTGCCACTAGGTTCTTCATGACCTTTATTTTCCCTTAGATTCCACATATATGTGTTAGCATACTGTATTTGTTTTTCTCTTTCTGACTTACTTCACTCTGTATGACACACTCTAACTCCATCCACCTCACTACAAATACCTCCATTTCATTTCTTTTTATGGCTGAGTAATATTCCATTGTATATATGTGCCACATCTTCTTTATCCATTCATCCAATGATGGACACTTAGGTTGCTCCCATGTCTTGGCTATTGTAAATAGAGCTGCAATGAACATTTTGCTACATGACTCTTTGAATTATGGTTTTCTCAGGGTATATGCTCAGTAGAGGGATTGCTGGGTCGTATGGTAGTTCTATTTTTAGTTTTTAAAGGAACCTCCATACTGTTCTCCATAGTGGCTGTATCAATTTACATTCCCACCAACAGTGCAAGAGTGTTCCCTTTTCTCCACACCCCCTCCAGCATTTATTGTTTGTAGATTTTTTGATGATGGCCATTCTGACTGGTTTGAGATGATATCTCATTGTAGTTTTGATTTGCATTTCTCTAATGATTAGTGATGTTGAGCATTCTTTCATGTGTCTGTTGGCAATCTGTATATCTTCATTGGAGAAATGTCTATTTAGGTCTCCTGCCCATTTTTGGATTGGGTTGTTTGCTTTTTGTTATTGAGCTGCATGAGCTGCTTGTAAATCTTGGAGATTAATCCTTTGTCAGTTGCTTCATTTGCAAATATTTTCTCCCATTCTGAGGGTTGTCTTTTGGTCTTGTTTATGGTTTCCTTTGCTGTGCAAAAGCTTTTAAGTTTCATTTGGTCCCATTTGTTTATTTGTGTTTTTATTTCCTTTTCTCTAGGAGCTGGGTCCAAAAGGATCTTGCTGTGATTTATGTCATAGAGTGTTCTGCCTATGTTTTCCTCTAAGAGTTTGATAGTGTCTGGCCTTACACTTAGGTCTTTAATCCATTTTGAGTTTATTTTTGTGTATGGTGTCAGGGAGTGTTCTAATTTCATACTTTTACATGTACCTGTCCAGTTTTCCCAGCACCACTTATTGAAGAGGCTGTTTTTTCTCCACTGTATATGCTTGCCTCCTTTATCAAAGATAAGGTGACCATATGTGCATGGGTTTATCTCTGGGCTTTCTATCCTGTTCCATTGATCTATATTTCTGTTTTTGTGCCAGTACCAAACTGTCCTGATTACTGTAGCTTTGTAATATAGTCTGAAGTCAGGGAGCCTGATTCCTCCAGCTCCATTTTTCGTTCTCAAGATTGCTTTGGCTATTCGGGGTCTTTTGTGTTTCCATACAAATTGTGAAATTTTTTGTTCTAGTTCTGTGAAAAATGCCAGTGGTAGTTTGATAGGGATTGCATTGAATCTGTAGATTGCTTTGGATAGTAGAGTCATTTTCACAATGCTGATTCTTCCAATCCAAGAACATGGTATATCTCTCCATCTATTTGTATCATCTTTAATTTCTTTCATCAGTGTCTTATAATTTTCTGCATACAGGTCTTTTGTCTCCTTAGGTAGGTTTATTCCTAGATATTTTATTCTTTTTGTTGCAATGGTAAACAGGAGTGTTTTCTTAATTTCACTTTCAGATTTTTCGTCATTAGTGTATAGAAATGCAAGAGATTTCTGTGCATTAATTTTGTATCCTGCTACTTTACCAAATGCATTGATTAGCTCTAGTAGTTTTCTGGTAGCATCTTTAGGATTCTGTATGTATAGTATCATGTCATCTGCAAACAGTGACAGCTTTGCTTCTTCTTTTCCGATTTGGATTCCTTTTATTTCTTTGTCTTCTCTGATTGCTGTGGCTAACACTTCCAAAACTATGTTGAATAATAGTGGTGAGAGTGGGCAACCTTGTCTTGTTCCTGGTCTTAGTGGAAATGGTTTCAGTTTTTCACCATTGAGGACAATGTTAGCTGCGGGTTTGTCATATATGGCCTTTATTATGTTGAGGAAAGTTCCCTCTATGCCTACTTTCTGCAGGGCCTTTATCATAAATGGGTGTTGAATTTTGTCGAAAGCTTTTTCTGCATCTATTGAGATGATCATATGGTTTTTCTCCTTCAATTTGTTAATATGATGTATCACGTTGATTGATTTGCGTATATTGAAGAATCCTTGCATTCCTGGGATAAACCCCACTTGATCATGGTGTATGACCCTTTTAATGTGCTGTTGGATTCTGTTTGCTAGTATTTTGTTGAGGATTTTTGTATCTATGTTCATCAGTGATATTGGCCTGTAGTTTTCTTTCTTTGTGACATCTTTGTCTGGTTTTGGTATCAGGGTGATGGTGGCCTCATAGAATGAGTTTGGGAGTGTTCCTCCCTCTGCAATATTTTGGAAGAGTTTGAGAAGGATAGGTGTTAGCTCTTCTCTAAATGTTTGATAGAATTCACCTGTGAAGCCATCTGGTCCTGGGCTTTTGTTTGTTGGAAGATTTTTAATCACAGTTTCAATTTCAGTGTTTGTGATTGGTCTGTTCATATTTTCTATTTCTTCCTGGTTCAGTCTCGGCAGTTTGTGCATTTCTAAGAATCTGTCCATTTCTTCCAGGTTGTCCATTTTATTGGCATAGAGTTGCTTGTAGTAATCTCTCATGATCGTTTGTATTTCTCCAGTGTCAGTGGTTACTTCTCCTTTTTCATTTCTAATTCTATTGATTTGAGTCTTCTCCCTTTTTTTCTTGATGAGTCTTGCTAATGGTTTATCAATTTTGTTTATCTTCTCAAAGAACCAGCTTTTAGTTTTATTGATCTTTGCTATTGTCTCCTTCATTTCTTTTTCATTTATTTCTGATCTGATCTTTATGATTTCTTTCCTTCTGCTGGCTTTGGGGTTTTTTTGTTCTTCTTTCTCTAATTGCTTTAGGTGAAAGGTTAGGTTGTTTTTTCGAGATGTTTCCTGTTTCTTGAGGTAGGCTTGTATTGCTATAAACTTCCCTCTTAGCACTGCTTTTGCTGCATCCCATAGGTTTTGGGTGGTCGTGTCTCCATTGTCATTTGTTTCTAGGTATTTTTTGATTTCCCCTTTGATTTCTTCAGTGATCACTTCGTTATTAAGTAGTGTATTGTGTAGCCTCCATGTGTTTGTATTTTTTACAGATCTTTTCCTGTAATTGATATCTAGTCTCATAGCGTTGTGGTCGGAAAAGATACTTGATACGATTTCAATTTTCTTAAATTTACCAAGGCTTGATTTGTTACCCAAGATATGATCTATCCTGGAGAATGTTCCATGAGCACTTGAGAAAAATGTGTATTCTGTTGTTTTTGGGTGGAATGTCCTATAAATATCAATTAAGTCGATCTTGTTTAATGTATCATTTAAAGCTTGTGTTTCCTTATTTATTTTCATTTTGGATGATCTGTCCATTGGTGAAAGTGGGGTGTTAAAGTCCCCTACTATGATTGTGTTGCTGTCGATTTCCCCTTTTATGGCTGTTAGTATTTGCCTTATGTATTGAGGTGCTCCTATGTTGGGTGCATAAATATTTACAATTGTTATACCTTCCTCTTGGATCGATCCCTTGATCATTATATAGTGTCCTTCTTTGTCTCTTGTAATAGTCTTTATTTTAAAGTCTATTTTGTCTGATATGAGAATTGCTACTCCAGCTTTCTTTTGATTTCCATTTGCATGGAATATCTTTTTCCATCCCCTCACTTTCAGTCTGTATGTGTCTCTAGGTCTGAAGTAGGTCTCTTGTAGACAGCATATGGGTCTTGTTTTTGTATCCATTCAGCCAGTCTGTGTCTTTTGGTGGGAGCATTTAATCCATTTACATTCAAGGTAATTATCGATATGTATGTTCCTATTCCCATTTTCTTAAATGTTTTGGGTTTGTTATTGTAGGTGTTTTCCTTCTCTTGTGTTTCTTGCCTAGAGAAGTTCCTTTAGCATTTGTTGTAAAGCTGGTTTGGTGGTGCTGAACTCTCTCAGCTTTTGCTTGTCTGTAAAGGTTTTAATTTCTCCATCAAATCTGAATGAGATCCTTGCTGGGTAGAGTAATCTTGGTTGTAGGTTTTTCTCCTTCATCACTTTAAATATGTCCTGCCACTCCATTCTGGATTGCAGAATTTCTGCTGAAAGATCAGCTGTTAACCTTATGGGGATTCCCTTGTGTGTTTTTTGTTGTTTTTCCCTTGCTGCTTTTAATATGTTTTCTTTATATTTAATTTTTGATTGTTTGATTAATATGTGTCTTGGCATGTTTCTCCTTGGGTTTATCCTGTATGGGACTCTCTGTGCTTCCAGGATTTGATTAACCATTTCCTTTCCCATATTAGGGAAGTTTTCAACTATAATCTCTTCAAATATTTTCTCAGTCCCTTTCTTTTTCTCTTCTTCTTCTGGGACCCCTATAATTCGAATGTTGGTGCGTTTAATGTTGTCCCAGAGGTCTCTGAGACTGTCCTCAGTTCTTTTCATTCTTTTTTCTTTATTCTGCTCTGCAGTAGTTATTTCCACCATTTTATCTTCCAGGTCACTTATCCGTTCTTCTGCCTCAGTTATTCTGCTATTGATCCCATCTAGATTATTTTTAATTTCATTTATTGTGTTTTTCATCGTTGCTTGGTTCCTCTTTAGTTATTCTACGTCCTTGTTAAATGTTTCTTGCATTTTGTGTATTCTATTTCCAAGATTTTGGATCATCCTTACTATCATTATTCTGAATTATTTTTCAGGTAGACTACCTATTTCCTCCTCATTTGTTAGGTCTGGTGTGTTTTGACCCTGCTCCTTCATCTGCTGTGTGTTTTTCTGTCTTCTCATTTTGCTTATCTTACTGTGTTTGGGGTCTCCTTTTCACAGGCTGCAGGTTCGTAGTTCCCGTTGTTTTTGGTGTCTGCCCCTAGTGGCTAAGGTTGGTTCAGTGGGTTGTGTAGGCTTCCTGGTGGCGGGGACTAGTGCCTGTGTTCTGGTGGATGAGGCTGGATCTTTTCTTTCTGGTGGGCAGGTCCACATCTGGTGGTGTGTTTTGGGGTGTCTGTGGTCTTATGATTTTAGGCAGCCTCTCTGCTAATGGGTGGGGTTGTGTTCCTGTCTTGCTAGTTGTTTGGCATAGGGTGTCCAGCACTGTAGCTTGCTGGTCGTTGAGTGGAGCTGGGTCTTAGCACTGAGGTGGAGATCTCTGGGAGATTTTCACTGTTTGATATTACGTGGAGCTGGGAGGTAGCTTGTGGATCAGTGTCCTGAACTTGGCTCTGCCACCTCAGAGGCCCAGCCCTGATGCCTGGCTGGATCACCAAGAGCCTGTCATCCACACAGCTCAGAATAAAAGTGAGAAAAAAAAGAAAGAAAGAAGAAGACAGAATAAAATAAAATAAAATGAAATAGAGAAAAATAAAATAAAGTTATTAAAATAAAAAATAATTATTAAAAACAATTTTTTAAAGTAGTAAAAAAAAAAAGAAAGAAAGAAAGAAGAGAGCAACCAAACCAGAAAACAAATCCACCAGTGATAACAAGCTCTGAAAGCTATACAAAAAATAATAATAAAAAAAAGGACAAACAGAACCCTAGGACAAATGGTAAAAGCAAAGCTATATACAGACAAAATCTCATACAGAAGCATATGCATATACACTCACAAAAAGAGAAAAAAGGAAAAATATATATATATATCGTTGCTCCCAAAGTCCACCTCCTCAATTTGGGATGATTCGTTGTCTATTCAGGTATTCCACAGATGCAGGGTACATCAAGTTGATTGTGGAGATTTAATCCACTGCTGAGGCTGCTGGGAGAGATTTCCCTTTCTCTTCATTGTTCGCACAGCTCCCGGGGTTCAGCTTTGGATTTGGCCCCGCCTCTTTGTGTCAGTTGCCTGAGGGCGTCTGTTCTTCGCTCAGACAGGATGGGGTTAAAGGAGCAGTTTATTCGGGGGCTCTGGCTCACTCAGGCCGGGGGGAGGGAGGGGTACGGAGGAGGCGGGGGCGAGCCTGTGGCGGCAGAGGCCAGTATGACGTTGCACCAGCCTGAGGCACGCCGTGCGTTCTCCCGGGGAAGTTGTCCCCGGATCACGGGAGCCTGGCCGTGGCAGGCTGCACCGGCTCCCGGGAGGGGAGGTGTGGAGAGTGACCTGTGCTCGCACACAGGCTTCTTGGTGGCTGCAGCAGCAGCCTTAGCGTCTCATGACCATCTCTGCGGTCCGCGCTGATAGCCGCGGCTCGCACCCGTCTCTGGAGCTTTTTAAAGCGGCGCTCTTAGTCCCCTCTCCTCGTGCACCAGGAAACAAAGAGGCAAGAAAAAGTCTCTTGCCTCTTCGGCAGCTCCAGACTTTTTCCGGGACTCCCTCCCGTCTAGCTGTGATGCGCTAACCCCTTCAGGCTGTGTTCATGCAGCCAACCCCAGTCCTCTCCCTGCGATCCGACCGAAGCCCGAGCCTCAGCTCCCAGCCCCCGCCCGCCCTGGCGGGTGAGCAGACAAGCCTCTGGGGCTGGTGAGTGCTGGTCGGCACCGATCCTCCGTGCGGGAATCTCTCCGCTTTGCCCTCCGCACCCCTGTGGCTGCGCTCTCCTCTGTGGCTCTGAAGCTTCCCCCCTCTGCCACCCACAGTCTCCGCCCGCAAAGGGGCTCCTAGTGTGTGGAAACCTTTCCTCCTTCACAGCTCCCTCCCACTGGTGCAGGTCCCGTCCCTATTCTTTTGTCTCTGTTATTTCTTTTTTCTTTTGCCCTACCCAGGTATGTGGGGAGTTTCTTGCCTTTTGGGAGGTCTGAGGTCTTCTGCCAGCGTTCAGTAGGTGTTCTGTAGGAGTTGTTCCACATGTACATGTATTTCTGATGTATTTGTGGGGAGGAAGGTGATCTCCACGTCTTACTCTTCCACCATCTTGAAGCTCCTCTCCAGTTTCATCGTTTTCATCATTTTTAGACCTAGATGGTGCAGCTGCAGGTTAAGAAAGCATGTCTTCTAATCTTTCTTTTAAAGTCAATGATCCATCCTAAAATATAATAAAAATATATTATAAATAATCTTATTTTATTTTAGAATAACATGGTATTTAACTAGAAAATAATATTTTTGGAAAAAATCAACAATTTAGAAAAGTTTTCAAAATTAAAAACATATTGTAAAACGATGAAAGTATTCTTAGTTCTATGTTTGTTTCTGCACAGGTACAAGGAAAACTTTAGGATTTCAAAATAGTAATTTGTTGAAAGATAATGAAGTTACAAAATTATAGCAAGTATAACCAAAAATAGCTAGTAACAGCACAGTAGAAATACTGATATCAAACTGAGTTAATCTCTGAAAATGCACATATTTATACCTTAAGAAAACACAAAAATACATATAGCCGTCAGAGAAATGACACTATAGTCTATGTAGACTCTGAAAATCTCCACCATACACTGTGAGAGAAAGGATGTGTAAAAGGCAAATATATACAATGGAATATTACTCAGACATAAAAAGAAAGGAAATTGAGTTATTTGTAGTGAGGTGGATGGACCTAGAGACTGTCAGACAGAGTGAAGTAAGTCAGAAAGAGAAAAACAAATACCGTATGCTACCACATATATATGGAATCTAAAAAAAAAAAAAAAGGTTCTGAAAAACCTAGGGGCAGGACAGGAATAAAGATGCAAACGTAGGACACGGGAAGGGGTAAGGGTAAGCTGGGACGAAGTGTAAGAGTGGCATGGACAAATATACACTACCAAATGTAAAATAGATAGCTAGTGGGAAGCAGCCGTATAGCACAGGGAGATCAGCTCGGTGCTTTGTGTCCACCTAGAGGGGTGGGATAGGGAGGGTGGGAGGGAGACACAAGAGGGAGGAGATCTGGGGATATATGTATAGGTAATAGCTGATTCACTTTGTTATACAGCAGAAACTAATACACCATTGTAAAGCAAATATACTCCAATAAAAATGTGAAAAAAAAAGGCAGTTAGCTTTTTAGTATTATTATGAAAATGGTTTTGACCCCTGGAATCCCCAAGAGACTCGAAGACCTTCAGCGGTCCTCAGAGCACATTTTGTCTGTTACTGATTTAATGAATGTTTACTAAATACTCCTAGGATTAAAATAAAAACCTTTCAACATGCTTGAAAAAAATCCTCCCAGATTTTACTTGTCTGTACAGCTCTACCCTCACCTCCAACGAGGCTACCCCATCAAATTCTCTCTGACCCCAGGTTGTACCACCAGGCTCACTCTGCCTGACATACTCTTGGGATGCCCATTTTGCCCCACTCAATCTAGTTGATGGCTTAGCTTCCTTAGTTATTCAGGCTTTTTTTGATTCATAGCTATACGGTCCAAATTATAGTGTTCATAATTATACCTAATTTATTATTTTCAGGTACCATTTGTGCTTTTCTCATCATGGTGGATGATGATTTAGCTCTCCTACACACTCCAACTTCATTCACTTCTCCTTTAGAGTTTGCTCTCTAACAATTTTTAGTTAAAACTCTAGTGTTTACATTATTTTGACTATGTAAATATTGCTTACTGCAGAGAAAAGTAATGTATTAAGAATATGTTTCATTTCTTTTTACAATTTTTTTCTGTTATGAATAAGCCTCATTTTTCACATGTGTACTATACTATAAATATACATTTGAATATTTTAAATTTCTTTATCAGATCTATCATACACTTATCACTAGGTTATTTTTTCCAAATATCAAAACATGTCAAAAATTTATGTCCCATTTTTTCCCTTTTTTAAAAAAAAAATTATTTTTACTCAAA
Organism: Balaenoptera physalus; assembly: GCF_965194825.1. Classification (NCBI taxonomy): domain Eukaryota; kingdom Metazoa; phylum Chordata; class Mammalia; order Artiodactyla; family Balaenopteridae; genus Balaenoptera; species Balaenoptera physalus. The sequence goes on along the minus strand of NC_138882.1, from coordinate 109,798,036 downwards.
TTCATACTGATTAATTTTTAGGCCTGCTACACAGCTGCTGTGCTGGCTTCCTTTTACCTTTATCCCATGTTAAATTGACTGCTTCCTGGATCCCATATTTTCCATTTTCTTGGTGAAAGAGAAATTTTACTGGTGCATACACTCCAGTAGGGTATGTGGGGGGTAAATATCCTGAGTCCTTGCATGTCAGAAAATATCTTTATTTTAGTCTGATACTTGATAGATAGATTGTAGTTTTTCTGGAAGTGGTGGAGAGAAGATACTAAGGATGTCTCCTATTGCCATGCAGACTTTCATTTGATCTTTGGTCAGCTTGAAATTTCATCCCTATGCCCGCCACCTCTAGTGTCCCTAAGTCTTGCACATCTTTGGTTCAGTCTATCTAGAGAATATATTTCCTCCTTTCTGAGAGTGTCTTGTTGGGTGGGGAAGGTTGCCCATCATTTAGCTACATGGCGTGGGGAAGGCAGCTTGCTCTCTGTCAGTATATAAACTTTCAGTACGTCCCCCATCCTAAGCTGTGCACCCCAATCTCACCCTGCTTTATCTGGTGCCAGAAAGTCCCAACACTTTCAGAGGTTCATAGCTCACGTCTCCTCGGTGTATTCCTCTGTTGGCACTACCTTGTAGATTCCCAGCCTCTGCTAAAGCAGAAACTATTTCTTCATCTACTTTCTGTCTTCTAAAGCTTTTTTGAAATATTTTTTCCTGCCTTTGGTGATTTTTCCTTATCCCTGTGAGATGATGCTTTTCTAAAAATTTTTTTAAATTTCTTCCTCTCATTTTGGGTCTTGGGAGAGAGAAAAGATAAATTCATCTGGCTAATTTGACACCTTTTCTAAAAGAGTTTTGACACTGAAAAAATAATTTTGGAAATATATACCTAGTATGTAGATCTAATACAGGGTGACCAATTATCCTGGCTTGACCATGACTAAGGTTTCCTGGGATGAAGGACTCAGGGTTAAAACTGGCAAAGTCCGAGGTAAACCGGAACTATTGGTCACTCTAGAAATAGCTTTCTATTCTGGCACAGGTAGAAACACTCCATCCTCATAGATGGAAATCACTTCTGTTATTAAAGTATTTCCTGTGGGTTCACATATCACCCACAGATATTTATTGGGCACCTAATATTGCATAATGGACGACACCAGGCACTTCAGAAGAACACATCAGATATTTAGCCCTATGAACTGTTCTGATTTTTTAAAGAAAGGTCAGGCGAGTAAAATCACACATCCTAGAAAAGGATCTCTCCATCTGCCCCTCTATGGCAGATTATTTTCCTTGAAAGTTTTCTTCTCTCTCTCTCTATAGATATAGATATGGATCCTAAATTCACCCATTTTTCTCTTTTTTTAATTAAACCCTACTAATCCTTACCATATATTGTCACAGATTCTGGATTTTGCTGTCACATCATGAGAGTATAGGACATTAAAATGCAACCAGCAGACATTGTGTAAGTCAGGCAGATTTTCAGCATCATAGTTCTGGAGGTAAGTATATTCAACATAGAAACAAGCTAGGCACTATAGGTGTAAGAAGCAGAGTTGAAATCTGGGGTTAGAGTTTAAGAACTTGTCAGGGCCTCAGAAAAGGGATAAGAATACAAAATAAGCTCCAGTTCTTTTAGGGAAAAAGAGTGATAAATGGGAAAATGGCAGAAAAACAGGTATATGGCCTGAGCCAACATGGAGGTAGGAGTGTGTCATGGGTCATGGCCATGGAAAGACCATGCTTTACTGAGCAGTTTAGTGTGGAGAACCCCAGGATTAGTGAAGTATGGCTAATTCTCAATCTCATGATCCTGGTGGAGAGAAAACGTTAAAATATTTACTGTCTTGAGCAGTGTGGTCAATAATAAAAGTAAGGCAGGCACTTACGTATTGCTTACCAGGTTCTAAATATTGTTTTTAGATCTTTATATGTACAGATCTTCCTCAGTTTATGATGGGGTTATGTCCCATCATAAGTATCATCATAAATAGAAAATATCGTAAGTTGAAAATGCATTTAATACACCTAACCTACCAAACATCATAGCTTCCCCTAGCCTACCTTAAGGGTGCTCAGAACACTTATATTAATCTGCAGTTGGTCAAAATCACCTGACGCAAAGCCTATTTTATAATAAAGTGTTGAATATCTCGTACAATTTATTGACTACTGTACTGAAAGTTGAAACAGAATGGTTGCAAGGGTACAGCATGGTGGCAAGTGTATCGGTTGCTTCCCCTCGTGATCGCGTGGCTGACTGGGAGCTGCAGCTCGCTGGCTGCCTCTGCCCAGCACCAGGAGACAGTATCTATCACTTATTGCTAGCCCAGGAAAAGATCAAAATGCAAAATTTGAAGTAAGGTTTTGACTGAACGCAGATGGCTTTTGCATCACTGTAAAAAACTGTTATGTCAGACCATCCTAAGGTAGGGAACATCTGTATTAAGTACTTTAATCTTCATGGTAACCCCATAAGGTGGCTACTCTCATCGCTGTCTTTCAAATGAGATGATGAAGACTCATTTAAGAGACTTCATGAAGGTGTCACAGAAAACAAGTTGGGGAGAAGGGATTTAGACCCAGGCAGACTGGCTTAGGAGTCCACACTTAAAACTGTTGCCCTCCCAAGAAAATGAAAGTAGCTGAAGAGTCTTGGGAAAGGCAGGAGGCTACATGACCGAGAATAGACACTTCGTCCTCAGGAAAAGAGGTGAGCCATGATCTGTCACCTCTTGCCTGCCTCGTCTCTCATTTTAGGCTCTTTCACTTCAGCATATAAATGTATTCAAACTTAACCCATTAGAGTCACGCATCCTTACACTCTGTATTCCTATTCATCCACTATCTTATCTTTTTTTTTTTTTACCAGAGAGACATTTTAACCCTTGAGATCTCTACTTGCTCCTCTTTCATTCTTTCTAAACCTGACTTCACTACCATATCCAGCACTCCACATAGCATTTTCTCCTGTTGATGTTATCAACGCCTTAATAGCTGCCAAATTTCATGAACATTAAAAAAAAATTTTATTATGGGAAATATTAAAAAACACTCAAGAGCAAAGAGAATAATATAACGCATGCCTGTTATCAACATATAGCTAATTCTGTTTCATCTATGACCTCATCCACTACCCTAACCGGATTATTGTGAAGCAAAATTTTACACACCATAACATTTTGTTCATAAATAAATACTTCTCTGTAAATCCCTAAAAGATAAGCATTTTTATAACCATAATATCATTGTCACACCTAAAAATTAACAATAACTTAATATTATCAAATGTCCATTCAATTGATGAATACATCTTTCACTTGACATTCTTAACTTTTAACTCTTATCTCTCACTTGGCATCTCTATAGCAATTTATATTATAATCCTGAAACCTCTTGCTGTTGCTCTGTAAAAATATCCCTGTTTTACAGTCTGCTTGTTTTGTCCAGTACTATCCTTAAATCACGCTATGTGGGGCATCTTGCCCTTGTTTCTGTGCATTAGAGGCCACTCTTAGTGTCCCTTTTACAGTTGCTGTGAAGATTAAGAGAGTCATAGTAAGGCTTAAATGATGGATATGCCTTCCCCGTTGCTATGAATAAAAGACATGTAAAATTAAAATTATTTCAAAGCCTTTGGGTCTATGAAAATGAAATAATTGTTACTAATTTTACAAGAGCTGGGAGTTCAGCACCTTTCAAAAGGGTAAGCAGTCTCAGCACCAGAGGGACATGCCTACTGGGAGCTTCTTCCCTACCCACTAACCATGCTCTGGGTACTTGGGCCAACATATTTCTTTGCCCAATGGCTCTAAGTCTGCTTCTAGGATCAAACGGAGCCTCCTCCCTGTGACTGTCCTCACCGGGGACTTTGCTGCCGGAATGCACATCCCCTAGGACCAAACAGTGGCAAAAAGTGGCATTTGTAGGGGAGGAGGTTTTGATGGAATTTGGATTTTCAGGCTGAAGTGTCCGCTATCTCCATACATGCACAAATGGCAGGTGGAAATAAGAATTCTAAGAGACAGAGGTAGGGTCTTGTACAGACTCATCTTGTACTCTTGTCCTGCAAACGTCAGAGGACAACATCTCGATCATCATCTAACATCTTACCATCACTTGCCATTAGCAGCTCCCTTTTCTCCAACAAAGACATATTTTCCTGTTCCTCAAGACAGTGTATGTGACTCTTTTCCCACGAATAACTTCTCTCTGGATTTTTTTAATCTACACCTCTATGCCTATATATGAATGATTCCCAGAACTATCTATGTACTAGACTCTAGCATTCAAGTGCTTTGAGTAGATTTGTTTCGCAGGCTTATAGAGATTTAGATCTCTTTGGGGTCCCATGAGTACCTCAAGATTTAATTGCTTAAAATGGAATTTGCTACTACTACTTCCAAATCTGCTTTTTTCCCTCTGTTCTAAACAGAAACCTAAAATGTTCATAAATGTCTGTCCATCTCCCCCTTTCCTTCTATAAATATCCACTGAGTATCCAAATCCTATGTATTGTAACTTTTTAATATCTGTCAAATGTGTCCACTCTCCTAACCTCATGGCCTTTTATCTTCATTACCATTTGCTGAGTTCAAGATCTAATCATTTAATCAGCTGACTTTTGTAGACTCTTAACTGATCTTAAGTTCAGCTATTTCCTTTGAAACTATTCTCCATACTGTCATGACTGATTAAAATCCATCAATGTCTCATTATTACCTTCCAAATAACATTCAAACTTATCACCATTGTATAAAATACTCTTCAGGATTGACTCTAACCTGGCTTTCCGGTCATTTTCCCAACTTGCCCCTTGTACCTGTTAATTATCTTATACAGAACTGTTTTCAAGCACCATGATCTCTAAGGCCTCCATGACTCCATGCTCTTTTTTTTCCTCCTTGCTAACATCATCTCAACATCTAAGACAGGTGGTATATCCCTAATCCTTCCTGTCTGAGTTGGGTTCTCTTCCCTGAGGGTACTCTTGTTTATAGCCCTCACCACACTATGGTGAAAATTGCTTTGCTGAATGTCTCCCCCTCTAGGCTGTTATCGCCTAAAGGGCAGGGATTCTGTCCTGCTTATCTTCAAATTCTCATAACCTAGTATAGTTCCTGTAATTGAACAGTACTCTATAATTGAGTAAGCAAAAGAATAAATGACAAAATTATAGTCTTTGTAAATTAAAACTCTGAATTAGGTAAACTTCTGTTAGAATAAAAACTCAAGCATTTTTAGCTTGAAGCAAATTCCTTAACCTATCAGAGTCAGTTTGCTTATTGCTAAAAACAGTTGCTATGAAGATTAAGAGAGTCATAGTAAGGCTTAAATGATGGATATGCCTTCCCCATTGTTATGAATAAAAGACATGTAAAATTAAAATTATTTCAAAGCTTTTGGGTCTATGAAAATGAAAGAATTGTTACTAATTTTACAAGAGCTGGGAACTCAACACCTCAATTTTGATAATTTTCTAAATTACTCAAAAAACTTTATGGAGAGCTTTGTTAAGTGATATCTTTGAAACTGGTATATTTCAAACAATTCTCTTACTTATCTAGGCTTAAACTTCTGGTTTATCTAAGGCTTAAATTATCAATGACTAAAAACAAGACAGTTGGATACTAACAGTGATAATGCCATTAATACTAAAATTAAGGTAATATCTCTAATAAAAATGTTCTAAAATTACTTTGGGACACATTGAAAAACTATTTCCAATCATGCAGTATCTTTGGGAAGTTACAAATAATAGCTTTAGACACATTTACCTGGTGGTCAGTAGTAGAAGGGAAAGGTCGTCCATAAATTAGCAAAAGTTACTTTCAGTGTTAAGTTCTACAAATATGGTTATCATTTCTGTGTGTTTGAAAGGGGTTATGGAGCACATTTAGATGATTCTAGTTTCCCATCCAGAGATATAGCAACCACAGTCAGTAGCACTCTCTTCAAATACAAAGGACAGTGATGTCTGTAGTCATGTTTCTAAAAATTTCAGGTCATGCTTAGGTTTATTTGACTGCACACACTCAAAGGAAAGCTCCTTTGATGTTTCTGTTCACCTCCAGGAAACATCTACTTAAATAAACCCTTTTCTAGCAGTTCAGTTCTTGTGACTAATCTTAACCTTTGGCATGTCATCACAAATCAAAGAACTTTGGAAATGGGGAACAATCTCATTGGGAATTTAGTACTTATATGGATGAGGAAATTGAAGCCCAAGAATTTTATGGGACTTACCTTGGGTTGCATAGTTGGTAGCAGGGTCAGGTTCAAAACCCAGTTCCATTAACTTTCAATTTGATATACCTGGGCTGACTCTGACTCCAAAACATCTTAGAAGTTCCAAGTAAGTGGACAGAAAAAGTTGATACTTGTCTCAGTAGGAGCTTAAAAAATACTCTGAAACAGATGGATAAACCTTTCTAGGGACCAGCAGTCCAAATCAACAAGTCCAAGGCCAATAGCACACTTTAAAAACTTCTAGGGTAGGGATGTTGTTCTTCAATGGAGACCAACCTGAGGAAAGAAGACAGGCACAAAATTTAGGTTTCTGGTGAATGGCAGATTTCAGCTTCACAGTTGTGCCTTAATAGCTGAAAGGACACCAAAAGCAAATATCAGATTGAAAAGAGGCTAGGCTCCTATTCTAGTATGCATTGGTGTGATTTCCAGAAGCTAGAGGCCTAGCAGAAGATGTTAGTTAGGTGAACCACACAGAAAGAAAGAGAGAGAGAGAGAGAAAGCCAGAAAGCCAGACAAATAAATTGACATCTTTGACTATTACTTGACTCCCCCAAAGCTAGCATAATATGAACCTTGAATCCCATAATGCATGCTCTCTTCAAATTAATTGAGACTCTCTCTGAGGAACAAAGACCACATGTGTTGTTTGCTTGTGAACTCTGGACTCAAGTATAATGTAACTTTCACAATCTAGTTACTTGGCCTAGTGGCTTTGAGTGAACGTTTATTATGCTATCACGGACATGTTTATGATCAGTTCTAGCCAGTGCAGCCTATAAAGGTACCTTTCCCTTGACCCAGTCAGTTAATTTTAAAATGCCTTGGGCCAAAACTCTCTGTGGGAAAAAAGCTTCTAGAATTACTAGGTAAAGCCTTGGTTTACGTCTCTTTTGTGTTGTGCTGTTTTACTCCATAAACAGTAAATGTGGGTGAATTTTTCATAGAAATAGCTCTTTGTATGTCCTGATTTTCAAAGAATTTGGTACCTTGGATAAAAAGGAATCATATGTGCTGCTTAACCTTTTGTTTGGCATCAACATGAACTTAATATTAGAGGATCCTCTAAAAAATAATCCTTCTCAGAGGTCATTGCACTATGACCATTTTTCCAAGTCAGAGATACAAAGAACAAGAGCTTTAGAATTACTTACCATCTGGTGACTAGTTCCTCCTGAAATGCCTTCCACCCATCCATATTTTAATGTCTTTTCTTTCAATCATGTGTAACACCTCAGCCAAATATGATGGTTTATCATTTATTTTCCCAGCTTCTCTAGGCAGCATTTGTCATATGAATATTCATTCCCTTTCCTTCTAGGTCTCCCTCTCTTGCTGATGACAGCTCCACAGTTGCTGAATTACTAGGTCTATATTTTATAGACAGCCCGAAAGGTTCCTGGACTTAACGTCCCAGGAGATGTGAGGCCCTCCCGATGTGAGAATCTGAAAGCTCATTTTATTGCCCTTGCTATAAACTGGCAAAACACCAGACACAGACACCAACCTGGCTTTAGAAACCAAATCGACAGCTGTAACCCAAAGGGAAAAAAATGTAAAACCCTTTTCTTATTTAACAACAAAAGACAAAACAAAATACCCCTCCACACACACATATACACACACATATATATATATACATGCATACACATATATACATATATATAACAAAGTTTGCATATGCTTCATGCTTATAAATTCATAAACAACATGCATTGCAAACGTGAGCGTTAACCCCCAAAATACCTTTCTACAAACCCATGTATGCAATAACTCTCTCTTATATTTGTAAGCACAGGGCCAAGGCACAAATGTAAAGATAATTTCAGCTGTTGGTTTCAGCTAACAGTCACTTGCTACCATTTCAGAGCTGAGCAGTGAGCCTGCTATGTGACCAGTTGTGGCCCTGTGGTTGCATGGCAGGTTGTGGTGCTTTGGCTACATGCTAGGACACAAGTGAAAGTCTCAGCCTTCTAGTTTACCACAGAGCTACCAGATACCAGTCACTCATCACTTGGGTCTCATTTTGGGGACAAGTGGATGAATAAAAGGAAACATTTAAAAAGGTGTTTTCTTTAAAAAAAAATAGAGTTGCCAACATAGATAAGTGAATTGGCAGCCCATTGGACTTGGCATCAAGCTAAATATTTCATTATAACGTTTACACCTGACAAAGCTTTCATATTAATTTTTCGAGTTTCATGTCTTTAAAAGGAAAACTCAATCTGTACACTTCCCCTTTAAAAATATTGTGTATATATACAGATTCTCTTCTCCCCTTCTAAAAATATTTATTGAACTCCCACTGTATAGTTATCATTCCATCAGAAATAAATGGAAATGCATTTAGAACATCCTTTATGATCTAGAGCCTATCAAATGTGAATGAGGCCTCTCTGATCCAACTGTCTTTTTACTATCTTTTTAAGAGAGAAGTGAGGTATTCTAGCTATTTCACCTCCATATCATTTGTAGCTGTCATGACTTTTTTCTTTCTACTATTTAAAATCAGTGGCTTTTGAAAATATTAAAATTATAATATTAAGATTGGCAATGTTTCTTGTAAAGCATTTCTAAATTCAGCTGTACAAATGTGATTCACCAGAAAGAGGAAAAGTGCCAATTACCAAACAGAAGTTGTTGCTCATGTACAAACCACACTCCTGAATGTTTGTGTTTATTAAACAGAAATCCAAATATCTAATTTTAGTTTCCAGAGAAAAATAAAAGGAGAACTTAAAAGTGGGTCAAACTTTCTAAATTAAATTTTTTTAAAAAATGCTCCATAAGAGGGCTTCCCTGGTGGCGCAGTGGTTGAGAGTCTGCCTGCCAATGCAGGGGACACGGGTTTGAGCCCTGGTCTGGGAAGATCCCACATGCCGCGGAGCGACTGGGCCCGTGAGCCACAATTGCTGAGCCTGCGCGTCTGGAGCCTGTGCTCCGCAACAAGAGAGGCCGCGATAGTGAGTGGCCCGCGCACCGCAATGAAGAGTGGCCCCCACTTGCTGCAGCTGGGGAAAGCCCTCGCACAGAAATGAAGACCCAACACAGCCATAAATGAATAAATAAATAAATAAAAAAAAAAAAAAAAAAAAAAAAAAAAAAAAAAATGCTCCATAAGAAATGCTTTTAAAACTCAGGAGGAATTAAAACAAAGAGGCAGAAGTCATAGCTAAAATTATCAATTACCAAATATAAATCAAAAAGAAGTATATACTAGAAATAAAATGTTTACTTTTTTCCTATTTTTTTCTTCACATATATGGCTCTGCATTACACTGGAATTTAAAGGTAAATTCAATGCTGACAGAAGACTTGGAATAGAAACCTTTGATTTAAGGAAAGAAATAGAAGTCTATCAACTACTCCATCACTTGGGAAAGTAGAAAGAGACTGGACTGGTCTCCCTGTATCAAGGTCCCATCTGCCCTGAGCCAGTGTACTGAAACTGCAGCTTTCTCTATTTTACAACACCCCCTGAGAGAGGCAAAACTGTAAATTAATTTTTTCACCTCAGTTCCGAAACTTTCACCCAGGAAACTGCTTTGCCCAGTCTTCCCCCCCTTCTCCTTCCCCATTCCCCTGCATCAAAATGCGGTAAAGGGTTTATGTCCTTTAACATAAATATGACTCAGAAATTCCTTTGCCTCTTTCAGATTGTGACTACTGCTCTAGCGAATTTATTCTAAGGAAAAATTCTCCCAGAATACTATACAATTTTACATATGTTTCTACTGTGATAGAAATTGCCATTTGCCCAAGTACTTTTTATATAAATGCCCTCAAATTTCTAAGATGGTACAGTATGTTCCACCTACTTTTGTGACAGATGGAAGAGACATTTGGAGTTGTAAAATGTCTGGATGAAGAGCAGAGCCTTCTAATGTTGTCGTTTTACCTCAAAATAAAATAGTTTTTTCTACCCCTGTTAGGTGCTAAAAAATAAATCAATTTTATTGAGTTCCCAAATGCTTAAAGCACTTGTCCTTTTTTACTTAGAAGCCCCCATGCTCTTTCGATATACTTTTGTCCTAAGGCACTTTCAGCGGTCTTCTAATACTGGCTTTCTGGATTCTGCTTTAGCTAAGGTCTCATTTCATCTCAAATCTATCTTCAACTTTTTAATTCTTTTAACATTGCCCACATTTCCTACTATCTGAGGATGTTTTCATTTGAGTGTTGTGGATTTACCCAAATCAAAAATGTCAAAAACAAATTCGCCATCTTTCTGACTATTCATTCCCAAATAGATCCTTGCTACTTTTGACCCCTTATAATTCTAATATATACATGTATTTATATATACACTACTATACTATACACACACACTTAAATTTGAATCCCCTTTTATTGGACTGATTACTATGTCTTGTAAATGTATTTCTTGTATTTTATCTGGCCTTTTCCCCATGTTTGCAACTACCACCCTAGCAAAGGCCCTTATCATTTCAGATACAGAAAATTGCATATTCTCCGAAGTACCCTCCCTCATCCTTAAATACCCTGAACACCACTTTCAGAATAGTTTTTCTAACATAACATTTTCATCATATCACCGTGGTGCTCTAAAATAATCAATGGTTCTCCATTACTTAAAGAAAAAATTTCAAGCTCTATCTTCCTAAGCAGTTGCTACCTCTTCGTCCACCATTTTTCATGTCCAACTAAAGTAAAAGTAATGTAGGGAAGTGGATGAAGCATTAAAGTGGGAGTTAAGACAATTGGATTATATTATTTATTTGGCTTCTAACTGGCATATAATCATTGTCAAATAATATCATCTCTCTGATTCTTAGACTGACTCATAATGAAAGGATGGAACCAAGAATAATGATTATAGTCCATGATATTCCTCCTCAGTCCTAAATTTTGTGATTTTAAGATCTAGAGTTCTACTCATTATTCTATTGATATCTTATTTATTCTACTTTTACAGTGTAGAATTCACACTCTACACATAGTACATGCCACTTTCTTCACCTGGAATGTCTTTCTTTTCTCTTATTTGAATAATGCTCCTCTTTTAGAGTCTGTCTCAAGTTCCAGTATACCCATATTAAAGCTTTCCAGATTATCACAGTGAAGTTTCCGTTTCCTGAACTGCACTATATTCTATAGCACTTATTTTTCTTATCATTGATTTTCAACCCCTGTCTCAACTTTCACATATATGAAAAATAATATTTAACATATTTTCCACTATAATTTATTGCTAATATCTTGGCCACTCCGTTGTATATCCTGATCATTACATTTCAGAATTTCAATACAGTTTGATTATTATTTCCATTATCTGTATAGAGCACAAATGATTATTTCATAAATCTCTCAGTCACTAAGTTTACTTGTTTTCATTTCCAACAAATTTGATGTATTTTTTGGTCTCATACTCTTCTGCTCAGTTGCCCTGCTTTTGTTCTCTTCTTTTTTAGATAGCTTGGATTCTCAATAGTCAACATGTGTCATTTCACTAGTGACTGGTGGAGTTTTGTGTTAATAAAGATTCTGAAGTTAACCTCTGGGCTCAGCAGGAAAGAATGGCACAATGGATCAGCAGTTTCTCCTCTGGTGTGGAGGTGGGAAGTGACATCATAATCACCATCCCTATACTAGGCTGTGAGCTTCAGGTTTCTACTGCCCTAATATATTATCTAGAAGGCAGTGAGATAAAGTAGAAAGGGCTTTGGAATTGCAATCATAAGAGTCTAGCTTGGTTGGAGAATCGGCTGTACCACTGCCATTGCATGATTTTTGGCAACTAACAATCTCTGTGACCTTTAGTTTCCTGAATCTAAAATGGAGATTTCATGTACATTTCTAGACATCCTGTAGGATTACTGAGTGTCATTTAAAATAATATTTGTGAAACCACTCTGTAAACTGATGACATAAAAATATTAAACTTTCTATTTTTGCCTTTTACTGCTATATAAAAAGACTCAAGGGAAAATATCAAAATCTTATGATGCCACTAAAGCAATACTAACATATTGGTGCATTTCCTTTCCCTTGCTTTCCCATATATCTTTTTACAAGCTGGTTTAAATCATATTCAATATATCTTACCCTGGTTTTTAATTTAACATTGTATCACAAGTAGTTTCTCTATTTCACATGATTTTTTTATAAAAACCATCATTTTAATGATTGTACGACATAATCATTTAGTGGATATGCCATAAATCTCTGAAATAGTCCCTGCTGTTCCTATTACAATTGTAAATGTGTCTCTTCTCTATTTTTTCTTTCTTGTGAAATTAAGCTGGTAATTTGGTATAGATTCATTCAGTCCAGGAATGACACGTCCATTCATGAATTCCACATACATTTATTGACTACTTACTGCCATGTACTGAGTTAGATTCTAGGTATACATTAGTGGTCAGAAAAGTTATGACTTCTGTCCTTATAAAAATGTATAGTCTTATGGGGGGGAGGCAGGAGAATATATTTTAAAAATGGATACAAATAATTGTATAATTATAAATTATAATAATGTGATGAGTGTAAAAACATTTGGAGAATTGGACGGGTGTACCCATTCTCAATTGTGTGTTCGAGGAAAGTTTTACTGAGAATATGGTATTTCTGAAGGACTAAAAGAAGACAGAATGATGAAAATCTGGGAGAATACAATTCCAGACAAAGAAAATTGTATGTGCCAAGGCCTGAAGTGGGAACATGCTGAGAGGGTTTAATGAATGAAGCAAGAGGAAATCAGAGTGACTGGAGCTTTGTGAACAAGGAGGAAAGTGACCCGAGATGAAGCTGGGGTGAGAGCCTGTATCATGTTGGGCATTGTGTTGTCATGGAATGTGGATTTTATTTTATGGGTAACAAGGTGATTTAATATGTTTTAAAGAGGGCAGAGGCATGCCCGGCTTTGTCCAGCTGCTTTTTAGAGAATGATTGGAGACGTGTAAGAGTGAATGAAGACAGAACAAGTAAAGTGATTGCAGGAGTGCAGGTGAGAGAAGATGGTGGCTTGTTCTAGAAAGTGGAAATAGAGATGGAAAGAAAAAGATGAATGTAGAATACACTTTGAAGGTAGAATTGATAGAACGTGTTAGATTGGATGTAGGTGTAGAGGAAAGGGAGATTGCAAAAATGACACATATACAAACTCTGGTGGCTTTGTAATATGTCAGCTTGGCTAGGATGAATTCAGTGCCCAGAATTCTCTTTTGTGTGTGTTTCTGGTTAGGGTGGGCCACAGAGAGATTCTTGTGATATTTGGAAGGCAGAAAGGAAGCAGCAGCCATTTCGGTAGCTCACATACATTATCACTAATCCACTGATTTACCTCCTTGACATGTGGCAGAACTGGGCCTGCAACTGATCAACTTTCCTCTAGATCCTCCAGCTTCTGCAACTCTTGAGCCAAGTCCATAAGAATATGACGAAGGGCCCTGGCTTCTGTAAGTCACCCATTGCACCAAAGTCAAAGATAATAAAAAATATGGGCTTCACCCTGTTTTTGACGGTTTCCAGCCTATGCCTCTGGGTTCTAGCTTATGCTTGGTACCTCATATTACATTCATCTTCCCTTCATGACTGCGTGCCCTGTGGACTTCAAGACCTGACATCAGACACAAAGACAGCAGCCTTACAGAGAGTGCATAACCAGCTATCACAGCTGTATAAGGGTAAATCCCTGTAACAAATCCTTTTATATATAAACATGTGATATGCGTGTGTGTGTCTCCTAGTGGTTCTGCTTCTTTTATTGAACCCTGATTGATACATATAACAAAATCCTTGTTTTCATTTGTAAGCAAATGGCTTTGCTTCTGAAAAATTAATGGGTTTGAAGAGAACAGATGCATCTTTATTTGAGGAAAAATTATCCGAAGATAGTAATTCTTTAAAGATTTTAAGAACAAAGTGTGCTCTTACTAGAGGTGCAGGAAGAATAAGATCAAGTTCATGAGTCTGTTGTACTTCTGGAAGTTCAGAAAACTTTATAACACTGGTGTGCTAGCAAAATCTGATGGGAGTAAAAGTAAAAGAAAAGAAGGAGGTGGGGGAGGAAGAAAGGAAGGAGAAAAGGAAAGGAAGGAGGGAGAAAGAAAGAAAAGAATAGAGGGAAGGAAGGAGTGAGGAGAGGAGGGAATACATCGTTTTGAAAAAGAGAATTATATTTAATTAATAACAAATTTTAAAATATACCAAGGGGAGTTTTGGGGGGAGGGTGGTTGTTTTATTTCTATATGATTTTTTTAAGGAGGATGATATCTTAGTGATTCCAAAGAGAAAATACTTACAGTTAACTAACTATTAGTGATTCCAAAGAGAAAATACTTACAGTTAACTAACTACTACAGTAAGCTCTGTTGACTCCACAGGCAGAAATTGTTACACCCAGAAGAGAAACAGATGATTAAAGAAACATACAGCATTTCCCTAAAATATTATTTCAGTGAATCAGTTTCAAATTTCGAAGTCTTTAAAAGGCAGCATTCATGAGGAAAAAAAAAGAAACAGATTTTAGTCAAATGACCTTTCTGTCACCAGCCTATGACTTTAGACAATATGTTGGGAAAATGAATGCAGCATAGGTTAGAAGCAGACCAAAGTTACCCTCAAGCCCGTTGTTACTGTAGCAAATACACGCATGCAAATACATGTCTGTGCTTAAATCAGATGGTAAAGCAGTTATTTTTTACAATCACAAGAGGACAGAAAACATGCCTAACTATACAAATTGCAATATTGGAGACTGATAATAATAAAAGTTAGTTTTTTCATAGTCAAAAGGACCAAAGAAATTGCCCTTCCATTCTAAAGTAGTTACAACTTCTAAGATTTTAGCATCTTGATAGTGCATCAACATACTGATATTTTAGCCTTTTTACTGCAGATAGAAAAGTCTAAACATGAATCAGAAAATAGTATATACTACTAACTTTATGTCATTCATACAAACATTTATTGAGAACCTATGTGTGCCAGGTACTGTACTAGAAACTAAGACTTCAAAGATTAATAAATTTGCTCCTGGTCCTCCAGTAGCTGATGGATTAGTGTTGGCTAACTGAACCATTCACTGAGTAATCCTAGATTATCTACTCTTCTACTTAAGTCTAATTAACTTCAATTAATTAGCTCTGTCTTCAATTTCTCACTAGAATTTTGAAAAATAAATATGATTATACATGGATTGTCAAGGCTCCCATGGAAACAAGTAATCATTCTACATGTACAGCAGGACTGCCTTCCCTGCTACCTTTAAAGATAGGAGTGATCACACTTGCTTTCCCTAGTGAACTGGCCCCAGTGGTGCCTTGGAGCTAGCTTGTACTGGCTCTTGCAAGCACAGATTTGGGGAGCTGATAGCTGAAAATAGCCATTATTAACAACTAAATTATATAAATTAAGAAATAAATTAAGTTTAAAATGTAAAGATAATAAATACTCAAAAAACACCACTTCCTAATTAGTTCACTATATTTTATTATCTTGGATTTTCTTGAGGGTATTCCTGTCTGTCGTCTTTATGTGGTGAAAATACTATATGATGGTCTTCATTTCCTTCTAACTCCACGTTCATTATGTTGATAACTTAAAGTCAGTCACAGTGGGAGTATTTACACTCAGATATTTGCAAACACTGCGAATCAGTGCTTTTCTTCCTCTGGCTGATGAACATTTTTCTAGAATACCCCAGAGTAAGAGTGCTATGTGGCATTTCCAGGTAGAACCTTCCCAGCTAGTGTGCTTTTTTTCTCCCTCCTGAGGTGAGCATGGAAACATGTGTTGAGATAGAGCATCCATCTGTCTGGATCTCTGAGTCACTATGATGAGTAGAGCCTCTACCTCCAACCCCAGTCTCCAGACCCAATGGACTTGTGTCATGAAATAGAAATAATTTCTTTTGCTTTTTTGCTACCATAGTCTATTTTGACTGATAAAAAACAACAATAAAGTATTCCCAAAATTTTGGAGAAAAATGGTACCGTTATAATGGTGTAACACTGCCCTGCCTACAGTCTGCTTGTGCACCATCCTACTCATCTTCATTTTTGTTGACAATTGTCATGTACAAGGAGAAAATATTTGCTAAAATAGTAAGTGTTTCTAAAACTTTCACGTTTCTTTAAGTTTGGCTCACTGGGTTGCTCCTTCAAATGGTCTCCTTTTATCTATTGCTCTAACTGTGAACAACTTATTTCTTAAATCTAACAAATAGAGTGTGGGTGTACTTATTTTCTTACTTATTACTTACACTTATATAGACATTTATCTGCTTCATCTATCTGATGAAGACAGACACAGTCACCACTGTGAAAATTTTTTTTCAAAATTCCTACATGATCATAGCCCACATACCTCATGGTGAAATTTGAGGGCCAAAAATTTTAGACAGTGAGAAAGAGAGATGAGAGGGAGAGGGAGAGGGGAAGGAAAGAGGGGGAGGGAGGAATGTGCTTTTAAAGAAGTTGAGAGTGTTGCACAGCAAAGGAAACCATAAACAAGACGAAAAGATAACCCTCAGAATGGGAGAAAATATTTGCAAATGAAGCAACTGACAAAGGATTAATCTCCAAAATTTACAAGCAGCTCATGCAGCTCAATATCAAAAAAACAAACAACCCAGTCCAAAAATGGGCAGAAGACCTAAATAGACATTCTCCAAAGAAGATATCCAGATTGCCAACAAACACATGAAAGAATGCTCAACATCACTAATCATTAGAGAAATGCAAATCAAAACTACAATGAGATATCACCTCACACCGGTCAGAATGGCCATAATCAAAAAATCTACAAACAATAAATGCTGGAGAGGGTGTGGAGAAAAGGGAAACCTCTTGCACTGTTGGTGGGAATGTAAATTGATACAGCCACTATGGAGAACAGTATGGAGGTTCCTTAAAAAACTAAAAATAGAACTACCATACGACCCAGCAATCCCACTACTGGGCATATACCCTGAGAAAACCATAATTCAAAAAGAGTCATGTACCAAAATATTCATTGCAGCTCTATTTGCAATAGCCAGGACATGGAAGCAACGTAAGTGTCCCTCAACAGATGAATGGATAAAGAAGATGTGGCACATATATACAATGGAATATTACTCAGCCATAAAAAGGAATGAAACTGAGTTATTTGTAGTGAGGTGGATCGACCTAGAGACTGTCATAGAGAGTGAAGTAAGTCAGAAAGAGAAAAACAAATACTGTATGCTAACACATATATATGGAATCTAAAAAAAGAAAAAAAAGAAAAAAATGGTCATGAAGAACCTAGGGGCAAGATGGGAATAAAGATGCAGACTTACTAGAGAATGGACTTGAGGATATGGGGAGGGAGGAAGGGTAAGCTGGGACAAAGTGAGAGAGTGGCATGGACATATATACTCTACCAAACTTAAAATAGCTAGTGGGAAGCAGCCACATAGCACAGGGAGATCAGCTCGGTGCTTTGTGACCACCCAGAGGGGTGGGACAGGGAGGGTGGGAGGGAGATGCAAGAGGGAGGAGATATGGGGACATATGTATATGTATAACTGATTCACTTTGTTATAAAGCAGAAACTAACACACCATTGTAAAGCAATTATACTCCAATAAAGATGTTTAAAAAAAAAAAGAAGTTGAGAGTGATAGTAATTCAGAGTTGCATCAGAAAGAAGTTATATACAGATTTTTCATATTAGAGAGATTTTCTTCTTTTGAAAAATATTTTGGCTTGCATATAGAATTAAGCCATTTTAGTCAATATTTTTAAACAGATAGACTTTGAAGATCTGGAAGCTATCAAGATAGACTTAGTATCATTACAAAGATGATGAAAATACAAGGATCCCAAGAGCATGAGTTTGAGAAGCCAGAACTGGAGCTGGTTGACTGGATGAATGTCCCTTATATGCTGGGTGTAGAAAACTCTGGGCCTGACTGAAAGCATAGGAGAAAATGGGCATGCTGCCTACAGTGTTATTCACTTTTGGAACAGGTCTGCCATTATCTCTCATAAACAATCAGAGAATGAAGACAATTATCTAATTTATTCAGGAAAAGTTATCCTCATATAACTAAAGTTATTATTAAATATGTAAATAAAGGTCAAAATTGAATTATTTGAATTACTTTTAAAAAGGAAATAGATCCTGCCTTGACACCAGTTAAGCCCAATCCCCTAAAGATGACCCTGATGAGCCTTCTGCATTGTTCAAATACATTGTTTTGTTGAACTCTACTTCTCTTTCCATAGGTAAATAACCTCTCTGCTCACTGGCTCCTTGGCTTCTGCATTCTTCCTCAAATGCCCAAATCTCCTCTAATCCAAGTAAATCCTCTACTGGTATTGGGTCCTACAAAGAAATATTGTCTACACTGGCTAAGGTATCATGTTTTGCCAAGAAGAATGACTCTTCTGTTGTTTTCTAATCCTCACTGCATTCAAGCAGTTAGTCATTACGCCCTGTTAACAGATTGACAGAATAGTCTGGAGTTGTGGTTCCCAAAGTGCAATAACTAACAAGTTATTGCAGGGAGTCTGGTCAATCATGTGGACATCAAACAGTATTTATGTACTGAAAACATGATCTTTCATACATATATACTGTGTTTCACACATATGCAGATACTATTTGATCCATAAATGAGAAATTTATTTTAATATATTCCTGAATTTGAACTAACCTTTTGAGCATTTGGTCACTCAAAAATTAAAAAATGTGATTTCTATTACACAGAATTGCTCAATTTTAAAGTAGTGCCTTTTTCTTTTAATATAATTTTTTTCTTCAAACAATCTATGTTATTATATAAATGCTTAGAAAACTTAGTAATAAATAAGACATAAATATATATATGTACATATGGTGTGTGTGTTTATGTAAAATATTCAAATGTGTTTAGAGATTCCAAGCCCTAGGCTATGAATTTTTTCGGTCCCTGATTCATCAGTAATTATTCTTCAAGCAGCTCTCCATTTTCCAGAATTTGATGAAATTCTTCATCTGCTGATGCCTTCTTTCTCTCCGCGAGGTATTATGGATTTATATCTTTGTATTCTTTACAATAATTTTAGATGGATTTTTCTTAGGAAAAATATGTAAATGTTCTCAAGCTACGGTTTCCAACCAGAAGCCTCTTTTCAAAAATTCTAACATCAAGAAGGGGTCCTCATTCTTGGAAACATTAGGAATCTCTGGTGGAAGAGGAAGAGCCCTAAGGGAGAATTGGGAGAACTAGATTCTACCCTGGCTTTGCAGCAACATCCATCAGGATGACTGTGAACCAGCTACCTGCACCTTCTGTGCCCTAGTTTGCTTCTCTCTGAAACGAACACTTGGGCTAGTTGGTCTCTGGGTCTTCTATTCAGTAGTGCTCTGCTCCACTTGACAAGTGGAATAAAAATAGACAGCCTCCTACCTACAGAAGTTACCATCAAATTGAAGAACAGGAAGGGAAAGAAGACTGGGTGCTAAGGAATGAATGGAGAGGCAGAAAACAAGACGCTAGTAGAAAAAAGAACCCTTGAATGCGACAGAGTCTGAAGTTGGAGCCTATCAGAGGAGCTTGTGTCAAGATCCATGGAACACTGACGTGGTCCCTAGCATGCAAGGAAAATTGACTTGGCAGGAATGATCTAAATAGAATAAGAAGGAGAAAATATGGGAAAGGCCAAGAAGTAGGTGGTTGTGGTCGTTAAAACAGGAAATATCTGAAGCCTGGCTGTGTACCCTGGCAGGGGGAAGAGCAAAGAGGGATTATGTTTCACTTAGAGTGGCAGGGATGAATACAACCATATCCCTTAATTATCGTTCTCTAGAATAAACTAGCATGTTTCGAATGAGGGGAGATCAAAATACTTCTGATAAAGAAAAATTCTAAAATAGTTCAGTCAGAGATGAAGCTAGGGGGTTGGAAAATATGAGTTCTGAATGAATGCAGATTAATCTGAAAAAACAAACAAACAAACAAAAAACAAAAAGAAAACTCTGAAAAGGCCAAGCAAAATAAAGAGTGATTTCAACTGGCTGGCTTTCTTTCTTGCCTTTGTGAGTCTAGATAAGGAGCTTTGTGGTAGTGGGAAGGCAGTGAAGCTTTAATTGCCTATTAACTGGCTCCTTCTGTTTATATCCTTTCTCTACTCTGTCGCCTATCCCCTGACTTGGCCACGGCCTCCGATGCTAAATGGGTTCTGATCAGCTAAAAATCACACAGTAATTTAAGCTGGAAATTTTAGTTAAATCCAGTCAATTCCCCAACATCTTTTCAAAAGAATGAAGGGTTTAATCAGTACAATACAAGCCATGGGGAATATGGGAGAGATCAGGTCAGAATGTGGGTCAGAAAAACTATAGAGTAAGTGCTAATGGGATAAGGACGCCTGAGCTTTTTATCTTATTAGCGCTTCCCATGTCAAATTAGCAAAATGGTTCCGGCACCAAAGTGTTGAGATAAAATGTTCATATGGTACGTGTTCCCCAGAAGGATTCTCTATGAGCCTCTTCTAAGGAGATTCAACTTTTCTTCTCTTTTCTTTTTTATCGTCAGAGGTAAGCGTGATTATGTAAGCCAGACACATCTACTTTGTATCCCAGTGACCTCTGTGGAAATACAGCTTAATCAGCAAGACCACTGCATTACAAAATTCCAAGGAGCACCACTGACAAAGCATATGATGTGAAGGGTGCCCCCTGGAGTTGTGTGATGCGATCGTGAGAGCTTTTATCTGGACAAATTTCCTTGTTATAACTATGAAGTAAAAAATATATATTCCAGAAGCTGAACCTCAAAAAGAGACTCATTATTTAGAAGAGTGCTTTTTGTTTAAATAGCAGGGGTACATACCAGTGTCATCTGGGTATCTTTTTCTTATTTTGTAATTGAGGTATAATTGACATATAACATTATATTAGATTCAGGTGTACAGTGTAATGATTTGATTTGTATATATTGTGAAATGATTACCACAGTAAATCTAGTTAACATCCTGAGTAACTTTTTCAGTATTTTCAAGCCAGATCCCTTTCCAATACTATATTCTGTGTCACATGGATAAGTAATTAGACTTTAATAAGATGTGGACAGTTATTTTTAAAAATCCATTTATTCAATAAATATATATTAAGAACTTTTCATGTGCCAGCCTCACTGGTCTTTTCTCAGTTAAAGGATGTAATAGAAGTAAAGCACTTAACAGCGTTAGCTGTGACTATTACTTCTCCGACATTCCAAGCTCCTTCTTGCCTCAAGACCGTTTTTAAACCCAGTTTCCCTGTATTTTAGAACGTTTCTTCCCCTCTCTACACTCTTATTCCTATAACTAAATTCTTCTTACCTTCAGGGATCAGCTTAAAAATCACTCCTTAACTATTTTATCTAAAGTAATTTTTCTCCCTTCTATTTTTACCTATCTCAGCCCCACATTGGTTTCCCAGATAGCACTTACCATCATTTGTCAGGATCTTACTGATTGATTTACTTATTTATTGTCTGACTCACCAGATGGTGGATAATCTACAAGGTGGAGAAAGTGTGTGCACATTGTGGGACCTCACACAATCTTTGTTAAAATAATATATGAGTAACTAATTGAGCCCGACACTTTAATTTTCCCAAGAAAAATTCAGTATTCAGTTCACCTGGAAGTCATTCGTTTTCTTCTGTGGTTTTGAGTCAAATTGTGAAAGTGAATTTTATGGGACACAGTCATTAATATGTTTACTGATTTCTTTTCAAACTTGGAAGAGGTTTGGATTCAAGGGAAACGTTGTAAGTGGTTATTTCCTAGTACTTGTGGGAGTAGTTATAAGACTGATGTGCAAGCTCCTCATGGTATCACAGCAAACACCCTGAAACCTAAAGTCGAAATGTAGAATGCTCAGCTATTGTATGTGAACATATTCCTGATTCAATCACACAAGTACAATTTGTGTAAAGTACAATATAAACATATATGTGTTCTAATTTTTTAGAAAAAGATGGTTTCTAGGATGTTTCATCCACCAAATTTCGTTGAACTAGACTCTATCAAATGCAGCAAATAAAGACTAGTACGACCTGTGTAATATATAAAATGTATGCAGCATTTGTTTGGCACCACTAACATCAATGACACTTATACTGGTTTGAAATTTTCCCACTGACTGATATTTAGACCAACTGGACCATCAAGGAAGTCAGCTAATTACAACTAGGTAATGCACTGACAATGTCTGGGACATGTTGCAGTGTTTTTTTTCACGTTGGTTACCAGAACTCTGTAATTACATCACGTCAATAGTTGCTATAGCATATAACATATTTCCATTGTAGAGGTAAATGAAACATTGTTAAGAACGACACAATAAGATTATACAGTTTAATCAAGTCTTTTAGTTGCAGGGGAAAAAAAATTCCCTCAAGTTAGCTCAAAGAAATAATTTCTTAGAAAGACATAGTACCTTCAGGGAAATAAGTTGTAACCAATGGGGAACTGGAACCCTCAGGGGCTGAGACATCTCTTCTCTCCATTTTCCCTTGTCTCTCTAGTAGCTTATATGGTCTGTGTTCTCTGGTGCACCTACTCCATTGTTTCTACTTTTCTCTAGAGAGTGGCATTGGTGCACCATTGCTGATAATGCCTGCCCTATATCTCACTTGACAAGACCTTTCGTTTTGCACTGCCTCCCTCCCCATTATTTTCTGGATATGCAATTTATTGAAAGTAACTAATTAGTTGATGGCACATGAGTGGATTGTTTCCCCTGGGTTAGATGTTCAACTCAGACTTAATCTGTAGTGGCTGTGATGTGGAGTCACATGGTGGAGATATGGTTGTCTAATCCAGCCCTTTGCAGGAAAATGGAGAAAGGAACTGATTCTAAGAGAAGGTTGTGCAGGCAGGCATATATCTCAAAATCAATGTTCTACATTTACCAACACAAAAAAAGTCTGTGGAAATGAAAATAAGAGCAGAAAATTTGAAGTAGCTCTCACAAAAATTTAAAATAATGATTCTTGGGAAATGCATATTGCTTCATGTATATTTTTAATCTAAATTCATACTATCTCACTGTATATAAGACTATGTCCATTATGTAACATGACATTCTTTGGCTTTATAAAGAACAACAATTTATTCTAAATAATCTTCCTCATTTTAATTTTTCCTCCCATGAATACATGGGTATACATTTCTGGGGTAATATGAGGAAAATTATTTCAATTCTGCCCTCTCTTTTCCAGCTTTCACAAGGTCTAAGTCTCCTCAGGCATGATTTCCCTGACTTAAGTTTCACTGGATAACTCAGAGCTGTTCCCTCCTTGATTATCCTTGGTCCACAGTAAATATCTTTCTTTTTCTCTCTCTTTTTTCTCTTCCATCTTTCTCTTTTATCTTTCAAAAGCCCATTATTATTTTCTTTAAACAACAATTCTCAGTGTCTTTTGTAGTTACACAACTGTTCTGAATATTAATGGTATCCTTCAAGGGGTATTATTTATAGCAGGAAATATGGGTCTTTGATCAGTGTTTTCTCTTGAATAAAAACCTCATGCATTGTGGGTAGATAGTATTTCTCTTATCTTAGGTTGGGCATTTTGTTGCTCATTTCCATCTTATATTATAGAGTTGGAGGCTGTTGGAGACTTTTAAGTTGTTCTTCTTGAAAAGCCTTTTTCCCCTTTATTATGTGAGCTCTCTAATGCTGGCCCTGTGTATGGTGATGTCTGCCCTGGTTGGAAATCCTTTTGCTACACTCCCTAAAGGCAGCAAGTGATTCAGAGAGGACTGTGTAATTTGTTTTGTACTGTGGAATTCCTGCCATGCCTATATGTATTTAGACCACAGGCAAACCAATAAAGTTGTCATAGAAACAAAGCATTTCATGAATAAATCAATCCATAACAAACTTGTAAACTTCAAACAACCCACTGTGCCTTAACAACACATCCGTTACAAACACAAAATAATCATGTTTGTAATGAGCAATGCACAATATTATTCTTTCCCATACATTTGGTCCTGTTTGCTATCTTATAAATATTCCTTAATGTATTTTTATGCAGCCTGTGGATTCCTACTGAGCTGGAATGAAATAAGTAACTCCAGCTGGTATGATAATACTAGAAAAGCAGACTTTTAAAAATGTGGCTGATGGTGAACCCCAGTACAAACAGTACGCCTGGAATACCTACTCCGATGACCAGAGGGGATTGAAACCATGGCTAAACAAATTTTCCTCATTTTGATCAACTCCAGTATTCTTTTTCACTTTTCAGTTTTCTTGTTTGGCTCTTAGTACCCAGTTCTGCCTGAAAAGGGTGTCTTTAGGGAATGTGGTTGATGGGAGGGGGTCACCGGGGTGGGGCGGGGAGCGATTTTAAAAGTGACACTGAGTATTTTAAAAAAAGTATGAATGCTCTTTGCCAGAAACCATCATGACTGGAATGGAGAGAGAGAGTGCTTTGAGGAGGAAAAGAGAATATTATAGTTTAAAACTTAAGTTCCTCTGCAGGCAGTAAAAAGACAAGGAAAAGGCAGATGTAGAGAAGGGGGTCAGTGTAATACAAGTCCTCTGGGGCTTGCTTTGGCTTCCTGAACATGAAAACTTTTCTTATTTTCATTCTGAGTGAAATTCTCTCCATGGCTATGTTTGGGTCCCACCTTACAGACATGGTAGACCTTGTTGAGGTTTTTCCTCGGTTCCTGTGAGTTGTGTTAAGGCCTTTAACCACGGCTTCATTGTGACATCTCAGCATAATTAGACATCTTCTTAATGCCTGTAATCAGAGGAGCCTTCTGTCTATATTTTGGGGTATAGATGTGAATTTCATTTCCCAATAACTGACTTCCACTTTAGCACGTTAAATCTTACTTTTTGGCCCCTCATGACATCTGAGACGATTCCATAACTTTTCAGCCACTGTCAATTATTAAAATTAAGTCCAATATGACGTATAGTCTTAATTCCATATTTAATTCAAACCTTTCCCCTCCATCTTTTAAATGAGGAGGGTGGATTTAGCCAACCCTCTTGCTTTTCCTCTCCTACTCCAAGGGTTTATGTAGACCCCAGGGACGTCTCTTTTCCTAAGGTCTGTTGGATCTGGGCAGGAGGATGGACGGGGAAGCTTTTCTTTAGCTACTGGGCAGACTCTTGTACATTGTGGTCTCTGTGCTTCTGGTGGCTTCTATCAAGTGGTAGTCTTGCACAGGTGGTGGGCATGGTTTCCTTGGGTCTTCAAAGTCCATCAACCACTGATGATACCCTCATAAATGGGATGCAGGGGTTGTACTTGGTGGAATAGTGCCCCCCCCATTCATGTCCACCAGAACCTGTGAATATGACCTTATTTGGTAACAGGGTCTTTGCAGATATAACCACGTTAGGATGAAGTCACACTGGATTAGGGTGGGCCCTAATCCAATGACTGGTAACTTTGAAAGAAGAAGGAAATTTGAACACAAAGACATAGAAGAAGAGTGTCCCATGTGAAGATGAAGACAGAGATTAGAGTGATGCATCTACAAGCCTTAGGAACACCAAGGATTTCTGACAACCACCAGATGCTAGGAAAAGTCAAGGAAGGATTCTCCCCTACAGCCTTCAGAGGGGAGCATGGCTGGCCAACCCATTGATTTCAGACTTCTAGCCTCAAAAACTATGAGAGAATAAATTTCTGCTGTTTGAAGCCACCAGTCTGTTATACTTTGTTATGGTAGGCCTAAGAAACAAATAATGGGGTCCATACCTCAAACTCCATTTTTATTTTTATTTTATTATTTTCTTAACATCTTTATTGGAGTATAATTGCTTTACAATGTTGTGTTAGTTGCTGCTGTATAACAAAGTGAATCAGCTATGTGTATACACATTTCCCCATATCGCTTCCCTCTTGCATCTCCCTCCCGCCCTCCCTATCCCACCTGTCTAGGTGGACACAAAGCACCGAGCTGATCTCCCTGTGCTATGCAGCTGCTTCCCACTAGCTATTTTACACTTGATAGTGAATATATGTCAATGCCACTCTCTCACTTCGTCTCAGCTTACCGTTCCCTCTCCCCGTATCCTCAAGTCCATTCTCTATGTCTGCGTCTTTATACCTGTCCTGCCCCTAGGTTCTTCAGAACCATTTATTTTTTTATTTAGATTCCATATATATGTGTTAGCATACGGTATTTGTTTTTCTCTTTCTGACTTACTTCGCTCTGTCTGACAGTCTCTAGGTCCATCCACCTCACTACAAATAACTCAATTTTGTTTCTTTTTAGGGCTGAGTAATATTCCATTGTAAATATGTGCCACATCTTCTTTATCCATTCATCTGTTGATGGACACTTAGGTTGCTTCCATGTCCTGGCTATTGTAAATAGTGCTGCAATGAACATTGTGGTACATGACACTTTTTGCATTAAGGTTTTCTCCGGGTATATGTCCAGTAGTGGGATGGCTGAGTCATATGGTAGTTGTATTTTTAGTTTTTTAAGGACCCTCCATACTGTTCTCCATAGTGGCTGTATCAATTTACATTCCCACCAACAGTGCAAGAGGGTTCCCTTTTCTCAACACCCTCTCCAGCATTTATTGATTCTAGATTTTTGATGATGGCCATTCTGACCAGTGTGAGGTGATACCTCATTGTAGTTTTGATTTGCATTTCTCTAATGATTAGTGATGTTGAGTACCCTTTCATGTGTTTGTTGGCAATCTGTATATCTTCTTTGGAGAAATATCTATTTAGGTCTTCTGCCCATTTTTGGATTGGGTTGTTTGTTCTTTTGATACTGAGCTGCATGAGCTGCTTTTAAATTTTGGAGATTAATCCTTTGTCCGTTGCTTCATTTGCAAATATTTTCTCCCATTCTGAGGGTTGTCTTTTCATCTTATTTATGGTTTCCTTTGCTGAGCAAAAGTTTTTAAGTTTCATTAGGTCCCATTTGTTTATTTTTGTTTTTATTTCCATTTCTCTAGGAGGTGGGTCAAAAAGGATCTTGCTGTGATTTAGGCCATAGAGTGTTCTGCTATGTTTTCCTCTAAGAGTTTTATAGTGTCCGGCCTTACATTTAGGTCTCTAATTCATTTTGAGTTTATTTTTGTGTCTGGTGTTAGGGAGTGTTCTAATTTCATTCTTTTGCATGTTGCTGTCCATTTTTCCAAGCACCACTTATTGAAGAGGTTGTCTTTTCTCCATTGTATATTCTTGCCTCCTTTATCAAAGATAAGGTGACCATATGTGCATGGGTTTATCTCTGGGCTTTCTAACCTGTTCCATTGATCTATATTTCTGTTTTTGTGCCAGTACCATACTGTCTTGATTACTGTAGCTTTGTAGTATAGTCTGAAGTCAGGGAGCCTGACTCTTCCAGCTCTGTTTTTCTTTCTCAAGATTGCTTTGGCTGTTTGGGGTCTTTTGTGTTTCCATACAAATTGTGAAATTTTTTGTTCTAGTTCTGTGAAAAATGCAATTGATAGTTTGATAGGAATTGTATGAAATCTGTAGATTGCTTTGGGTAGTATAGTCAATTTCACAATGTTGATTCTTCCAATCCAAGAACATGGTATATCTCTTCATCTGTTTGTGTCATCTTTAATTTCTTTCACCAGTGTCTTATAGTTTTCTGCCTACAGGTCTTTTGTCTCCTTAGGTAGGTTTATTCATAGGTATTTTATTCTTTTTGTTGCAATGGTAAATGGGAGTGTTTCCTTAATTTCTCTTTCAGATTTTTCATCATTAGTGTATAGGAATGGAAGACATTCCTGTGCATTAATTTTGTATCCAGCTACTTTACCAAATTCATTGAGTAGCTCTAGTAGTTTTCTGGTAGCATCTTTAGTATTCTCTATGTATAGTATCATGTCACCTGCAAACAGTGGCAGTTTTACTTTTTCTTTTCCAATTTGGATTCCTTTTATTTCTTTTTCTTCTCTGATTGCTGTGGCTAAAACTTCCAAAACTATGTTGAATAATAGTGGTGAGAGTGGAAACCCTGTCTTGTTCCTGATCTTAGTGGAAATGGTTTCAGTTTTTCACCATTTAGAACGATGTTGGCTGGGGGTTTGTCAGATATGGCCTTTATTATGTTGAGGTAAGTTCCCTCTATGCCTACTTTCTGGAGAATTTTTATCATAAATGGGTGTTGAATATTGTTGAAAGCTTCTTCTGCATCTGTTGAGATTATCATATGGTTTTTCTCCTTCACTTTGTTAACATGGTGTATCACACTGATTGATTTGCGTATATTGAAGAATCCTTGCATTCCTAGGGTAATCCCCAATTGATCATCGTGTATGATCCTTTTAATGTGTTGCTGGATTCTGTTTGCTAGTATTTTGTTGAGGATTTTTGCATCTAAGTTCATCAGTGATATTAGCCTGTAGTTTTCTTTTTTTTGTAACATTTTGTCTGGTTTTGGTATCAGGGTGATGGTGACCTTGTAGAATGAGTTTGGGAGTGTTCCTCTCTCTGCTATATTTTGGAAGAGTTTGAGAAGGATAGGTGTTAGCTCTTCTCTAAATGTTTGGTAGAATTCGCCTGTGAGGCCATCTGGTCCTGGGCTTTTGTTTGTTGGAAGATTTTTAATCACATTCTCAATTTCAGTGCTTGTGATTGGTCTGTTTATATTTTCTATTTCTTCTTGGTTCAGTCTTGGAAGGTTGTGCTTTTCTAAGAAATTGTCCATTTCTTCCAGGTTTTCCATTTTATTTCCTTATAGTTGCTTGTAGTAATCTCTCACGATCCTTTGTATTTCTGCAGTGTCAGTTGTTACTTCTTTTTCATTTATAATTCTGTTGATTTGAATCTTCTCCCTTTTTTTCTTGATGAGTCTTGATGATAAACCATTAAATTTATCAATTTTGTTTATCTTCTCAAAGAACCAGTTTTTAGTTTTATTGATCTTGGCTATTGTTTGCTTCATTTCTTTTTAATTTATTTCTGATCTGATCTTTATGATTTCTTTCCTTCTGCTAACTTTTGGGTTTTTTTGTTCTTCTTTCTCTGATTGCTTTATGTGTAAGGTTAGGTTTTTTATTTGAGATGTTTCTTGTTTCTTGAGGTAGGATTGTATTGCTATAAACTTCCCTCTTAGAAGTGCTTTTGCTGCATCCCATAGGTTTTGGGCTGTCGTGTTTTCATTGTCTTTTGTTTCTAGGTATTTTTTGATTTCCTCTTGGATTTCTTCAGTCGTCTCTTGGTTATTTAGTAACATATTGTTTAGCCTCCATGTGTTTGTGTTTTTTACAGTTTTTTCCCAGTAATTGATATCTAGTCTCATAGCATTGTGGTCGGAAAAGATACCTGATACGATTTTAATTTTCTTAAATTTACCAAGGCTTGGTTTGTGACCCAAGATATGATGTATCCTGTAGAATGTTCCATGAGCCCTTAAGAAGAAAGTGTATTCTGTTGTTTTTGGGTGGAATGTCCTATAAATATCAATTAAGTCCATCTTGTTTAATGTATCATTTAAAGCTTGTGTTTCTTATTTATTTTCACTTTGGTTGATCTGCCCATTGGTGAAAGTGGGGTATTAAAGTCCCCTACTATGTTTGTGCTACTGTCGATTTCCCCTTTTATGGCTGTTAGTATTTGCCTTATGTATTGAGGTGCTCCTATGTTGGGTGCATAAATATTTACAATTGTTATATCTTCTTCTTGGATTGATCCCTTGATCATTATGTAGTGTCCTTCTTTGTCTCTTGTAATAGTCTTTCTTTTAAAGTCTATTTTGTCTGATATAAGAATTGCTACTCCAGCTTTCTTTTGATTTCCATTTGCATGGAATATCTTTTTCCATCCCCTCACTTTCAGTCTGTATGTTTCCTTAGGTCTGAAGTGGGTCTCTTGTAGACAGCATATATTTGAGTCTTGTTTCTGTATCCATTCAGCCATCCTATGTCTTTTGGTTGGAGCATTTAATCCATTTACATTTAAGGTAATTATTGATATTTCTGTTCCTATTACCATTTTCTTAATTGTTTTGGGTTTGTTATTGTACATCTTTTCCTTCTCTTGCTTCCTGCCTAGAGAAGTTCCTTTAGTATTTGTTGTAAAGCTGTTTTGGTGCTGAATTCTCTTTACTTTTGCTTGTCTGTAAAGGTTTTAATTTCTCTGTCAAATCTGAATGAGATCCTTGCTGGGTATAGTAATCTTGGTTGCAGGTTTTCCCCTTCCATCACTTTAAATAGGTCCTGCCACTCCCTTCTGGCTTGCAGAGTTTCTGCTGAAAGATCAGCTGTTAACCTTACAGGGATTCCCTTGTATGTTATTTGTTGCTTTTCCCTTGCTGCTTTTAATATTTTTTCTTTGTATTTAATTTCTGATAGTTTGATTAATATGTGTCTTAGCATGTTTCTCCTTGGATTTATTCTGTATGGGACCCTCTGTGCTTTCTGGACTTGATTGATTATTTCCTTTCCCATATTAAGGAAGTTTCCAACTATAGTCTCTTCAAATATTTTCTCAGTTCCTTTCTTTTTCTCTTCTTTTTCTGGGACCCCTATAATTCGAATGTTGGTGCATTTAACATTGTCCCAGTGGTCTCTGAGATTTTCCTCAATTCTCTTCATTCTTTTTTCTTTATTCTGCTCTGCGGTAGGTATATTTCCAGTATTTTATCCTCCAGGTCACTTATCCTTCTTCTGCCTCAGATATTCTGCGTTGATTCCTTCTAGAGAAGTTTTAATTTCATTTATTGTGTTGTTCATCATTGTTTGTTTGCTCTTTAGTTCTTCTAGGTCCTTGTTAAACGTTTCTTGTATTTTCTGCATTCTACTTCCAAGATTTTGGATCATCTTTACTATCATTACTCTGAATTCTTTTTCAGGTAGACTGCCTATTACCTCTTCATTTGTTTGCGCTGGTGGGTTTTTACCTTTCTCCTTCATCTGCTGCATTTTTCCCTATCTTCCCATTTTGCTTAACTTACTGTGTTTGGGAGTCTCCTTTTCTTAGGCTGCAGGTTCGTAGTTCCCGTTGTTTTTGGTGTCTTCCCCCAGTGAGTTAGGTTGGTTCAGTGGGTTGTGTATGCTTCCTGGTGGAGGGGACTGGTGCCTGTGTTCTGGTGGATGAGGCTGGATCTTGTCTTTCTTGTGGGCAGGACCACGTCCGGTGCTGTGTTTTGGGGTGTCTGTGAACTTAGTATGATTTTAGGCAGCCTCTCTGCTAATGGGTGGGGTTGTGTTCCTGTCTTGCTAGTTGTTTGGCATGGGGTGTCCTGAAATGGAACTTGCTGGTCGTTGAGTGGAGCTGGGTCTTAGCATTGAGATGGAGATCTCTGGGAGAGCTCTCATCAATTGATATTACGTGGGGCCAGGAGGTCTCTGGTGGTCCAATGTCCTGAACTCAGCTCTCCCACCTCAGAGGCTCAGGCTTGACACCCAGCCAGAGCACCAAGACCCTGTCAGCCACATGGCTGGCAATTAATGCTGTACTTTCCACCACAACTTGGTGTTAGCAGATGGGCTTTGCTGCAAGGCTAGCAAGCAGACCCAATTTCAGTTCGATAAAGCAATTGATCCAAACTCCCTTTTTAGGTGGAGAAAAAAAGAAGCAAGTGCCGTTCACCATCCACACAAGCCTCCTGCTCAGTGTGTTCCAAACGGAAGTCATTCTCTTTCCGTAATTCTGCTCTGCCATGTGTGTCTCTAGCTCAGGGCCTGGCATCCCCGCCCTCTAAGACTCCAGCCTCACCCTTGTAAGTTATCTTCTACTCTCCCCTTTCCCTTACATCATCTTCCTCTCCACATCATTAGTTCTTCATTTCCTTCAGAGTGAAATCCAGATTCATGCAGCTTATTATACATTCATGGTTTGCCCTCTGTCTGCCTAGCTAGCTTCACCTGTCCACCTCTGCACATGATACTTTGCTGCTTGTGTCAGACTCCCTGTAGTTTTTCACCCACCTCAGCTAAGGAATAATTTCCTCCCTTCTCCTTCTCTGGGTCCCGATAGCATCCTGTGTAAGGTAATCACTGATGTTTTCTCTCTGTGTCTCTAAACATCGAGGTCATCAAGACAGGCATTTTCCCTTATTTATCTCTGTTTCCCTTAATGCTGGGCAGAAAGCTTGCTCTGTTTGGAGAAATGAAAGAAGAAATGCATAGTATTAGTGGAAGTAGAGCCAAGGGACTAAAGCTCAAGAAAAAGGCAATAAAACGCAAGAACGACAGAGTAGCCTATCTTAATGGGTTACTTCAACCCTCCTGGAATTTCAATTTTCAAAAACTATTAAAGAGATTCATAGGAGGTGTGTAATAAATACATGATAAATGACAGAACAAATGGTAATACACACAGATGGCTTACTATGTATCAGACCTATGCCAAGCACTAAACCTGCATCTCTCATTTAATCTATATGATAGCCTCGTGAGAAATATGTTTCCTTTTTATTAATGAAGCAAACAGGGCTTTGAGACCTTAAGTAAATTTTCCAAGGTCACACACCTAGTAAGTGGTAAAAATGGGAGTTGAACTCAGGTGTGTCTGAATCTGAAGATCATGATTTTAACAACTAAGTTTTGTTCTGTTATGTTGTACAGTATGGTTTTGGAATATTCTCCTACAGCTGAGAAAGCGCAGCTGCTGAGTGCAGTTTTTCCCTTATTGGCACAACATCAATCTAAAGCTGGTAAGGAATATCTTCATTAAGGAATATTCTGCCCAAGTTTCATACCTCAGCAATTTATTTAATCTTTGCAACGTGGAGAAGTGTGGTAAACATTTTTAGGATATTAAACAGAAACTTTGAAACTTTTATGATGTATGTTTTCTTAAGTGCAAAACAGAGTTATTATTGAGGGCTACTATAAGAATTACATGAAAAAATGGAAAATGTTCATTTTTCTATCTTTCTCTTGAAATGAAAAGTTCAAGGAATTTTAACTGTGGCTTGCATAGTGCCTTATAATTTATAAAAATGCCTTCACATATGTGAATAAAAATTCATGTTAAGATATATTTTATGTAAGATGTATTACTAAAAGTTATTCATCGGACTAGTATATGTGGAGGGCTGAAAAAATGTGCCTTCTGAGGGGTCCTCGCCATTAGGCTGGACCAGATATTCCAGGGCATTGGGGACAGATTCACCAATTCTGAGCAGACTGTGCCCTCAGCATACCCAGCTACCCAGTGATCACTCAGCAGCCAGCTGTGGACCACTGATCACATCAGGGGCAACCCCAATCCTCAGGGAAGACTCATGGGCTGAGGATAGTACTAAAAGACTTGCTCTAACTTACAGCTTACAGTCTTAGACTTTGAACTCTTAAAATTCACTAGATCAAAAGCAAAATCCATATAGGATACCTAAGTACAAATGTACATTTTTTCTAGGTAGAATATTCATAGGATTCAACAAATTTTCACAGTGGTTTATGAACCAATATGGTGAGGGATTTTTTACATTAGGACTATTCTGAGGATTCTTATTAATATCAACTCCTGGGGCCCAAAGAGTCTGACTCAGTAAGATTCCCTCCTCCCCAGAAGCACCATGAAGCTCAGTTAACTCTAAAAACTAGGCTTTGTTCAGTTGCCTTTATTGTAGTTTTACTACTCCAGATTCATTTTGGGATGATAATTGTGGGTTTTGACTCCTGAAGGAGGTTGCAGGTTTTGAGCAATGCACAGAGGCATTTAAGAATATGGAAATTCAGGCTGCTTTGAGGGGCTGTTCCTTGAGGCTTTTCCTTCTTGAAACTGTCATATAGCCATCTTTCCCACTTGAATTTCTATAAGCACTAAGTTAGAAATAAAAATTACCTATTGAAGAAGGGGAGTAAACTTTAGTCACTTATTATTCATCTGTCTTTTTGGGGGGCGGCGAATGGTCCATTTTACACATGAAAGACATAATCTTAGCTCAGTCTTTGAAGTCTTTGAATATGTGAAGGACCCAAGTTCACATTTTGGGTCCTCTACATACTAGCTGCTTAAATTGGGAGATAATGATATTGGAGATAATAGTATCTAGTTCTCTGAATTGCAGTGACAATTCAATAACTATTTGGTAATATTTAGTGCAGGGTTTTTGGGTTCCAAGCACTGCACTAAGAGCTTTACATAAAATATCTTAAACGAATCCTTGAAATAACCCATGTTAGAGGTGAGGAAATGAAGTCTCAGGTGAAATTATGGCCCAAGGCCCCAAACATGGTAAATGGCAGAGCTAAAATATGCCTCGCCTTGTACATTACTTTGCAGACAGAGCATTCTTAACACATATTGGCCCTTCATCCTCTCATTAGTTTCCAGGAAAAATAGAAGCCCTGTAGTACAACGTTTGACTTCCTTCTCGTTTCTCCTGACTCCACCCAACCAGCAACTAAGCTGCTCCTTGGGAACTCAACCCATGCTTCCCCTCTTTCCAGCTCTCTATCAGAAAGGTGGATAACATACTGAAAGGAAAATGTGGACATTATCTGTAATTAGGCTCATTAATTTTATAGGAAATTCTTTAATTTTCTATGGGGCCATGTTCTTGAAATGCATTATCTCCCTTTTATGACTTCACTTCCCTCAGTGTCAGTAGAGATTAAAGGTAACATGCCCTGCTGGGAACAAACACAATTTTCCAGCAGCTGCATTTTGTTTTCCTTAATAATTAACAATTGCTGCTGACTAACCTTTGCAGCATAAAATGCCCACCTTATCACAAAGGAGTGGGCATTGGTTTGAGAAACTCACAAGGGATATCAGAAAAAGAAGTGTGATTAAAGCATTAAAGACTTAGAGGTTGACATTAGGATGAAAGGTGGAATTACAGTAAATATAACACTGTTTAACATTAAATGGAATGTGTTGTACTTGAAACAGTTGTTCACTTCAGCATTAATTATTAAGGGAAGCTGACAACTCATATTTAATTCGCAACTAAAGACACAATTTCTTAAGATATAAATACAACAAAGTAGCTCAGAGGATTGGTGCTTCTTTATCTTTAATGATTTTATGTTTTTTTCTTCATATAATCTATGAACAAATTAGAATGGAATATGCCTAAATTGTTTAAACCAGGTATTTCTTGTGGTGAGCAAATATTATGCTATTGGACAGAGAGATTAAGAAATGAGTTAGCTTTTATTGGAAATTATTTAACATATTCTTCACTGTTTTGACTTGAGGATTTTCCTGGAGATACACAATTTAAAGGGCATTTAGGGCAAACTGTACACTTTATGTTTTAAAGTAATTTTCTTCTGGGGGAAGAGCAAGCATGTTCATCCTTTGCCTTTTAATGAGAGATAAAGAACATATAATAATGTGATCAGATATGCATTGCCTAGGTTTCTATGTGAAATTGATAACTATTCAAATTGGATTTTAAATGTACTGTCTGTTAGACTCTACATGCTGTTTGGTATGTACAACTTTAGAGGCAGCTCTTGTTGGCCAAGTGACATTGTGCAGATGTACTTGCAAAGAGAGAGGGAATATGGCCCAGTGAAGGAATTTATGGTGGGGGAATTCAAAAAGGCACTGCAGTTAGTCTTTCTGGTAAAATACAATGAAAGGTAAGAGTGTCACTGTGTGATTGTGATTTATTTTTATTAAAATGTCTATGGATTGATATTAGAGTTTAAAAAATGTCTATGGATTGATATTAGAGTTCTCAATTTAGCAGGATTTGGATACTTTTATTCCATGACGGGAAGTTGTAAACTATTTAGGAACATCATTAAAAATCTTTGAATTTTATCTATTTAAAAAATCAACTGAAGAATGAAAAGGACCACCAGTAAGATACTGACAAACATTTAGTTTCCTTGGTGCACGTTTTTTTTCCTTTCCTCATGGTTGGGTTTCTTTCTTATACTTTAGTCTCTCCATCCGTACTGAGAAGGAACGATCACTGCTATATGGAAGCTCAGTATATTTAACATGTCATCACACACTGTGTCAGTGAGCTTAAGTCAAGTTATGCTTCAGTAACAAAAGATCTCAAAATATAGAGGCTCACGTTAAGGAAGGTGCATTTCTCACTCATGTTACATCTTCATTGATTGCTGGCTTTGGCTCTTCAGGCTGGGATTCAGACTGAAGGAGCAGTGCCAATCTGGGATACTGTTAGTATCATGGCAGAAGGAAAAGGAAGAGGGCAGAATCACTTAATGGTTTTTAGAGCTTCTGCTTGAAATTGTCAAGTGTCACTTCTACTCAAATTTCACTGGTCAAAGCAAATCACAAGGTCAATTCTGATGTTGTTGATGTAGAGAAAAATAATCTACTATAGAAAAGGCAACTGATTTTGGAAACAATTATAAAACTACTTCCTCTTCATATACATATATATACATATGCAAAATTTTTTCTATAATTATATCATTTGAGATATAGGAATGAAAGTTTTTCAAGGGGATTTAGGTTGGCAGTTTGTAATCATCCTCCCTCTGATAATCTTAAAAGAAGAATGATCATGCTGATTTATAAAAGTACTCAATGAAAATGATTTTCTATTTAGAAAAATCAAGCCTCCATTGGTGTGCTAGGGTTGCTGAGAGAACAGAATTCTGTCAAGTGACCCTGCCTTCAGGAATATGGATCAGAAAAATTGGGTATGTCCTATCAATTGTAACATGTGTTTATACTACTGTCCTGAAATGCACATGTAGAATTAAACATACCCTATGGCTATTAGGTTGGCTGAATTTCCCAGTGTGAGAGTAAAATGAAACAGTTACTGCAAAATATAGGGTCATTACCCTATATGGATAAAGGGGTAACTGTCCCTGAAATGAGTTGTAAAACCTTCATTTTACAAAAGAAGAAAATAAAGCATATTCATGATGACAGAGAATAATTTTTGGAGTATCTCTTGAGTAGTGTTGTAGAGTTTGCAAAGTGCTTTTACAGAAATCATTATTTGAAGTATGCAGGGTATATATTATTAGCCTCATTTTCTGTGTAATAGAACTTGGGTTCAGTGAGGTTAAGTAACCTGCCTAAGGAAATGACAGACCTGTGATTCAAACTCAGACTTCCTACACAAAGTCCAGTATTCTCTCTACCACATAAGCTGCTTCCTAATACACAATGTCATTTCCTACTCACTTTCTTCATGGAAAAAAAAAAATGGGGACAAAATTAGATAATATGTTAAAATGGAAAAGAACATAGACTTGAGTTTAGTCCTGGTTGTGCTCTTTTAGTTGATGTTACATCTTTAGAGAAAATCGCTTCAGCTTTCTATGCCTCAGTTTTTCTACCTGAAAAATCAGGGAGTTGGATTATATTTTTTCCTCAAGGTCTTGTCTTAATAGTAATATTTTATAAATTTAAAAACCTACAGTCTACTGTCATTTGCACTGACCCTGAGCACGCAGGTAACTACCAAATTAGGTAAGAGAATATATTTTCCCTGGCACACTATGTAAAACCATCCCTACATTGTAGTAGCTTTGCTTTTTGTTGTAGCTTTGCTTTTTGTTGGTAGTATCAGAACTTAAACTAGCTAAGCAGAAAAATAGAATGCACTGATTCGTAACTGGGAAGTCCAAAGAGACACATGCTTCAGATATGACCAAAACCAGGAATTCAAAAAAAAATGTCAGCTCTTGCCCTCTTGTGCTCTTTCTCTTTCTCTCATTCTTGCTCTCTCCTGTTCCATTCTTCTCTCCTTTCCTCTCATCCTTATTTGTCTCTGAAAAGGTTTAGTCTTTCCTATCGTTAGCTATCTTCTAAAACAAATATGTTGATATAAGGGAATGTGGTCATTGGTAGCTCCAGACATACCCTTCCAGCTTTTAGAACATAATGTGAAAGAACTCTTCTCCTCCAGGTCCAAATCAAAAGAGCGTTGGGCAGGACTCTGCTTATCCTGGCTTGGACTACGTGCTCTCCACTAGACTATTACTGACAAAGTGAACTGTCACTTGCCCAGCCCCACGGTTGTGTAATTGGCCAGCCCACTAGAATTACACAGGGATGAGGAAAGGCAACTCCCCAAAGAAAGTGGATGCCATTACCAGTAGTACGGGGAAGGGTTAGAAAAGCACAATAAATATTCACTGCACACATTATATAGACATCTGAGCTGTCTCACTCCCAGTAGGATTCCCAGATGAATGGAAGAGAACGTGATAATAAAAGACAAAATGTTAGGCTCCAAGAAATAAGAGTAGAAACACCTTAGACCCATGGTCATACTGCCTGTTCCCTCCAACATACTAAAGAACATTGGAGATAATCCAGTCCTGACAGCACTCTTAGTTTTAGGAATTTATCACAATACACCTATACTTCTTTTAGAAACTCATAAGAAATATCTCATACATGTACGTACTCACAAGAGTGTTTCCCAAAGCCTGTTTTATGAACTTCTAGTCTTAGGGTTGTTGTGAGAAAAATAGTTCTGTGGCTAAATTCTATTGGGAACTACTCCTTATTCTATCCATACCTGGAGAGTCATAATGTATCTTGCATATTTAAAGTCATAGTAAAGAGACTGTGTTTACACTAGTATTCCCCAAACACATTTGATTGCAGAACAACACAACCACACACACACAATAAAGAAAGCATGGAAGAAAGAGAAAAAAGAGAACACCTAAATGTTGTACTGTGAAATTTCCCTGGATTGCATTTTGGAAAACAATGACCTATATCATTATTGAAGTTACATATATTTTTCTTATATCCCCTGTTGGGACTGGAAATTTTTCTAGTACTTCCTGCTGTTTAGAGTTAACCCTTTTTTCAAATTTCATGAGGAGCAAACCAGCTTTCAGCTACTTCTGCATAACAAATATGTCTGAATTTACCAAATCCATAAACTTTTTCATATCATAAATACAGAGCTTGGGATTTAGAAGCAAACATAATTCCAACATAAATTTATTAGTTTGTTAAAAAGTTGATTATTGCAAACTTATTGCACAGAAAATATTCATGTGCAAGGGACTGTGCTGGGCATTTGGAATCTAGTGGCGAACAGACAGATGTAGCCTCCTTTGGATTGTGTAAACATTAGCATGTATTTTCATCTCTCTGAGCTTCACTTTTCTCACATGTGAAACTGAGATAAC
Source organism: Balaenoptera physalus (assembly GCF_965194825.1). NCBI lineage: Eukaryota > Metazoa > Chordata > Mammalia > Artiodactyla > Balaenopteridae > Balaenoptera > Balaenoptera physalus. The sequence continues at coordinate 109,758,817 of NC_138882.1, read as the reverse complement.
ATTACACACCTCTAGAGCTGCTTTGAAAATTACATGAAAAAAATGTTTGTGAAAACTGAGCTTAATTATTATTAAATATGCTTAAATTAACTTCCTTCCTTAGCATTCTTTTTTTTCAGGATGAATTTTCAGGTCATGAACATTTGTTGAGCATCTATTGAATGCAAAACACTATTCTAGGTCCTGGAGGTGAGGGAATTAACAAAAAAAAGAAAAAGGAAAAATGAGTAGAAAAATGCTTACAAAAATCTAAGAAAATAATCATTTTCATAAACAATAAAAGGCAGCAAGTGGCAAGGGCCAAATGAGCATCCCAGACGTTAAATACTAACAGGAGCTCAAAGTGGGAGAAATAACTGCAGGGGTGTTGAGTTCAAAGAAGGCATTAGGGAGTCTCTGTATCCTTGAAAGGAGCAAAGGGGTGGAAGAACAGATTAGGAGAAGGAAACAGCATAAGCAGAGGCACGGAGATGAGAGCTGTTGGGTATTTTCAAGGGACAGGGAATAGATGTATATGATTGTAGTGGATAAATATGGGCAGCACAAGATAGATTATAAAGCTGGGTATGTCAATTGAGGCCTGAGAGTGAAACGCTTTGAATGCCAGAATGAAGCCTGTGCACTTTATCTCATAGGGCAAACAGAAGACATTAGAGATTTTTAAGGCAGGAAAGTGGCATAACAAAGCTAATTATTTCCGGTCAAATAATATGGCAGTTGTGTGCAAGGACTTAGGCTCAGAGGGAAATGTTAACAATTAAAACTTCCTGGCTAATATATTTCTAAAAACATTTTGGTTGATGCATACCTACCTGAGAATCTAATTATCCCTAGACATTCAGCACTGTCCACAGACAGTGCCCCAAAGGGGCTTGTCTGCACAGATCTTTCAGAGTCATAACTCCCTTCACTTGACGGGTGGGTGGATGCTCACTGGTTTCCCTTTCTTTCTTCTGCACCAAAGCTCAGGGTCTTTGCACGAGTGCTCTGACCTTCCCCAGACCCATCTTTTCCTTCCCCTAACAGCATGAGATGCCCTTTCTTCAGTAAAAGGGACATACCACTTGGCATCATTAGAGAAAATGCTTCTATTTACTTAATGAAACCATCTACCCTTTGAGACACTGCTCATTTTGAAACACAGACCACCAAATGCTACCCCTGGGACCTAATTCCTAAAATTGGGGTAGGTAAGGGCCACATCCTCCCTTCACCTCATGCTACCCCTCCTGGTAGAAGGGTTCTCATTGCATTGCCAAGATTTGGAAGCAGTGGAATAACTCCCTAGTAGCCAGACATCATCAGAGGCTGAGACTTTCACTAAGCTTATGAGGTTGCAATGAGGAAAGTGATTAGATTTAAAATAAAAAAGGTATCTACTAGCCTTCTTTTTCAAGTTCCGGAGATGGCTAAGAGCCTTGAAAAACACCCCATTGCATTCTAGGCCAGTCCCAGGAGTGTCCTGATGATGGCTATTTTTGAACTAGTGGTGCATGCAAGGAAAAATCTGCTTTGAATGTGGATGAGTAAACAACTCAATACATAGAAATTTGAATTACTAAAGAAACAGTTTCTACATATTTCACCGTTCCTCCCACATTCTCACCACAAGCCACATGGTTAAGAAAACAATCTGAATCTGAATACAGATAAGCTAAATACTCTATACCCATATCAAAAAGAAAGAAAAAATTTTAAATGATACTTTAACTAGAAAGTCTTTCTCCAAATTAGGAAATTTCATAAGATTTATTGATTTCTTGTTGTTTTTTTTGTTTTTGTTTGTTTTCCTCATGTACCACAAGCTCCCTTGGAGTTTGGAAGAAAACAGATAGTAAGACTAAGTAACTACTCCACCCTCTTTTTTTTTGTTTTGGACATAATTTGAAGCAACTAACCCATCACATAAAAGAAAGCAAAAGAGCTTGTCTTCCCATTGGTCTCTGGGACCAGAAAGGTAGTGGGAGGTCCTGGTCCATCTTTGAGAGATCTGATTTGTTCAGAGAGAGACCATGGGACTGCTCTATCACATCTGATGCAAAGTATAGTATAGGGATAAGACACTGGCTTTGTAGCTAGGTAAATCTAAATTTAAATTCTGGCTCTGATTCTTTTTATTTTTTTTTTATTGAACTATAGTTGATTCAGAATACTGTGTCAATTTCAAGTGAACAGCCAAGTGATTCAGTTATATCTAAATAAATGTATATATCTGTATTCTTTTTTTTCTGATTCTTCTCCATTTTAGTTTATTGGCTCTGATTCTTATAAGCTGTGTGAGCTTAGAAAAATTACTTAATTTCCCTGAACCTCAGTTTGACCGTACAAAAATGTGGCTGATGTGTAGTTATCAATATTAAAGATTATATATTTTAAATATGCATAGCTCAGATCTTGATCCATGAAACGCCCAACAAATGGTGGTTATTTCTTTTTTATGGATTATTTTTGTTTTTGTCAGTTATGCGTATCTGTATGTCTGTCTCCTCGGCCATCCATCCATCCATCCAGAAAACTGGAGAAACATATAAATGTTGAATCTTTGTCCTGCTGCATGTCTCCTAATCACTGTTTCCTATATATGGATCATTGATATTAAGCACATTATTTTTCTTTCTGTAGGAAAATACAGTATATGCTTTTAAAAACTTAGCTTAAGACCTTCACTTAAATTGACTGAGTTTTTGAGACCTATTGATAAATAATAGGAAAAAAAATACACACATATGTTCTAGGTAAAATATGCTTAAAAGTTGAATTTATCAAACTTGCAATTCCTATTAAGTTTCTTCCTTGTAATGCTGCACTGGCAGTATTTTACATAAGATCATTTGTCTTTACAATATGTTCTTATTAAATTTAATTGACAACTGAGAGAAAAAATGTGGGTTACCAATTTAAGGGAATTAGCACTTAAGTAAATAAGAATCAAACAAAACAACCCCCCCCCAAAAAATCCCCCCCCAAACCCACAGTCGAAACAAGATTATTAAAGTACAAAATGTACTTTGGTTATTTATTTTGACCAGCGTTGTTTGGGTTTAATTATTTATGATAATAGTATACTTACAAATGTACTGTAGGCTATTTTGTAGAGTAATGAAGTTTTAGTAATATGAGCAGGCAATGCATTACCCTGCTTGCAAATCTTTTCTGAGAAGCTAGATGTACTATCTAATTTTTTTAAATTGATAATTGTATTTGAGACTTTGTAAGGTTTGAGTGTACACTAGTTTGCCATTTTCATGTCTCAATATGCTGTATTTATTTTATGCTACTGTATTTGTGTATGTGAGTTATATATAACTAAACAAAATGAAATCTGTCTCAAGATGTAGACTCTTGTGATAAAAGGCCTTATTAGTCCACAGATTCATGTTGGTGCTTATGTTTCCTGCTACTGAGTAGCATAGTTTATTATTTCTATGATGACTTTATGTCCTGGGGAGGAGGTGGGGCAAGTGGACAGACTGATTATTCTTTCTCCTAGACTCCCTTAGTACACTTTCATACTTGGATAAAGTGCTGGGTATCTGCAGGTAGGCATTAAACAATATTCATAATGTCTTAAGGGAAACAAAACTTTATCTTGATAATGTAATAGTTTGTAATCATTGAATTATCATTAGAGAATGTTTACTGATATTACTATTACCTTTATTCCATGGATTTCTCAGAAACAAAAGGTATGTTAAAGCTTCATTGTTTCTGCTCCTTCTAATGGGTTCTAACTTCACCTACTTCTTCATCCCCATTTCCCACCCTCATCATTCCATCAAGGTAGATTCCAGTTCTGAGGTCTTTTGGGTTTCTGTCAGGTTTAATATTCACCATTCTCTGGGTGTGACAGGAGAGACTTGGAGTATTCTCCAGAAATGTGAATGACGAAGAGATAAAGGGAAGCAGGTGAGCAGAAGCCATATTGTTGACCTTTACCCACCACTGGGAGATAATACCATAAAGGAAAAAATAAATAAACAAGCTAGGGAGTTTTAGTGTGTAACTTTATTGAGGAATTCCATGATTTACTGTTCAATATAGAAAGGCTTATCATGTAACTTAGCTGTGCAACTCCCTGATTTACTGTGAAGCACAATGGGGCTTATCATGTAACTATTATATGAGAGTCTTGGCAAAGACATGGTTAGGGTTTTGCAGAGCCCATTAAGAATGACTGACGCTTTTCTCAAATGGACCAAAGCAGACTCTGACAAGCAAACACAATTGTTATTCTCAACATCTGAAATTCCGGTGTTTTAAATTTATTCAGCACAGATGTTAAGGGTAACTTATATGCCTACTTTATCTTTCTCTCATCATTTTATATCTAAGCTTCTGTTTTATAGTAAATTGCTATATGAGGTTTACTGTTTTATGATTCTGATATCCATTTTGCAGAATTTAAACTCTTTTTAAAAGAGACATTATAGCTAAAGAAGAAGCACATTAAAACACATAAAGCAGGGGACATTTCCATCTCGTGTCAGTTTCAGATTTAAGTCCTTCAAAGTCTCCCTGTGCCATTTGGATGAGATCAGAGCCCCGTAGCCAAAGTCATGGGACCCTGTAAGTTAAGTCCTTGTCTCCTTCTTGTGATGGGAAGACCACTAAGTGGAAATGGGAATAGCCTCCAAACAAGGACTGTATCCCCAAGTAATATAATGTACTGATTCTTGCTATTCATGAGAAGCTAAACAGGGACAATTGAAAAGGTCTTAAGCAATTTATGCCAAAAGAACCATGCCTCTTCAAAGAGTTACCCATGACTTGTTTTTAAATTTCTTGAGCATGGGGACTGTGTCTTATTTTTCTGTGAGTTTCCAGTGTTTAGTACAGTATATGACACCTAGTGAGTGCTCAATAATTTTGAAATATGAATAACGCTGAATTACTTGGAATTTTTCCAGTTTACTGAACTTGTTTATGCCTCCATGTCTTTGCTCACACATTGTCTCTGTCTGTACTTTATGTTTCCGTCTCTATCAGCTGGCTGACTCCCATCCTTGTTCAAGGACTGGGATCAGGGTAATTTGTTCCTGTCCCTCCTCTCTTTGCTCACATAGGATGTAGTGCAGATCTTTATCACTTATCAAACTAAATTCTAATCAAGTTTACACATCTAACACCTCTTTTCAGTCTTTTGGTTGACAAAACCTAGCACCTAATTTAATTTCTGCCACAAATTGGATGGTCAGTATTATTTCTTTTAATTGAATGAGTGAATGAATGACCATTAATGAATAATGGTCAATGGACCCACCAGTTGTGTCAATAAATAACAAAAATGCTAGAACTCTTTCAAGGAAATCTTTCCTTTAATCAACAGAAAAAAATAGGTCAAAGAATAACATGAAAAAGGGGCAGCTAATGAAACAATGAAAAACCTAAGGCTAATGATGTATCAGAGGGAGCATAGCATGGTGGATAAAAGCAGGGATTTGGGAGCAGGACAGCCAAATCCTGATTTCTTATTAGCTGTGAAATCTTAGGCAGGTTACTAAACCTCTTTGTGTCTGAGTTTCTTCATCTGTAAAATGTAGATTATAATCTTACCTGCTTTGTTCAATTATTATGAATATTATATTAAATAGATATAAAGTGCTAAGAAAAGGGCCTAATATAGAAAAAATTATGTGAGTACTAGCAATAATAATAATAATAAATACTCTTCCCAATAGAAAAGTGCCTACCACATAGGAAGCATCATGTAAGTACTAGCTATAATCAATTATCAATACATAATCTTCCCAGTCTCTTTTCAAAAATTTGTTTAGTCATCATGAGTATCCTTGTTTGTGATTTCATTTCCAGTGTTTTCCACATGGACATTAGTTGCTTAAAATTCCATTAATTAGAGATAGAGAGGAAACTCAAGAGATATGTGAAATTTAGGAAGGGAAAATGGAATCTGATATGCTGAATAGTTAATTGAATTATTTAAGCTTGAAGTTTTTAGACTGGAATCCACTAAATTTTGCAGACAGTGATTTTATCTCTGCCTGGAAAATCTGTTCTCTTTCTAATATCTTCTTGATCGAGGTTATGGCATCATAGAAAATGACTGTATTATAGCTACCGCCTTGTGGAAATTTGCCAGTTTTATGGTGGGAAGCTAGTGTTGGGAAATTCCCTGTTACTCTACATAAGAATGAATCAACAGTAAGTTCACTGAATCAACAGTAAGTTCACTGAAAATCATAACTTGTCAGAACTCTGAATTCCTTAGATGAAATGTAGACCAAGAAAATATGTATCTGTAATTAATTGTATGTACTCTAGCACTTATGGGTTTGCTAAAATAATGCACATAATTCATTAATTTTTCTTAACGACAGCTTTTCTAAGTACTCTTTTCAAGGTTGAGACTATTATCATGATGTTGGCAACCTTAGTTGACTCTAAGCCCACTTTTTCAGATATGCAGAATGAGATAAGACACGTATCTCTTCATCTGCCCCAATCTGTTAACACTAGTGTTCTCCACTGCTTAGACCTGGGACCTCTCCTTGAACTCACACACTTGGTGGTCTCATTCAGTCTCATGGATGTAAATGCCTTAAATACCAAATTTTAATCTCCACTTTTTCTCCCTTGAACTTCAGATTTGTATATCCAATTTGTTACCCTATATCTCCACTTTGATGATTAATAAACATCTCAACTGACTTTGTTCATAATAAAACTTTCTATATCACCCCTCAAAGCTGATTGAAACTTAGCTTTCCCCTATGTCTCAATGCCAACACCATCTTTCAGTTGCTAAGACCAAAAATCTTAGAGTTATTTTCACTCTTCTATTGCCTTCATGCCCACATCTAAGCTTGCAGCAAATTGTTCTGGCTCTCCTTTTAAAACGTATCCAGAATCCAGCTACATGTCACCACCACCTGTTTTGGCAACCTGATCTATGCTACTAATATTGCCTGCCTGAATTATTTTAACAGCCTCGTAACTGGTCTACAGGCTTCCACCTTGTCTTGCTTTAGTGATTTTCAACTCTGCCGTGAGAGTGATTCTGTTAAAATGCAAGGCAGAACACATCACATTTCCACACAAAACCTTCAAATGAACTTTTTACTGTAGAGTTAAAGCCAAAGCTCTTCTATGGGTATAAGGCCATAGAATCTACCCTCCCTCCATTTGTGAATTTATCTACTAGAAACGTCCTTCTTATTTATTCTACTCTAGCCACACAAGACCTCTTTGCTCCTTGTACATACCTGCTGGACTTACACCATTACCTGAAACACCCTTCGTGGATAGCACGTGACTCTCTCCCTAATCACGTTCAGACCTATCCAAATAGCCCCTTTTCAAGTCTTACCTGACCATCCTATTGAAATCATTTCCCACATTTTCTCTCCCTTTCCCCCAATTTTATTTTTCTTCATGGCACTTATCTCTTTCAATTAAACTACAGAATTTAGTATAAATTTTACTTAGTTTCTGACATACCTGCACTAAGATATAAGCTTTAGGAGGGATGTGGTTTTTGTCTGTTTTATTCATTACTGTATCTCCCAAACCTAGAATCATGTCTACTCACATTATAAGCATATAGTAAATGAACCTTTGATTTAATCAACCAGGAAAAAGAAATCAGTCAAACAGTAGTAGAACATCATAGATTTAATCACACATTTATCATATTTTATTGGTGCTAATGTTTATATAATACTGTAGAAAGCCAGCCAGCCACCAGAATCTCTGTTTTCCTGTTCATGGTATAGAATCTATACTATAGACTCTACACTTAAAATTGTTGCTGAAACGCAGCGGCCCAACCAGGGATTATAAATCCCAGCTCCCTGTGTCTAGGTATGGCCAAATGATGAATTCTTATCAGTGGAACTTATGTGTGTCACTTTCAGTGACTCCCTTTCCTCTTTTTCCTCCTTCCTCCATAGGACCACAGCATAGAGTGAGAAATACACTTTTACAACAGTGTTAGAATATTTTCAGTTTTAGTTCATTATTATTTATGTATTTGGAGATAGCTTTGTGTAGTGTGAGGAGGTTTTAGTTTGAAGTTTAGGGTGATTGTTCTTCTTTTTGAAGGGGTAATGGAAAAGAAATAAGCAAAGAAGAGATGGACCAATGATGAGATAAGAGGAGGTATGGAATATGACCACCAAAGGCGGCTCCTCTTTCCTGGTTATGAATCTTTACTCATCTCATGTCTGTCTTGAAGAAATACAAAAAAAAAAAAAAAGAAGAGAGATAACAAGTGTATGATCTGAAAAGAGATATCTGTGTGTTAGGTAACCATTGCTGAGAGATAAAACCAAGAAAACCAATTAGATCTCTAAGCTTTAGAGGAAAAGGTCTTGTCCAAAGATTTAATATTTCTAACTTTAGCCCTTAGTGCCTTCCTTTTCTTATTGATCTCTGATAGTCTCTGGCTCTCTTTCTTTAACAGTCACCCCAGCAACCCTATATCCCAGCAGATCTAAGAATTCTTTTTATGTTTTACACATAACTTAGTTGGGGAAAACAAGGAAGCTGGGATTCCTAACATGAAGAGGTTTTCTTTTAAAAGGGCTAGTTGTACTCTTTAGAACAAAAATATTGGACTCAGGATGGAGGTCAATAAAAATTGCAACCTACTTTTAAATTCACTCTTCCTCTTTGGGGTTTCCAAACACCATAATACCTCCCAGGTACTGTGAAGTTCACTGACAACAATGTTTCTGCCTAGCTCATCAGATTTTGTCCATTGCCTATGCCATAATGTTTGTCGAGGTTATTATCAATTTTGAGGTTCAAGAAATTAGGGAAGGGAAAAGCACAAGTTGGGGTTTGGGGAATGGAAAGAAGAATTTCAGCTGCCTGTAAGTCATTTTTAGTAATTTTAAAGTAATATCCAGGAGACTCCAAGCAGAAATTGATCAAGCTGTTGAAATATTCTGGGTAATATTATATTTTACAATAATAAACAACAGAATGAAATGAAATCTTATTAGAGTTTAACTGAACTTATAGAGTTTAATTAATTTATGAGATTAAAAACTTAAAATACAAGGCAAATTCTGAAAATATGAAAGCCTGGACAAGACTAGAAAAGAAGAATAAGTACTATGTAATTTCTCTACAATTCCAATTCCAAGATGATGTATTATTTTTTATTTCCCAGAATTGATAACTCATGTAAGGATTGTGCAGCTCCAGCCAATTCAACTTAATTGATAAGTTGCCCATTTTGCTTTTCAACTAGTTGTTTAGTTACTGTGAAGACACAATTTGATGTCCAAATTAAATATGGAAGCCTTTGTGTCCTTCATTCATTCCTCGTTTCATTTCCCTAGTAAACCCCAGTAAGCTTTACAATAGGACTAGAACTAGGCAAAATTAGGACCTGAACATTTACTCCTTAGTTAATTAGGTTATTTCTCTCAAATTTGATTTGTACAATATATCCTGATTTTTTTCGGGGGGGGATGCTTTTGGAACTATATAGTGTGGCATATACAGATGGAAAAAAGTTGGAAAAAAAGAAAATGGGGAAAAAGGAAAAATAGAAAAGTAGAGAGGTTGAGAAGAAAGGTTCCATTGACAGTCTGATTTCAGATAAACCTGGACTCAAATCCAGTTTATGAACTGATTGATTTTGGTAAGTTATTTGCCATATGTAAACCATAATTTGTCATAATATATTGTGAATATACAATTATAATGCATGTTAAGCACTTGTTATAGAGCTTTGCAATCAATTTAAATTATTGCTATTTCCACTGTTATTATGGTGAAAAGTAAAACAGAGAAAAATATTTTGCACCGTGGTGCATCAAATTTAAAAAAGATGAGAAGCAGAAAGCTCTTTCCTCCTCACTCTTGTTCTTCTATGTTTTCAACATTCTGCACTCTTCCTCCTTTTTTTCTTCCTTCCTTTTTTTCTGTCAAACTCCCAAACCCTGTGATTATATAGCTCTAAAGATCATCACAGTTCATTCCTGCTCTTTGAATTACATACACATTCACTAAACTGCAAAAATATATTTCATCTTTTTAATATATACCTTCTTCTCTGTTTTCAAATCCTAACAAATTTCCAGATTATTGCATCTCCTTGATACTATCTTGATTTTACTCGGTTTAAAATGTCATAGTTGGAATAGCCTTGGTTTCCCTACAGATATGTCATTCCATTATTCAAAATTATCCAGTGATTCATCATGTGAAGTCAAAACTTCTCATGAGGACACCAAGGCTCTCAAGATGTTATATTTAGTTTTCGTTTATTCTTATTCTTTCAAGGTCATCTTGGTTAATTGGTTTACTCAGCTTGCTTCAATGAGTGCAGAATCTTAGACTGTTATTTTTCTTTCCTCCCTTAACTACTTCATTTTCTTCTACTACTTTACAACAATCTTCTGTAATAACAATGCCCATTGCACCCCTTCTCCAGCCTAGACAGAATCTCTTTTTAATGCTGAACCTTCTTAATACTCCTCTTGTGAAATCACGCTCAAATTCTTTTTTAAAAAAATTTCAATCAAAGTTTGCCATCTGGCCAATCTTATATTGCACAGACCGACTAATGTAGTGTAACAAATACAGTAGTGCTTACTAAGTAGTCTGTGTGCTCCCTGTTTCTCCCAGCAGCCCTTGTAGTTAGGTTGAGGTTGGATGATTAGCTCTAGTTAGGAATGGAAATGATGGAGGTCTGGACTACTGAGAGGCAGGCCCTGGAATCTACTTGTTGGGGGTAGCAGCATCACAAGATATCTGCATCAGTGTCATCCTGAGTCCCTTAGTGGCCCCATGTGCACCTACCCCCAACCAGAGCTGTACATGTAGCATGAGTGAGAAATGTATGCTTTTTGTGCACAGTGGCTAAGATTCCTGAGTAAAAATATTTCCCCAGCATATCCTAGCCTACCTTGGTTAATACCCTTGACTAATTAGGCCCAATGGTAATTAACTGAATAGGACTAAGCCAGCAATACAGGTGGTTGCATGGATTAACTGGCTATAGGCCTTTATTTCTCAGATAGTAAGATTATTTCTAGAAATTTTGACTTTCTTTATCAACAGCATCAGAAGAAACATTAATAAAAGTGATGGTAATTGTACACAACTTTCCGGTATTACATCACCATGAACAGTACATTATTGCCAATAGTGAAATGGCACTGTTGGTGGCTTTTGAACATTTTCAATTTTAAGGTAAACAGCAGGTGCATTGGCTAGTGTCTGTCCCATCTACTTGTTAATACCTTAATATATTGTGTATTAGTTTCATTTTTTTCATAGTATCCTTTAAAGTTTTTCATATTTGACCTAAGTTCTAAATAAAAATGTGTGATTTGCAGATGCTACTATATCATTTTCATCTTTTAGTGCGCTGCCTACTTTCACTTCAGAAAAAAAAAGTGAAATCAACTCTCTTTTCTTTGATTCTTCAAGCTTAATTGGAATGGAGCACTCATGCTCAAATTAAGGGACTTTCACTTAACTATTCTGCCTCATTTAAGAAAAAAAAGCCTTGTTAGCTAAGCTAAGACATGATATTTGTGAATCCATAACTGGAAAAGCGTCCATCACACAGCTGCAAAGCACAATAGGTATTTTGGTAAAGTTATATCTGTCTTAGGGATCTGCAGTATGAGAAAAGAAGATGCAAAAATAAGATCCACTAAATCAAAACCAGCCTTTGGTTAACTACACCTTTCCTTTCTTTCTTACTTTTCACTAATAAGGCACTAATAAGCTACTAGAACTTTTGTCAATATGAAAAATCCCACCAAATATTCAAAAATGTAGTCACATTAAATAGTTCTGTCCTCTGAGTCCACAAAATGTATCTGGTTCTCACAGAAATATTTAATTACCATAGGAAGGGATATATCTGAAACTCAGAGTAATTATATGATTTTTGACAAGTGTCTAACTGTAGACAGGGCAATTTTGTATTGATTTTTATCTCAGCCACATATATTTTAGAAAATTCTTAAAGGAAAATGTTCTGGATATGCTTTTAAAAGGTAGATATTTATTGCAAACAAGAAGGAGAGAAAGAATCTCTCCTCGTAAACCTGGTCAAGCAGATTACTGGGTTATCAAAGTGAAGCTCTGTTCTGAAGCAGAAATGTTTATTGTTATTTTATAATGGAAAGAGTTTGGATTTGTAAATAGACACACCAGCTTCTTGACTCTTGGTTAGTCACCCTATCCTGACACCTAAGTGCCATCTTTGACACTTTGGTCTCCTTCATGCCTCATATATAATCTGTTCTATTCTTTATATATATTTCAAATTTATACACATCTTTGTACCATATAATCACAAGCTTGTCTCACCTGGATGCTGGCAAAATTTCCTTGACTGATTAAAAACATCCATTCTGACTTTCCTCTGAGCCACTCTCCAAATTATAATTGAAACAAGTATCATTGCATCACAACGCATTTTTTAACCACTCAATGGCTTTAGATTCCCTTTGGAATAAAGTAAAAATGCCTTAATGAGTCTAAAAATACAATCTGGCCCCTGTACACCTGGCCTTGCTTCTACTCAGTCTTCCTCTCACTCTCTTCACTGCAGCCATATTGGCCATTTTAAAGGATCTTATGTTTCTGCATGCTGCCTTATGTACCACAGGGCTTTTGTACATGGTGTTACCTCTGTCTGGAATTCCATCCTTTCCTGCCACTCCTATCCCCCAGCCAACCACAATATGCACACACTACCTTCAATTAATGCTCACTCGTGCTTCAGAACCCAATTTAGTCGCTGCTTTTTCATTTCACATGTTACGCCCTGTATCTCTCTTGTATGCCACTAATCACAGTTGCAGTTGCACATTTCTTCATATGAATAATTGATTAATATATGCCTCTCAGTTAAACTCTATATTACATGAGGGTAAATCCTGCCCACTTTTTCATTTAGTCCTGGCTCATAGTAGGTAGACAATAAATATGTGTTGAATGAATTAATGAATCTTTAGAAATAAGTCTCAGCTTGCCTATCTGTAAACCCCTCAAGTCTGTTGTAAGGATTAAATGAAATACTGTACTCACAGTGCCTAGCATACCTTATGGTCTCAATAAATTATAGCTACAGTAATAATAAAAATAAGATGACCATATATAATTTCCTCCTCTCTTAAAAAGCAACAAAGAGTCAGTCTATAGAGAAAATGATTGTTGTCTTTTTTCTTTCTTTCTGTTGAATTTTTAGTGAACCAATAGATCAACTCCCTTTTATCCAATATAGGTTCTGAGGTAGACAGCGGGTAAGGCAGGTGGAAATAAAATTATCAGCTTTACTACTGATAAAACAGATACTGGAGAGTATAGTTTAATTCCAAGGCAATAACAGACCTCCCAATACTCCACCTCAGAATGAGGCTGACATTGCCAGTCATAGACATCATCATCATCAGACAACTGCAAGCCTTCCAGCTTCTCCAGGAGCAGGGCCTCTACCGCCAAGTTAACAGCATGGCATCAAGCAGACTGGAGAACATACATTCTGTAGACAGCAAATCACAAAAAAATGTGGGGATGTGGCTGAGCCACATATGCCCAGTTCTTATACCCAGATTTACCTGTTGGATAAGTCACACCCCTTTCCATGGAGTTGAGTAAGTGAGAAAGTTGGGAGAAAGACGAAAATAACTCTAATGGACTCTATGACTCTGATGGAAACCCTTCCATGTGAAAAGAGACATCAGGAATGGAGACGAAGTATTAGATTTCTTCCTTTTAATGTATTATATTAGATACAAATGTTGTGCACCTTCTTAAGGTTGCTCAACCGTTTCTTTTCTTTCTCTGTCTTTTTTATTGCTTCAACTATACCAAATTGACTCTTATCCTTGATGGGGCCAGATGAGAAAACTCAGAAGTTCAGGAGAATTTGCTTCCAGTGTGTTAAATCTTGATTATTGGAAAGTGAGAAACAGGCAGATGTTTCTTTCCTTAATCCCACTTGTGGACTGCTCTGAGATGTAGTTTCTCCTTGTCAACTCTTTGGAGAAGTCCCGTATAATGAGGAAATGATACATGTTGAACCATAGTGATGCATTCAAGCACATTATTGCTTTGACGTTTTCCGTGACTCATTTCCCCATTTTTTCTTCACCCTCAACACCCTTGGTCAGTACCTTCCAGTCCAAGCATCAGCACTTTAATTCTTGCCCAGGCTTTACTTTCTATAGGAGCTATTCTAAAACAGGCATGGAATTTGAAATGAAATTTATGATAAAGTTCTTTTTTAAAGTCTTTGTATATAAATGAGGGACTGCCAGGCATTCCCCCATTATCTGCTCTCCCCTTCCTCTATGCTAATAAGACTTTAGCTGAGCACATTTCCCAGACTCCTCTTAAACTAGCAGTGGCCATGTGACAAGGTTTTGGCCAATGGAGTGTGAACACAAATGATACTTATAACTGTGGGTTCCTATACTTAAAAGAGTCTGTCCTTCCCTTTCTTTTTCCTCCCCCCATCAGCTGAAATCTGAATATGATGACTGAGTTGGATCAGTTCTTTTAGATCAGAAGATGGAAACCCTGTGTTAAGGATGGTAAAGCAAGACAGAAGGAACATGGGCATTCCATGCAGTGAGCCATCAATCAGACTTGAACTGTCAAAGCTCAACTGCTAAGAGAAAGAAATAAACTTTAATTTTGCTTAAATAACAGTTATTTGGGTCACAGTGGAACAGCCAATCCTGTTTGTATACATTATATTTCAATTTTAATTACTTATTAAAGTGAAGTAATTAGAGATACAATTTTCTTTCTTTCTTTTTTTTTTTTTAAAGAATTCTAATCCATGGAGCTGAGCATTTAGAAGAAGGTCAAGCAAACTTCTTTTTCAGGAAACATTTCAAGAAATTGCTCAAAGTTCTTGCTCACAAAACATTCCCCAGCCAGTTTTATATGCTGCAGATAGAATATTAAGCACACGGGCCAGGTCCTATGAGATCTGGGGCTGTGTAAATTTTGTGTGGCTTCATAATTAACACCCACAATGAGTTTATAAGCTGTGAAAATGAGTGCTGTCTTTGCTGTGGAGAAAAGCATTGTTGTGGTTTCTATGGTATGGGTACAACTGAGAGGGTATGAAGAATAAATCAGAGAAGAGGAAAATGAAGCAGTGTGCTCATGTACTAAATATTGAACAAGCAGAATTTTTAGGGAGTCATCAGAAAAGCATCTTTAATTTTCTCTGTCAGTAACCCTGTAAATGTCCTTGGTGTAAGTTGTCCACATCTTGCCACAGGATAGAAACTTGGGCAATCTCATAAGTTTTCTCATAATATCCGGGTGATAAAAGACCCTATTGTCTCTTTAAGTATAGTCACAATTCAGCAATTATAAAGTGTCTAATCCAGTATTAATCAACACCTCAAACCCAATCCCCTTTCTCCCCCACTTGGGACTGGCTAAGGTAGGCTACAGGCCTTCAGCGAGGAGGGTGCAGTTGGCCTCCTCACTTGTTTTCACTCTCCTCAGCCCTTCTCACTATCTGCTCTCTCCTCCAACATGGTTTTAAAATGGCCATCAGGAAAATACTTCAGTTTTGAAAGGTACCATCCTAAGATGACTTCATAGCCTCTGGACTTGGCTGAGGTTTAATACTGACTCTTTCTGTCATGGAAGCTTTTGTGGTTTCATTGGAGGCTGCCATAGTTCCCTCCCCAGCTGTGACTCTTGAGATGGCCAGTGCTTCTCATATGAATGGCTGCCCCTAGGCCACCTTTAGCGACCATCTCTGATAATACACGTGACAGCTTCATACTCCCGGGGCCACATTGCCCTAGAAAGTCACTTTCTAAATCAGAAGCCCATTTAATACAACCACTGAGGGTAAGTCTCCAGGATTTACCCTGACACAGTAAGAAATTATTCTTCATCCTTATCTTACTCTCTAATCAAATATTTTAAATGGAATACAATAAATTCAATAGCTCTTTGCTGAATGAATGAATGAATGAAAAGCTTGTTCTTCTAAAATATAATCTTCCTGAACTCTGACCTTCTATAGGAAAATTTCTTTTTACAGCCATAATCTATTAGCCTTTCTTCTGGTCCATTGATAAGACCAATCAACCATCAATTAACCATCAAGTATTTGCTCAGCATGTGCTTTTTAGTATCAATTTTCTAGCTGTTTTAAAAAATATAGATGTTGTTTATGTAGTGGTTTACCAGCATAATTAATTTACAGTTTAACCTGGCAATCAAGGCTAACCAGAAAAGATAGTCTAAAAATGATGCTGTGTATAAAAGGTGTGGAAGTCACTGTAAAAACAATAATCCTCACAAGACACAAATGAGGGGGCCGCTATTTTCCCCAAAAACTCTAATTTTATCTTATATCAGTTGCCTTACTCCCTTATATTCATACTCCCAGCTTCATACTTATTTGTTAATTTTACTACATTCAGGTAGGGAGAGAGAATCAAAGAGTAAGAGAAAGAAGAAGTAGAAGAAGAAGGAGGAGGAGGAGGGGTCATATGGCCACTGCTAATTTAAGCTTGGAAAATGTGCTCAGCTAAAGTCTCATTAACATGGAAGAAGGGGAGAACAAAAATGAGGGGAGGAAGACAGAGAGCTATTTATGGCTTATCAGAACCTATGTGCAGTGTGTGTGTGTGTAAATTAAAATTTCCAAAATGAGAATAAAGTGCTGTGGGTTTTTTTTTTCTTCCACCATCTGTAAACATGGAGCAAGATTCATTTTTAAGAACTTTCGAATGAAAATGGTTGAGTAACAAAGTAATTAATGCCCAAAATGCATTCCCTGATCATACTTATCAGAAGAACATCCTAGAAAATGTTTTGCTTGTGTAATTCTCCTTCCTTTCCCTTTGAAACAGTAATCATTGTTGCTAACTGAGGCTCCTGCAAGCACGCTGTGCTTTTGTCTGACCAGGGCAGCCTGTCTCACGTTTGTCTCCTGCAACCAGCTGGGGTCAAAGGAACGATGATCTAGCGGTCACCTTTTTCCCTCCCATTCCTTACCTTCTACCACAACTCATACAGGTTAAAGTTTAGGGCTTCACTGGAGTTTGGGTATTCATGACACCTCCAAACATATTTAAAAAATTAGGAAGAAACATGATGGAAAAACATCTCAAAATTCCTTTTTAAGAAAAATATAATTTATGTTTACCAATTTTGTTCTTGTGCATTTAAGGTCATTATTACTGAATTATTACATTCAACATATAAACATAATACAACTGCATGCTCCATGTTAAAGTATTCATAATGAGACTAAAATAACTTATATGTCAAACTTTTAACATGGAGATAGATGCATTTAGGGATTAGAAGTGCAAGGAGTGGTCTATTGCTCTTTCTTTCTTGAAATAACTGCAGAAAGCTTTGAAATGTGGCTCAGTGCCCAGTTTTGCCAATATCCTCTAGGGAATTTCCTGAAGAATAATGTGTTTATTACATGCTTCTACAAACGATATTAAGGTGATTTCATAAGTTGTTTTTTCGTGCTAATAGGGCAGAGTTTTTTTGATTTTTACATAAATATTTTCATGGTTAGGTCCTCCCTACCTCCCATTTTCCACTTTAAATCAAAGGCACTCATGAGTTTTTCAAGTATTCTTTGAATTGCAACTCAGTGGCCCATTAGGGAACTTTCATTTATGTTTAATATTTTCACTCCCATTTTCTACAAGTATTGAATCACTCAGTTACACAGCAATTAGTGGTAAAGTTTAAAGGAATCTAGAACTCCTAACTATTTTCCTTCCTTAAGTAATTTTGCTTTCCAGAAAAAAGCTGCCATTTAAAGTAGAAGACTGCTCTAATCAAACCGTTAGGGAGGAAGAGATGGAGAAAGCAATTAGAAGAAGATGATTAAGTTTAGAATTTTATTTCCTTTGTGTTTTGGGCTTAGGTCTTTGAAGACTCAGTTTGGCTAGAAAAGTTGGAGGTTTGATGAAAACACCCCCTCCAGTGGAACCCCAACTCTCCAATACTGGGGAGATGTTTGGAAGACAGGAATAAGGAAGGAGGTTTTCAAATGGGTTAATGTGGCTAGAGCAGTAACCACTAGTAAGATTTCACCATCTTTTTGGCCTTAGCGGCAAGCAACAAGCTACTAATTTACTGCAAATTATCATTACTATATGCCATATTAAGAACAAAGAATATGCTGCTAACAGATTCTGGTGGTGTTTCAAAAGAGAAGAAGAGACATTTACATAGTAGAGCGCATCTCCCATGGATTTTTTCCCTATAATTTGCCAGGGAAGCATAGAAATGTAGAGAGGTAGCTAGCCTCCTCAGTAGAGAATAGCATGAAAAAATTTTCACCTCTGTATGCTAGTTTCTCCAACTGCCAGATGAAAGTATCACTGTATTCATTTTTGTCTTCATCACATGCACACATACATAGACACACATGTACACACACACAGAATTTTCCTGAGAATATGGTAAATACTTCTCGGCAATTTCTCACCACCAACTAGGATCTGCCAGCTGGTTTCCTTGGTTGCAGCAGGAGAAACTGATTCTGGCTAACTTAAGCAAAAGAGAATATTCTTGAGAAATACTAAAAGCTTACAGAATTTATAGAAAGGCTAGAAACCAGTCTTGGGGGTCGATGAGCACTGTGGTGCTTTCACTGACTGTAAAGCTGAGACTGTAGCAATGGCCTCATAGCAAAACTACAGCCAAACCTGCTGCTGGGATGTTGGAATGAATGGACTCCACCATCATTTCTATTCCTCAGCTGTCACCTTTCAGAGGAGGGTCTTAGGATGTGGATGAGGCAGCAGAACCTGATTGTACAATGGCTTCTCTTCTTCTAAACCTTCTCTTGAGCAGATGAAGACAACTGGGCTCCTTACTGCTGAAATATTCTGAAACCCTAGTTTTTAAAACTGTAGGTAATGGCAGAACGCTAGGAAGATTTCATTAAGGTGTGCTTAGAAGAAACAGTAATATGTTACTCATGCAAAAGTACAGCCATTTGAAGAAGGAAAAGGAATATGACTGGCAAGACTTTAAAACCAAACTGGAGACTCTCTCAGCAGTATTTGTTGTATAATTTATGTTGCAGACATTTTGAGCTGCCTAATTGAACCGTTTCAAGATGTCATGTCATCAATGTTTTCTGAGTTGTGTGGAGGTACAGAACACGTGCACCCATTTGGCAAAACTTGTCAAAATCTCCACATATATTTCTGGAGGAAAAATAGGATTTCTATATTGGAAATTTGAACTTTATCTATTCCATATCCCACTTTGTGAAATTTACTTTCTGATGAGAAGGATTATAGATTAATGTTTTCAATCCTGTCTCACTTGAGACTCTGGAACTATATGTCTGATGGTGATTGTTGTGGTAATTTTCTCCTCTGCCTCATCTTCTATTTAAGTCACATCGTACTTCTTCCAAGCTGGCCAAAAATTGCCTTTGTATTGGAGGCTCTATCTTCTTGCTCTTTCTGTTTCCCCATCCCCAGAATCTATCTGAAGTTGACTTCTTAAGTGGAATTCTTCACTGATGATTTAGAAGCACCTTATCCTAGAAACTGTGCCAGTGATACACGCTTTCATACTTAGACCCTACACTTAAATTCCCAGAAGCTAGAAATGCCATAAAATGCTAAAAGTCTGACAGAGGGGAAGAAGTTAATTATTGGCCAGGGATGGACATAGCCACATCTCATTAAAATGGTAATACATTCAGGGCATCAAGGAAGGAAGAAAATGAAAACATCAGAAGGCTAAAGATGAAAGGAGAGCAATACAATAATAAGAGAGGGCTTCTAATTTCTCAGCTGTTATAAATTTTTTCTTTAAAGAACACACCTCTCTCTGGTTTTAAGCCTGCTTCGTTGAAGAGCTATTAGTGTGCTGAGCAACAAGTCACTCATTGACAACAGCAATCAGAGTGGAATCAAGAAACCTGACACCAAATTGGGTCTTAGTCACATTGGTATCTTATTTCCCAAGCATTGGACAAAGAAGTAATGTGACTTCAAAGTGAATAAAGGTAAAGGTGCAAACTATTTGGAATACACACACAAACACACATATACATACATATACATATATTCACACACACAATTAAAAAATAAGGTAGAGACAACCTCTAGGTATTTTTTTTAACAATTTGATCTTTCTAAGCTTTTACTCATTCTATGACTATATAATCTGTTGACAAGGAGAGAGGGGATAGAAAGCATATCATGATAAGGGAAGAACATGTAGAAACCCATAAAGATGAAAGTCAGGGGAATATTTAGGGAATAGCAAATTGCCCAGGTAAATTGCAATACAGGAGACTTGCAGGGGATTATGGGCGAAAGTGAAAGGTAATGCATAGGAGAAAAGTGGAATCTATGAAAGAAAAGAACCAAGGAACATCAGGGAGAAATTTTTATTAACCTAGTTCATGATGCTGTTGTGAAGCTTTATATATGTGCATGTATAATTACATATATAATTAGAATATCACTATATATATTCATATGAAGCACTTTAAACATGAGTTATACTCTATAAATATTAGGTAGTGTTAGAATTTTTAAGTAGGTAGTCAGTCATGATCCATCAAAAGTTTCTTTAAAATAGGAAGTGTTATAATGAAAGGGGATGGGTGCAATAACAAGTATTTTAATAAAAGGAAGTGGATGCAGTAAGGAGTAGTAGAAGATTGCTACATGGTTTTAATCTAAATTGGGGCAAACCATAGTCCATGGGTCAAATCTGCCCATTGCCTATTTTTGTAAATAAATTTTTATTGAAACATGACCACGCCCATTTGTTTAGGGATTGTCTAAGACTGCTTTCGCCCTACAATAGAAGAGTCAAGTGGTAGCAACAAGAGACCATATTGCCTGCAAAATCTAAAATATTTACTATCTTGCCCTTTACAGAAAAGTTTGCTGATCCTTACTCTAGATGATCAGAATAATGAAATCAGCTAACATTTATGAAACACTTACCATATGCCAGGCACTGTTCTAACATGTTTGTTACATGATTTAAATCCTTGAACAGCCCTAACAGAAAGGCTAGGTAACTTTCCAAGGGTAGATGTTAGTGGCAGAATCTAAGATTGCCAAGTTTAGCAAATTAAAATGAAGAGCACCTAGTGTAATTTGAATTTCAGATAAACAATGAAAAAGTTCTTAGTATAAGTATGTCCAAAATATTGCATGGGACATACTTATACTAAGAACTTTTTCATTAGAAATTACTTTTTCATTAAAAACTACTTACTGTTTACCTAAAATTCAAATTTGTCTGGGTGTCCTGTGTTTTATCCAGCAACCCCAACCCAATCTAATTGGCCTCAGAGTCTACCCTTAACAAATATCATACTGGCTCTCTTACAAGGGTGGTGGGCTTATTTTAACAGGAATGGGGAGTCTTGCAGGACACGGAAGGCATTTTCTAGCCAGGGAGTGATAAAGTTAGCCTGAAATTTGAGAGGCAAAATTGGCTTTTTTTCCAGGAACATCTTAAAGATGTTTGACTTTGGGAAAGAGAAGATTAAATCAGCTCTGGATTAGTTTCTTTATGGTATTGTTCAATTTAGGGTCTAGTGCTCAGAGAGCAATTAGGACTTGACACATAGATTGAGTCATCTGAATGTAAGTGGTAGTGGAAACTAGAAATAAACACCATCTCTGAAGAGTTCAGAGGTCAGTGTTGGCTTAAATCAGACCTGAAAGATCCTTCCAGATCTTCTCCAAACAGTGCTAAGCTGCTGGTACTTAGCAGAGCTTTCAAAATCCATTTTATTTCCATAGTGAAGGCCTAGACAAAATTGCACCATAATTTCTCATCAGTACTTAAGGAAAAACTAATAGAAACGATGCTTTCTCATAGACTCAAGGGTCCTAAAATTTGTAGGACTCACTATACTGAAAAATAACATTTCTGACTAGGAAAGTAAGCCCTCCATATCCTTTCTGTTCTTAGAGATAGGGCCATAGATGTGGGAAGCAGTATATTGAAAAATGCAGTCCATCAGGAGCAATAAAATTCAACACGGGCAACAACTCACAGTTGACTTAGGGGTGTGGTATGTTGCTGTTGGATCTATAAGCCTGCTCTAATGCCAGTTTTGCACAAAGCAGCTTGAGCAAGGCAAATGCTAGGTATCATTATTGCAGTTGTTACAAGCAACAGTCCATGAGCCCAATTATATAAAATTGTGGTGTGTTCTATAAGTCAATCAAATACAGCTGTGTCTCCTGTGTCCTAGGCAAAATGTTGCCATGAATACGAATAAATGACTTAATCCCAAACCTCAAGTAACACCACAGTAGAAGTAGAGAAAGACATTAAATAAATAGCTGCATAATGGCTATAATCGGCAAAAATACAAAGAATAGGGACATCACAAAATAGGAAGTGATTATCTCTTCCTAGGACCTCTACTTTAGAAAACAGGCCAGGGGCAATAGATGGCGCTTTGAAGGATGAGTAGGAGTTCTTAACACAGGAAAACAACATTTGCTCTCTTTCTAAACATAACTCCGAGTGAAACTTTATGATTTTTACTTTATCACTTATCTCACTCTTTTAAAATATCTTTTGTGATATTTTGAATGCACTGAAACATGTGGTACAGAGTAGGCTTATGTTGTTCTTTTGGCTATGATCTTTCTCCAACATACATTATTTTGGCTTAAAGTTGTATACTACAATCACAGAAAAGTCAACAGTATGACTTTAGAAATTTGAGTATTGCAAATTACCCATAAAGGAGGCCTTTTGTTCCCTTTGCTCCCTGTCATAAACAGACTGATAATAATCTGACACATCTGGAACAGCTGGTAGGGTATACTTAATCTTTAAGTCTTAGAAACCTTTTTATGTAATGGCAAGAATTTGTTGTGCTGGTTTCAAACAGAAACTTGTCACAGAACTCTCTTGACTTGACTTCTGGAATTTACTTAGCAAAAAGATTCTCCAAATGTAGGCACTAAGGACAAACTGCAGGGGTGGTTTTCCAAGGCTACATGAAATGTCAAAGGTGGAGGAGACTGAAACAATATATAGGATTCTCATTTGTGAATCAATTTCCTTAAACACTACACCATGATCTGAATCTCCATAATAAAGAAGTATGTTTCTTTACCATGTATTAAATTGAAGCTTTGGCTTCAATTACCATAACAAACTAATGCAGCCTCATAGAGATATATCCAAAATGTCCCAAGTTAGACATCCCAGAGGCTGAAGAGTCTCTAGTAAATACACAAACACACTCCATAAAAAGGAGTTTTAAAAAAATACAAATACTTTAGTGTCATATATCCTTATTTATATTGAGTAATTGGATAGTATATTAGAATATGTAACTTTAAAAAAAATTTCAAGTGCTCATCATGAGGCTTATAGGTATTTTTAAGAATGATGTTATACAGTTCAATTCATACATACGTTGTTTTCTCAGTGAAATAAATATCCAGATCACCTGGGCTGAGAATTTACTGTGCAATCTTTAAATAGTAACCTGGCTTAGTAGCTTACTTCTAATTCCTTTCAAAAATATTGTACCTCACTGGTATTTTTTTGCTTTCTCAGTAACACTTTTTTTTTTTTTCTATTTTGAAATTCTTTTCCAGTTTTATTTTATTGAGGTATGAATGAAAAATAAAAGATATATATATTTACATTGTACAATGTAATTTTAAAAGTATACAATGTGATGATTTTTTTAACTTTATTTTATAGTGAAGTATAGTTGATTAACAATGTTGTGATAGTTTCAGGTATATAGCAAAGTGATTCAGCTATATATATATATATATATATATATACATGTTTCTATTCTTTTTCAAATTCTTTTCCCATTTAGGTTGTTACATAATATTGAGCAGTAATACTTTAAAAGTCACTTGTGTGGTTCAAAAATAAGACGTGATCTTGCTTTTAGATTTTTCTTTTATCCACATTATGATCTGTGAAATCATAGGATACAGCTCTTATGTGGCCATGCTTTAAAAATGAATAGAACATGCCCGTTTAATAACACCAGGATAGAACACATAGGAAGAGTCCAAGCAGTGGCACTTGATCCACACTCTTGGGAAATGATAGTTTATACTGACCCTGACCTCTAGCTTCCCCCTTGAGATAGGATTCATTAGACTGCTTTCATCTCAGCTGGGCAAAATCCCACCAGGTTTACCTTGGTGCAGACCATCTAGGCTGGCATCACTGCTGAGTCCACCTTGGGAACACTTGTGGTCAAATGATTCAGAGAGTGCTCTTCATAATCAATTCCTTCAAGAGTATTTTTTGACTGACTACTCTGTGACAGACACCATCCTCGTAGCTGCAAAAGCAGTGGGGATCCTGCGGAAATGGGGACAAAGTCACTGCCCTCATGAAGTATAGATTCTAGTTAACTTAAGTCTAAATTGTAATCTTTGTTTCTCTATTTAATCATAATGGAATTGTGAGAGTGCAAAATACAGAATGGAGAAATGAGGAAAGGATAGTATCAGTCAAGAGAGTTTATTTGGAAAGTGAAAAATGAAAAAGCAGGGTTTCTGATATTCATTCAGAATGGCAACCAATCCAGAAATCATGAACTAAAAAAAAGGTTTAGTAAACCATGTTTGGCTTAAATGTCACACAATATCAGCAAATAAATAAAATCTGAGTCTTTTTCAAAATAAAATAGACTCTAAGGAAAAAGTGCAGGATCTTTATCAAACAGTATGCAAAGAAAATGTAAACATTCATAGGAAGCTGTGTTTGATAAGGAACATATATAAGTGAAAAATAAATTTAGTAACAGAGGTAATATTTTATATTATGATATATCTTATTTTATATGAATAAAATGTACGGCACATCAGGGGTCCCCAACCCCTGGGCCACGGACCGGTAGGAACTGGACCGCACAGCAGGAGGCGAGCGACGGGTGCGTGAGCGAAGCTTCATCTGCGGTTCCCCGTCGCTCCCCATCACTCGCATTATGGCCTGAACCAGCGCTGCTCGCATTGCCGCCTCAACCATTCCCCTCACCCCCACCCCGTGGAAAAATCGTCTTCCAAGAAACCGGTCCCAGGTGCCAAACAGGCTGGGGATGGCTGTGGTACATCATATATTTTTACCTCGCAGATTCAGTGTCAGAAGAACTCAAACATGTCAAAGGGTAGACCTAACGAATACAATGTGATCAAAAGAATAAAGTGACTTAGAATGGAATGACTTCAGTGTTAGTTCATTCCTTTAGACCGCTGGATCTTATTTGTCCTTCCATTTTATATTCAAAACATGTTCGCCCAGAGCAGGCCTCAAAGAATTCCCCTGAAGGGTTCTTTTTGTTGAACTTGCCGGGCATATTAGACTGTGTATATCTCTACTCAAATGGGCAAAACTCTCTCCACCTTCTCAGTATAGCTTCAAGTGAACTTTCATTTCTTCCCAAACTCTTGTCCCCCATGTCAATCCTCTTAGTTTAGCCAAATGTCCCACAGTGCCAATGGGGAGCACCGGGCACGTGTGGTGGGTACTTTGGTAGCTCCTGAATCCTCTTTGCTGTCCTTTCCTTCCATGAGATAAGCACTTTTGCTTAACTGAGTTTGGGAAAATGCCTTATTTGCACTTTGAATTTACGGTTTAATTTCACTGCCTTTAGCCAAAGGAACACTTCCAAAACCATCTTAAATTTTGAAGGAGGGTCTCTTCCATAGATTTAACTAGACATAAAGCATATGGTTGTAATAGCTTAAAGAAACTGGAGCTCTGTCCAACCCCAAGTTTTCTCAATTCTGGAATCACCTCCGTTATATCTGGGGTCCTCTGTCCTGGAAATAATAATAGAGAAAGGTAAGCCTGAAAAGAATTTACTTGCTCAGTTCTGAGCCAGAATGGGAGCATTTAGGGAGGCGAGAGCAGATTTTGTCACACAGTAAGGCCTCATCGGAATCACCTTAGGAAACTTCTTTTCAGAACTCCAACATTTGTCATTGGTATGGCTCCAGAGATTTTGATATATTGATATTAGGAGCTTTAGGTGGATTTGTGGAAATATTTTTGTAATGTCCATGGATCATGATTTGAAAAAAAATTCATTTGAATGCAATCATCTTAAGACCCCTGTGGCTGCAGGCAGCACCCCTGGTTCAATGGAATACCTTTTCTCTGTTTATTCCCTTAAAGGTTCACAGAAATAGAAAAACCATGTGAGATTTCTTGGTGTGATTTCTTGAGATATTGAGGTCTCAAATTTAGGAGACAATATGAAAGGAAGAAAAGGAGGAATATATTGTGCTGATTAGGTAACAAATTGAAAAACCATGGGACATTTCTTTGGAGAATGAAGCTGTAGCAGTGGGAAATAAAGCCCTATGTAAATCACTGATGAAATTAATACATTTTAAATGTTATCAGAGCAAAACTGCTGAATCCTATAGTTTGTCATCAGTAAATTAAATGCAAAATCACTAATTTAATTTGTATGAATTACCAGTTGACTTCTAATGTATGGAAAATAAGAACTAATGCTCCTTTATGAGCTGGAAGTGAGATTTTTTTATTTTCAAAAGAGCAAAAAGACAAGAAATAAAGTTGATTCAGAGACCAAACAATCTTTTAGTTATAGTAATTTGTTGACTTCTAACAAAAAATTCTTTCTGGGTTTTATCTGCAATTTTCTCATTCAAATCAAACTCAGATGAAATGTAGGGAGGCAATTGACTTCTCAAAACTGGTCTGGTTCTGACCCAAGAGAAGAGAATTCCAAACCAGGACACTGTGGGCACTCTGCAGTTTACCCAAGAGGACCACCTACACTCTAGTTTCTAAACTTGATTGAAAGGAATAAAAGGTTGTGTTTTTTTCCATATGTTTTTTATTGAGCATGAAATTCTGAGCTCTATGAAATTGACTTAACAAAAAAGACTTTTGTGGCAATATCTGGGATAGCAGAATAAATTTAAATTCTGGAGCCTTAGCAAAAACAGAATTATAGAATGTTAGAACTACAAAGATCTTAAGAAATTGTTTTTGTCCAACTACTAATTTTCTAGATAATGAAACAGAGACTCAGAGAGATAAGACTTATGAAAAGCTATGTAGGTTAGTTAGGAGCAGACCTGAACTAAAGGTCATGGTTTGAAAACCATTTAATTAACTGCAAAATTAAGAAATCTCCATTGGAGAAAGACCGTTTTCTGCATACACTTAATTTTCCCTTACACACACACACACACACACACACACACACACACACACACACCCCTAAGGTGATTCCGATGAGGCGTACTGTGTGACAAAAACTGCTGTCAACTCCCGAAATGCTCCCATTCTGGCTCAGGACTGAGCAGGGGCTTGCTTGTGTAATATTTATAATCCTGATCTCATACCAAGGGTGACTGGGAAGAAGGGGGATTGGGAAGAAACGTACTGTGTAACAAAGGCTGCTTTCTCTTGGAGTCACATTTTTCCCTGAATGCATCCCTTGAGACATTGTGTTTAGTATCTTCCCTAGCTTGGGGGAGGAGGGCTTAACCTTCAGAGGAATGCGCTATGCAGTGGCTTCCCTCTGCTTGTTCAGACACCTGAAGGATGTGCTTGAGCAGCTCTGAAAAGTAACTTTGTTCATCTAACTGGCAAAAGAATTAAAGGATAAAAACACAAGAGGGCCAAACAAAGGATGAATAGCAATTTTATAAACTGTTCCCATAACGAACTGTTTTAAAAAGTGTTAGTGAATTCAGTTAACATAGATTGATCTGAAAATCATTTGGGTTCTTAGTAGGTGGTGGGCAGCTCTGTACTTCCTTTGTCACTTCTCTGGTGCATGGTTTTTGTTTTCCATCTTTTAAAAATGGAAATATACAATGATTCCCTTTCCTATTGAGCTTATAAAGCTAAGTTCGACATGATCTAGTTAACAAAATATGCGTCAGAAGGGACCATAGTGAACAGAAGTAAACTCTCCCCTCTTTATAGGTAGGGAAACTGAGTCCCAGTGACCAAGGCAAGGTTCTCTAGCTTAATAAAAAGAAGCAGGGATTAGAATCCAGGTTTCCTGATGCCTACATTTACTTGTGCTTTAAACCAATCATCGGGCTACAGGAATGATATATTGAGTGGTGTGCAGGTCTGGGGGTCTGTGATGAAATCCCAGCTCTGACTCATCCATATTATCCTGGTGAAGTTTCTTATTATCTCTGTGCTATAGTCTCCTCACCTGTATCATAGGAATAAAATAGTCTCTATCACATGGGGTTCTTGTGAGTATTAATAGGTTTAGCTCAGTGCCTGGCTGAACAATAGTAAGAGCACAGCAAATGTTAGCTCTTGGGCGGAGGAAGTCCTTGAACAGCAGGAGAAAATGGTGGAAAGAAAATCTCTAGTCGAAAATCATCCAACTTTAATAGAACCCTTCCTAGATTTCTATCATACTTCCAGTATGATAATAACAACAATGTATTAGGTAACTGGATCTCTCTAACACTAAAATGCATTATATTAAAAATAAGTGTATATTGTTACCACCCAGATCATTTATTCATTCATCAAACATTCATTAAACAGTCTCTACATGCCATTCTGCATTGGGTACCAGAGAATCAAAAGTACATAATTAATCTATGGTGTCTCTGTTCTCAAAATTATTCACAATCTTGCAGAAAAATAAGTTCCAAAGGAAAAATAATCATCATAGATTGTGCAGCAAGTACAATGTTAAAATGTAATGAGAGCAACCAGTAAGGGTGCTGAGTCCGTATTGCAAGAAGGGGACTGGGTGAGGTTATGTTTCTCGGGAAACATGATCCAAATCTTGTAGCACGCATAGGCATAAGCCAGGAGAAGTTGGGAGAGGGGACATTCCAAGCAGTGAAAAGTGCGTGAGCAGAGGAGGAATGGTATAACATAACACAACACATTGGGGGAAGTACAGGTGGTTCAATGTAGCTAAGATTCAAGGTTTAAAAGAAGAAAAGGAGCAGGGTATAAAAAGTGGAATCAAGTCCAGATCATGAAGGGCCTTGAATGTTATGCTAGGGACTTCCAATATTATCCTAAAGGCATTGATAAGTCAATGAAAGATTTGTATGCAAAAGGATTACTTGATCAGATACTTATTTAAGAAAGGTAATTCTGGAGGTTGAGTGAAGCATTGATTGGAAAGAGTGATGACTGGAAGAATGGAGAAAAGTTCAGAGAAAATAAAAACCAAATGAAGGAAGGAATGGTAAGAATGGAAGAGAACTGGAGTCAGGTGACCTCAGGATGTCAGGAATGGGTTGGTGGTGAGTCAGAGAGGGGAGTCAAAGATGACTATTAGTTTTCTGATTTGGGTTTCTTAGGTTAATGAAGGTACCACTCACCAAAAAAAAAAAAAAAGAGAAGAAATCCTATAGAAGGAGCAGATATTGGGAGTTAGAGGGGTAGAAAATATGCTGAATTGAATGTAGCCTACTCTGAAGCTATGGGATATCTGCATTAAAATGTCCTACAGATACTTTGGAACCCAGAAGAGAGGCTGAATGGTAATCATAAATTGGAGTTGTCAGGATTTGGATAGAGAGCCAGTCACACTCTGTACCTCTGCAGACTGGTAAGGCTGTGGTTCAGGACTCGTGATGACCCTCCCAGGAAAATCACGTGGCATCAGCCCCTGCAGGGAGAGGTTTCTATCAACTTCATAGACCCCCTTCATCAACTTCAACTGAACCCCACATTAGTGTTATGAAGATTGTTTCTGTGGGAATGATAGCATTTTGCCTGATCAAACAGCTGGGTCCACTAGAGTGGCTGCTCTTCATCCCTCATGTCATTTACAGGCAGGACCAATAGTGCCTCACACCTCATGCAGTGGGTTTCTACTCTCCTACTAAGGGTTCATGCATTGCCTCTGAAAAACAAGACACTGTGGGACTGGCATGGCCCATACACAGCCATAGCCTCACCCACCCTGGCCTCTGGGTTGTGGGTTGCAGACAAACAGAGAAATAGTACACCTGGCTCATACCCAGGTCCTGTGCTTCCTAATGTGGAGGCTGCCACTAGATCTTGGGATCTCACTTTCCTGGTTTGATAAGCAGAATAATGTCCTCTCCCCAAAAAGGTCCATGTCCTAATCCTTGGGACTGTGAATATGTCACCTCACATGGCAAAGGGGAATTAAGATTGCCAATTATCCGAATTCTCTGGGTGAGACCACAGTAATCGTGAGAATCTGTGAAAGTAAAAGAAGGAAGTAGAAGGGTTCAGAGTGGTGCAGTCTGAGAACTCAGCTCACTGTTGCTGGCTTTAAAGATGGAGGAAGGGACCACAAGAGCCAAGGCATGTGGGCAGCTTGTCTTTGTCTGGCTTACTTTACTTACTGTGATAATCTCTAGGCCTATCCATATTGCTGCAATTGGCATTATTTCATTCTAGAACCTGGAAAAGGCGAGAAAATGGATTCTCCTCAAGAGCCTCCAGAAATGAGAATGGCCCTGATAACATTGATTTTGACCCAGTGAGAGCTGTGTTAGACTTTAAGATAATAAGCTAATACTGTAATATAATAAATTTAGAATTTTTAAATTGTAGTTGATTCACAATGTTGTATTAGTTGAAGGTATACAGCAAAGTGATTCAGTTATACATACATGTATATTTATTTTTTTTAGATTCTTTTCCTTTATAGGTTATTACAAAATATTGAGTATAGTTCCCTGTGCTATACAGTTGGTTCTTGTTGGTTATCTATTTTATATATAAAGTGTGTATACGTAAATCCCAAACTCCTAATTTATCCCTGCTCCCTTTCCCTTTGGTAACTGTAAGTTTGTTTTCTGTGTCTGTGGGTCTATTTCTGTTTTGTAAATAAGTTCATTTGTATCATTTTCTTTTTAGATTCCACATATAAGCGATGTTATGTGATATTTGTCTTTGTCTGGCTTACTTTACTTACTATGTTAATCTCTAGGTCCATCTGTATTGCTGCAAATGGCATTATTTCATTTTTTTATGGCTGAGTAGTATTCCACTGTATAAATATACCACATCTTCTTTATCCATTCATCTGTCGATGGACATTTAGGTTGCTTCCATGTCTTGGCTATTGTAAATAGTGCTGCAATGAATATTAGGGTGCATGTTTCTTTTGGAATTATGGTTTTCTGTGGATTTATGCCCAGGAGTGGGATTGCAAGATCATATGGTAGCTCTATTTTTGTTTTTTAAAGGAACCTCTATACTGTTCTTCATAGTGGGAGAAAATGGAACCCTCCTACACTGTTGATGGGTATAAATTTGGATTTTTTTAGCCACTATTTGTAATAATTTGTTATAGCAGCCATAGAAAACTAATGTACTTGACAACACCCAAAAGGGCTGGATGGCACAAGTCAGTGTGAAGGTATTGATGCCCCGTGGGGTAGATTTTGGTGAACATAGGAGGGGAGCCAATGGATAAATTCTTTCCTGCCCTTCACAGTTTGTTCTGACACATAGGATTTTTATGATCTTTTGAAGCACACTGTGAGACAGAGAAGTCAGGTGTGTTTTACACAAAGCTGCAGAGAGCTGTACCCTTGTATTTGTTCTTACTCCTTACTCCCGTTTTGCTCGCTCATGCTTCTCTGAGGTTGTACTTCCTAAGGAAGTAACAGTGTGTAAGGATGGGTCTCACTCAGGCTGATTTCTAAGAAACCTGGGAAGGTAGTGACTGCTCTCATGCAACTGGGTGAGTCCAGCCAGAAAGTGTGTACAGAGCAATCAGAAGGAGGGTCAGGAATAGGTTCCTGGGGAACCAGTGTTTAAGAACCAGATGAACCACAAGGATGTTGAAGGGAAGCCAAAGGTGGGCACAGAGGAAGAAGAACTAGGAGCGGTCAGTGTTTTAAACACAAGGGAAGGGAAAGTCTGAGAAAAGAGAAGTGGCCAATGGAATTAGAGGTGTAGTGGTGATCGGTGAGCTCAAATGATGGAATAACTGACATTTTTAAATTAATACCTGGGAGTTCATTGCCAGCCTTGGCTAAAGTTACAGACAAAGCCAGGTTTCTGGGGATTTAGGAATGAACCAGAAGAGATGAAATATAGGCAGCAGGCGTAGACAGCTCTTTAAGTGTGTTGGTTGTGAAGATAAGAAGAGAGTGCTGTAGCTAGCAAACCGTATTGGGTGGAAGGAGGATTTTTAATTTCTGTATCCTTTTGTTTTTGTTTTAAGATTGGAGACACCTGAACATGTTTATAGCCTAAAGGAAATGAGCCAGCGGAGAGGACAGCTTAAAGATTCACACAATAGGGAAGCCGCACAGACAGACACCTACTAACAGAATGCAGCATTTTTCTGCTACTTCCCTTGTATGCTGTCACAAATGCAGAAATGTGTTTTTCCTCTCCCCAATCTAGCATCAGAAAGTTGGCCACAGAGTCTGTTTGAAGAGGCTGGCAGCTCTGTTTTTAAGTGAGTCAGACAGGACAGCAGTGTGAGTTGGGCCTCTCTGAATTGTTCGGGAGAGCAGTGTGAAGTCAGTGGACTTGCTCCTTTAGCCTCCTGGCTTGAAACAAAGTTAGATCTCAGCACCCAACAGAGTAACTTAAAACCAGCGAAAGTTAAGGTACACATATGCTTCTAGAAAGGAAAGGGATTCTTGTGTGTGAGCCCTTCTGAATTCTCCTGTGGATTCTCCCAGAGGAATGCAGTCACTGAGTTTGATGAATACTAGGCTAAGACAACTCAGGAACCTTCTTTCCATTAATGTTCTCTGAAACATACACACACGCACGCACGCACGCACACACACACTCTAAATAAGAATCAAATGAAAGAGAAAGGCTGTACAACTCTTGCTTTTTAAGAATCACAGATTTTTAGTGCTTAGAGGACATTTTAAGAATGATTTAGTTCAATACTCTCATTTTACAGTTGAAGAAATTGAGGCATAATAAAAACTTATAATAATAATAGCATAGCAATAGCAAATTTTAGTTATAATGTGCTCTCACATAAATTAACTCATTTGATCCTCAGAAAGACTTTGGAAGAAAGAGAACAAAACAAACCAAAAACAATTGAAATTGTACCCTAAAAGCACTCTGATTTTTTAATACTAACACTTCTATAAAACAGGAGTATTTCTCTTCCCCTTTATCCTGCTACAGGTTAAATATATTATTTTCATTTTACAGGTAAGGAAATAAAATTGAGATAGAAAAGGATATGCTTGATGTCTGGCAAATATCCTGGGTCTAAAACTCATGTCAGAATCCACAAGAGAACTCAGGATTCTTCGATTTCAGAGACTGTTTTCATATCTTTTTCATTTTATATTTTTACAGCATTCTATGCTTATGAGGGTAGTTTCACTTACATGGTTTAATTAATCTCTATGACAACTGTGTATGATGGATGAAACCGCAAAGAAACTGAAAGAAAAATGAAGGATTCGGTGAAAGTCTCATAAGTAGCTAACAAGGTGCTAGCACTTCAGCAACAATTGGGTTCTGAAGTTTCTTTCCCACATACCAGTTGTTCTCAGTCCTGCCTGCAAATTGGAATTATCTCAGGAGCTTTTAAAAAAATACAAGTGACTGGACCCCACCCCAGACTAACTGAATCAGCCTCTCCGATGGATGGACCCTGAGTATCTTCAGTTTTTAAATCTTTCCAGGTGATTCTTATAGCCTCTGTTGAGAATCACTACAATATATAACACATTTAACATTTAAAGTTCTTAATTTTTGTACCACACAGTCCGATTCCCTCTTTACAATAATAGCTAACATTTTGGTAACATTCTGGAAGGGATGGGAGATTCATGCATTTTAGCTCTCCGCTGAACAGAAACAGTGCCACTGTGTATACAAGCATCTTGTAATACAGGTTACCAAAGTCCTATGGAATTGCCCACTCTAACAGCAGAAAGAAAGTCTTCAACATTATGCTCCTCTAAAGCAGTCAAACATTTTCTCTATTCATGTGGCTCTGGATGACTAACATCATATTGCAGGGGTAAAATACAGAGGAATAAATACTAGAAACATAATACCTTTGTTTTAATTGCTGACCATGGTGGCTACAGCGTGAGCAGAAACTCCGTTGCAGGATGAGGCTCAGAATGCAGATGAGCGCAGAGCTTGCTTGTCTCTTCTGCCGGAGCCCCCCCGTGTATTATTGCTGGTATCCATGTGTAACAGATAGTATTGTGCACTGAGCTGGAAGATAATAAATACATGTGAGATGATGATTTACAGAAGCGTGCTTAGAACTACTTGAACCAGCAGGAGAAGAAAACAGTGCTGGTACAAGGTTGTACTGTCAAACTCAAAATCCTTTTCTTCCTTTCTCTCCAGAGGGCAATTTCTCCAAGACATAACTTGCTTTCTGCATTATCATCTGGAAATTCGGTGGTTAATTACTGAAATGCCTGATCCACAAATCTCTAACTGTCATATTTTTTTCTCCCTTTTGGTTGACTTTTTTAAAAGAATGTCTCATTTTTAATGAAATAACTCTCATTAAAACTACCTGCTGTTTAGGAGTTTTTGTATAACTCTTTTTACTTCCTTTTAAAAACTTCCCTTATTTAAGCTACTGTGGCTTAATGAAATTGTACCTCTAACTAAAATCAGTATGATTTGAAATCTTAACAACAGCAACAAAAGAAATTAAATGAAAACCGAAAATGCCAGTGAGTTGTTTGCATGATTTCTTATGACACAGTTGTTTTATTTCATATTTCTCCTTGACAGAGAAAGAAAAAATTCTAGAGAAAGTGATGGTGATAGATATATTAAGGTGATTAATAATATTGTCATCTTGATGACTCATCTGCATCTGTATCATATGAAAAATAGATTGTTGATTTATCCAAGACTATAATCTTTTTTATCATTCTAATATTAAATGTAATCACAAGAGGAAAGCACTAACATTGCCAAAAAAGGAAAGTGATTGATTTAAGTGTTCATCTTATACCAGATGCTCTATGGAAACATGAGTTGCTATTAAAGGTGTTATATATAGAGGCCAAGTAAACTAGCCTTCACCTCTATATCATAGGCCCATCAGTTTAACATAGTGATTAACACACTGCCTTTGCAGTCACACTAGTGAGTACAAATCCCAGCTCCGCCATGTGCTAGCTGTGTAACCTTGGGCAAGTTATTAAACTCCATCATGCCTCAGTTTCCTCATTTATAAAAATGAGAATAAAAGCAGTACCTACTTCACAGAGTTGTCATGAAGGTTCAAGTGACTTAGTATGTGCTCCATAAATGTAAACTTTTATTACGATCATCCATCTGATGTGTCCCCTGGTCAGTTATTTTGTATTCAGAAAGCTTCTGATAAGATATATACCTTGATCAGAAAACATGAGCATGATCTACCTGACTAATTTCTCTGGTAATTCAATCAGTTCATCACCCAGGATAAGGGATGATACCAAGGTAGAGAAAAAGTGAGTCAAACTGTGTTGAAGCAAGAGTATGAGTCACTGGCTGCAGGGGCTTTGATGTGTAGAAAGCAGCATGGTGCAGGAGACAGCATGAGTGTCAGACCAACATGCATTTGAGAATATGCTCTGCCTCTCAAGATGAGATCTTCAACAACTTACTTAATCTCTCTAATTCTCAGTGCACCCTAAAGTAAAAAGTTCTAAAGATTTAAGTGTGATCGTGTATATAAAATACTTAGCTACATGTTACGCTAACTCATTATTACCGCTATTATTGTTTTTAATCCTGTGAGAGAAGATAGAGTAGGGACACTGGGTAGCTGGGTGGGGAGAGATCAGGAGCCATAGTATGAGGGCAGGGGAGAGAATTGGGACAGTTTACAAAAAGGGAAGTAGTCAGGGTCTTTGAACACCAGCTGGGCCCTTCCTACTCTCTGTGCCTCCTGGTAAATTGCCAACTACCATATTCATTCATTCGGTCAACAAGTATAAGCGAATCCTATGGGCTGGGCACTTTTCTAGGTGCCAAAGGCAATGGTCTTACTGTTAGGGAGCTTATATTCTGTAGGGACTCTATAATAAACAGGTAAACAAATAAATGAGGCAGATAATTTCAGATTGTAAAAAGACAATAGATCAGAGAATGCGGTGGGAGAGGACATCTTAGCTAAAAAAGGCCCACTGAAGAGGTAAAATTTAACTGGAGTAGAAGAAAGAGGAGCCAGCCACATAAAGCTCTGGAAAAGAACATTCCACTCAGCGGGTCCTGCACACAAAAGACCTTGAAGTAGAAATGATCTTGGCCTATGCCCAGGCTAGTGTGACTGTGGCCCATATTGGCTCATACTGAAGGGAGCAGTAGAGCCCTGGTCGTGGAGAGACTTGCAAGCCATGCGAGGGCTGGATACCCAGTGCTACGTGAAGCCGTGGGAGGCTTCCATAGGAAGCAGAGGAATGAAGTCATGGTTTTACCACACACGCTCTTGCCAAGAACTCAAAAAATCATCAACAGGTAGCCATGTTGAGCTTACAAGACTCAACCCTGTTCATTTGTTCATGACAACCAACTAGTGAGGTGGCAAGGTAGAGATTTTACTCTCTGAATTTTAGAGATAAGAATACTGAGGTTCAGAGTGCCCAACCTCCGCCAACCAGATGCCTCATTAAGACAGAGTAAAATCAGTTAGTGGCAGAGCCATGGGGTCTAGTCTAGGTTTTGCGATTCCAGTCCTGAGCTTTATCTCTTACAAGAAATTCAGATCACACTTGGCTTAGCAATCAGATTTATTCTATTAAACATAGTTTTTTAAGTTTTGATTATTTTTAATCCTGCTTGTTTTTCACACCTTGTGATTTCTATTTGATTTCCCATTAGGTTCTACCAACTAAAGGTAAATTCCTTGGGTGTATGTTAGGCTTCTGTGAGTGGTGATAACCACAGTGCTACAAGAATCACTAAACGCATAAATATGACATGACTCCCTTCTTGCCATTCCCTTCGTGGCAGTGCGGACTGAGTGTAACAAGAAGCCTAGTGAGGAGTTCAGATGGGCAATGGAGATGGAACAATATCACCAACATCTACTAAGGTTTCATAGGCCCTTCCAGACCGTCCTCACAAACTGTGCCTCTCATTAAAATAATCAGCACAACAATTTGTACTATATGCTAATTCCAGCATTTGGGATTCAATATTTGAAGTATTTACAGTTTTCCACATTACCAGACAAAAAAAATACACATGGCCCAGAATGACAGCAGTCAAAGACAGCTTTACGTACATGCTCTGACCAGGAAAATAAAAGAAACTTCTTAGAATTTAATGAGAGGCAGAAAGAAACACCGGTTCCTTTCAAAACTGTAGGATCAACAATGGTAGTGATGGTACTTATAGAGATTGAGCAACAGAAGGTCGATATACTTGGCATAATGGTAAAGAGTTAAGAAATTGAGCTGTATTAATCAGAGTAAAGAAAATTTTTATTAAGTGCATAGTTTGTAAGCACCACATGTTTTTTTACTGTTTGTTAGGAAGATGGAGGCATGCACTGGAAACACTAATTCTAATTATTACTGTATGTGGGAGTTTTTGGCATGAGGTCAAGAAATAATAGGAGAATGTGTGAATCTCACTATTGAGCTGCAGAAAGCCTAATCATTTGAATAAAGCCAGTTGTTTTTTCTTGGACCGTCTCTGGGCTGTTCAGTGTTCTGGATGAATCTAACACAATCAGGCTGTTCTCTGGTGTATAACCACTTCCTGCTGACTCAGGGCAACTTGCTTCCTCTGCTGTTTATTAAAATGAAACATTCATATTAAAACCCCATTTTTTAGTGATGACCAAATATACATTAGTAATGACATTATTAAAACTATTTTGTTTAAAATGA
This sequence comes from Balaenoptera physalus, assembly GCF_965194825.1. Lineage (NCBI taxonomy): Eukaryota > Metazoa > Chordata > Mammalia > Artiodactyla > Balaenopteridae > Balaenoptera > Balaenoptera physalus. The sequence goes on along the minus strand of NC_138882.1, from coordinate 109,721,054 downwards.
ACTTTCACACTAGTGTGTTGCAAAGCGGCACAAACAAATCTAATTTCACTGGAGATGGTTTTAAAAGGCTTGCAGATCTTTCTGGCACTATTACAGAAGGGGATTTGATGTGTGTTTCAGGAGACAATCTAAGTTTTTATGGCTGTAAAAAATGAATACTGTTTCCACTACTCCACACAGCAAATAATGTATAATTCATGATTTTTCATTAACATGCAAATGTGAAATAGTGTCTTCTATGTTTGCATCTACTAATAATCTATTAAATATTTAGAAGCATAATAAAGAATACTAAAAATATTTGGTCTGGGTACTGTTTAAGTAGTTTTTCCCCTCATTTTTTATTTGTCCCTATATTTACACATGTAAAAACGTAGGAGAAACAGACAAACAAATAATCAATTCAGCATCTGGCATTTGTAAAATAAGACAATAACCCTAGTATTTATACAGTTCTTGGTACTTTCAATAGCATTTTCACAGAAAGGGTCTTGGCCATCCATGTAACAACAATATTAGTCTGTTGTTAGCCCCATTTCATAGATCAAGAAACCAAGACAGTGATTTACTGGCCAGGACAACATCCCAAGTGTCTTGATTTATAATTTATTGCACCTCAGGAGCACAATAGAAACTCAGGTATAAGATCATAGAATTCCAAGTGTTTGATAAATATATTTTTCTAAGACCATCACCTATAGCTTGTACTGGCTGAGGATCTGAAATTTTCAGTACTCCTTCTAAGGTGCCAAGATTCCTCACTGGTTCATTCTACAAATATTCATTGAGCAAAGCCCTATCCTCCTATGTGCTCGGCATTCTTCCAGGGACCTGATGGAAGCTAGAGATGAATCAGACACAGACATGTCATCAAGGGTAGAACTGTAGAGTCTAAAAGACAAGCTATAAGAGAAAATTGCTGTAATAAAAGGAATATTGCATCAAATGCCATTAGAAGAGTATAGAAAATGTTTAAAGGAGAGAAAGAATGCATTTCTCTGGGCAGAGAGAATCTGGGCAGACCTCATGGAGGAGTGATGGATCTAGGATGCAGTGGGTTAAAGAAGTCATTGAAGATCTAAAGCCCAATCATGTGGTGTTTTAAGTTTAATCTTGGAGGGCATGTGAGAAACTAGGGGGAATGAGGCCTATAAAGTATTTCAGAATAAGAAAATAAAGTCTCCAAAAAAAAAAGAGTAATGGAAATGAATGTAAAAGAAAAGAAAAACATAATCCAACATTTTGGAAAGATTCTTAGAATCTGGCTATTCTCAATAAGACATCAGTGGGGCAGCAATAGAAAGTCAGAGTTCAGTCAAGATATGACAGAATATTGATTCCTTCTCTTTCCTTAGTATGTTCTGGGTTCTAAAAATTTCTTTATGGTCACAATTTTACTATTATTATCTTCAGTATTAATTCTAGGGAGTCAGTCTGGTTGCATTAAGACATTTGGAAGACACAAATCTACTTAGAAACAAAATTATCCTTTCAGTTCATATTAATGACTTGATACAGTCCATGCCTTCAAGAAATTTGTCTTCAGTCACTGTACTAGGATCTCCATTCAGGAGAAGTGAAACTAAGGACTGGGTTACCTTTCTACTGTTGGTACCACTCTGTGCACAAACCTGGTCAATCACTCCTTCAACCAACCCAGGAGACTGACCTTAGTTAACACATTTTAAGCATGTTTAAACAATCTATCAAATGAAGTTGTGATAAAAGAATAGAGAAATAGCTACAAAGATCATACAAACAAAAACAATCACAATGGTCTAAAGTCCTCCCAGATGATATTATGAGTCTGCTTCAAAGACAGAGTACTCGGGCAAGGTTGGAAACCACAGGCATTGGTCATATAATCCTTGCTACCCAGATGGTGTTGTCATTCCAGCAGGTCCAGTCTCCTGTCTTGGGGATCCTCTCTAGTAGAGCTCTGGCTCTAAGGATGCTGTTTTCCCTTTACTGGTGAATAATTCTGTGCCCCAAGTACATTTTTGCTGAGTACATCATTTCTTATCCAGGTCTCAGGGAAGCTTCCATGCTGCATTACTCCCTCAGATATTGTATCACATCCACAGGCACCACGTGGTATTTTGCATGGAGGTTTAGGAATTCCTCCTGAGTCTGGCCAGTGTTTGTTTTCTTCAGTGGCCTGAGTATAGTTAAGTAGGCTCTTTGAATCTATATGTAAGTAGACTTTTTTTTCCCCTTCTGGGGTCATTTCCCATCCAGACACTGTGACTGACTCCTTTTGTGTATTACCAGTCTCTCTCCCTGTTGAAGTGAGCTCTCAACCTCTACAGGATTCTCTAGAGGACCATACTCTATTTATCTGGGGGTCAAATATGTTACAGTGAAGGGTTTACTGGAAGAAGCTATTTTCATACTTTATAAAATGGATTTTTGTACTTTGCTAATTTGATAATGATATCAAGAACTTCTGCACAGTTCATTCAAATAATCCAATTAGTTTTGCTTTGGGGTTTATTTGTTTCACTAATTCTCCATTATACATGACACTAGGTGAACAATTCAGTGTTCAACCAGAGAAGCAGAACACCTATAAGGTGCCTGGTATAGAGTGAGCTCCTGGCTAATAACAATTTAAAATAAATAAATGGTTCTCTGATACCTAAAAAACAAAACAGATTGCTAATTTCTGTGACCAAAGAAATAGCAGGAAAACCATCACAAAATGAATTTGTGGGTGTAATTACCATATGATATATCCATGTCAAACATATCAGATCTCTTTTCATGACAAAGTCCTACAAAATGAGCAGGAAGCACAGTGATGAGCTACCTTGACTTTACCAGAGGACTGACATCTTGTCCTGTACAATTTCCTTTTCTTTCAAACAGAAGAAATATAGCTGAAACAATAGTTCTCAAATGCCAATCAGGCTAGGGCTGGACTGGTTAGAAAGGGAATTTGTTAAAAAACTTTTAAAAATAATAATAACTTTCTGATCTGAGAGCCATTTCTCATATCACTGCCATGAAGATTCTAATTCAGTAGGTATGGAATAGGATATGAGAATCAGCATTTTAACATGATTCTCCTGATAATTCTGTCTCACAGCCGGGCTTAGAAATCAGGGGCCTTCAGCACATTCAGCTGGCTAATTAGGATCATGCGTGGCTAGCAGTGGATCCGTGGCAATCTGAGGCGGGGGAGAATCTGGCGAATCCATGGGATAGATCAGACCCATAAGAGACTTTTGCGTGTGTGTTGTAAATCAGAGTTGGGCACAAGAAACTATTGCTGCTGTAGCCACATTAACAATGCACTGTTTTTACAGACCAATTAGAGTTCATGAAAAAAGCTTTTTATGTGGGGCCTTTAGCATCACAGTATTTCTGTCGTGGAGTGACTTGTCAGCCCCGGACACATGGAGAGATCTCACAGAGGAGGTCACGGGATCTCAGGAGAACTAGGACAAGCGGGAGAACCTGCTCAGTAGCTAGGGGAATCAGCAAATGTTCTTAAATAACATTTAACCCTGATTCTGATAACATTTTAGAGACTCTTCAGTGTGGAAGCATGAGGGATGTGACAACTAGTGCTTCCAAGGATAGCTATTTATACAAATGTATAAATAGGTATAAAAGACGGAAGTGATAACTCAACAATGACTGGTAATTAGAGTAGATTTTGCAGTACGACACATTAACACCAGAAAAATGAATATTTGTTCATTTTTTAATAGACTGCTCAGAGGCTAAAAATGATTCCCTGCTTGGCCAAAACAAAACCATAATAGAAGGTAGTTGTTGGCATAAAGGAGAGAATGGCTGCAGGAATTCAGGTATTCACCTATCCCTCTGCGAAGTCTGTATTGTACGCAGGATTCATACAGTGAAGAGAGGGGGCACAGCTCAGGGTATTCCACAACAGTTTCAAGACCTCAGAAAGCTGAGAAAGCTGGAATATATAGCCCAGGATGACTTAGAGCAGTATGATGAAGTTGTGAATACCAGAGAACAGTATATGGAGAGTCTCAGGGAAGAATCTCAAAGCCAGATAATTTCCCTCCTGTGTAGACACAGTGAGTGAGGTGAAGGATATCTTAACTATTGGCTGTGGGGCGCATGCAGTGGGACAAGAGACAGCCTTGCCTAGCAGCCTTGACCTAACTTACTGTCAGGATATAGTGTTTTCTGTATTTAACTCCATTATATAACACTGTGCTGAAGTGTACTTCCAAGAGGATGGAAAAAGAACACTGCATGGTCCGGGATGTAGCTCCTACTCATTAAACATAAAGAGGGTGATGTCCCTAAGAATCACAATCTTAGCCCTTTGTGGCAGTGAAATGATCACAGTGATTGTTTGAAATTTACTAATGACCATTAAGATATAGGGATACCAGATACCAAAAGCTATTTCATCAACAGACTTTATCAGATGAGGTGAACAACCTAGTAGATAGGTTGAAAAAATATTTCCACTCTCTCTCTAGGCTTTCTTGTCATGCATTTCTATGATGACCTACCTAATAATCATAATTACCAGTAGTGCAACATGGATGCTTGGAATTACAATGTTGTTTAAACTCTTAAAGAGCGTAATATCTGCCAGACCTGACCTGATTTATTTATTTATTTTTAATTAATTAATTTATTTTTTATTTATTTATGGCTGTGTTGGGTCTTCGTTTCTGTGCGAGGGCTTTCTCTAGTTGTGGCAAGTGGGGACCACTCTTCATCGCGGTGCGCAGGCCTCTCACTATCGCGGCCTCTCTTGTTGCGGAGCACAGGCTCCAGACGCGCAGGCTCAGTAATTGTGGCTCACGGGCCTAGTTGCTCTGCGGCATGTGGGATCTTCCCAGACCAGGGCTCGAACCCGTGTCCCCTGCATTAGCAGGCAGATTCTCAACCACTGCGCCACCAGGGAAGCCCTGATTTATTTTTATTTGTTTATTATCATTATTTTTTTAGCTCTCAGCCCATGGACTTGTGAAGATTTACATATCTCTATTAGCTGAATCACATCTGTTCCTTAGGTCTAATTTTCAAATTCCAAGCATTAGCAGTGTGACCACAAAGATCTATGATCTTATGCTTTGATTTTTGTGTGTTTGTTTTAATGGAAGGTAGAAAGGGAGGGAAGAAGGGAGGGGAATATTTGATTTGCTGTCTAGCCAACACAATTCTAAAAAGCATTAAGCTGAAACTGCTACAAGTGTTTATTTTCTAACTCTTTCTTGTATAACGGGAACAGTCAAGATCTGAACATGAGTCGATATAAGGTTTGTGGTTTTATGATAAGCATATCAGCCAGTGGATGGAGTAAACCCCAGTGACAGCTATGATGGTTCTTGGAATAAGACATCCTTCAATAACATGTTCCCCCAAAGCTTATAGATACTGTTGTAAAATAGGGTCAAGGCTTATGGCAGATGTTGAATATCTGCGAGCTATGTGAAATTTCTCTCTGTGGATCCGTACCTAACAACCATTACATCAAACCACAGGTACAGTGAAGCCTATTTCCCTCTCTGACATGATAGTTTTGTTACTCTAGAGGCAAAGCCTTATGCTATTGCCAGCTGAAAAAAGACACCTCTCTAACAGCTGAAAGAGTGCAGACACAGAATTGGGAACAGTTGGGCTATTCCAAACATCAGAATATAAAGCAATGATTTTATCCAGCACCAACCACATAGCTCATTATAGTATGGTGTCTTGGAATGAGGATACCTGAAATAACAATGGCAATACCAAAAAATAAGTAAATAAATATTGTGCAAATTAATGTTACCAGGCCTCATAGATGTGATTCTTCCCAACTCTAATCGTTGTTATAACAGTAACTACTTGTTCTTGTCATAGAGAAAACTGATTGCTTCATCGATTGATTCACTGAATAAAATCTTGTCATTGAGCAATCAGGCTAGGTTTTCTATAAACATCTGATAAAAGAAAGTTAAGAAGCCTGTAAATAGTGTAGGTCAGATGGATTCCAAATATCAGTGAATTTCCATAATACCTGTTTTTTTATGTTTTTTTTAATAGAAGTATAGTTGATTTACAATGTGGTATTAATTACTGCTGTACAGCAAGGTGACTCAGTTATACATGTATAACATTCTTTTTCACATTCTTTTCCATTATAGTTTATTACAGGATACTGAATACAGTTCCCTGTGCTATACAGTAAGACCTCGTTGTTTATCCATTCTGTATATACCAGTTTGCATCTGCTAATCCCAAACTCCCAATTCATCCCTCTCCTACCCCCCCACACCCCGGCTTGGCAACCACCCATAATATCTGTTGAACTACTTACAATTCACCAAGAATGCTAGGTGAGTAGAAATTCTCTAGGTGCTCTGGAGAAAGCTAAAGGAAGAAAAAGTAAAATTTCTGTATTCACTAGGTATGCTGGAGAAATGAAATATATTTTAAGAATAGTGGCAAGAAAAATACAAGAGAACGCTAAGAAACCAAAATTACAGGGGTGATCCAAATTACTAATAATTTTAATATGTGAAGCTAGCACCTTAATTTTACAAAGAATATTACACTTAAGTGGTTCATTAAGGATCACTTCAAGGAGGAAATAGAACTTTCCTGAAAAACTGGCTAGTGGCCCCCAATCCACAGAAGAAGACTCTGCAGGTTGGCCTCCTTGTCTCCTTCAAGGAAGGAAATTATCTTGATGTGTTTTCAAACTGCCATCTTATCACTTTACAAGATGCATCATAACAGTATCAAGAGAAAAGAAATGGATATCCAAGAAGCTGCTAAAGAATAGATTTCTTGAAAATGCAAAAACGTATTTTGCATGATATATTTTTGTTTTACTTTATCTTGACGCCATGGTTTGTTTTTTGTTCTGCAGATACACAAGACACACACACTCCTGTGTCTATTCTTACTGGCCAGAAGTTTTTTTTTTTTTTTTTAATTCAGTTCTTTCTGAGCATAAAGGAATTTTTAGTTTCCTTTACAATCTGTGGTATGTTATTTCTCACACACAAAAAAAGGTCTATATAATAGTTTACATTTTTATTTTTCTTTGTACTTCATTTTTTAAGTATTTGTCATTCTGGATATGGGAATGAATAATTACTCAGCACTACATTTGAATAGTTTAGCAACATTAATCAGTTATCTCAAAATATTATTATAAACTGAACTTTTATGTGACCATTTATAGAAGAACAATGCATTTAAGCTACTTACCTGAGGAACTCTAGTTTGGTCTGCTGTATTCCCATGAGCAAAATTTTCTGATTCTAGAGATTAATAGACTTAGAAAATAGCCTAACATTTTACTCCCTTTTAAACACATGATATTATATATATATATATTTTTCTTTTATCATAGTTCATCTGATTAAGCTGGATATTTTAATATTAATTGTGTTCTCATGACTTGTAGCATGATAATTTGGGGTAGAACTAGCAGTCAGTTTTAAATCCAAATGTTTCCTTTCCTTGCTTTGTTTCATTTTAAATTTTTTCCCAGTATTATAACAAGACTCCCTTCATCTGAGGCATATTTTATATCTTCTTCCCAGTGATGATATTTCAGGAAAAAGATTCTCACCATTTAGACAATGTATACACAGAAAGTGAAGTGGAAGTTCAACACACATCTCAGTAAGTTGATCTATGTAGACAAGCTAAAAAGTGAACTCAATCTGAATATCCACAAAATTTCCACATATTTTGTTTCTTAAAGAAAAGTAAATATGAAGCCCAATGCCAGACAAAGTCACTTACCTCACCTACTGCAGGCATTAAATTATTTGGTTATCTACATTGATCCAATTAATGGTCAGACTGCCAAATCCACATTTCACTTTGTGTTGCATAGTCCTAGCCTTTGTTATGTGCCCTTGGGAGTTATAGTTGAAAATGAAAGCAATTAAAGAGTTGCTGGGAATTATTTTATTGTTAGGAATGGCATGCTCATCTGCCTGAAAGAGAAATGATGGTAGAAGTCTAAATAGTGGTGGCTGTAGGCATAGAGATAGAAATAAAAATAAAATGGAGAGAAGTGCAAGTTTGATTATCATTTAAACACATGCTATTTCCATTCATTCATTCAATAAATGTATATTGCATGCCTACCAGGGTCAGGCACTGGGCGTGAGAGTGCATGCTAGGCACTGGGAATACAGAAATGAAGAAGTCAAAGTCTCTATGATCATGGCACTCATATTAATAGAGGATTCCAGAAAAATCTGCGCTTATAATAGTGTTATGAGAGATGTAAAAGAAGTGTGCAATATAGGTATTATGGGAAAATCACAGAAACAAGTCCCTAAATGGCCTGGAGAACTTAGTAAATGCTTCCAAAAAAAGTAGTGCTTGCTCTGCTCATGAAAGACTGTGTTATTAGCTGGTTGCCTCTTACTGAAGAGAATTCCAGGCAGAGGGAATAAGCAATGTTTGTAAGGAGGAAGATACGTGCTAGAATGGCATATTTAGTGAAATGCTAATAAGATCTGTAAGGTAATTTTAATACAGGACACTGGTAATTCAAGAGGCAGATTATGAAGGAACATATATGCCAAGGTTTGAACTTTGTGCCAAAGGTAATGGGAGGCCATCAAATTATTTTAAGATGCAGACTGGCAGTTAGATTTCTGAATTAAAGTCTAGTGCATACACATAAATCCCTTAGTACTGAGTCTACTTTAGTGCTGCTGATGGGATTTTGTTTTACTGAATGATGAGAGTGACAGCACAGAATAGTAGGAAAGCCTTGCTTTGAACTACCTCGGGGAACCTAGACAAGAATCTCAAACTCTCCAGAGTAATTTTCTTCATTGTAAATGAAGAGGTTGACTAAGTGATCTTTAAGGTCTCTTTGGCTTGAAATTTCTGTGTTCCCTTTCTTCGTTTTGAGCTCTACCACTGTATAAACTGATGAGAGATTGCTTTTGCCCTACCTCAATACTGAAGAGACAGTGAATCACATGACTAAACTGAGCCGATCACCAAGTTAGATTTGGTGATATTATCCACTTAATGAGGCATTCTAGGAGGCAGAATTCTGGTTATAAAATCCCACAGTGTGCTGTTTTGTGACAGAAGCCACAAGAGGATGGTACACATGGGAGGAAAATAATTAATTTCCACACCTCCTACTTAAGCAGGAGTCCAGCTATGTAGAGTAAGAATAAAAGTGAAATATTATAAGTCCATCTGTAGATTTTGTTTTTTTTACTGAAGTGGGCCAATAAATTTTAACATCACTGCCAACTCCACTTTTACTTAAAAAAAAATAAAGTAAAACATTCACAATTCCAGCTTTGTGGTGGTTTCAATTTTAAAAAAAGATAAGGGAGGGATGGGGGAGTAAAGGACAGTTTCAGCCTCTGTGAGGGTGAGGTTTATTTAAATAGAATTAACAGTTTATCTGATTTAAAATTAAGATACAACAATGCAATGATAATGCAAGGTAATTTCAAATCTGCGTTCATGGGTGTATTCAGGGCACTTCTAACTATGGCTTGGCAATCTCACAGGGAGCCTTTTGAGGCTCCTATGCCAGCAGATAGCCATTTCACATTAATCGTAAAAGGTTTTCTGGAAAGTTAGGATCTTTGCTTTTTAAAGGACAATTTCAAAAGAGTTATGTACCACACTTAAACTATGAAGTGATCTAGTAAATTGAAATGGAAGCAGGACTATTGTCCACAGAGGGGCTAACATTTTAAAAGCAAAATAAAGTAAAATAAGATGCATTTGAATAGGTATTTAAGTTAGGACTAAGGAGAACTTCCAAATGCACGGAGTACATCATATGAGTTGCTCAGATACCCACACAAATAGCCAAAAGTGAACTAGGGTAGAAGAGGATGGACCAGTTAACTCTCAAACTACTTCACCTTATTCAGTCTAGAATGCTTTTATATATTAAAGTTAAATGCAAATGATAGTGCATATGTATGTCCTTTGGGTCATAAGGGTTGATACAGTGATGTAAGTCAAAATTAATTCTACTATCTGTTCATATTCAAATGAATGACAGAATTAGAAACTATAAAATAGCTAGAAAAAAATCCTTGAGATGACCCCAGCTAAATAAGATCAGCCTCATTTCAGAATTTTAGGTAATTTGCATATAGCCATATATTCCAGTCTTAATCCTCGTCTCAGTGACCCATCAGTTTAAAGAATTATCTTGACCATGGTGGGGTCAAAGGAATCAGTATAGTCGTTCTTATACCACTTTGCTTGTAACAAAGTGACTGATAGTTTCAAGTCCTACTACTAAGTAGCTGGACTCCAGACTCCCATTTGCTTCTGTCAAAATAATTCGGGAAAGTTCTGGTACCAAAAAAAAGTAGACTAAATTCTACTACAGTGATGTTCCAATTCTTTCTCTCTCTCACTCACCCCCCGGCCCCCCACATATATGATTAGCATTGAAAACTATGGAAGACGTATATATTTAAATACAATATTAGAATATACTATTAGAATTCTGTTATGATCAATTAACATAATCTTTTTCAGCATGCTGAAAGATTCATTTTTAGCTATGAACATGTCAAAGAAGTTGACTCCTTATGGAGCTGAATCTGTGATCCATTCATATACTCAGCAAATTTTATTGAGTGCCTACTATGTGCCAGACACTATTCTATCCCTTGGGTGTATTATAATAATAGATTGCATGCTTTTGTCATCATAAAGAGTTCAATAATAAGACCATATGATTGTAGCATAATAATCTGTGTAGAATATTTTTTAAATAGTCAATTAAAAACTAAGTTAATGAAGCTATTATCCCATCAACCTTACCCAACTCTCTCAGAAGCTGATCTGTGCACTGATGTTTACTCATGTATTTGTTATTTATCAGACAATTATTGAGTGCCCATTATGTGCTAGATATTGTTTTAGGCATGGGGGATGGGGTACATTTGTGAACAAATCCATCAAAGTCCCTTCCTTCACAGAGTTTATGTTCTAGTAGAAGAAAGAGTAAATTTTATAGTTGTGAATGGTGGCAGCGCTATGGGGAAAATTAGAGCAGGCTGAAGATGAGATGCAGGGAATGGGTATGAGGGTGGCAATTTAGCACAAGGGGTCAGATTGACATTTGAGCAGTAACAATATGACATTCACTTTCATTCCACTTATACTTGGTTAAGTGGTTAAAATAATTGATATTGAACAGTTGGCTAGATATTATTTGTGGTAGCCTTCCAAAGATTTCCACGTCCTAATCTCCAGAACCTGCGAATGATACCTCATAAAGTGAAGAACACTTTGTAAATGCAATTAGATTGATTAAATTAAGTATGTTGAGAAGGGCAAATTAACCTGGATTATCAAGGTGGGCCTAAATATAATCACAAGCATCCTTACAAGAGGGATATAGGAGGGTCAGCGTCACAAAAAGATGACGGAAGCAGAGGGAAGCAGAGTCAGAGACAGAAGATATTACCCACTGGTTCTGAATATGAAGGAAGGGGCTACAAACCAAGGAATACACTGGGCCTCTAGATGCTAGAAAAGACCGAAGAAGGCATTCTCTCCCGGAGAATTAAAAAGGAACGGGCCTTGCTGATTGCTTGATTTTAGTCCCATAAGATTCATTCTAGACTTCTGATCTCAGAACTGTTAGAGAATAAGTTTGTGTTGTTTTAAGTCACTAATTTGAGATAATCTATTATAGCAACCATAAGAAATGAATACATTATTTACAGTTGCTCAAATCTAAGCATCTTGCAGACAGACTGTATTTGTATAAATACAGCATAATGTATTGGTCAAGAACAAGAACACTAGAGCTCTAATACCTGGGTTTGAATCCAAGCTCTGCCCCTTGCTATTCTTGAGACATTGTACACTGATTTAATCTCTCTGTACTTCATTTTTCTCATCTATAAAATGATGATGATACTAGTACTTATGGCACAAAGGTTTTACAAGGAGCTAATATTTGTAAGTGTTAGTAGAGTTTTGATAGATAACAAATGTTAAACAAACTGGGTTTAGAGCGAAACACTGAACAGTATAGTTAGGCCATTTTATACCTCAGTAAATGTGGACAAATCATATAACTTCTCTGAGACCTCACTTTATCATCTGGCAATAATACTTACAGTACATTGCAAGGCTCTTCTGAGCATCACAAAAGAAAATGTATGAAAACGTCTTATCAGGTTTATTCATTTACAAATATTTAATGAGCATCTACCATGTGTCAGGCACTCTTACAAGTCCTAGAATGTAGTGAGAAGTATCACAGGCATATTCCTTTTCCTTATAGCAGCTTTATTTTAGTTATGGAGACAGGAAATAAGTAAGTGAATAAAGTAATTTCTGACTTTGACAAGTGTGTTAAGAAGAAAGTAAAAAGAGAAGGTATGACCTGATGCCTTGAATATTGAAGGATACCTGAATATTGAAATAAAGCCAATCATACCAAAATATGAGAAGGCAGGTTTTACTCAGTGAGAACAGTGAGGTAAATGACTTTGGTGTCAATCTTAATGTTTGAAAAATCACAAGGCCAGTTGAGCTGAAGTGTGGTGAATAAGAAAGAGAAAGGTAAAAGGTGAAATGAGAGAATTAAGCATGGTTCAAAACTGTAGTCTACTGGTAATGGCAAGCCTTAGGAGGGTTTTAATCATAGGAGGATCTGACTGGATTTGCATATTTTAAAGTTGTGCTGGCTGTGGTATGGAGATTATTTGGAGCAAAGATGTGTTCTTTATTTTTAATAGAAACCTATACTCCTTTATCATTCTCAGAGTGTATTTAGTTACAATCCGAGAAATAGGTATGTTGCTTATGAAGGGATAAAGATTTATACCTCTCTCTCTCTCTCTCCCCTTCTCTCCCATACCTAACCATCTACCCAGCAACTATCTGTATCTACCTTTCTATCTAAAGGAGTCATAGCCAAATTATAGCCTGCAGGTCAAATCCACCTGTTTCCTCTTTTTGTAAATAAAGTTTTACTGGAACACAGCTATCCCCACTTGTATATATAGTCTATGGCTGGCAGACTGCAGTACTTATGACAATGAACGTATAACCTTCAAAGCCCCAAGTATTTACTACCTAGCCCTTTGCTGAAAAAAAAATTGCCAGCCCCTGATCATATACTTTTCTCTTATACGTAGATTCTGATTTTCCACAACACGTAAGTCATCATTTCTCTTGTCCTAGTCCCTGGGTTGGGTCTCCTGGCCTGTCCTCTCCTTGTTACCCATTTACTGCCAAATTTGTCTTCAGCATATCCTCATCTTCCTTGCCAGTGGCTCCATTTTAGTTTCCATACCTTGAATTTTGGGGTAGCTGATATCCACCTTCTAGCTTTGCTTGATGATTCTTCTGACATATTCTAACTCACAGTTTACCCAGAAATAATAATATATACAAATACAAATATATATACACAGTGGGATTCCATTCTGCCATTTAACTTCATGGACTTTCAACATTTGGGTAGATTCAAAATGCAAACAAATTATCTCTCCCCGCGCCTTCATTTTCCACTATATTTTCCTTATCCATACTTTGAGGATAAGGAGACCCCATAGCCGGCAGGCATGTAGCTTCAAGCAGGGTTCTTTTTTACTGGCAGCCGTAGCATAATATGGTCTCAGAAAGAATAACTGTTTGCTGGTCCCTTCACTGATATGTCTTCTCTTCATATTCCTAATTTTAGAGAATTGACATCATGAGTCCCTTTGTTCTCTTACCAATCAGTCTGCTGCAAGGTTATGAAACAATAAATGTGTTACTTAATTTCTCTGGACTTTAGCTTCCTCTGTCACAAAATGAGGAGTAAAATCAAATTGTCTCTAAAATTCCTTTTGACTCACACATTCTCTAATATATTTCTAAGTCCTTTTAAAATTATGTCTTTTACCAAAAAATGATCCTTGAGCAAATACCTAGTGAATATTAAACTTGCTTACTTCTTTTCCAAATTCCCGTGCAAGATAAAATATCTGCACCACCCTCATGCCAGTGACACAAAGCTGCTGTTTTCACTGGTCGTTGTTGAATGTAGATTCACTATCTTGATCTCTTCCGCCTAGTTCTGTTAAGCATACATGCTCAGAAGTAGCTGGAATCACGTCTCATATTTGTGATTCTTTCAGAAATGAAAAATATTCACACCCTAAAAGAGCTCCTTTTTCTTCTTGACAGAACTGCTAGGTCTCTAAATTCAAGAGTGTGCCTGCCAAGAAATAGGAGATTTTGAAAATATTTTAAGTCAGATAATATTTTCTCACAAATATGGGAAATAAAACCCTTGGTTTATAATACGTTGTCTAGAATGGTAAAGGAAAAATAGAACCAAATGAAAAAGTGGCCTTTAAGAAAAAACAACACCAAAGCAGCCTTTAAGAAGCACTGGATTCATCTTTCTACTTTGTCATAGATTTCTTTAATCAGATGAATGTAACAAGTTGATTAGGCTTTACAAGCTTTAAGAAAAGTCAGAACCACTTATACTGAAAAACAGGACTCAGGATGTAAATTATTCACAGTTCATTAGACTAAGACAAGCATTTCTCAAACATTTCTCTATGCTTGAGAAAAGCGACATATTGAACTCTATTTTACTGTGAGGCTCAAAATGGCAATTAACAGTCTTAAGCTGCATATAAAACCCAATATGAACCACATTGACAAGAAAATTGTGTGGGAATCAAATTATGTTATCTTTGGTTTGAAGAACTAAGAAATAATTGCCAATAAGTATTCATGTATAGGACCAATTTTTTTGAAACAAGTTATTTTAATTACTACTAGTGTCAGGAGTACGTGAGGGTGATTTTATTAGATTTAATGTGTTTAGTGGAGCTGCCTGACTGTAGCTGCTATTCTTGACAAGACCTTAGAATTTATTTCATACTTGCCTTGTTCATTGCAGACCTACACTGAAATAAAACTATAAGTTAATCTCTCATTTTTGCAGTATTCTTAAAAACTTCTGCTAAAAAAATTAAGCTGAATGATGAATTGTATAGTATTATTTTTAAAAGCTGCAGAACTTATACTGATATCAGAAAGAAACAGATAAATGGATTTAAAAGCTCCTCCCTGTATCTGTATTAGATAATGCCTGTTTGTGTTAGGTCACTTGATGAAGAGTTTCCCTGTTGTTCTGTCCATATTCTCTGCTTTGATTATTTGAAACTTATGATCCTTTAATCACACTTCTCCCCCTTAAAGGCCCTACCCCCTACTTCCCAAACAAATGTTTAAAAAAATGTTTCTAAGAAAAATGAAATAAAAACAAAGTGTACATCAAGCTACTGAAAGCAAGCAAAGCAAATTGGAAACTCTCTTTCACCATATGCTGTGAGGAAGAAGTTCTCTGAAAAATCTCCCAGGAAGACACCATCATTCTCTGTGGTGGGCAGACTGAAAATTCAGTATATCTGAGGTTGACATATGTGGACTTCCTTTCACCCCATCTAAAAGTTAACTGCTTTCTCACTCAGGGCTATTTTCTCTTTTCAGTCCTTGTAAATTTTCTTCACTCTGAACACCTAAAGGCTTGGCAAACATATATCTAGATTAACATATTTATTTGCAGCTGTGAATAGAAAAAAATCAGAGGAGAATATATCTGAATGTTTATATTAATATCACGTGATATAAATTAACACTTTGCAAGGCTTCCATTGACTATTAATTGGCAGTTATTCTACAATGAAAGAGCTTTCGGATGGCCTGGCGAAAAAGAATCTGAAATAGAAGTGAACTTCAGTTATAAAAATAAATCTCTAGAAAGAAGAGGAAAGAAAGAAGAGGAATGTTCCAATCTTACCTTCATCATAATCTTATTAGCATTTCTAGTGAGTAGTTCAAGTATCAGTCTATAGTCTTCTGACTCGGTCTCATAAATATGTCAAGAGCAAAGTATAGTTATTTTAATAGTCTGTGTTGGTGAACCATCATGGATTTAATTAAGAGACAACTAGTGTATGAAATATGACACAAAAGCACAAGACTTAATGGAGAAATGTTTTACTGCAGATTTAAATCAGGGCCACAGACTTAATGATGATCCAGGCTCAGAAATCCTACTTAAATTTAATTAATGCAGACTAGTGCAGACCTGTTCATATAGGAGAAAAAAACACAGACATAAAAAACCATTAGTGATTTAAGATTCTCAGAGTACACTGCCTTATTTATAAGGTTATGTGAGCATGGGTTATTAATAGCTTATTCTTTTGGTTTTTATTATATGAGATATTTAGAATGTAAGCTGTATAAAAGTCTTTTAAAATATTATGTCGAGTCTCTTCATGTTCTATAACAAAACGTCACCTCCTTTGCTTCTTAGCAAAAACAGCAAAAGCACAGAATGCAACGTCAGCCATTTTGATCAGATAATGACTGATCAAATGTGATCTAATTCTATGTTTGCTCAAAAGGAGCATAGGTATTATTTCTCTAGCTTAGCCTCATAGGGACATGAATGGAGGATGGACAAAATAGTACATGATCTTCATATTTTATTAAGTATTCCCTGTTTTATTCATTAGAACTACTGAGCTGGAAAATCTGGATCTGTTCTACCTATAAATTTACTATTGATATTATCAAAGAGAGAAACCATCACCAAGAACTTTATAAATATATTGAAAAATATAATCCTTATCACTTTTAAGAATTTGAACTTACCACTTTTAAGAATTTATGAGGTAAAGACATAACATTTACTTCTTCTTAACAGACTTACACTAAGCCATACTCAGGATCATTTGTCTCAGTTAAGTCAGGTTCATATCTTCTGTTCTGTTTTTACTTTTTAATTCTTCTCAAACTTGTCTTGTTGTTAAGGATATCTTAAGAACAACTTTAAGGGACTCAATGCAAATGATTATAAATTCCATCTAGAGTCTTCATAGTCTGCAGCATCCGGTTTTGGAAATTAGTGCATGTTCACGTTGTCTCAATATTTTCTTAATGTGTCTTTTGTCAATGACCATTTTTTGAAGGGTCTGTACAATTCTCAGTGAATCAATTATTTCTTTCTTAATTCAGAACACTGACGATTAAGAGTATTCATTTATTTCATGCCCTGGTTTATTCATTAGTGATATATATTTTACCTTTTGCTAATTTCATCATTTCCCTTGCTGTATCTGGGAAAAAAAAGTCTCATTCACTTTAATTAATTTTTATACAATTAATCCATTCTGCTTTATGTCTTTGCTGATTTTATTTGTGCACTGTAGTTGAGACAACCTATGCTTAGTTGAGTGTCTTCATTTACTTCCAGTATAGATTTTTCTTTTCTGGCACACTATCTTTTGTGGAAAAAGAATGGGTCATTCCTTCTTTTCTTTTCATTTTTAAAAATCTATTCTTGTTGGCATATGCTTCTAGAATGGGTTTTACAATTTTCACATAGGGACATTCTGTTTTATTTTTAAAAATGAAAAGATGGTCTAATGGGACTTCATAAATAATATCTACATTCAAACCTTTAGCATTCATTTGCTTGTTCTTGAGCTGTTCTAAGATTCAAATGTCACTAGATATGTCAAGTTTTTGCTGTTGATTTGAGCAGCTTTTTGAGATTTTGATTAGAATAACCTTTAAGAGGTTTGTTGTTTTAAAAGGCAGTTAAACAAAATAATCATAATTTTTATTAACCTTTTATTACTTAAAAAAATAGTCATTGCAGTGGGACTTTAATAACTTGAAAGATTTTAGTAGCACTCACCTTCCTGGCATGAAACTACCTGAAATTAAGTGTTCTGCATCATCAATATCTAATCAAAGCTATAAAGTAACACAAGTGAGTTTGGATGAATATTTTTAAGTGATCTAAACATTTATAAGGCAACTATCAAATGGTCACAATTCAGATTTTTTTTTAAAAGTATGAAAGGAGTTTTATTATATGTTTTAAAATGCATTGATCAAAAGTACAGTAAGTCTACTTTAATATAACCCTGTTGTAGAAAACAGTCAAGCCGTGGGTTTCTAATATGTTTGTATGAGATCTATTTTTCATCTGTCACCTGCATAAATTATGTAGAAGTTCACTGTATTGTTATTTCATTTATTCATTTTTCTTTCTGCATGTATCATTAAAACTAATTAGAAGTCATTTAAAATGACTGAATTTCATTCCATATGAAAATGTTTGATTAAATCTATGTCAGTACAACTTTTTTTTATAGTATACAAATAATGCTTAATAGGTTGAGTTTACATATGAATACCAAGGATTATAAGACTCTCTTCCTTACATGGAGAAGAATTCTGTTTCCCACAACATAGTAGATTAAAACCTGCATACTACAAAACACTCGTGCTAGATAAAATATAAGATATCCTTCTAGATAAATATATGACATTATAAGAAATTATGAAATCATTTGTGGCCAGCAACAAATTGGGAGAATAAATTCCTAGAGCTAAGCCAGCACTGAAACCACTGAATAGCCACTGGTTCTGCAGTCCCTGACAGTCATAGTCTTGAGATTCAGTGTTGATTCTCAAACCAGCAGTACTGGCATCTCCTGAGTGCTTATTGGAGGTGCAGAATCTTGGGCTCCACCTGCTTATTGAGAATCTATCTTGTAAGATACTCAAGTGATTTATGTACCTACTAAATTTGAGAACTTAGGTTTGAGAAGTCTAAATTGGTTTTAATTCTGTAAGTAATTAATTAGATGGCAAAAAAAAAAAACCCATTGGGCTTTCCCAGAGTTGAGGGCCATATCAGAGACCTCTCCTACCAATAAAGGCAGGACTCAGAAAAGGATAAACTGGAGTCATGGAAGAGCATTTCTCCTCAGAGGTAGACATCGAAAGAGCTTATTGCTCTCAGCTCTGGTTTAGAGTGGAAAAGGGAAAAAAGCATCTCCATGAGAAATGATAGCCTTCAGTAGGCCCATATATGGTTTAAAAGCTTGAGTCCTTTCCAATTTTGCAACTTTAATTAGAATAATCACAGTTGAGAATTTTTATTAAAGACAACAAAGGTTGGTAGTGCCTCAGGTGATCTGGAAAAAGTACACAGAAATAATTTGTTTAAAGTAAACAAAGAGTGAATTAAAACTATAAATACATTGCAAGAGACTATCAAAATGACCAAGTAAACTTGAGGGGAAAAACATTAAATGCAACTTCTAAAAATAGAAAATGTCATAATTAAAAACTCAAAGGAAGGATTAAAGAACAGATTGGACACTGTGAAAGTAAATTAGTGAACTAAAAGATAGATATCAAGAAGTTACACAAAGTTGTCACCAGAGATACATCAGATGGGTAAGGTGAAGCCACGCATAAGAGACACGGAGGAAAGGAAGAGGCGTCGGATTTCCAGAAGGAGGTAATAGAGCTAATGGGGGAGTGACGTAACCAGAAAAATATGGAGTTGATGAAGCATAGCAATTCTTTTTTTTTTTTTTAATTTATTTTATTTATTTATTTATGGCTGCATTGGGTCTTCATTGCTGCACGCGGGCTTTCTCTAGTTGCGGTGAGCAGGGGCTACTTTTCGTTGTGGTGTGCAGGGTTCTCATTGCGGTGGCTTCTCTTGTTGCAGAGCACAGACTCTAGGCGCCCGGGCTTCAGGAGTTGTGGCACGTGGGCTCAGTAGTTGTAGCTCACGGACTCTGGAGCACAGGCTCAGTAGCTGTGGCTCGCAGGCTTAGTTGCTCTGTGGCATGTGGGATCCTCCTGGACCAGGGCTCATACCCGTGTCCCCTGCATTGGCAGGCAGATTCTTAACCACTGTGCCACCAGGGAAGTCCAAGCATAGCAATTTTTAAATTTAGGAAGCAAAGAAATCCTAGACATCAACAATAAAAGGACTATACATTAGAGTCAAAATATAGATTAACAAAGAGAATATAAGCAGAGAAAAAACAAATTACATAAAAAGGAATAATAATAATAATATAAATAGTTTGTAGAAATAAAAGTAGGAAACAGCAGAATATCTTCAAAGTACTAAGAGAATAAAACATTCAACTTACATTGGTATAATCACAGTGAAATAAAGACATTTTCAGTTAATTTTCTCATCTTAACCAAAACCTTGCCACTAAAGAACTTACAATATCCTTCAATAAGAAGAAAAATGATCTCAGAAAGGTCAGAGTTACAGAAAGACAAGTAAACTAAATAAACAATAGACATGTGGGTATACATAAATAAATAAAAATTGAGTATACAAATAGTAAAAAACAAAATCTAATTGGGGGGGTTAAACACACACACACAAACACAGATACACACACACAAAAATATAGGCAAAAGGCAGAAATAAACAATAATAAAAGGAAAAGGGTGCATAATAGAGTTGCAACTGAAAATATTGACTGTTGTATGTAACAAATAACTTTATGAAACAAAATAAAAGAATTTCTAGAAAGATACAATTTGCTGAAACTGACTCAAGGGGTAATTTAAAAATCTGTTTACTCATGTAACCATGAAAAAGAGTGCTGAATTGGACATTTGAATTTAAAAATAAATAGCAGGTCCCAGAGAATTTACATACGAGTTTTGCCAAGCATTAAAAGAATATATATTTTCAATTATATATAAATCATTTTTATAGAAAATAGGAAGGCAGTACCTTCTAACTCATTCTGTAAGGTTAGCATACATTTCTATATTTTTGGTGGAACTATACATTAAAGGAATACAAATAATGTGATGTTATACTTTGTTCATGGAAACATTTTGCAATCTAGAACCCAGCAACTTCCACTTGCTAGTTACATTGCATGAGAAACTTTTACAAATGTTTGTCAGGAAACATATCTGAAATAGCATGGTATGTTTATAACAACAAAACAAAAAACAAAGAAAAAATGTGTAGCACACATGGTATATTTTACCACAGAGAAAATGAATGAGCCTCAGCCTCAAACCCCTTGAGTCTGGGGTTTTCATAGTATTCCCAAAGTAGCACTTGACATTTTCCTCAGACAAAAATAAATTTAGAACTCCTGCACCAGGTATCAACCTGATGTATTCCATCTTTTTTACAGAGACCTTAAAAGCTACCTCATGACATGTTAGAAGCTAGAGTTTGGTGTCACACCAATCCCCTATTTGGAATCCTGGCTCTACCACTTGCTGGCTATGTAATCTTGGTCAACTTTAAAACTTTTCTTGCCTCAGTATTTTTCTCTCCAAGGTGAAAAAATAACAGCACCTGCTTTACTGATCAATGGCCGTCAATAGATTATAGGAACTACTTTAATTATAGTGATAGTTTCAACATATGCAGCTTTCTAGATTTCAAGGAGTATGCATACATGTTATCTTATTTCAGCTGCACAAGAAGCATCAATATGCTTATATTTTCCTGTTTATGACTTCTGTTTGGACCATCATTTTGCTTATCAGTTATTTCAAGGATTATATTTGCCTAATATAATTATGATCATTTGTACCATGTATTGGATGATTACTATGTGCCAGGTACTGAGATAAGCACTTTACTTTTTTAATGTCATCTACTTTCTTTATCCCCTTTAATTCTCACCATAACTCAGGGCCAGTCCTGACAACAGAGGAGCAGTTGTACTTGGTAAAGCACTTTCAAAGATGATGAAATCAGGAAATTATGTTGAATCTTCCACCAGAAGTGGGAGAGCCATCTTTTTGGACTATCATAAGATCCTAAGGAATTAATAGTTCTGTCCAGCAAAGAGGACATAAGAAGCATTTTATAATTTTTTAAAATGAACAAATAATAAACATAATAAATAATTTAACTTCCTGGTAATCAAGTTAAAACATTAAATAAAATTATTTGTCACCTTCAGAGTGACCAAATTTTTTAAAGTAATAAAATCTAACGTTAATAAGGGTACTTAGATATTTTCAAACACTACTTAGGACATATAAATTGTAAAACATTTTAGATGGAAATCTTGCAAAAAAACTTGAGTATATTTATATTTTGAGCTAGCAAGTTTATTTCTAGAAATGTATGCTAAGGGAACAGTAAAAAAAGTGTGCAAAGTTCTAAATATGAGAATTTTATCCAACATTGTTTATAATATGAAACCATTGAAAATAGCCTAAAAGTCCAAAAATACGCAAATGGTTAGACATATAATATATACATTCATTTCAACACTATGTGTCTATTTAAAGTTCAGTTTTAATGAAAATTAATAGTACAAAAATTATTAATGATTTAAGTTCAAAAAGAGGTTACAAAATGAAATATACATTATAATACTTTTTGTAAATATGTATAATTATAAGATTGAAAGGAAGTATACAATTATGTCATCTATTGCAGAATAACAAGAAAAATTGACTTACCTATTACTTTTCTAAAATGTTCAGTTTTCAAAATTAAGCATATACGATCTTTGGGATAAGAATTAAAATCACAAAAGCTAGAAAAAAGATTGGATAGAGGTAAGCCAAGTTATTTTAAGGAAGGCCGAAGTCCTCTCAAATGAATTGTTACAACAGTCAATGAAAATAGTTATACATTGAAATAAGTCAGGAGACCATTCATAGGGCAAAGATCCAAACTACTGTATCCCTCTTCAGGATTTCATTGGGAAACAAAAAAGGACACTGTTTAGAATCAGCGTGCAAATTCAGAACACAAACAAACGGGGTGCTTGAGTTATAGAAATTATGGCCACTCCCATGTAAGATAATATTTTCAAATTACAGTAAATTATTTGTTCCAAACCACAACACAGTTTAGCTTTGCAAAACTACATTAGATCCTCACTGTGAATCAAGCATTCTGCTCACTACTGAAAACCCAGTGAGGTCCCTGCTTTCAAGAAGCTCCTTGTTATAGTAGGCATGAGTTCAATGTATCTAAAAGTGTGGCCCAGTGGCAACTTCATCAGAATCACCTGGGGGTGGTGATTCTTAAAAATGCAATGTCTAACTCCAGAGATTTGCTGTTTGAGACAGGAACCTACATTCATAAGAATTTCTCTAGAAGCTTCATATGCATACGTACTAACATCTGAAAGCTGCTAGCTTGGAAGAAAAACTGGGAGCTTTTCAAATCAAACAGATCCAAATTTGAATCTTGACTACTTCTTTGTACACTGCTTTTTAAAAATAATATAATTTAGATTCTGCCAGCAACACCAGACTAAAGCTATACAATGATAATTATTGCTCTATCTTAGCTATTATATTTCTTGCTTTGATTTTCTTGACTATCCTCTCCTTGGAATTCTCTTTTCTTTTGACCTCTGAGACCAAATACTGTTCATGGTTCTTCTCTTGTCTCTCTGATCATACGTTCTTGGTCTTTGTTATTTATTAACTAACTTACTGTGGGTAAATTAATTAACTCACGAATCTCAGTATCTTCATTTATCAAACAAACAAAACGACACCACCAACAAAAAAATTGTCTCACAGAGTTGTTGAAGATGAAATTAGATAATGTATGACAAAAGCTGGGACTCAATAAATATTAACACTTGTAATTAAAGGAGCCATAACAGAGATAACACAAGACACTATTGGAACCCTTGGGGGAACTGGGAGTAAAATGATAAGAAGGTCAGATCCAAGGTCTCCTGAATGATGTCACCCTTTGGTTGAGTCTTGATGAATAAGTAAAAGTCAGGCAAAAGAAAGATTTCTATAAAACAATTTGGATTAATATTTTAACTAAATTGACCAACAAATTTTATCAAATAATTGGTTGATTTGTAGAAACAATTAGTTGACCCAGTTAAATCATTTAACTGATTTATTATTCCATATTTTTTTCTCTTGATTTAAATTTGTTTTCTTTTGATTTAAATTTTCAGCTTTAGATTCATAGACTCACTTTCCTGTGAAAAGAAAATGATATGAACTGTAATATTACATTTAACCGAATATAAAAATAGCTGTTTTTAAACAACTGAATACATTAAATTGGTGTAGATGGAAAATAGTGGAAATTGCTTTACAAAGAACATTTTATCTCAAACCACTATCAGCTACTGGGAGCATTCTTGCACTGCATTGTAAATAACAATCATACAAAGAATTGCAATAAAATGTTTATATGGTGTTTTATACTCCTTTCTACATATAGTAGAACAAAATATTTCTATTACCTTTGAAAATTCTGGAGAAATAGTTTCTTCACTTGATTTTCATGTACAGCTGTACGTAGTGATCTCCTGATGACCTATTAGCTTCTATCCATGGTTTAGTCTTACCACTTGGCAACTGCAGGCTAAGGGTCACTTTCCTGTTACTATTTGGGACTATTTAGGATACTTGAGATGTGTTTAGAAGCACAAAGTACTTCAAATGAAGTTTAGCTTGGGTTGGTTATACAACAAATCTGGACAATTGTGGAAATCCTACTGTTAAAATCATAGCCTAACATGAATTTTGTATCATGCATTAATTTTTAAAATTTATTTTATTGAAGTATAGTTGATTTACAATGTTGTGTTAATTTCTACTGTACAGCAAAGTGATTCAGTTATATATATATATATATATATATATATATATATATATATATACATTCTTTTTCATATTCTTTTCCATTATGGTTTATCACAGGATATTGAATATAGTTCCTTGTGCTATACAGTAGGACCTTGTTGTTTATCCATTCTATATAAAATAGTTTGCATCTGCTAATCCCAAACTCCCAATCCACCCTTCCCCCATGCCCCTCCCCCCTGGCAACCTGTTCGCTCAACTGAGATGTATCAAAATAACTCATTTCAGGTAAGGGGTGATCTAGCAGCTTAATTACTTTAACTTTATGCTTTAATATACATGGAAGACAAACTGAAAGATAAAGCTTTATGTCATTTTAATTTTCCAAATAATCCATAATAAACACCTGTATGCACTATTTCTAAGAAAAATCACCAAATGGAACCAATAATCCCTCTAATCCTACTATGTAATATACATTTTTTCTTCTAATTGGAAGAAAAGATACTAATATTACAATCCCTATTCTTGGTTGCCTTTCCTTAATACAAGCAGAATGAACATAGGCCCCTATCAAAATCCTGCCCAGGTATAAAAGGATTCTTATTTAAAACTTCTAGGTTTTGTTGTTCAATCCAAATAGAACATAGTAATGAATTATGGTTTATGGATATTAAGACTAAGAATTTTTGTGAATAGATTTTGTCATCCAGTCGTTCCAGGAGAATTTGTTGAAAAATAGTAAAATCAAGAATTCTCAAAAAAAAAAAAAAAAAAAGAATTCTCCCCTGTTTGCTGAAGCAATTGTATGGAGATTTATGCAAGAACTTTGGCAATAGGTGTCAGTCAGTCATTCTGATATCAGGCTCTTGCCAATTTAGGGGTATGAACCCCTTGAAAGTGGAAGGGTCCTATCTATGGATAGAGAGCTGAAAGAGCTTAAGTCATAGCTAAATATAGTTTGAATGTTGTATTTATTCAAACAAATTTATATTGTATGTATAAAAAGGATGTGAGGGGCTTCCCTGGTGGCACAGTGGTTAAGAATCCACCTGCCAATGCAGGGGACACGGGTTCAAGCCCTGGTCTGGGAAGATCCCACATGCCGCGGAGAAACTAAGCCTGTGCACAACAACTACTGAACCTCCACTCTAGAGCCTGCGAGCCACAACTACTGAAGCCTGCGTGCCTAGAGCTGGTGCTCCGCAACAAGAGAAGCCACCGCAATGAGAAGCCCGCGCACCGCAACAAAGAGTAGCCGCCGCTTGCCGCAACTAGAGAAAGCCTGTGCGCAGCAACGAAGACCCAACGCAGCCAAAAATAAATAAATAAAATTTTTTTAAAAAAAGGATGTGAACCTTTTGCACAAATTTCTATTTCTTTGTGAGAAGAGAATGAGGGTATTTAAACTTTTGAAAATCAGAGGAAGTTATTAGAGGTATTAGGGGAAGAGTCAATAAATCATTCTAAAATAGATATGGAAGAGTAAGAATCTACAAATACTCTGGTTAACTTTCAAAAAGGCCTGGACATCTGGACATTCATTCTATTAGATGTTAGGACATGTCAGAAATATATAGGAATATGAACAGAATGATTCTAGGACAGGTAGTAACAATTATACCATATCAAGTGACACACCGTTACTTCTGCCACATTCTATTCTTTAGAAGTCCAGCCCACACTCAAGATGAGGAGAATTGAGAAACACCTCTTGAAAGGAGGAGTACATAATAATTTGTGGAGATATTTTTTAACTTACTAAAAAGGAAACACGAAGAAAGCGGACATAGAAAATGAACAGGGAATTTACATGAGTGAGAGGTATGTGAAAAGGTAGCCAAACTTACTAGTCATTTGAGAAATACAAATTAAAACAAAGAAATATCACTTTACATGCATCAAAATGGCAAAAAATAGTAACTCAGATAATACCAAGTGCTGACAAAGCTGGGCAAAAAAAAAAAAAACCTCTCATAAACAACTAATGTGACTGTAAACTATTTCAGGTATTCTGGAAAGCAAAATGTCAGTATTTAGCAACATTCCTGGAAGACCATATGTGCTCTTTATCCCAGAGGTCCCATTTCTGATTATAAGTTTCAAGGAAATTCTCACCAGGTATGGAAGTGGACATGTATGAGAATGTTTAACCCAGTGTTGCTTGTGCTGGTGGAGAATGGGAAGTAAAATAGTTTTCAATGTTCTATACACTGGGCAACAGTAAGAAAAAACAGATTATATGTACATACAGCAGAATGCATAATCCTCAGAAAAGAAAAAGTCTCTGTTTTAAGATGCTGGAAATTCTAAAACATTATACCATTTGCTAGAAAATCATGTAAACATAAAATATATCATATTTTAAAAGGATACCTGCATGTTTCAGGATATACATCAAACACATTAAACTTGGGACCTATAATTGATAAGAATGGCAATATACATCATGGAAAATGAGAAAAAACAAAAGAGGACTTGCATGTACTGATGCTAAAAATATGGAAAAAACTGAGGCGCATGATTGACTAGGCCCTGGCCATCTGAGAACCAATGAAGCATATGAGCATATGCATACACACATGCATACACACATATTCACATACACAAACACAAAACAATTTTAGTAGCCACTAATAAGATGGCATAATGAATTAAAGAACATCCCCATGATGAATATTATCCATCCATTAGAATAATTTTTATGAATAATTCCTCATGATTTTTATGATGGTAAGTGAAAAATTTTAGAAATGAAATAGGCTTAGAGGGAAAATGCAAACAAAATATGTACATGCATAAATACTGAAATTCATAAAAATCTTAGTAGAAATTACTAAGGTGCCTAATTTTTGTTAAATTATCATCTTTAATCTTATTTGTTTTTCTTTTTCTTTAATTAGTTACCTTTCTTATACATATTAGTGTATGTAAGTCAATCCCAATCTCCCAATTCATCACCACCTTCACTCCAACCCCCTTTTCCCCCTTGGTGTCCATACATTTGTTCTCTACATCTGTGTCTCTATTTCTACCTTGCAAACTGGTTCATCTGTACCATTTTTCTAGATTCCACATATATGCATTAATATACAATATTTGTTTTGCTCTTTCTGACTTACTTCACTCTGTATGACAGTCTCTAGGTCCATCCACCTCTCTACAAATGACCCAATTTCGTTCCTTTTTATGGCTGAGTAATATTCCATTGTATATATGTACAACATCTTCTTTATCCATTCGTCTGTTCATGGGCATTTAGGTTGCTTACATGACCTGGCTATTGTAAATAGTGCTGCAATGAACATTGGGGTGCATGTATCTTTTTAAAGTATGGTTTTCCCTGGGTATATGCCCAGTAGTGGGATTGCTGAGTCATATGGTAATCCTATTTTTATTTTCTTAAGGACCCTCCATACTGTTCTCCATAGTGGCTGTGTCAATTTACATTCCCACCAACAGTGCAAGAAGGTTCCCTTTTCTCCACACCCTCTCCAGCATTTGCTCTTTGTAGATTTTCTGATGATGCCCATTCTAACTGGTGTGAGGTGATACCTCATTGTAGTTTTGATTTGCATTTCTCTAATAATTAGTGGTGTTGAGCAGCTTTTCATGTGCCTATTGGCCATCTGTATGTCTTCTTTAGAGAAATGTCTATTTAAGTCTTCTGCCCATTTTTTAATTGGGTTGTTTGTTTTTTTTTTTAATATTGAGCTGCATGAGCTGTTTATATATTTTGGAGATTAATCCTTTGTCCATTGATTCACTTGCAAATATTTTCTCCCATTCTGAGGGTTGTCTTTTCATCTTGTTTATAGTTTCCTTTGCTGTGCAAAAGCTTTTAAGTTTCATTAGATACCATTTGTTTATTTTTGTTTTTATTTCCATTACTATAGGAGGTGGGTAAAAAAAGATCTTGCTGTGATTTATGTCAAAAAGTGTTCTTCCTATGTTTTCCTCTAAGAGTTTTATAGTGTCCAGTCTTACATTTAGGTCTTTAATCCATTTTGAGTTTATTTTTGTGTATGGTGTTAGGGAGTGTTCTAATTTCATTCTTTTACATGTAGCTGTCCAGTTTTCCCAGCACCATGTATTGAAGAGAGTGTCTTTTCTCCATTGTATATCCTTGCCTCCTTTATCAAAGATTAGTTGACCATAGGTGTGTGGGTTTATCTCTGGGCTTTCAATCCTGTTCCATTGATCTGTATTTCTGTTTTTGTGCAGTACCATATTGTCTTGATTACGGTAACTTTGTAGTATAATCTGAAGTCAGGGAGTCTGATTCCTCCAGCTGTGTTTTTTTCCCTCAAGATTGCTTTGGCTATTTGGGGTCTTTTGTGTCTCCATACAAATTTTAAGATTTTTTGTTCTAGTTCTATAAAAAACGCCATTGGTAATTTGATAGGGATAGCCTTGAATCTGTAGATTGCTTTGGGTAGTATAGTCATTTTCACAATATTGATTCTTCCAATCCAAGAACATGGTATATCTCTCTATCCGTATGTGTCATCTTTAATTTTTTTCATCAGTGTCTTATAGTTTTCTGAGTACAGGTCTTTTACCTCCTTAGGTAGGTTTATTCCTAGGTATTTTATTCTTTTTGTTGTAATGGTGAATGGGATTGTTTCCTCAATTTCTCTTTCTGATCTTTCATTGTATATCTCTCCATTTGTTTGTGTCATCTTTAATTTCTTTCATCAGTGTCTTATAATTTTCTGCATACAGGTCTTTTGTCTCCCTAGGTAGGTTTATTCCTAGGTATTTTATTCTTTTTTTTGCAATGGTAAATGGGAGTGTTTCCTTAATTTCTCTTTCAGATTTTTCATCATTAGTGTATAGGAATGCAAGTGATTTCTGTGCATTAATATTGTATCCTGCAACTTTACCAAATTCATTGATTAGCTCTAGTAGTTTTCTGGTGACATCTTTAGGATTATCTATGTATAGTATCATGTCATCTGCAAACAGTGACAGTTTTACTTCTTCTCTTCTAATTTGTATTCTTTTTATTTCTTTTTCTTTTCTGATTGCCATGGCTAGGGCTTCCAAAACTATGTTGAATAATAGTGGCAAGAGTGGACATCCTTGTCTTGTTCCTGATCTTAGAGGAAATGCTTTCAGTTTTTCACCATCGAATATGGTGTTTGCTGTGGGTTTGTCATATATGGGCTTTATTATGTTGAGGTAGGTTCCCACACTGCCCACTTTCTGGAGAGTTTTTATCGTAAATGGGTGTTAAATTTTGTCAAAAGCTTTTTCTGAATCTATTGAGATGATCATATGGTTTTTATTCTTCAGTTTGTTAATATGGTATATCACATTGATTGATTTGTGTATAATGAAGAATCCTTGCAACCCTGGGATAAATCTACACTTGATCATGGTGTATGATCCTTTTAATGTGTTGTTGGATTCTGTTTGCTAGTATTTTGTTGAGGATTTTTGCATCTATATTCATCAGTGATATTGGTCTGTAATTTTCTTTCTTTGTAGTATCTTTGTCTGGTTTTGGTGTCAGGGTCATGGTGGCCTCATAGAATGAGTTTGGGTGTGTTCCTTCCTCTGCAATTCTTTGGAAGAGTTTGAGAAAAATGGGTGTTAGCTCTTCTCTAAATGTTTGATAGAATTCACCTGTGAAGCCCTCTGGTCCTGGACCTTTGTTTGCTGGAAGATTTTTAATCACAGTTTCAATTTCATTACTTGTGATTGGTCTGTTCATATTTTCTACTTCTTCCTGGTTCAGTTTTGGAAGGTTATACCTTTCTAAAAATTTGTCCATTCTTCCAGGTTGTCCATTTTATTGGCATAGAGTTGCTTGTAGTGGTCTCTTATGCTGCTTTGTATTTCTGTGGTGTGTGTTGTAACTTCTCCTTTTTCATTTCTAATTTTATTGATTTGAGTCCTCTCCCCCTTTTTCTTGATGAGTCTGGCTAAAGGTTTATCAATTTTGTTTACCTTCTCAAAGAACCAGCTTTTAGTTTTATTGATCTTTGCTTTTGTTTTCTTTGCTTCTATTTCATTTATTTCTGATCTTATTTTATGATTTCTTTCCTTCTACTAACTTTAGGTTTTGTTTGTTCTTCTTTCTCTAGTTCCTTTTGGGGTAAGATTAGATTGTTTGTTTGATATTTTTCTTGTTTCTTGAGGTTGGATTGTACTGCTATAAATGGTCCTCTTAGAACTGCTTTTGCTGCATCCCATAGGTTTTGGATAGTCGTGTTTTCATTGTCATTTGTCTCTAGGTATTTTTTGATTTCCTCTTTGATTTCTTCAATGATGTTTTGGTTATTTAGTAATGTATTGTTTAGCCTCTATGTGTTTGTGTTTTTTCATTTTTTTCCCTGTAATTTATTTCTAATCTCATAGCATTATGGTCAGAAAAGATGCTTGATATGAATTCAATTTTCTTAAATTTACCAAGACTTGATTTGTGACCCACAATGTGATCTATCCTGGAGAATGTTCCCTGTGCACTTGAGAAGAAAGGGTAATCTGCTGTTTTTGGATGGAATGTCCTATAAATATCAATTAAATCTATCTGGTCTATTGTGTTGTTTAAAGCTTGTGCTTCCTTATTAATTTTGTGTCTGGATGATCTGTCCATTGCTGTAAGTGAGGTGTTAGTTTTTGATTATAATCTCTTCAAATATTTTCTCGGGTCCTTTCTCTCTCTCTTCTCCTTCTGGGACCCCTATAATGCGAATGTTGGTTTGTTTAATGTTGTCCCAGAGGTCTCTTAGGCTGTCTTCATTTCTTTTCATTCTGTTTTCTTTATTCTGTTCTGTGGTAGTGATTTCCATCATTGTGTCTTCCAGGTCACTTATCCATTTTTCTGCCTCAGTAATTCTGCTATTGATTCCTTCTAGTGTATTCTTCATTTCAGTTATTGTATTGTTCATCTCTGTTTGTTTGTTCTTTAATTCTTCTAGGTCTTTGTTAAACATTTCTTGCATCTTCTTGTTCTTTGCCTCCATTCTTTTTCTGAGGTCCTGGATCATCTTCACTATCATTATTCTGAATTCTTTTTCTGGAAGGTTGCCTATCTTCACTTCATTTAGTTGTTTTTCTGGGGTTTTATCTTGTTCCTTCATCTGGTACATAGTCCTCTGCCTTTTCATTTTGTCTATCTTTCTGTGAATGTGGTTTTTGTTCCACAGGCTGCAGGATTGTAGTTCTTCTTGCTTCTGCTCTCTTATTTGTTTTTTTAATGTTTTTTTGTAATGAGTATAACAAATTCATAATCTTGAAAACATATTCCTTCTAGGTCAAATATCCCTTTTAAAAATTAATTAATCAACTATCAACGAAGGGAAAAAAGACAACCTATGAATGGGAAAACATTGGCAAACTATATCTGAA
Organism: Balaenoptera physalus; assembly: GCF_965194825.1. NCBI lineage: Eukaryota > Metazoa > Chordata > Mammalia > Artiodactyla > Balaenopteridae > Balaenoptera > Balaenoptera physalus. The sequence continues at coordinate 109,689,305 of NC_138882.1, read as the reverse complement.
GTCAATTATAATATTCATGAGCAAGTTCATCATATTTTTGTGTGCTAGCCTGAATTTTGTTTCAATCAATAGGCTTAGGAAAAGCTACTGTAATTGTTGAGTGGAGTTCTCCAGCGACTGTTCTAGCCTTTTGCCAAAAGTTAGGGGTTTGTTTTTCTAAATCCCTTTCAATATGTTCCCATCAGGCAAATTTCATCCAATGTTTGCTTGACCCTCACCAAGAGGCATGTGAACTAACTGATATATCTAAAAAAACAGGTTGGTAAGTTTGAGTAACTATGTTAAAATTTTCAGCAAACCTATGGAGGTCCTCAGTTATTTTAGGTAACTCTTTAACTATGGCTCATAGTTCAGGTTGAGTCCAGGGAACGTAAGAAACTTGGTTTTGTTTGGTTCCAGTACAAAGAAATTGTCTGAAAGTGGAGGGAATGAAAGTGTCCAGGTTGGAACTCCTTCCCTACTCTTTTGCTTAAACCTGCTGATTAATTCTACTAGCTCAGTGGAGAAATATTTCTGTACAGTTGTCTTCTGACTCACAGGATCTTCTTTGCATTATCTTCTATTTCTCTTGTGGCCTGCGTTTTTACTTTGGGGCAGAGTCTGTGCACACAGGTCCTCTTCCTCCTCTATAATTATGTCCTCATCTTCTTTTTTTTGGCTGCATTGGGTCTTTGTTGCTGCACACGGGCTTTCTCTAGTTGCGGCGAGCGAGGGCTGCTCTTCGTTGTGGTGCGCAGGCTTCTCATTGCGGTGGCTTCTCTTGTTGCGGATCATGGGCTCTAGGCACACAGGCTTCAGTAGTTGTGGCTCGAGGGCTCTAGAGCACAGGCTCAGTAGTTGTGGCGCACAAGATTAGTTGCTCCGTGGCACATGTGATCTTCCTGGACCAGGGCTCAAACCCGTGTCCCCTGCATTGGCAGGTGGATTCTGAACCACTGTGGCACCAGGGAAGTCCCTGTCCTCATCTTCTGATGAGTCATTATCCTAAGGATCCCACCTCTTGGGGTCCAGGTTCTCCTGTAAAATAATCATGCACACCTTTGATTGGGGCAGACAACAGCCTGGCATTTTAGTCATCTTACATGCCATCACTTCAATATGCTCTTCTTTTTGTTGTGTTTTCTTTAACATAATGTCCAAATTGGCGGAGCATGCCCTCTGTACTTCTGTAACACCAGAGTCTCTTCAGACTTTTCTGATTCCCTGCTGAGCCGTAATTACTTTTCTGTGCTAATCCTTAGCGTGCATAACAAGGGCCATGCTATAGCCTCAATAGCTTGCTCACTTTCTTTTCTCCACTTTTACTTTCCTACCCCTTCAGTTAATATATCTAATAAGCCCTTTGGTGTTTGGGGAGCTTCCTTATACTCATGCACCAGCCCAAAGCATTCCACAGACCTAGCCAGTTCACCCACATGGAAGTGGCTAGCCAGACTGGTGTTTCTCCCACCAAAAACGAGCTTTCCCCCAGCACAACCCCTCTACCCATTCCTGTGTTTTCAGTCTCCTGGCTGGCTTGCCAATTGTCCCAGATTGGAGGGAATAAAAAATGCCCACTGAACTGACAAGGTATCTTGAGACTGAAAAATGAAGCAGGTAGCTCCATATAGCCAATGGATCAGTTTACTATAGGGTAACTTACATACAGGGTAGGATTGGACAGATGGTGATCCAGAAGCATTTGCAGCTGCACTCCATCTTCACTGACAAAGGACCATTAGGACAATTTTAAAGTTAACCTAGGGTATGGGGGTACGTGCTTGGAAATAGGGAATGCATTCCTAAGTCAAGATTATTGATGATTAACTAGTCTTGTTGGTGCCAGGAATGTGTCAGTGAAGGTTTTTACCATTATTTGGAGACTAACAGAGCATGGAGGCCATGCTTCATAGAACTAATGATCATCAAACAATATCTATTCACTGCAAAGCCCTTAATGATGAAAGAAGAAGTTTACTATACAGTAAAGTCCTTGGTAGGGTCAGTGGAAAGACAGAAGGAACAGAACAGGCCCAAATGGCATTAGTTATGCTAATGGCTATTCATATCCTCAGAAGACAACTTTAAAGGGCAGGTTCTGATAGGTTCAGAGAAAGAGGGAATGGGGAGAGGTTTAGAGAAAAAGGGAAGTTCGGGGAGAGAATTAAAATGGGAAAGTGGGGGATACAGAGGAAGTAGAGGCAGTGTAGAGGGAAGGAAGAAGATGGCACCAGAGGTAGGACCTAAGCACAAGCTGGCTGCCTTGCTTCCAGGGACAAAGGAGATGGAGGACAGGAAAGAGAGGCCTCAGAAGCCATTTTGTCTTTCTTCAATTGCTTGCCTCAGTTAATTTAAAAATGGTATTTTGTACAGAGGCAATTTTAGACTCTTGAAAATATTTGGAAGCCTCAAAATGCTAGTCAAAATAGGCATCCAATTCACTTTTGACAATTTTCAAGCCATAGCTGTCCAATACCATTTTAAGAAAAGTAATTTTGGGGAGTTCAGAAGTTCGCAATAATGTCCTTCACTGTTCTAAGTTACTTCTGGTTAAGTCAGTCCATTTAGTTAGAAATGCTCATGAGGAAGGACCATGGTTTTTAAACATAAAACCAGCCAGGGTCCCTGAAGGGGGAGTGCCCTCAAAACATTTAGATGACTGAGATCTTATTTCTTAGAGGTTTTTTCTCTAGATCTAAGAAGGAAAAATAATTCTAAATAGCCCAGTTCCAATAGAAACAGGCCAGTTCCAAAACAATTGGACCAAAATCTTAGCAGCACAGTTCCAATAGGAACAGCCTGGTTCCAAAAGAGTCAGGCCAAAGTGCCAAATGAGTACTCACAGAAAGGACAAACCTTCAAAAAAAAGCAGTTCCTGAATAAAGTCTGGAGACGTTAGAATACAAAAGGAGCAGAGCTCAAATCCAGGAAAAACTTACCCTCAAACTCCAAGGTCAGCAAGAAAGCAGTGAGCTCAGTGGGCTCTGTGGCTCCCAGCACCTGTTTGCTCACCAGCCTCAGAGTTATTGGGGGTCTTCTCTGGATCCCACTTCTCTGACACCCAATACTGCTGACCTAAAACAATAAAACAGCCAGTTATTTTACCAGCAAAATGGGTTAATTCGAGAACAGCAAAGAATTGCAATTTGGGACCTGCAATCTGTGGTGAACCACAGGCAAGTCAGGAGAACATAAGAGATGACAGTTTCTTTTATAGAGGAGAAGGGGGAGTTGGGAGTGACTCATGTAAACAAAGAGTCCTTTGGAGGAAACTGGAAGTTTGCAGTATAGCGGCTTTTCATAGGCTGAGTTGTGACAGTCTTTAATTGGCTGGGCTGTTATCAGGCAAGGAAAAATTTTTTCTTCCTCCTGCTGGGTAGTAAAGTAGTAACCTTCTTCCTGTTGGAGATGCTAAAATACATTTCTTCCTGTTGGTTCTGCAATTGAGTGGTAGGGCATGACAGCTTTCCTTTCTGTCCTCCCAATTCCATTTTAAATGAGATTTCTGTTTATTAATTTTTACAATTTTAAAAGATATACCATACGTGTAATTGTAATATTAAAAGAAGAAGAAAGAGAAAATGGAGTAGAAGAAATATATGGAGTAATAATGAGTTTTAAAAATTCAGGAAAGACACAAAACCATAGATCTAGGAATCTCAGAGACTATGAAGCATTAAAAAGTACCAAAAAAAGAAAAGACAATTCATTGAGGCATATCACACTCAAATTGCACAAAATAAAAGACAAATAGCACATCTTATAAGAAAACAGCAATAAGTCAAATTGATATTATGTACCTTTGAAGTCACGTGATTGAGAATAGCACTTCACCACTGTGATCTTCCTGTCATAAACACATTACTTATTCTAATCACAAGAAAAACATCAGACAAATCCCAATTAAGGGACAGTTTACAAAATACCTAACCGGTAATCCTCAAAGTTGTCAAGGTCATCAAAAACAAGGAAAATCTGAGAAACTGTCATACCAAGAGGTACATAAGGAGACATGACTGCTAAATGTAATGTGGTATCTTGGATGGGGTTCTTGAACAGAAAAAAGGACTTTTGAACAACCTGGGGAAACCAAATAAAGTATTGACTTTAGTTAATAACAATTTACCAATATTGGTTCATTAATTGTCATAAAGGTACCATATGAATATAAGGGTGTGGAGTATATGAGAGCCCTCCACACTATTTTTGCAGTAATTCTTTAAATCTAAAACTGTTCTAAAATAAAAAGTTTAATTTAAAAATTAACTAATATTTCTGGAATTTTTAAATCATTCATTATTTTTAAAACCTTGAATGATCAAAATACTAAAACATTGTTTAAAATAGTTTAGGTTTTATTACATGAGGTTAAAGGGAATATTGTTTCAGAACTTACGGTTTGCATGTAAGAAAAGTTTTACAGTGATTGGCAGAAGTTTTCTCAGTATTCACAGTGTGGTATATGGAAAGGAGAGAAGAATGGCTGCAAGATGAAATGAAGCATAGGAAGAAAAAGTAAGAGAATATTAAGGTACACCTTAAGAATAAGAAATAATATAGTGAAACATCATTGATTGAAGTTTGGAATTTGTGATCTGACTGTAACAAAGATTATAGCTATACAGCTTTGCACAAGAAATGCTGTTTCACGGGCCTGAGATTTCTTGGCACCATGATCTTTATATCAAAAAACTGATACTGTCAAATGAAGTACTACTAATGAAGCACTGAAGTAATGATTATAATAACATTAGCAGGAACAGCTACTATTACAATAATACATAGTAAATGCTGGCTGTATTCCTTTCTTTTATTCTCACAAGCTTCCTTGCTCCCATTTTTTGTATTGTTATTAGTATTATTGCTCCCATTTTTTGATGGGAACAATGAGGCTTAAAAAGTATCACAGTCACATAGTTAGCAAATGTAAAGCCAAAAAAGATCTGTCTGGCTTCCAAATATTAGCACTTTTCATGATACTAGAAAGTCTATAAAAAAGTCAAGTATTAGGGCCCCAGATACAAGTCAGATACATAATGTAAGTGTTCATCGAAGAATAGTACGGGTTATCCTGTCTGGTGGATCACCTATATTATACTTCTGTTTGACTACATTACCTCAGTGTTTTTAGGGTATCTATATTTGTGACATATTTATAATATATATGTAAATATGTAATTTATCTTTTTCACAGATAAATGTTAAATTTTTTGAACATTCATCAACTAATGATGCCAGATTGGAGGAGGCAGCCCAGAAGTGTACTCACTGCTTACAGTGTAAAGATTTATACTTTATCATTTATTTATTTGCAAGTGGATAATTGAGAGGCTCTCAGTGCTAAATTGTTTGCACTCTGTTAAATGATTTGATGCTGATGGGCCCCAGATGTCCTGAAAATGTTCCCACACCCTTGATGGCTCCCTCCATACACTCATTACTGCTTTAGCATGGCTGAACATATTTACAAATTCTAGGTCACCATCTGCAAAAGATGCTATGTTGTGTCTATTTCAAATAAAAAGTGGGCTTTTATATATTATGAATAATATTATGCCCCTTGAAAAATATGATAGTATTAGAGTATAATGATCACCTGTGTATCTTTGTGGTTATCACAAGCTGAAACACCAGGGTATTAGATGGAATGCTAAAGTCAGCAAAATGAGAGTAGGCATAGTTTGTTGGAATGAACGCCCCTGTCCCTACTTCTGTATGGAAACCAGCACCTTGATTTTCCCCATCCAATATTTCCTGTTGCTAAGTTTTACAAAAACAAAGAGATGAGATAAGAATTATGTCAAGGGTCCAGTGCTGAACACTTAGTAAGTGATTAATAAATGACTAGATGTGTTAGGAAACTAGCATAGTAATTTTGCAAATGTTAGTCAACTGCATTTTAATTTCTCTACAAACCACATTTTCCTTAAACTGCTCATCTCTGAGATCAATTCATTTCCCTAAGAAAAAGATGGATGCGAAGTTAGAAATTATGCAGAAATGATTTCTCACTGAGAAAGAATTTCCAGCTCAGCTTTTTGGACTGACCTGTGGTATGGATGGGACTTAGAGGTTGCCACTGCCTCTTCTGAGTTGAAAGCCAGTGGGCATATTATGGGAAGAAGCCAGGTGACCCTGAAGCAGAGGCTGGGGTTATTGTGCCCGTTGAAGGGGCTGAATGGAAGATGAGACAAAAAAGATTCAGGAGGTCCAAAAGCTGAAAAAGGGGCTGAGTTAGTGCCCCAGCTAAGACAAGAGGCATTATAGCATCAGAAATGACAGACTTCTGTCACTAGTACCCATAGGATAATTGGCAACCAGGTAGGCCTTTCATAGCCTTTGGCAATAGGACAGAGTTTTTAATCTCAAACAACTCAACAAAACTTTCTAGTTCAAAATGGATCAAAGCCGGATACTTGGTCTCCTTAACACTAGGTACTAACCAACTGAGCTAACTATAACTGTAGGAAATTCAGACAAATTCCTAACCAACCTGTGAGGACTTTCAAATACCATTATTGATGTTTCTGACTACTCACCTTTGCAGGGGTATTGAAAAACGCCTGTGCTTTTAGTGTTTTTTGTTTTTTTTTTTAGATTGCTAAAGAGTAAGAGAACACTATTTAACAAACAAACATAAAGAGGCTTCCGTGCATGTGCAATAAATTTTGGTCATAGCATGAGAAGCCTCATTTACAGCTATCAAGCTACATGGAAACTCCAATGCATATAAAAGTGAGGGAGCAACCAACATGCAAAGTCTAAGAGGATTCTTTATTAAATGAAGTGGGCATAGTTAAAAGCATGGATTTTCGCATGCCAGCTGGGCTGCTACAGGTCTGATTATGCAATTTGCACATTAAATTGCCCGGCCCCTTTCTATGCTTTCTTCATTCAAGTTTTGCAAGTGTGTTAGTGAAGTAATCTGATTTTGACATCGAGAATCTTCTAGGTACAGGCTTATCTAATGTCTAAAGTTTTTGGAAATCAATAAGAGATGTTTCAGCCTGTCAAAGTTGTATTGGTTCCACCTAAATGGAGTAGCACTCAATTCAGTAAGGAAAGCTAACAAAATGCAAGCATTAACTTCATATCACTTCTGCATATTAATATAAGAATATAATATAAAATATGTAATAAAATATTAATACATAATATGTTCTATAACATACACGCTATAAGATATATAATAATATTATTTAGTACAATCTCCCTGCCCAAATTTCTTCATTATTTTCAAGTATATTATAAGAAATTCTGTCAAATGAGTTTCTGAAATCTTGACATAGTCTTTAACATAACTCTGAACCAATATCTGGGAATACTGTTAAAAATAATGTATTCATCTGGCATAACTTAATCACAAAATTTCATGCTGTCACTTCTTTAAATTTTTATAGATATGCCATTTTATCAGTTTATAATATTTTCTGTCACAACATCAAGCTCACTGGCTCATAGGTGTCACTAACTTTATCCTTCTTTGAAAATCAGGACAATATATGCTAATCTTTATCATTCCCTCTAGCTGTATTTGACATAGTTTTTCATACATTACCAACATTGGTTTATCAATTTCATTTGAACTCAATAAAATATCAATAAAGTATCGATAAGCTCTTCATTTAACTCTATGGACAAACGTTTGAACAGGAAATGTTTGAGAATAGAGCCCTTTGATATCACCAGATCACAAACCCTTTGGGGATAGACTTAAATATCTAAATTCAATGAGTCAAATGTTCCAATTAACTAGGTTTCAAGTCATTGACTTTCAAACTTTTTGACAGTGAGTTACACTAAGAAATACACTTTACATTGACCTCTTTCCTGTTCTCTTTTACACACACTCCCCCCCCACACACAGAATATGTTTCATCTTACTGTATATTTTCCTTCTGTTGTATAAAAGCTGCACCCTAAACCCACCAAACTGACTTCACATCCCACTAATAAGCAAGTCACAATCTATGGTTAGAAAAACACTGCTCCTAAACATCAGTTTTGCATGTTTTTCTGACTGAACCTGTTATGAAACTAACTATCCCCGTAAAACTGGCTTGAATTTCTCTCAGTCAAGTTTGGCTAGATTAATCCTCTGGGTTTGGGACACAAGGCTTTTTGAGGCAGGAGCCTGCTGCGTCCCCCTTTGCCTGGCAAAGAAATAAAGCTATTCTTTTCTACTTAAAAAAAAAAAAAAAAAAGATTGGCTAGACTATGCTGCAGTAATAAACAACTTCAAAATCTCACTGACTTAAAATTACAGTGATTTGCTTTTCAGTCTTCATGTACTTGGAAAGTTTCTAGGTCATCCTCATATAAGGACCCAAGCTAAAGCAGGTTCTATCTCTGTGTTACCATTATTGCCAAGAAGGAAAAAGAAATAGGACATATTTCTCTAAGTTCTCTAAGTTTCCAGTTGGAATTGACACTGTGAGTCATGTCCACTCCCATTTTATTTGCAAAGGAAATCATGTGGACACCCTCATATCAAAGAGATCAGAAATATTTTAATTTACCATATGTCCAAATGGAGGAGAAATCGAATAATCATGAATAGTCCTAATGACTACCACAATCCTTGTAATTACTACTGAGTACAAATGCTCACTTCAGTCAATATATGTCTCCCATCCAATCAAGACATCAAGCTCAAAGGCTAGGATGCTTAGGTAATGCTCAGTGATGCCTGTGGAATCTGACTGTGCCTTCCATGTTTTGCCTTCTCTGTTTTCCCTTTTGGTCACCTCTGAAATAGGTGTTAAAGATTATAACTTGGGGGTTGGAAAGTCAGTGGTCAACATATGTCAGATTCTCTTTTAATGGAGACTGTCTTTTTGACAGTATGAGTTTCTCAAAATAATTGTTTCTTACCTATATTATGTTCAGAGGTATATACAAATCAACACATCTATTGTTTTATTTTTAACATAATTTTCATTATTTCTGTATATATATTTTTGCTTTCTCCATATCCCCCCCACCATATGTCGCACTCTCTTTAAACACATAGTGACTTTTAATCTCTTTTCTCTAATCAATGTTCTTTCTCCAATTAAAAGGATTTACTGGTTGCCAGTATTGTAATTGGGTCTTTGTTCTGAGATTAACTTAATTCATGGGCTTTAAAAATGGGTGTGAGAGCCGTATTCTTGATTTGATCCTCCTCACAAGGCTTAGTGTTAATCGGTCTTTATTGCTCAAGAGCTTCTTCAGTTTCATCTGTTTCCACTGGGGTTGAAAAGCATGTATATTTCTAACGCTATGAAAATGCTAAAGTCTGGGCTCTAACCTCCTTCACTTCTGCTTGTGAACTAGCCAGTGCTTTGTTATGCTTCTTTCATTTTTGGTAATGCCTTGTCAAACGCAACCAAGATTAACTCTAACACATGCTGGCATTTTGTTTTTCAATCTCTTCTCCTAGAATTCCAAGTTCATTAGGTACTTGTTTGCCTTCCAAATTATTGCAGGCAACAGGTTGAACAAATATTTTGTGACTTCATAATGTCGGTCACCAGCTTTCCACCTTGCAATAATAGTTTCTTTACTGTCAACTGAACAGTAAGCAAATTCTATGTATGTAAGTGCAATTTAGGTTCATGTTGTGGCAGAACTCTAATGCTGGTACCAATTTCTGAATCATTCACTAATGACCACATTAGGCTACAGTGGCTTAGAACCAAAATGGTTCATTTTTCACTCATGCTACACATCCAGTGCACATCAGCTGGGGACTCTGCTCTGGTTGTCCTCTTCCAAGTACCAGGGCAAATGGGATCCATTTCATGTTTCACAATTGCTAAGGTAGGAAAAGGGAGACGTGAAAATTGTGTACTGGCTCTTAAAACTTTTGCCTAGGTCACATGACAGCTCCTAATTTCAAAAGAGGTAGGGAATTGAAATCACGTATATGCTCAGAAGGTAGACTCATAAAATGTTAGTGACCAGGCTTAATGACTTTAATGACTTTATATGTGTGCTTCTGGGTAGGTACTGTGTTAAACACTGCATATACCTTCTCATTTAATTTTCAAAATAATTGGGCAAATTGAAATCATTATCCATTTTTTTTGTCACGTGGCAACTGAGACTTGGCCAAGGAGAAGACACATTAGTAACTGTCCAAGCCAAACACTGAAACTGGGTTTATTTGTCTCCAATACTGTTGCTATAAGTTACTTAGATAGAGTGAAAAAAGCAAAACTAAATTTTAGAACCATCAGACCCTGGCTCTTCTCTCTGGAGATACCTACTGCTTATCTCCTTCAAGTGTTTGATGCTCTTTAGTCATTCTCTTCATTCTTTTCCAAATATCTTTCCAAATGTTATTGCTCACATCCCCTCGCCCAATATAGTATTAATGAGATTAGGCTAAAAAGTAATGTAACAAATAGATCCTAAGATATTTCTCAATATAATAGATGTTTATTTCTCATTCATATAATAGTACAGGTTTTTATTTCTGTTTATAAAGTGGCTGTCCTCTAGACGTCAACTTAGGGGTCAAAGTTTTATACTGTGGCCCCAGAGGACTTGGGGTCATCCGTATTTTGTGGGAGAAGCCTCAGCCAGAAGTTTTAGATCTCAATTCTGCTCAGAGGCTGTTGGCAAATATTAATGATATGGCCATATCCAACTATAAGAGAAGCTAGGAAATGTAGTCCTTAGCTGGGCAGCTGCTTGCTAGCTACGACTCTATAACTATAGAAGAGAATAATTGATTTTTTGGATAGCTTATGCTCTCTAACACTCACACACACACACACACACACACACACACACATGCAAACACACATACACGTGCTCACATATTCTGTACCATCAAAATATGCCTGACATTAATCATTATTACCTTAATGTATATTTTACTCAATATCTCTTCTGAAAAGTTTTCCATGGGAAGTTCTTACATTCAAATTTTAGATGCATTTTGCAAAACCTCTGTTAAATGAGGCCCATGGTCAAGAAATTTGGGAGGTGCTAGTTTAAAGAAAGGAAAACAGATTTTTTTTCCCCAGAGGATTTTTTGCAGCTTTTAAACGTGTTAATACAAATTATATATACTTAAGCAATGAATATGATATTTAGTTTTTCCCCAAAATAACTGAACACGAAACTCCTAGAATCACTTTTGTCATTTAGAGTTACTAGGGTACCTAGGGTACCCAGTTTTGGAAACACTGGTTTAGAGGGATTTAAAACTCCAGTTTGAGCTTGAATAAATCAAGACTTGAGAGGGTTCTCAGCCCTGAAATGCTAATGTATAGAAAGATACGTCTCTTCCTATATGTAAAACTAGTATTCTGTAAACTTGTGTCTGCTGTCTTGCATTAGATCACTCTGGAAAGAGGTACCTCAGAGCCCTGACTCTCTGAACTGCAGAATACCTTCTGTTCTGACAGATGGGGGCCTGACAAGCTCTTGTTGCCATCAGTACAATGCTAATGTGAATTCTCTTTACAGCTTTGAACAGTGTTCTTTTATAGCACTGAAGGACTGGTCTTAGACCCTCAGGAGCGCTACCAAAGAAGTGGATGTCCTCATTTCTGTGAGGTCTCCACCGGGTTCTGTCCTCCCTGTCTGGAGCCAGATAATAAAAATAATCCCAAAAACAAACAAAAGGATTTTTCTTGCTGGCCAAATTTCAGATCAATATTGCAGTTGGGAAGGAGCCAAGATTCAGTAGCTTGCCTGGTGAGAGAGGCTGCAGATCATTAAAGATGAACAGAGCCGTAAAACACCAACACAATTGGTACAACCGATTGCAGTGCTTTTGGCAGGCTCTGCACAGAGGCCACAGATTGAATGTTCCTGGAAACTAGCACAACGCACTCCACAAACATTGTGGGTGAGGCCCTCTTAAGTCGCCTGCAAGGTAGGCTGGGAAGCCAAGCAGGGAAGCGCTGTTGGCCCCTCTGGATGACTGAGGCTATATGTCGCATAGTGCTTGGGAGCTGTGGGCTTGTCGAAAACAATCCATTTCCATAGCAGCACTTAAACACAAAGGCCTAGGGTCCGTTCATACTTATGCCTGAAAAGAGTTGGCAAATATCAGTTTAACGTCTTGAAGCAATTGTTAGAAATCATAGCTTATAGCTTATCCTAGTGTTTAACACATGTTATTGTCAATTTGCTAGAAAATGGTAGTCTCCAGGTGAGGACTGGTTATTTCTCAAATCTCAAAATAAATGTATGAATGAATATATAAATGAATGAGTAAAATCTATTCTGAAGCTGAACTTGTATAGAGGGATAGATTGAAAATTCATACCTGTTAGGTCTGGTTGGTACCCCTGACTTTAAGCAAACATTGAATTTCAAAATTAATTATTAATATACAAAAAAGGGTGGAAGTTGCTTATAAACAGGTTGTTTTCTTTACAAAGGGATTTACCAGAAGATTACTTTTTAAAAATTGAAGTATAATTTATATACAGGAAAACACGCAGATCTTAAGTGACCAAATTGATGAGTTTTGACAAAAGTATATATCCATGTAGCCAACACACAAATCAAGATATAGCCCACTTCCATCATCCCAAAAAGTTTTCTCATGCCCCTTTAGAGTCATTTTACCCTCACCCTACCATAGACAATCACTGTTCTGGTTTCTATCCCTGTACGTTGTCTGTTTTAACCTTAATGTATTGAAATCATATAGTATGCACTCTTTCATATCTGGCTTCTTTAGTTCTTTAGTTTTATGAGATTTGTTAATACTACTGAGTGTTATCAGTATTTCTTTCTTTTTTATTGTTGTGTAGTATTCCACTGTATGACTATATCTCCTATTGATGGACACTTGAATTGTTTCCTGGTTTGATTTATTAAAAACAAAGTTGTTAAAGTTATTTTATTTATTTTTTATTAAAAGATAATCGACATATAATGTTGTATTCATTTTAGGTATATGAAATAATGATTTGATATATGTCTATACTGTGAAATGATTACTGCATAAGTTTAGCTAACATCCACCACCACACATAGTTACCTTTTTTTTTTAACTTGTGATGAGAACTTTTGAAAACATTCTAATACAAATCTTCTTGCTAACATATGTTTTTATTTCTCTTAGGTAAAAACCTAGGAGTAGAATTCCTGCCTCAGAGGGTAGGTATGTGTTTAACTTTCAAAGAAAACAAATAGTTTTCTAAAGTGGTTGGATATATGAGAGTTCACATTGATACATAATCTCACCAATGTTTCTAGTAGTCAATTCTAGCAATTCCAGCAAGTGTGAAGTTTAATATGCATTTTTCTGACAACTAAAGATATTGAATACTTTTTATGTGCTTATTGATCATTCATGTATTTTCTTTTTACTGTAGAGTTTTCTTTAAAAGACATATAAGAAATATAATCATTTCAGTATCTCTACCACATATTAGGTACTCTAGAAATGTTCACTGAATTAAATAGAAAGCTCTTCTAGTATTTTCAAAACATGGTATGATTTTGAAATTTTATTTGTATAAATATTTATCAACATATACACTAAGACATATTGATGAGTGAGTTTAGCAGTAGGTATGCTCTCTGCCATTCATTCCCCATCAAAATGGATTCACTCAGTATATTGATTGGTCCAAGTAATATATGGCACAAATAAATTCACATGTATGACTCACAGCAAAACTCTCACTGGGGCAATGGAGGAGTCAATAGATATTCAACATAGAATAGAGCAGAAAGAGAATGAAGTTCATTATGGAAGATCTAAATCCAAGCCCAGGCTCTGCAATTTGCTAACTGTGTGAATCACTTAACCTCCCTGAGTTCCAGCTAATCATCTGTATAATTAATATGAAAATATCATCTCTCTCAGAGATCTGTTGCATAAATGTGAAGAAGCATAATCCTTCTGCTTAGAAGAAAGGTTGTCCTGAAATACAAAGTATATAAAGAACTCTCATACCTATCTGACTACATATTTCTGGAAAGCAAAAAGACTGAGAGACTCCAAAATTATCTAGAGTGCCTCACATAGCATCATACTTTTATTTATGTTTATTTTTTTATTATATAAGTCTCAGGTGTCCAGCATTATAGTTCAACATCTTCATATACTACCGAGTGATCTCCACCACAAGTCTAGATACCATCCGTCACCATACAGTTGGCCCCCTTTACCCATTTCACCCACCCCCAATCCCCTTCCCCTCTGGTAACCACTAATCTGTTCTCTGTATCTATGAGTTTGTTTTATTTTAATTTGTTTGTTCCTTTTTTTTTTTTTTAGATTCCACACATGAGTAAAATCATACAGTATTTATATTTCTCTGTCTGGCTTATTTCACTTAGCATAATGCCCTCAAGGTCATGTTGAGGGCATTATATTGTTGCAAATGGAAGGATTTCATTCTTTTTTATAGCTGAATAGTATTCCATTTTATATACATACCACAACTTCTTTATACATTCATCCATTGATAAACACTTAGGTTGTTTCCATATCTTGGCTATCATAAATAATGTTATACTGAACAAAGGGGTGCATGTATCTTTTCGAATTAGTGTTTTCATGTTCTTTGGATAAATGCCCAGAAGTGAAACAACTGGATCATATGGCAGTTCGATTCTTAATTTTTTGAGGAATCTCCATACTGTTTTTCATAGTGGCTACACCAATTTACAGTCCCACCCACAGTGTATGAGGGTTCCCTTTTCTCCATATCCTCTCCAACATTTGTTATTCCTTGTCTTTTTGATAAGAACCAGTCTAACAGGTGTGAGGTAATATCTCATTGCGCTTTTGATTTATATTTCCCTGATAATTAGTAATGTTGAAAACTTTTCATGTGCCTGTGGGCCATCTGTATGTCTTCTCTGGAAAAACATCTTTTCAGATACTCTGTTCATTTTTAAAATCAGGTTGTTTGGTCTTTTGTTATTGAGTTGTATGAGTCTTTTTAAATATATTTTGGATATTAACCCCTTATCAGATATATCATTTGCAAATATCTTCTCCTATTCAGTATGTTGTCTTTTCTTTTTGATGAAGGTTTCCTTTACTGTGTAGAAGCTTTTTTGGTTTGGTGTAATCTCCTTTTTTTATTTTTGCTTTTCTTTCCCTTGCCTTTGACTCAGATCCACAAAACATTGCTAAGTCCACTGTCAATGACTTTGTCTATGTTTCCTTCTAGTAATTTTAAGGTTTTAAGTCTTGTAATCAGTTCTTTCATCCATTTTGAGTTAATTTTTGTGTATGGTGTGAGATAGTGGTCCAGTTTCATTCTTTTGCATGTGGTTGTCTAGTTTTCCCAACATAATTTATTAAAGAGACTGTCCTTTCTCCATTGTATGTTCTTTGCTCCTTTGTCATAGATTGTCTATATATATATATGTTGGCTTATTTCTAGGCTCTCAATTCTGTTCCATTGATCTATGTGCCTTTTCTTGTGCCAGTATCATACTGTTTTGATTACTATAGTTTTGTAATATGGTTTGAAATCAGGGAGTTTGATACCTCCAGCTTTGTTCTTCTTTCTCAAGATTGTTTTTGCTGTTCAGGGCTTTTTGTGGCTCCATACAAATTTTAGAATTATTTGTTCTTGTTCCAGGAAATATGGCATTGGAATTTCAATAGGGATTGCATTAAATCTGTAGGTTGATTTGGATAATATGAATATTTTAACAATATTAATTCTTCCAATCCATGAGCATGGAATTCCTTTCTATTTTTTTGTGTCTTCCTCAATTTCTTTTATTAGTGTCATAGTTTTTAGTGCACAGCTCTTTTGCCTTCTTGGTTACATTTATTCCTAAGTATTTTATTCTTTTTGATGCAATTGTAACAAATGGGACTGTTTCCTTAATTTCTCTTTCTGATAGTTTGTTATTAGTGTATAGAAATGCCATAGATTTCTGTATGTCAATTTTGTTTCCTCCAACTTCACTGAATTCATTTATTAGTTCTAGCAGTTTTTTGTTGGAGTCTTTAGGGTTTTCTCTATGTAGTATTATGTCATCTGCAACTGGAAACAGTTTTACTTCTTTCTTCCTAATTTGGATTCCTTTTATTTCTTTTTCTTGTGTAATTGCTGTGGCTAGGACTTCCAATACAATGTTGAATAAAAGTGCTGAGAGTGAGTCAACTTGCCTTATTCCTGATCTTAGAGGAAAAGCTTTCAGCTTTTCACCATTGAGTATGAATTTAGCTGTGGGTTTGGTGTATATGGCTTTTATTATATTGAGGTACATTCCCTTTATGCCCACTTACTGAGAGATTTTTTTATCATAAATGAATGTTGAATTTTGCCAGATGCCTTCTCTGCATCTACTGAGGTGATCACGTGATTTTTATCTTTCATTTTGTTAACGTGATGTATCATATTGATTGATTTGCAGATGTTGAACCATCCTTGCATCCCTGGAATAAATCCCACCTGATAATGTTGTGTGATCCTTTTAATGTATTGTTGGATTTGGTTTGCTGCTATTTTGTTGAGGATTTTTGCATCTATGTTCATCCAGAATATCAGCCTGTCATGGCAGGGCTGCAGCTGCTGCTGCAGTGTGCTGGGGGGTGGGGCTAGCCCCTGGAATGCCTGGGGGGCAGCCACCACAGCCGCTGGATACTAGTGGGTGGGATTATCACCTGGCTAGCTGTGGTGGGGCTGGGCAGGGCTCTCAGCAGGGGATGGCCACTGATGCTAACAAGTTAGATTGAGATTTCCAAAATGGATCCCATCAGAGCTGGCATTAGCAAGGTAGTCTGAGATCGATAAAATGACTCCCACCAGTGTCTCAGTCCCCGGGGAGCATCCCAACTGGTTCCTGCCTCTCTAGCAGATGCTTCAAGGTTAGTAAGTGGGTCCCCTCCACATATAGTCCATCTGCTTTTCAGTCTGGTGTTTTTGTGCTTCTTTTCAGGTCAAGTAAGTTGATGCATGAGACCTTTAAGAGTGGGTTTTCCATTCTCTATAGTTCTACATGTTCTCTGGTGGTTTTCAAAACCAGGTGTTTGGAGGGGGGCTCATCTCTCCTGTGCAGGATCCAAGGGTTGCGGTGCCTGATGTGGAATTCAAATACCTCACTCTTCAGCAAAATAACCCTACCTTTGTGAGCCTCCCCAGTTTTGGATCACTGACTGAGGTGTGGTTTTTCCCTTAGTGAGCTCATATCTCTGTTTCTCCTATCTGTCTCAATGCTGTCCTTTGTTGTGGAGACTCTATTTATCCAATTTTCAGAGGAAATTATTCCATATGTAGCTGTAGATCTGTTGTGTCCATGGGAGGAGGTGAGTTCAGGATCTTCTTTTCTACCTTCTTAAACCCTCCAGTGTCATACTTTTAAAAACAGGTCAGTGAAGATCATTCACTACCAATGATAAGACTATATTAGATCTTCAAGTACAAGTTGTTTTTGGTGAATCAAACAGGGCTATTTAATTAAAAACAAGCATTTCTAAAACTAACAAAGCCTACAAAAAACATAAGTAATTAGTACACAAAACCTATATATGATGAAGCCCAAATAAACATAAATAATACATAAATACACCAAATATAATTATAGTCACTGATTCAAATCTTGTTTTTGCATGAATAGGTATACCCTCTTGAATCACCACTTAAAAGCCCCCCCCCCGCTAAAAAAAATATTTTCAAACTTGCTTCACAGGCTGGAAAAAGATGTTGATCCCAATTAATTTCCACAGTGTTATTGTTGCAAATCATAATCCACATTTTAGCATCCATCTTAAAATAAGGCCCCTTTTTATAATTTCTGTCCAGAGAGTTCACCTATATTTATATAACAAAGCAACGATACAATAATGAGAAGATAAATTTTTTATGATTTATTTACTGAAGGCAAATTTATATCAATCACAACCTTGATTTAACATTTTGATCATTTTAGTATTACCACAAATGTTCTTTCTCAGATTATGAACATTTCTTCTTTTAATAAATGTATTTAGATGAAGCTCTAAACTATTGTTTTTTTCTGTGGGTAAGATTTATTTTTCAGATTTTTTGTTCATATAAATAACCAAAAAACACAGGAAAGTGATTTAATTATATTATAACCAGATCAGAATTTAGATATTTATATTATATACAAATACACATTATAAAGTTAAAATATACCGTCATAAATTCTATTTCTTTAAGATATATGTCTCTAGATGTTTTTATTTGTTTTCATGTTTTTCCTACTACAAGAGATAATCTTCTAGCAAAACCTTAGCCATGAACTTGAATGCAAACAAAACAAAACAAAATTCTGTGTGCATGCATTTTTTTCACCTATTATAAAGAATTAAGAGACAACCGTAGGGGAGTAAATCAGGTACAGTAAGTCCCCTACATATGAACCTTCAAGTTGCGAACTTTCAAAGATGCGAATGTGCTTTCCATCAATGTCAGGCATTAGTGAAATTGCAACTTGACCTCTGTCTCCTATTGCTGATGATACTTCGGCTCTACCATCTCCCATCTCCTCTCCCTCCTCCAGTCAGTAACGCTTGTTGCCTGTTCACTCAATGCCAGCACCTGTATGCCAGCTGTGGTACTGTACTACTGCACTTTTCAGGGTACTGTACTGTAAGATTTAAAACGTTTTCTTTACTTTTTGTGTTTGTTTGTTTTTTATGTATTATTTGTGTGAAAAGTATTATAAACCTGTGACAGTACAGTACTATATAGACAATTGTGTTAGTTGGGTACCTAGGCTAACTGTTGGACTTAACAAATTGGACTTAACGAATGCACTCTCAGAACGGAACTCATTCGTATGTAGGGAACTTACTGTAATTGTCTCTGTTCTGAAAGTAGATAATACAGTCTGACTGAAAAGTTGATGTAACTTAATGGTAAATTTGAATTTTCATTGTGTATCTGATATTCAAGGAGTTCTATTCATAGTTATATAATGTTTTTAGTGTATTAGGCTATTTAAACCATTGTTATATTGCTGAAAAAATACATATTGATGTTTGGAAATCAAAACCATACTTTACATTCATTTAGGTGGTTTACTGTTTTAAAGAACTCTGCTGAATTCTGTCATAAATCACATCAATTTTTTGAAATCTAAATTATTTCTCCCTAATTTATCTTACATTTGGAAACTTGAGTTCTTATAAAATTCTTATGAATGCTACCTCTAGATCTTCCTTCCTCCATGTTGTCTAATAAGCTATGATTTGTATTATAGTCATATGCAACACTGTGTAATTTTTTTATATTAATCGAGTAATATAGTATCCATTAGCTGCTGTATACATTTGTGATTGCTCTTCTAAAATTGGATTTTTATCTTGTATTTCAGGGAGGAAGAGCCAGAGTAGTATAATTAGCATAGGTTTGGGGGAAAATTATATTTATTTAAGCCATGCTTAATCTTATTGACATGTTTCAAAATATGCAGAAAAGATCATTTGAAAATTTAGTCACATTGGATCCTCAACTTCTAAATGTAGCCCAGAATTAAAGAATTAGGATGAGAAGGCAGAATGAGGCCTCCATAACTTTCATTGAATTCCCTTTTATATTCTCAGTTACTCAAGGGAAAGGAGAAAGAGGTAATTTATGGGGCACTTTGGGAATATGGGAAAGATATTACAATTAAGAAATCCAAATATCAAGAGATGGCTTAGGCTAGGTTAATCCAACCACTTAAAGGCATTTGTTGACCCAGGTGAGGAACAGTAATATGTAAAAAGAGTAATTAACACTTCCATCTTAAATAACAGGTGTTAGCCTGAAAGAGATACGGCTGGAAGCAATGCAAAGGGCCTGGGACATTAATCCATGGTCAGAAGGAGAATCAAGTCAGGATTTCTTAAAAGACAGATCCATTGAGGAAGATGCTCACCAGGGCGGTCAGCAGGAATCCACAGAAGCAAATACAAATAAACAATGGGCGTCAGGAAGCCTGAGCTCTTCCAGCTAGATAGTTATCTCGGCCTGAGCCTGGGGCCAGAATCAGACAACAGGTGGACGTACAAGAAAGCTGGCTAGCTGGTCTCTGGGCTGCAACCATAAAGAATAGGACTCTGGGCCAGAATTATATACCAATTAGAGTAGAAGTTAGCCATGTCTGACCTTACTGCCAGGCTGTTTTCCTAGATATGCGAACGCTACCTTCACCTCAAGATTCCTATAAAAAGCTGCTCCTATTTAACCAGAGTATTTCTCTAACTTTGCCGTTTTTATATCTGCCCTAACTTTCCATACACCCACTCTTTGTGCTACTAGAACTTGGCTTTGTCCCTTGATTTTGCTCCTTTGCCTTGCCTTAATTTAGATTCAGTTTCTTAGCTCCAGCTTGTCTATTTCATGACTGACTCAGAATTCCTAGAGGGTGCTTTCTCTTGTCCCTAGACTCTATGCCAAGAAACTGCAACTGAAGTATTACACATCTATGCTCAGATCTAGCACTGGATACCACCAACCCACCCAGCCTTTTATTTAAGGAAAAAAATTGATGGTGGATTTGCCAGCTTGGTTAGAACTGGCTCAGTTAACCTGAAGTGTAAATACATCAACTAAATACCGAGCAAAACTTCAAAAGGCAGAGATGAGAGTTTCTGTGGTACAAAGAGCGTTTTATATATTATAATGTATAATACCTAAAACAGTAACAAGAGGAATTATTATGTCTGTTTTGCAGAAGTGGAAATTTAAGATCAGAGAAAATAAGTAGTTGAATGTAGGTTGTGAAGCTGCTAAGTTGTGAAGCTGGGTATAAAACCCAAATAATCATTTTCTTTCTACTTCTCTGTGGAGATGAGTTTCCTCCAATAGGCCCTTTGCTTTGGATTCTGGTAAACAATGAAATGAATTCTCCTAGATTAGGATAGAGGGATGATCTGACATGTCCTAATCCTTTATCATGTCTCCTCTATTCTCTACCCTCAAGCTGGTAGGAAGTTTGAGCAGAATGAAGAAATAAGAGGTCTCAAAACCAGCACTCCCACTTCTGGATATATATCCAAAGGAAATAAAATCAGTATCTTGAAGAGATATTTGCACTCCCATGTTCATCGCAGCATTATTTACAATAGTCAAGATATGGAAACAACCTGTTTGTCAGTGAATAAATGGATAAAGAAAATGCAATACACACACACACACACACACACACACACACACAAACACACAGAGGAATATTATTCAGCCATAAAAAAGAAGGAATTCCTGACACTTGTAATAACATGGAAGAACCTGGAAGACATTATGCTAAGGAAATAAGTGAGACACAGAAAGACAAATACTGTATGATCTCACTTTTGTGTAGAATCTAAAAAAGTCAAATTTATAGAAGGAGAGATTAGAATGATGACTATCAGGGGCAAGGGGGGAGGGGAAATGGGGAGATATTGGTCAAAGGATACAAAGTTTCAATTATAAGAGGAATAAGTTCTGGGGATCTGATGTACAACATGGTGACTGTGGTTAATCACTGTATACAAGAAAGTTGCTGAAAGTGTGGATCTTAAGTGTTCTTACCACACACATCAAAAAAGGTAAGTATGTGAGGAGATGGATGTGTTAATTAGCTTGATTGTGATAATAATTTCAAAGTATATACATACATCAAATCATCACATTGTATACCAAATATATATATACATTTTTTTGTCAATTATACCTCAATAAAGCTTGAGAAAACCTATATATAAAGAAAGCAGTGTTCTCATGCTAACTGGGTCCTATTCTACAGTATACCTGAAGAGGAAGCCAGGAGAAGGGAATAAAATCCATGGTTACTGAATTTAGCTACTTAGTTCAGGGAAGTAAGGATGTGTATCAAGATGATTAAGAACAGGCATTACCATCAAAGTCATTTGGTTTATAAAAAGTGATCTGAATTTACCAGTTTAAGGCAGGGGATACAAACTGTCATGTCTGATTTGATGAGCAGATAGGTTTTGTTTGGCCCACAGTGATTTTTTTTATGTATATAAAAGTGTCTTTAGTAGGGTGTACATTTCTCCAGTTCACCACAGTTTCTATAATTTTCTATTGTCATACCCTGACTGCATAGCCCATTTATATTACCCATGGGCCTGGTTTTAAAGGTATTTGAGATTGCCTCTCTGGAATGGAGACTGGGTGAGGAAATGAATATAAGATCAATAAAGAGATGGAGGAAAGAAAGCCTGGCACTTGTATTTCTATTTAATCCCCTCAGTGAATTTGCGAGGGAGTGACTACCACCATTTTACAGAGCAGAAAACTGAGGGTCAAAGAAGTAAAATTATTTTTCTTAAACACACAGTCCAGAAAGAAGTGGACAGGAGTCCAACTCAAGTCTGCTTCATCCAAAATCAACAGTCTTGGCAATACACTGTGCTGCCTGCCTGCCCCCATGTCATACCTGACCAACGCGTTATAGTTCTTCAAATCAAAGCATATGGTCTCTGGAGGATGCAATATATATATATTTTTTACAACACTTGCCCAACAATTTCAAACACTTTTTAGCAGTGGTTCTCAACTGTATGCTACATAAATATCACCTGAGAAATTTATGGAAAATGCAGATTCACTGCGTGACCAACTAGGAGAAACTGCAGTAGGGAAGTTGAAGTATGGAGTAGAGTGAAGTATCATCATAGGGTCATAGGCATAATGAAGCAATAAGAAAATCTACTGTGCATATTGATGCCAGCCCCTTTTCTATGTGGGTGGTTAATATTTCCAGACTTCTAGTGAGATATATTATAAACTATGTTGAGTTCGGTGAACCTAGAATTCTTTCTTCAGCGGTACATTATGAGATTATAGAAGTTCCTCTATTCAGCTGAATTCTTTTGTTAGTGTATATAATTGCAAATTAAGACAGTGAGAGTCATGCCTAAATGCTTCAGAATTGATATAAAAAAATAATTAGAAGAGTCCAAAACTTGAGCCAAATAGTGCCTTTAACTGATTTTAATGAGAAAATATGTGGTCACATCAAGTTAGTATACATTGTAATGAAATCTAGTTTATAATAAATTTATCAGAACATGTACAGTTGAATCCTATTCATCAAAGTACCCTCTAGGTTAATGCCTGACAAACAGTGAAATCTCTATGCATTTTTGTCGAATGAATACATAAAAGTATTGAATCAAAAAGGTCACTCACTTCTTCCAACAGTTTTCAAATAACAAACATTTGGGGACTCACTTTTTAGAGTGTATTTTTGTGCCAGTAAATAAATCTTCTCTAGAAAACATTGTTTTATGCCAAAGGATTATCTACCAGCTTGCCTTTTTCATATGATTCAAAATAACTTTTCTCAATTTCCAAACATAATTTAAACAAGAAAGCTTAGATATGTGTGCATGCACACGTATGTGTATGGGTGTATGGGTGTGTGTGTGGTAAATCCACCCATCTTTGAGGGTGAACTTAAGAGAAGGACATTCCTAAAGCATTTTAAGCAACTGAGCCAAAATTGGAATAATTTTATAACATTTCAAAGAGACAATTGTGAAAAAGACAATACTTTTATGAACAAGTTCAGTTTCCTTCCTTCCTTCCTTCCTTCCTCTCTTTCTTTCTTTTTCTTTCTTTCTTTCTTTCTTTCTTTCTTTCTTTCTTTCTTTCTTTCTTTCTTTCTTTCTTTCTTTCTTTCTTTCTTTCTTTCTTTCTTCCTTTCTTCCTTCCTTCCTTCCTTCCTCCCTCCCTTTCTTTCTTTCTTTCTTTCTTTCTTTCTTTCTTTCTTTCTTTCTTTCTTTCTTTCTTTCTTTCTTTCTTCTTTCTTTTCTTTCTTTTTTCTGGTTTCAGAGGCTCATGTTATCCTATTCAAGGCTAGTTACCATTTATGTGCTTTATCCCTGCTAGGATCTTGCTTCTCCAGCAAGTCTTTCTCCTGAATATTTAGTTTTTACTTCTTTCTGGCTACTTGCCCATGGGATCCCTCTTTATCCCTTTTTCCCATCTTAGTCAAGATTCTTGATAAAAGGATCTATAGAAACTGTGTCCACTTTCTCATCTCCCATTCACACTTCAAGCAGCTGCAGTCTGAGTTTATTTATAGCATCAGTTGACAAAACCAATGGACTTTGGCAGTCTTCTCCTACTTGATTGCCTTCTTGCATTTGACTCTTCTGACAGTGCCTGTTTTCTTTAATATTTCACTTCCTTGGTTTCAGTGACACTGCTTACATGTGGCTCTCCTCCCAACAATTTGATGTCTCTTTTCTGTTTCCTTCTTGCTCCTTTTACTCTCATTTCCACTAAACCATGATATTTTCCAAGGTGATGTCCTTGACTCCTTGACTTGACTTTTTCTCTTTTTACTCTATACATTTCCCCTGGATTATTTCATCCTAATGACTGCCAAGTCTGTATTTTAAGACTCAGATTCTCCCTTGAGAAGTGTGTGTGCATATAAATACACACACTTTGGTTTACATAATCTTCTATCTCAAGGAACAGTATATTACCAATCACCAAGCAATTTAAATCCAGGGATTGATAATGCTAACCTCTTTGATAACTTCTTGCTCATACATTAATCTGAACATGTGTGTAATCATATATTAATGTATGGAATATAATCATACATTAACTGAACTTGTATTGCCTTTGTGTCCTTGATGTATCCCAAACTGAAACCTTCTTCTCCATCTTCCTTAATACTGCCAAGAGGTGAAAAATAATGATAGTTCAAAGTCAAGCATTGGCACGCCTTTCCTCCTCCAGCTGCCCCCAGCACTCTACAATCTTCTTCTCCCTAACATGAAATCTTTTCAGATTCCCAGCTCCTTACAACTCATATGGTAGAATTGATTGTCCTCTGCTTTGCGTTTCCCCAAACTCTTTATAAACCCCTATGTTTGCAGCTCTTGTTTACAAATTTGTCTCCTTTTTTTTTTTTTTTAGATTATCATCTTCTCGAGTGAAGGGGTTATGTTTTATTTTTCTACGTCTACCATAGAGCACTTTTTAGAGTCCCTATAAATGTCTATTTAATACATGTTAAACAAGTGAATGTAAAAAATAATTTTATCGAGAATTAAACACTAGAATTTGAATAAGGTATAAAAGTATAATCAATGATAAAACAAGCACTCAGTCTATTTGATGACATTTATTGAACACTCAATGTGTGCCATGAATACTGTACATAGGAACTAGACTGAGTAATAAGTCATTGCATCTATGCAACCAGATTTACCACCGAAATAATTTGGGAGCTAATGCCAAGTCAAAAATAAGGCACATAGCTACATAGAAGAGATGTTCCAGTGAATTCTGAATCTGAAATATGCCCCTTGAAAATGAAAGAGAATTTGTTTCAATAAAATAAAAACCAAAACTTTCCCCCAGAACCCAATTTCCTTGATGCTTATGTTCACTTCAATGGATAAGTCTCCCTTCATTTCATATTCTGATAAATAAAATATGGATTTTATATTTTCTTCAAAGATTCACATCATTTTAAAGTTCATTTAAATTTCAGTCAAGGAAAATATTTTTAACAAAGTGGTAAAGTCCAATACTATGAACAATTTATTTGTGTGAGGAATATTTCAAGTATCATTTACACTAATAATGAATTTAATTGAACATAGTAATTTTTTTTAATCCAGAAAGACTTCTGGTTCCAGAAAAGATGGGGTAAACTCATGCCAGTGTAGTTCTTCTTTTTTTTAACTTTTTATTTTATACTGAGTATAGTTGATTAAAACTGTTGTGTTAGTTTCAGGTGTACAGCAAAGTGATTCAGTTATACATATACATGTATCTATTCTTTTTCAACTTCTTTTCCATTTAGGTTGTTACATAACATGGAGCAGAGTTCCCTGTGCTATACAGTAGGTCCTTGTTGGTTAACCATTTTAAATATAGCAGTGTGTACATGTCAATCCCAAACTCCCTAACCATCCCTCCCCACCTCCCCACCACCCTTCCCCCGCCAACCATAAGTTCTAGTTCTCTAAGTCTGTGAGTCTGTTTCTGTTTTGTAAATAAATTCATTTGAAATGCAAATCAAAACTACAATGAGTTATCACCTCACACCAGTCAGAATGGCTATCATCAAAAAATCCACAAACAATAAATGCTGGAGAGGGTGTGGAGAGAAGGGAACCCTCCTACACTGTTGGTGGGAATGTAAATTGGTACAGCCACTGTGGAGAATAGTATGGATGTTCCTTAAAAACTAAAAATAGAGCTACCATATGATCCACTATATTTCTTCTTGAAACTAACACTCTAGACAAAATATAAATGGCAACTCTCAGAAGACTCTGAAATGTGGAGAGAAGAAGGCAGGCTGGCTGAGGACTGAAGGTGAGTTCCCTGGGCTTGTTTTTGTTTTATTTTGTATGACCCCCTGGATTCTAGAGAAGCCCCAAATCCAAAAACGACATAGTCACAGCCAAAAGAAAAAAGAAGAAAAGAAAAGACATGATCTTTGTAGCCAAAGGACCAGAAAAAAGAACAGAACCATGTTGACTAAACTTGGCCTACTCCAGGTAGAAACCATGAAATGGCCGCCTATGCTACTTTTCTTCCCTACCAGGCATTGCATTCAAAGAGACTGTGGGCAAAGTATTGATCATGCCTACTTTGCACTGAGTGGTGCCTCTCACCTCTCCCTCTAGGTGCTGTAGACATGGAGAGTGTAAAGTGTTTCCATGTTGACCATCCATAATTATGTTAAATATAAATGTTCTAAACACATAATTAAGAGACAGAGGATGACAGAATGTATATAAAAACATGACCCAGCTATATATTGTCTACATGAAAATCATTTGAAATATTATAGGTAGGTTAAATGTAAAAGGATGGAAAAAGATATGCCATGCAAACACTAATCAAAAGAAAGCTGCGGTGGCTATAGTAATATCAGATAAAGTAGACTTCAGAGTAAAGAAAGTTACCAGGGACAAAAAGGGTCATTACATAATTATAAAATGGCCAATTCACCAAGAAGATACAAAAATCATAAGTGTGTATGCACCAACAATAGAGTTTTAAAATATGAAAGCAAAACTAACAAAATTGAAAAGAGAAATAAGTAGAGCCACAATTACAGTTGGAGAGTTGAACACCCCTTTCTCAGTAATTGATAGAACCATTAGACATAAAATTAGCAAGTATGTAGAAGGACTGAACACCATGAATCAATGGGACCTAATAGATATTTAAGGAATGTGTCATTCTACAAAAAGAACTGCACGTTCTTTTAAAGCAACCTTGGAATATTCACCAAGATAGACATATCATGGGTCATAAAACAAACTTTAACAAATTTTACAAAATTAAGATCATAGAAAAATGTTCTCTGACCATAATGGAATCAAACTAGATATCAAAAATTAAAAAAAATACTGAGGGAATTTCTATAGGTTTGGAAATTAGACACACACTTCAAAATAATCCATGAGTCAAAGAGGATGTCTCAAGTGAAACTTAAAAATATGTTGAAATAAGCATATGAAAGATGCTCAACACCATATGTCACTAGGGAATTGTAAATTTAAACAATGATGAAATGCCACTACAAACTTATTAGAATGGTGAAATCCAAAAACACTGACAAGACCAATTGCTGGTAAGGATGTGAAACAACAGAAACTCTAATCCATTGGTGGTGGAAATGCAAATGGTACAGCCTCTTTGGAAAATAGTTTGGCAGTTTCTTAAAAAACTAAACATACTCTTACCATGTGATCCAGCGTTCATACTCTTTGGTATTTATCCAAAGGAATTGACAATTTATGTCTACACAAAAGCCTGCACAAGTATGTTTGTAGTACCTTTATTCCTAATTTCCAAAACCCTAAAGCAATCATGATGTCCTTGGGTAAACTGTTTAGTGGGGGAGGGATGAATAGGCTGAGCATAGAGGATTTTTATACCCCAGAAACTACTCTGTATAGTACTATAATGGTAAATATATATCATTATACCTTTTTCACAACCCATAAAATGTACAACACCAAGAATGAACCCTAATTTAAATTATGGACTTTGGGTGGTAATGATGCATCACTGTAGGCTCATTGATTATAACAAATATACCACTCTGGTGTAGGACGTTGATAGTGGAGGATACTGTGCATAACGAGGGGTATATGAGAAATCTCTGTACCTTCTGCTCAATTTTGCTATGAACCTAAAACTACTCTAAAAACTAAAACTTATTTTTTTTAATAAAAATAAATAAAATAACTTTGTGTTTAAAACTAATTTTCTAAGAAATTAGAAAATGAATCAAATTAATCAACCCAAACTTGGAAACATATAAGTAATAAAAATAAAAGCTGGGGTCTTCCGTGGTGGTCCAGGGGTAAAGAATCTGCCTTCCAATGCAGGGGCCACGGGTTCGATCCCTGGTCAGGGAACTAAGATCACACATGCCGTGGGGCAACTAAGCCTGTGCACCACAACTACTGAGCTTGCGTGCCTCAATGAGAGAGCCCGCATGCTGCGAACTACAGAGCCGACGCGCTCTGGAACCTGCGTGCCACAACTAGAAGCCCACATGCCACAACAAAAGATCCCGCATGCCTCAACGAAGAGATCCCGTGCACTGCAACTAAGACCCAATGCAGCCAAAAAAAATAATAAAAGCTGAAATGAATAAAAGAAAAAATTCATTAGAAAGAATAAATAAATCCAAACACTTATTCTCTAAAAATAACAATATTTCAAACGGCAGTTTCTCAAAAGATTTAATATAGAACTACCATATGATGTGACAATTCCGCTTCTGAGTACTTATGTGAAGAAAACAAAAACACTAACTTGAAAAGATACATGCACCTTCATGTTCATTGCAGCTTTATTTACAATAGCCAAGACATGGAAACCACCTAAGTGTCCACTAACAGATGAATGGATAAATAAAATGTGATATATAGGATAGATATATATATACCATCAAATATTATTCAGCCATAAAAAGGAATGAAATCTTTCCATTTGCAACAACACAGATGGACCTTCAGGACATTGGGATAAGAAAAATAAGTCAGACAGAGAAAGACAAAAACTGTATGATCTTACGTATATGTGGAATCTAGAAAAAAATGAAAAAACAAGATCATAGAAACAGGAACAGATTGGTGGTTGCTAGAGGCAGTGGGGGTGGGGAGGGCATGTGAAACGGGTGGAGGGGGGTCAAAGGGTACAAAATTCCAGTTGTAAACTAAATCATAGGGCTGCATTGTACAGCATGGCGACTATGGTTATTAATACTGTTTTGCACATTTGAAAGTTGTTGAGAGAATAAATCTTAAAAGTTCTCATCATGAGAAAAAAAATTCTGTAACCATGTATGGTGGCAGGTGTTAACTAGACCTATTGTGGTGATCATTTTGCAATATATACAAATATTGAATCATTATGTTGTAACCTGAAACTAATATGTTTTATGTCAATTATACCTCAATTAAAAATATATTTAAGTAACCTCCTGGTGCACTTGATTAAAGAGAAAAAGAAGTGAAAAATATGCACAATCAGGAAAGAGAAATGAAATATAATCACAGATTACATTAATTAAAAGCATTATACAAAAGTACTATGTTCAACGCTATAACAGTACATTTTAAAATCTAGATGAAATGGATGGTTCCTTAGAAAAATGTGAATTACTAACAGTTAACCAAGGAAAAATATAAAAACTTAAGTCAATTATTTACCATTGAAAAGATTGGAAAGGTAATTAAAAATCAATCATTTTATAAGGTATTAGGGTGGGATGGGTTCACAGATGAATTCTACATCACCTTTAAAAAACAGACAATTCTAATATAATTCAAACTAACATGCACAAAAAGAAGAAAATGTCCTAATTTCATTTTATGAGTCCATCATAACCTTAATAAAATCTGAATAAAAAAGAAAATTATATTTTTTTAAAAACTGGTGGTTGCCAGAAGTTGGAGGAGAGGGAAGGATGAATAGGCAGAGCACAGAGGATTTTTAGGACAGTGAAACTATTCTGAATGACACTGTAATGGTGGGTATGTGTCATTTTTAAAAAAAAACTCATGAAGGATTGAAGTAAATGAAAACACAGCATACCAAGATCTGTGGGATGTAGCTAAAGCAGTCCTTTCAGAAAGAAATTTATTGCACTAAATGCTTATATTAAAAAAGAAGAAAGGCTTAAATCATTCATTAAACTTCCACCTCAATAAACTGAAAAAAGGACAAAATAAACCTAAAGCAAGCAGGAGCAGGACAAAATTAAAATAAGATAAAAAAATCAATAAAATTGCGCTTCTCTGATGGTGCAGTGGTTAAGAATCCGCCTGCCAATGCAGGATACACGAATTCGAGCCCTTGTCCGGGAAGATCCCACATGCCACGGAGCAACTAAGCCTGTGCACCACAACTACTGAGCCTGTGCTCTAGAGCCGGTGAGCCACAACTACTGAAGCCCGCGCGCCTATTACCTGTGTTCAGCAACAAGAGAAGCCACCGCATTGAGAAGCCCGTTCACCGCCAAGGAGAGTAGCCCCTGCTCTCGGAAACTACAGAAAGACTGTGCGCAGCAACGAAGACCCAATGCAGCCAAAACTAAACAAATAAATTTTTAAAAAAATCAATGAAATTGAATACAAAAAAACAATAGAGGAAAAATCAAAGAAAGAAAAAACTTTTTCTTTGAAAAGATCAGTAAAATAAACTTCTAGAGCGACTGACAAAAAAAAAAAAGAGAGAAGATACAGATTATCAGTATCAGGAATGAAAGAGGAGATATCATTATGGATGCCACAAACATTAGAAGAATAATAAGGGAATATTATGAATAACTCTGCACACATTAATTTAACAACTTAGATATAATGGACCAATTTTTTGAAAGACATAAGCTAACAGCTCAGTTTCACAGAATTTTAGTACAAATTTTAGTACAAATACATTCAGATAAATGTGTGGCTTGGAATGCTTGTTTGCTTATCTAGGTTCAACCTATTCTTAGATCTAAATTTTTTCCAAATTATTTCTCAAAAATGTATATATTTTGTCTGTTTGTAAACAAAATATATATATTTACAAAAAATTACTATGCGCAACTCTATAGCAGTAAATTTTAAAATCTGTCATATATACATATACATATATACCTATATATATGAATATATATATAAAGAAGATGCTTTTATTATATGCCACCCAGAGTTTTTAGTTGGTCTTTGTAAGATTATTTGAATAACTTATTCTGCCATGAACAGATGCCACATCTTCTTGAGCACTTGACTCTGTTCTATTGTGGGTTCCTAAACTCAGTAAAGTCAAACACTATATAATGTTTATCTGTAAATCTGGGAACTAACTCAGGGTCCTGACCACACTGAATGAAGATATTTATGGGATTGAATTTTTTAATTTTTTTTGTTTTTTACAAATTCTTTAATTGTATTCCATAAGCACTGTACAAATTTACATTACAACTAGAAGTCTATAAAAGTTAACCTGTAACTGAATTTGCTCCAGCACTGGGCATTATCGTTATTGGAAATTGTTTTTGATCTAATGGGAGAAAAAAAACAATTTATTTTTCTTATTTCTTTCATTAGAAGTCATATTGAACATTTTTTCCTTATGTTCTTTGTACACATCTTTGTACATTTGTATATTTCTTCTTTGATAGAGGGCCTATTTATATATTTTTACCAGAAAGTATGTTGGACTGATGCCAAAACATTAAGAACAAAATTAAAAGGCCAGGGATGAACAGAGAAATACCATTTACAATACTTGACAGAGGTTAATGTTATTAGCATAAAATATTCTTATCAATGAATAAGAAAATGCACAAATTAATGGAGAAATATTTGTCAAGAATGTAAACAGTTTATTTTCAAAAGAATAAATATAATTTATAAATGAACATACCTAAAATGGTACTATTGAGACAGAAGTTTTCTTTCTTCCATTCTTTCTACCTCACCACATCTATGATTCCTTAATTCTTTTGTGTTTTCTTATCAATAATTTTAGGTTTCACCATCCTGAAATCATAGGGTATATCTGCGCTTGATACCAATATTTTATGCTTTCATTTTTTTTTCACTTCACTCTTTAATCTGAATGGAATTTTTTCTAGAATATAAAGTACAGTATTTTATAAATTTTATGTTTAGAGCTTTGTTTTCTTCTTTACAATGACATGATTATCAGTGTGCTTTTCTATCAAATAGACAGTATATAAATTAGAGCTGATGTATCAAAGTCAATGCTCTTTGAATTTATTTTAGTATCTACACTGTAATCCTAGAACTTAAGCATTCCAGTTAACCCTCATTTGTAAAAATTAGATTAAACAGTACTCACTATAGTAATAAATTAAATCACTTGGACCTCTTAAATAATCAGCACCTTTCTGAGAGTCAGAAGCATTTAATAGTAAGATCTAAGGGCAGGATATCTGGGTTCAAAGCCCAGCTTGCTCACTTATCAGTTGTGTGACCTTGGAAACTTATTTGTCTTCCCTGGGCCTCCATTTTCTCATCTTTTACTTGTAATATAACATATTGTAAGCTTTTTTTTTTTTTTTTTTTTAAGTTACAGGATCACTGACTTGCCATGACCTAGTACATCTGCACAGAAGCAGAAGTTTTATTTTTACTCTTTTATTTTTGCCAATATAATAAGTAAAAATGGGTATTTTCTTACTCCTTTAATTTGTATTTTATGACTAATAGTGAGATCAAAAATACTTTCTTAAATTTATTGTCCATTTAACTTCCTTTCATATCAATTATCTTTTACTATTATTTGCCCAATTTTCGATTGGGTTGTGTCCTCTTTTTAAAATTATTTTTCTTTCAAAATTAGATTTAGAGAGGATAGGAAGGAAAAAAGAGTTCTCATCTCACCCTTAGGTCATATGGATATGAAATACTTTCTCTAATCCAAAGTTAAAGGAATGTATTCCTTTTAAGTAACCACAATTTCAAACAATTGCAATGAATAAAAACATGACAATTTGTTCTCAAAATTTTATTTGAAGTCAGTTAGGTTACTTATATTGTCACATGAACTGGAATGGTCTAGAACAATGCTACTCAAATTGCAATATGTAAACCAACAGCACCAGAATCACATGGAGCTTGCTGGAAAAGCACAATCTCAGGCCCAATCCCTCCTGAAACACAATCTCCATTTTAACAAGATTCTAGCTGATTTATATATAGGTTGAGAAATACTAGTATAGACAATGCAGTAAGAAAAAACCTCACTGTAAGAAGCACCTTATATCGGTTAATATTTATATTAGCCCCTTCTATGTCATATGGGTGGCAAATGCTTTCCTAGTCTATAATCTGGATGTATTTTAAAAATGCATGGTATCTTTGTCATTCATTTAAAAACGGTTATGTATTCAAGAATATTTATCCTGTTCTTTATGAATTCTGAGAGTCTTGGCTCCCTTATAACAACTTCACTCAACTCAAAATCATAGAAATATTGTGCTATATTTTCTTTTGATATTTTCATTTTAAAAATACTACTTATACATGTGACTACCTGTTTTAATAAGAAGCAAAACATAATAAATTTTAAGAGCTCTGAATGTGGTGTTAATTTATTATGCATGATAGGCTGCTTTATCACGAGGCAAATTTTTTATATCTCATGTTCATTGGATTATTGGAAGATATTTTTCCAGATGCTTTCAAAGCCATTCCAGCCAAGAGTCTGAAGCTGTCTGGAGAATAACTGATAGAGTGAAGCAAAATATTTTAAATTAACAGATCAATGAACTAAATGTAGCATGATATTAGCAAGACGGGCTCGGTCCTTTTTCTTTTTGGAATTAGGTCTAAGGTAACTGTGAGAATTTTACAGGCTTTCCAACAGTAACCAAAATAATGTTGCATAATCATGATTTGCGTGTTCCAAACATGGATGCATGATTCGTTGCTGTCTAGTCATTCTTGAACCAGCTGAGAAGCATGTTCTAAGATCTGATAATTTATGGACCTTATAGGTCTCAATATAATGCCTATCTTTGAGGGCATTATATTGTAATATTTAAGAGCTCAGATTCTGGGCTCCAACTTCCTGGGTTCAAATCTCAGCTCCAGCATTTAATAAAGCTGTGTGACTAGCCAGTTAGGTAACTCCTCTGGTTTGGTTCTTCATCAGAAAAATGAGGATCGTAGTAGTATGGTTAGGAGAATTAAATCAGTTAATATTTATCAAGTGCAGCAACTGGCAGAGTGTGTTCTAAGGGCTATTATTTTGTCTAAATAGAAATGCAAACCATATTTATGGTTAAACAATACAGACAAATTTAGATTAAGAATTGTTATTTAATATGAAGAAGAGGGACATCGTTCTGGAAATTTCTTTTTCTTTTTCTTTTTCTTTTTTTTTTTTTGGCTGTGCTGTGTGGCTTGTGGGATCCTAGTTCCCTGACCAGGGATTGAACCCAGGCCTCTGTCAGTGAAAGCATGGAGTCCTAACCACTGGACTGCCAGGGAATTCCCCTGGAAATTTCTTATATTAGACAGATAACAGTTTTTTCCTCCTTGGGGTAAATCCATATAGAAATAAAAGCAAGTAAGAAATTTCTTTAAGTATCAGTTACTAGTTTCTTGATCCCTCTGCCCAATACACACGACATTTCTATTAGGTCTTTTCTCCCTCCATTCAACGTCCCTCCTTATGAAAAACAAGGACATACAAAAACATAACCTCCAATTAAATCTCCTGAACTTTGTTACATAACCAATAGGTTTGGGTATGCAGAGCATATTCTCTTATTATACTGTACAGTCACCAATATAGCTTCAATAATAAAAACAAATGAGGGTTTCACTGTTATAATGAACATTATTTTTTAGAATGAGGAGACATAGTCTTCCTTTGATTTTTAACATTTTGTCTTGTTAACATCTCTGTTTCCCCTCCTTCCACTCTATCATAATAAAGCTTTCACTGGAAAGAAGAAGAAAAACAAAACAAAACAAAACTAACAACAACAAAGAATCACTGCTCTTAAGGGAAGTAGGAGACAATGACTGTTAAGGATATCAAAGCAGATAGCATGTTTTATGTCCAGCTTCTTCCTACTGCATTTTATTGTTGCTGAAATAAATATTGGCTACTAAAGCCTTATGAAGGTCCATAAGTAGCCACATAAATCTGGCTATGACTATGTAATCCATCTCTTTAGAGAGGAAAAGAACAGTCCTCCAAGTGTTGTACAAATATTCTGCCTTTAATATCTTCAGATTTTGGTAGACTGCTTTAGCAACAAATTTGAAAATAGTTTTGTGGCTATATTTAAAGTCTGAAATTGCACCCACTTTTGTTCCATTTCCCAGTAGTTACTGTGCAGATTGTTCCATTATTTCTCAAGTTATAAAGTAATTTTACTGAAAATTTTCAAAACACTTCATTGGTACAAGCTAAAACTGCACTTTGCTTACAACCAAACGAAGCAACATTTTTGCCATCCAAACCCATTATTACTTTCTTCCCTAAACGGTGGAAAAAAATCAGAACATATATTTTCCCCTTAGAATATGAAACTTTTCCCTTAGGTGTATGTCTAATGTTTGTGTCTGACTTTTCAAACAGAACACTCCAATTGCAGTCCCCAAACCAACTGGAGAGATAGATTATATCATTTCTTATCTCTACGGCATGAGCACTGCACAGCCAAGTACAAGCATAAAATAACAAGATGAAAATATTATGCGTGTAGCTCATTTAATGAATAGAAAACTCATCTTCTAGTACCATATATGTTTTCATGGAAATAAAATTGAAAAAGAAGACTAGATTTCTCACAATGTACTAATATGAAAACACCACACTGATAAAGTTGGAGAGAAAAATGTCAGGTTCCAATACCTCAAATTTGCTAGCTGTTTGTTATATGCTTTTTACACCATGGGTGTGAAAAACTTAGCAAAATACCTTTAAAAAAATAACATGTTTAGATGTAGATAGTTTTACACTGTGAACCCTAGAGATTCTTCTGGGTACAGACAGTTTCTCTAAAAACAATCATTTTATAGAACCTCTCGTGTTTTTTTTTTTTTTTTCTTTATCCGGGTTATTTATTTTTTTAACTATTTTCTTTTTTTATGATTAGCTTATAGCTCTGTAGTTCCAGCTGTTTCATTCTGTAACTCTAAAGCCCTATCGCTGGGGAGTTCTGTGTAATTGCCCATAATACGTACCACATTATCCATTTCAGGAACTGTGCTGAAAGACAGCAGCAATAAGGGGGTTTCTAAAGGCAGTCTGGTTTACACTAATGGACCTAACAGGAAGGAAATGCAATTTGAAAGAAGCTGATGCATATGTTCTATTGCTGAATATAATGTTTGATTTAATTATTAACTGTCAGTGATGGAGAGGCAGATCCTGTTCAGCCCTACTTAGAGTGCAATGCTTTGCATTCAAAGAAAATAAATGACAAAAGTTTTGTCTTGCAATCCATGACTTAACAAAAGAATATGATATTTCTTTCCACCAACAAATCATAGCTTTCAAAATTACAATACTTTTACTTTAGGTATAAATTAGGCAATAAAATTTTCTGGCTCTAATTTTCTTGGGTTTTTTTTCTTGTTTTTTTTTGAGGGGGTCGGGGGCTAGTATCCTACATAAAAATTTTCTCTGAGAAGTGGTTTTGAATTAAACACAGAGTCCTGGACTGAGTAACTTTCTAAATCTCCTTCTAGTTGAGGATCCTATCGTGTGTTGACTGGCAGAAGATGTTTTAGCGAAGAGGGCTGAAATGCATAGCTCTCTTTGTCTTCCTCTTTTTCCCAGAATGAATGATTTGGCACTCAGCTTCTGTCCATTTCTTTTAATTGGCATTTTGTGACTTCCTCGAAGGCTCTCCCTTGCTTTGAAAGCCCATAATTGTGTGTGAAAGGCAGAGAGCAAGATGTAAAGAACAGATTCATTAGAGAGCAAACATATTCATGCCTCTTCTTAGTTACTTTATTCCTACCGTGGTACAAAATGACCAAATATATACAAAGAAATGAGCATCAGCCCACTGAATTTGCAAGGGAGCTCAATGGACAAAATACTCCATTGGGTCAGTCAGCTGGAAAAAAGTGGTTTAGTTCTACGTGTAAACAAAATAATAGAGCCATATAATTTTAGTTGTGCATTTTATATCTATCTGGTGAAATTATTATCTTTGACACTAGCCTAGGCAGATGCACAAGGGGGCTGAAATTAAACAATAGTGACGATATTTGGAGCTCATCCAAAATGCTCTCTATTGTTTATGTAATGGCTCCAACATCATTATTTGATCCATAATTTCTCGTTTTTTATTACACATATATTCTTGCATAGAACAGCACACAACGTCAACTCAGTGGGAGGCATTTTTCTTCACGATTTCAAAAGGAATTGTTTATTTTTGTCATGAGGATAATAGAAAGCAATGAAGCTTCCCGGAAATACAATACCACAATTCAAATGTCTAATTGATTTAGACAGATTAAGTAAAAAAATATAGGGCCAATCTATATTTTTGTACTCTGTAACAGCCCAAATGTCTTATTTGAGTGTTTCCTTTCTTATTCTAGGCTGAGGGATTCACTATTTTCGTTATGAATGACTGGGATCTGGCTCATGTAGAATTAGTACTAAACTGATAGAGTTTAATTCTAATGTTCTCAATTCTAAGGAATTTAGAAGAATATAATTTATCCACCCAAGTGCCTATGAAAGCAGTGTTTGATGAACTTGAAAAGGTTTGAAAGCTCAGTTCCAAGAAGTATATTAATCACAAATACTGAATTATGTTACTCAAATTCCATCCTTTAAATCAAGCCATATAATAGCCAGGCTTTCATTTTTTTCCCAAACTGTATAGTTATATAGGTTTGATACATTCTCAAAAATGATTTTAATAGGACCTTAAATCTTCCACACTTTTGCAGAAAATAATTTTCTGGTAGGCACTACTGTCCTTAAAAACAGCTACCTAATCTATGTACACAAAATACATCATATGTACACTTACAAATGTATATATAATGTTTAAAAATAAAATCATTCTGAACAATAATAAAAATAAAGCATAACTGTCATCTGTTGTATTTGAGTTGTCATTTGTTGTAATTTTAAATAACTACAAATTTTTAAATTTGCTTTTAGAGGTGACTTTCATATTTATAGTTATAGGCTGAAGCTTAATTTTCAAATGATAAATGGTTGAAATATGTGTAAGTGTTCAAAGAAAAGTGTACATTTGGACCATGGCCTGCCTGTCCTTTTCAATATTCAGAAATATCATGCATGGTGTCGTCTTATCCTGTTGCCAAAGTGGGACATTTGCACCCAGATTTGGATAGTCACCCTTCCAATGCACACAACACACAAGTGCTGAGTAATCCCTGTGGAAATTATAACACTTCAAACCTGCTTAAAAATGCAGTTTTTGAAAAATGGCCATGAGAAGCTACAAAATGGGACTGAAGTCATTTCAGAGGGTACAGCTCCACACCTTTGGGCTGATGGGAAGTTATTCACTCCAACACTAAGAGCTCTGTTTATAAGTGCAATGCAAATATTTGACTGCGCAGGTGTATCTTCATTTCAAATCTGATTCCACCAGGCAGCAAAACAGGTGTTCTGGCTGCACGCTAATCAGGAAAAAAATGTCTGAGATATGCATCTGCACACTAGCATCTGGGCAGAAATTGTCCAAAAACATTCTCAAGTGCAGAGTCTTAGAAAATGGACCTCTTTTGCTTTACTTAGTACTGTGAGGCATATTTTGCATACGGAAAAACTCAAATTGGCCACCCATTAGGGACAGCTACTACGTATGGCAGATGAGGCAGCCAGAATGCAGACACAGACTGACAAGCTGGCTGAGTTGAAGACAAGTTGGTAGAAGTTTCTGGGTTTTCTGGAAGAGTAAAGTGTTCCCTGACAACAGGATTGGATCTCCAAGAAGATAGAGGGCAGGGGTTGTTGGAAGGAAAGCAGAGAGATGGGTGATGTTTATACAGAAGCTTCTTATTTTGGTTCCTTCATTTAGTTCTATTCGCTTTTAAAATTTTAATTCCTCCCTTTTTTCCTCCTCAGGGACACCTGTGCTCTTTTCCTTCTTCTTAAGATGAGAACTGAACTTTAGTGGATGGGATTTTCAGAATACAAAAATATGGTGAGTTGGATTAATTAGAATATTTCACAGAAACCTCACTGTCTTCAGTTATCCTCTTGACAAAGATAAATGCAAATTCTTGCAGGAGTCATCAAATCAAGTCACATTTTCTAGATCCATTCCTATAGGTGCTAGACAACTCAAGTAGCATAAAGAGGGAAACAGCTTTTAAAAAAATGAACAAATAGAAGATATGCTGTAAAATATATTCATAGCGCCTGGAGTTTGTTCAGTTCTGAATTTTTATTTGGTCCGTCTGCCCTACCATATATTAATATCACAATTTGTCTCAAAGATATGCATTTCTAAATTTAAATATTTACCTTAGATCATTATGGTTTAAGTGGGTATTTGTGCCTACTTAAGTTTCAAATTAAAATTATCTAGAGAAAGAAATAATTGTACCCTTTAGTCCATAAAAATAAACTACAAATTTTGACCATATATTAAATTCTCTGACTTTTATTCATTAACAGAGGAGGAAGGTCTGTGGGAGTCACAACCACAGCAGTCTCTCCTTTATCAGAGGCCACGACTGCTCACCTCCTTCCCAAAGTCAGCTTCAGCTGGGCTTCTGTTAGATTCGTATTCTTCTATCATTTTGGTGACTGAGAAGATCCAGTGGACAGTAAAATCTACATTTTGACAATGGTTGTTAGATTTATCCAAATCCATCACTGATTTTATTAAAAATTCTAAGTACTGTGTGCTCTAGCTAGTGTTTCCTCTATGATAAACTTTCACTTTTTAGTTTTCAGAGAAGAACATAAGATCTTAACGAAACATCTCACAAGATCCTACAGTTTTCCAAAAGTCCACTGTAACAGCATCAGTAATAATAAATTTTAGACATTATAATGATGCAAAGTTTGACATAAGGTAAAAAGAAGCTTTCTCATCACTACCCCTCCCAATACTCCCAGGCCTACATGGCATTCCTGCATCAGTGTCACTTGACATCTACTCCTACTTCAATTCCAATTCAAATGACAGCAATTCTATAATTTTTCTCATAATAACTCTAACTGGAAATCAAATCAGTTCCTCCTTATTTGAAAACTTATGGCATTTAATTCATATTGAGAGAGAGAGAGAGAGAAAGAGAGAGAGATTGAGAGAGAACAAGAATTATTGCTTAAACGACTCTGTAACATCCAAGAGAGAGTTTAAATGTAAGGATTAAAAAAAAAAAATAACCTGGCATATAGTAAATTGAAATTACAATTAAGCTTATTCAGTTGGTCCAAGTTGTCTTCTTAGAATAAGTTGCAGAAAAAATAATGAAAAGTTTTATTTTACTAATTTCATTCTGAAAATGTCCTATTCTCATTATTTGATTAGAATTGGTGAAGAGATTTGAAATGAATGGGCTGTAAGTTAGGAATGCAGGCAAATGCTCCCTACAGAAAGTTTTGTATGACCTTCTATCTTGACTGCCCTTTCCATATAACTTCCTCATGGCTTTATAGATAACCAAATATCAAGATATTAAATATCTTTAGATAGAGTTGTGTCAAGGAAGTCCTTTCCTATGTCATTATCTTGTAAGGTGGATAGTCACCTGTGTTATTTAGCAGCAGACAAATTGGCATATACTAAGAGAAGTTATTATCTGCAAGTACAATAATATTGACTGGGACTATTTTGCTGGTGGATAAAGGTAAAAGACACAACTGACATGACTGGAGCTCGAATCTAACTGAATACAGCTTTTAGTTTTTGTATAAGAAGCTGAAGTTACTGTGGTAAAGCAATATTGAGCTCATTTGGGTTTGGTTATAAGGTTCCTGAAATCCTTTTTATAAATGAACAAGTTCTGTAAAAGAGAACATCACAAGGCATCATATAGATGCCTATGTGTTTTAACCATGTCTATTCACACAAATTAATTTGAGTAGAGAGAGACTGAAATCAAATAATTGTTTTCTTTAAAATAGCCAATTAGTTTTTGGCTGAATAACTTAAGTCCCTCCCCGACCCCAAACTGCTTTGCCTACTTTCCACTAGCCGATTTAAGTTTAAAAAAAGAATAAAGTGTAAGAAAAAGAGAAAAACAATAATCATTCCAGAAATCTTGTGAGTCTACGTGGTATAGGGAAATCTGTGTTGTTTGGAGCTTCAAAGAAGGAAAAAAGAATAAATTAAGAGTCTCAGAGAAAAGGAAAAATCTCTCTGAGTAGGTCCTGAACACTTCTTGCCGAGAGCAGTGCTTATCGAGCAAGTGACCTTTATGAGATTATTGTTTATGATCACTCGGCATGTGCCAAGAATAGCAGGAAAAAATATTCCAATTTATTTCAAAGGTTACATATCAAAATTGAATATGCAGTACAACTACATTATCATATGATGTAAGTTTACATAAGAAGTTGGAGTTGAATCATACCATTGTTTCCCTTCAACCCAGTATGTTTTGATTTCTGTTCTGTGCAATATGCTCCTTTTAATTCTTAAAACAGAATATAGTGCAGTGATGCAAGTAAAAGAAAAAATGTTATTTTTGTTATTGTTGTTGTTGTTCCTCTAGCTGAGAAACTTGGTTCAAGCGTGAAAGATCTATACAATTATTTCCTCGATGTATTCTATCCAAAATTTAATTTCGATTTTAATTTTTTTAACCCAGTAATCACTGTCATCTGGTAAAGTGCTTATGGTAGTTGAAATAACAATACAAAAAAGTCACCTGGAGGACAGCAAGAGAGAATTCTGCTTCTAAGAGGGAAGGGAAATTGACAACGGGGACACATTTTTTTTTCCCCTGCCCATAAAAGGCTTTTAGGGAGAGGCGACTGCACATTTTGCTTTCTTCAGTCTTCCTGTGCATGCAACTTAATGTTTGAGTTCAATAAGTCTGCTCATCCTCAACTTTATCACTTTGAACAGAGTGAAATGCAAACCAGGAGAGTCTCCTCTCCTCTTCCTTTCTTCTCACTTGTCAAATTCAGTTGTCAGAGAAATGCCAGTACAGGGTTGCCCACAGCTAACCTCATTTCTTTCTTTAAATTTGTACTTGGGAAAAGAATATCATTGTCTCATAGAGTGAAGAAGCAATTCTTGAAATCAGCAGATCAATCTGCAAATATCTGCTTAATGTCTTCTAGACCCACAGCACACTAATGTCAGAGTTCAACATCGAGGCAATGACCTTATCCTAGGAGCAAGAAAAATAAATAGAGCGAACGTCTTCTCATTTTCCTTTATCTCCTGACTCCTAAATCCTCCCCAGGAGTTGCAGACATGGTAAAACAGCATGACTTATGGCTTCCTCAGGAAGGGCTGCTGCACAAGAGCCCTAGAACAGAAAACGTTTTTCCCCCTGAAACTGGGAATTTTAAATCAGGACTCTCTATGATTAAACTACAAATACATTTCAAACTGGTAGCACAGAAGAGTCCAACACACCATCTTGTAGCATCAGAGCCCCTTTAAATAAGAGAATCTGAATAGCTCCTGCCGCTTTTGAAATGCCCTCTGATCTCCATGGTCTCTAATGCCTGCTTTCACGTGTACTACCTGGGTTCCCGCGGTAACTGACAGCTCAGCTTCCTACGACTTCAAAGCC
Source organism: Balaenoptera physalus (assembly GCF_965194825.1). Taxonomy (NCBI): domain Eukaryota; kingdom Metazoa; phylum Chordata; class Mammalia; order Artiodactyla; family Balaenopteridae; genus Balaenoptera; species Balaenoptera physalus. Next base: position 109,646,680 of record NC_138882.1, on the reverse strand, counting down.
AAACTTTTCACTTTGTCTGGTGAAAGGGAATTTGAAGAAGGACAACAACGAAGCAGACATAATGCCGGAAACTGGATCTTGAGGTAAACAAACCTGAAGGACTTTATGCAGAAATAGAAAGTTGCATCATCTCAGGAAAAAGCCAACAGACACTCAAACTAAATTGCTCCTCCTACTTGCAGCTTGTAGGTTTCACAGGCCTGTCATTCAACACATCTTGTAAGAGATACCTTGTTACAAAGTGTTCTCATTCTAGAGCTGGATAAGCGAGGATGAGTGATTCCACTCTTCCCAGACAACAGTTAGTATGCTGTATCATTACAGAATCCATCAGTTTGGTTTTTTTCTTCATTCGCCCACTCAATAAATGTTCGTCAAGTACCTCCTCTGTGCCAGGTACAAGGCTAAGGGCTTTCATACATTTCTCATTTAAAAGTATCTTATTCCTATTTACAGGTTAAGAAATTGAGGCTCAAAGAAATTAACTTGTTGTCCCAAATCACAACAACTTATTGTCCCAAGGTGAGGGCTAATTGTGAACCCGGGGCTTTAGACTCCATGCCCACTGCACGTGTCCCAAGTGAAAATAAATATAGTGACAAACTGTGGTGGAAGCAGAGTGGTGGGAGAGGTTAAAGGGGAAGAGTGTAGGGAAGTCTGAAAAGAATCTGTTGATTGTCAACTGAAATAAGATTTGAGGATGGACAGAGTGTCATTGGTTCCCTTGTTATGCAAAATGAAAGGGCAATTTATGTTGGAGAGTGAGAAGGCATTAAAATGGAAGACTGTGGACTGAGTTCTGAGAGCAACGAGAAATATGATGTGTTTGTAACTGAGTAGGACACTGTGAATCTGTCCTCTGAAGAGGATCAATACAAGTATTTCTGTGTCCCTCAAGAAGTGTCATTGCTTTCCGTGCAACTTCAGGGGACATTTTAATTTAAAACTGAGATTTAAACCTTGGGTGTCATGTTACTACGTATAATCCCCTATTCTTGAGGTCAGTGATTTTCAAACTGTTATTCAAGGAAACTCAAGGGTCCACAATGGTGCTTCAGGGTTTGGGGCAAGTAGTAAAACGTTTTCTGCTGAGCAATGAATATTTAAACTGTCAGAGAACCCTGACTTTTATCTCATTTGTGTATTGAAGTTGTGCGTGAGAATTCATTTTATAAAAGTTTGCAAACCACTGTATCAGGTCACCCTGTTGCTCAGAGTAGGCTAGGGTTCAATACTTATAGATCAGCTCTTCAGTGATGTTACATGCGTAAGAATCAGAAGAACTCCAAAGTCCAAGCTAATTGTATAACAAAGAAACAATTTCTCATCAAGAGACATGCAACCCATTATACTCTGAAATAATTTGAGACTGAAAACTTTTTTTTTTCTTTTGTCCATTTACCCTTGATTTATATTGACCAAACAGGCAAGGAAAGAAAGTTTCAATCCATAGCACTTATTAATATTTTGTGTAAGGGTCTATCACATTATGATTTCATATCATACCTCATAAAATAACACTATTTCCAACTGTTAGTCTCACCTTGGATCTAACCGAAGGTGTTGGAATAGTCTCCTAAAATCTTGAGATTGCAGAAGTGCTTCTGCTGGTATTTACAAGAGGTTTTAGTCAGTTCCCAGATTCTGAGACTCCTTTTGACTCTGTTAAGTTATTTTGCTATTAGCTCATGGCAGTAAAAGCATGCTCAGGGAGTCTCCTAAACAATTAGACCAAGTCTACATTTTCTAATTTTTGTAGCAAGCCTCCTGTCAGACACTCTTCAAACTCTTCTCTGGAATGACCCAGTTCATCTAGCGAATACACACCTACTCAGCCTTCAAGCCCCAGCCCAAGTGTCTCCTGCCACCAAAGACCTCTGCATTGGCTATATTTTGCTTGCCCTGCCATACTGACTCATTGTTCTTCTCCCCTGTGCTCTGTGGCCAGAGAAGCTGACCTGTATTGACTTTATCGATGGATCCCTCTGTCCTTTGCCTTCTTCTTGGGTTCAGCCAATGTGAGCACTGGCAGAGAATAGAGGAAAAAAGGAGAGTGACTTGAGGGTTTTTCATCTCCCCAGCTCCCTCCCTGGGAGCAAGCTGGCTAGCTGGCATCCCTAAACTGCATGGGCTAGCTGTATCCCTAAACTGAAAACCACAGCACTTGTTAGCAGTTTTCCCCCCACCCCCAAATAACTGTTTCTATTCCAGAAATTTCTATCTCCCCTTTACTGCATGAAGCCTGGGAGTATAATGACCTCCAACATATCACACTATATTGTTTCCCTACACTTGCTCACCTTTTGGTAATAAATAGTCACATTAAAAGCCTTTTCTATAACTACCTAATTTGAGGGTGCCTGTGTTTCTTGTTAGAATTCTAACTGGGACACTTTCATTTACCCCACTCTCTTAATCAGAGTGGATCTCTGTTTCCATTGCATTTCCACTACAACTCATGGATGGGTGCCGCTTATACTGTTACAGTGATCTGTTTAAAAGTCTATTTCCCTTCCCAGAGTTTGAAGATACTCTTGAACCCTTGCAATGTTTGGCATATTATAGAGACTCAGCTAAAGTCTGTGAAGACATTTTCAGCCATTGTTTATTTTATCAGCCTCCCAACATGCTAGCAAGGCTTTTTCTTTTCTTTTCTTTTCTTTTTTTTTAGTTAATTAATTAATTAATTATTTTTATTTTGGCTGTGTTGGGTCTTCGTTTCTGTGCGAGGGCTTTCTCTAGTTGTGGCAAGCGGGGGCCACTCTTCATCGCGGTGCGCGGGCCTCTCGCTATTGTGGCCTCTCTTGTTGCGGAGCACAGGCTCCAGACACACAGGCTCAGTAGTTGTGGCTCACGGGCCTAGTTGCTCCGCGGGATGTGGGATCTTCCCAGACCAGGGCTCGAACCCGTGTCCCCTGCATTGGCAGGCAGATTCTCAACCACTGCGCCACCAGGGAAGCCCGCTAGCAAGGCTTTGAAGGAGCAGAACCTCCTAACACAACTACATTTAAATGCACATTGTCACTTTCATTCTGAGGCTCAGAGAAAAGAACAAATTAAGAGACTTAAGAGTGTCTTTTCCCCTCATTCTTAAATGTGAATTCTTCCAGGGCAGAATTTTTTCCCCCAGTGTTTAGCAAGTGCCTGACAGAGTAAGCGCTCAATAAATGTTTGTTGAATAAATTAATGGGTCTCTATTTTCCTTCTGTGTGAAATCCAAATAGTCAGTAAAGAAACAGAATAACTATATTCTCTTTTGTTATCTTATTTTTAGCAGTTGATATTGTTTTACACCCTAATTCTGGGAACAAGAGTATATGGACACTGTTGATTCCCAAATACTCAAAAGTTAGATAAAAGAAATCCGGCGAGGAGAGTCAAAGCAGAGATTCATTGTCTATGGAAGATCTGCATATTTTTATAAAGTCAGTGATCTTTTTATTAATATATAGGACTCACTGCATTTTTTTCATAGTTTCTGAGAACGTGGAAAGAGGAAGGAATCTTAGAGAGGACCTCATCCAGTCTTTAATATGTTAAAAATATTTATTGTATACCTTCTATGTACCCAACACAATTTTAAGTACAGGAAATATGCTGATGAACAACATAAACTAAAATCTCTGCCTTCATGGAGTTAACATGTTAATGAGAGAGAGAGAGACAATAAAACAGACAAATAAGTAAAGTGTACAGTGGGTTGATTAGAGATAATTATTCGGGAAGGACTAGGAAGTGTCAAGCGTTCTTCTTTTGGATGAGAAATTTTATCACCGTACCCTTAACAGGGTGACACCGGCTCTACCATTCTAATGATAATATGGGGACATTCTAGTGATGGAATGCTCTACCCCAGAAGGTAGCTACTTGCTTGGGTGAATTCCTTTAGTTGTCAAATTTTTTCATACATTGAAACCAATTCTTAGTTGTCCAAGTCAAACAAGAAAATGCCAACCTAATGGCAGCACTTTGATTTAGAAAATAAACGATGGAGTTTCGTTCCTCACGATTTCTAAGGATATCTCAAAAATTAGTTTCTGACTTGTCTTTTAAACATAGTTCATCCTGGATATATGCAAAGCTATGAAAATGACAATAATATCTACACATGTTACTGCTTTACCCTTTGAAAAACTTGTTCATGTATTTTATATTGCCTCTTACTCCTCAGAGTAACTTCAAAATAATAGCATCTTTATTATCCAAATGAGATGACCAAGCCTCTGATGTTGAGTGAGGGGTTTGGCAGATGTCTGAATTATATACTGAGGAGACATGAAAAATCTCAGGATACACCAATGTGTTTGCTCTGAAAAATCAGGCTTCCCCGGCTGAGTAAGGAACAGATAGCTGTATCTATTTTCCTGATGATTTGGCCTTTATGATCAGCATTTGACCTTGTCTTTTTATGATGTTAGTTTAATAAGAGCAATTTATAGTCCTATACATCTTCTACTGATAATTGAGAAAAAGCTTCCTAGTCATTTCCTTCCTGTTCAAATTAAACTATCCAGTTACCAAGAAATTAGCAATATGTGTATGCAAGAGAAAGCAAAAGCTTTAATTTCTAAGATGTTTTAATTTTTAAAAAAGCATGTCACCCAAGTGTTCTGGGAACAAAGACCTCTAGATGCTCTAAGTAGAATTACTTACTCATTTGGGCACTTGTGCTGCTTCAGAATCTTCAGCATTTAGCTGAAAATAAAGAATTTCTCCTTCATGCATGTAAAATCTGAATTCTCTGACTACAAAGGTCATGGAATAATGTCAATCTAACAGAGAGATGGAAGAACTCACTTATGTCCTAAGGTATAATTAGGCCCTAGAAAAGTCCCCCTCTAAACACAGACTATTCTTTCTTTTTTTAAAAAATTCATTCATTCATTCATTCATTTATTTTCAGCTGCGTTGGTCTTTGCTGCTGTGCACGGGCTTTCTCTAGTTGCTGCGAGTGGGGGCTACTCTTCGTTGTGGTGCGCGGGCTTCTCATTGCAGTGGCTTTTCTTGTTGCAGAGCATGGGCTCTAGGCACGCGGGCTTCAGTAGTTGTGGCACGCGGGCTCAGTAGTTGCGGCTCGCGGGCTTAGTTGCTCTGCGGCATGTGGGATCTTCCCGTACCAGGGCTCGAACCCGTGTCCCCTGCATTGGCAGGCGGATTCTCAACCACTGCGCCACCAGGGAAGTCCCAGACCATTCTTTCTTAACCAAAGGCCAAGCCATGGAATCCAGTCCTATGAAATGCCTTGTTTAATAGAAAAAGTAACTAAAAGCCTGAATTTACAGTAGAGCAACTATAGCTATACCCCTTCGATGTTCTAGACAACACCTCACCCCTGGATTCAGCAGTCCAGAAATCTTGTCACCAGTATTAAATTATAATTTTTAAATCTTAAGGGAACTTAATCAGAAAATCATAGGTACCTGGGAACAGATTCACATCTTTGAGGATTTCCTCTCTCCTGATCATTTGCTGTGCCTTGTGACCTTCTAGATAGGAGATAAGTAAAAATTTTCCTCAGAAAAATAAATGATCATAGATTGTATGTAATGTCATAAGGAAAGGGTACTGTAAAGTGAAGGGGAGAATGTGAGTGGAGGCTGGAGGCAGGGAGGTGGAGTACCGAAGATACTTGGCTAGAGATAGAACAAAAAGTTCAAAGGTAGCAAATGTCAGTGAGCTTTTTTTTCTTCTTGCAATGTCAGTGAAGAGTAGATTGAGAATAAGCGATGTGTCCTTCACGCCACTGATGCAGTCATCACTGGGTGGTTCACATATGGATCTCTCATAAGAGGAAGAATACAGCAGGGCATTACTCTAAGAGCCACACAAATGGAGGCTGTCTTAATGAAAATACCCATCACATCTTTGGGTCTATAAACTAAGTTAGTGGACACATTCAAGATCCAAAATTTGGCACCAGGATATATGTGTGTAGGGGAAGAGGAGGAGTGTACGTCCAGTTTTATAAACAACTACTAAATTCATGTTGCCTTTTGCTAAACATGTGACAGTAACTCAATGGTAAGAGATCCAGATTTCATATTTCAGACATGTCTGTGAATGCTAGGAAAGAGGAAAATGCAAAGCCAGGTATATCTCAGCTCTCAGAGAGAATATTACACTATTACTGGGGCTAAATTTATTGTATCTATGCCTTTAATTGAACTTCTTAGTCTTGCAGATATATAGTCTTATATATGTCTGCCAAAACATACATTTATTTTCCATCACACATGGTCACCCACCTACCAAATAGCTCACAATTAGCAATGTGTAGTAATGGGTGCTACATTTTTCCTTAAATATTTTGGGAAATCCATCCCTCATTTTCATCTTCACACATACTAAATCTATCCACAGGGTGAGGATAAGAGAAGTGACTTCTCTCTGCTGTGATTAAAGTGGTAAAAAGTGTTAAAGTGGTAAAGAGTGGGGTGCCTTCAACTTTCTTATTTGGAGTTAAGAAGGGGTAGTTTTCTGCAGACTATCTTGTAGGCCCATAGAATACAGGGTCTGTAATCTGTAGATCCGCTACATTCTGAATTAATTAAGCTTTTGATAAAAAAGCTTAAATAACCACCCAGCATTATAAACCATATTCCTAAAGGAAAATACATTCTGCATGCTCAAATAAAATTTCTAAACACCAAATTTATCAGTGTGGAATGGCAGGAAGGCAGAAATTGGAGTCCTATCTATCTGTAAAGTGCTCTATCTGTAAAGTGTTAAGAGAGAGGTGGCTGAATGGCAGTGGAAAGTGTTTGGAAATTTAACAGGCTTTACCACTCAGGAACCAGGGTACCTAGGGCTTGATACCTGAAGTCTAGGAGCCTCAGTGTCTTCCAATAGAAAAAGTAGATGCTAATAAAAACTCATCATGGGGGTTTTGTGAGAATTAAATGAGAGAATGTATAGACAGTGCCTAGCACCCAATATTCACTCAAGAAATGGTAATTCCTCTTGTCATAATATTATTCCCTTTTCCTTCTCAGTTTTGCTTGTAACACCATTTCCAGATTCTCTTCTCTCCAGCTTGCTGATACTTTCTAGTTTCTTCTACTCCTGTCTTTACACCCTTGCTTTTTACCTAGACCTGAAGCAACATCACTTTATGGTCCAGCATTGAACTGGCTTCTTGTCTAACACCCACCTCCTTCTGAAGCACCCCCCGCCCCCCACCTTTAGGATGCTTTCTACAGGTCAGCATTTTCTGCGTGCCTACTGTATGTCAAAAACTTGCCATGTACTTCACAAATATTAGGGTCTCATTTAATCTTCAACTATGCAGAATTATGTACCAGGAAATCTAAGGCTCAGTGAGATTATATAATATGCCCAGAGTGGGAGAGTGGGCATATAAATGTCCTTCTGTCTGTCACATTAGAGTTTTCAGTTAAGATTAGAGAGAATGGTTTTCTTTTTGGAGTAAGCAGAGGGTAAAAGCAAAAACAAAACCAGAAAAGAAAACACAGACTCTGAGAAGTGGGAAAAGAGAAAGAAAAAAGAGAAAGAAAAGGAAATTAATTATATTTGAAGTTCACCTGATCCAAATTCCCGCCATCCACCTATTAAGAGCATGTCCAGATGTTTAAGGATTATAACCATGACTTTGAAAACAAATTTTAGTATGTGGGTCACTTTTCTATGGCTTGTCATAGATGTAATAGCATAATCTGGTAGTTGCATTCACCAGTCATGTTGACAAAACAGTCTAGTGAGAGCTTAGCCCTGGAAGGGTGTGGTCTGTCCCGTGGGACAGACACTGTCGTGTAGGGGGTTCTCATGGAAGTGCAGGGATCTGACACTTCGCTTCCCTAGCTCTAGCACGCCTGGCTTAAAAAAAGAAAGAGAAAAACAACAATGCGATGTGTCTGCCGCTTCCCTCTGAGACGTGTCACTTGCCATAAAACATTTCTATTGCCACTTGCACTCTGAGTAATTTCCTTTTAGGCCTGGCTCCTCCTCCGAGATTTTCAGGTAAACAGCCTGAGATTAGTGTATGTAACGTATAGTTAGGAGCATGAATGCTTTTACTTCAACATTCTTATTAAATTGAAGCCATGGCAAATAAGCTTAATGTAACAGTGATTTTGAACATCAGTGGAAAAATGAGTCATTACAAAAGAATCCTAATAACAGTGGAAATCTCAATAATCTACATGATATCTCCAAATGTCAGATTTTACAGGAAAATCTCTATGTCCAGAAATTTGTATACAATTCCAGGTAGTTGAAGTTTCCTTCGATGGCTCTATCTACACAAGTGCATCAGGATTGTGTCTGTTTTACTCTGCTTTTTCTGAGGCTAAAGTCTCCTAGCTTGGCAACGATGTGCCACAAAGACTGTTAGCTTAAGACAATTGATTCTGCCCCTGATTTGGGCACTGCACTTGAATGGCTCCCAATCCAGAATCAAGGAGAGAAGAAAAAGAGAACTGAAAAGACGAGAAGGGAGGGAGCACTCGGGCACGGGGAAGGGAGAGAGAGAGAGAGAGAAAAAAAGATTACTGACAAAACACTACTTGAAAACCAACATTATCAGTACAATCATTGTCACTAGATTTAAAATGGCACAATTTAAAATTCATAATGAAGTCTATTTTAACTGTGAAATATACAGATTTTGAAAGATTTTTCTATTGTAAAAAATATAAATGCTATGAAATAGATATGTTTCTTTTTTTTCCTATGTTTTAACCTTTGAGGGTAACTTTACTCTAAATTATGTGAAGTTATCATCCATATCCAATTAAAAATGCTAAGCCAGTTTCATCGTGAAAGAGAGACACTGACAATATCTAAATATATATATATGGTAAATTAGTTATTGTCAAACCTATGGCCTCTCATTATTGTGCTTATACAACAGTGTCATCTAGTGGACGCTGGTCAGGCAAGTTGTAGCCAAGATTCTTGGAGGAGCTTATTTAAAATGAGCTAGTATTAAATGAAAATATGCTTTGTCTTTTTCAATTTCCTGAAACTAAAGCAATTTAAATAATTATTTCTAATCCAGGCCATCATTTCAATTCATTTCATATTTTTTCCCAGAATAGTAAAGGGACTGAGAACTTTTTATGCCTACAGAAAGAAAATAATTTTAAGATAATTTTTCTTTTTTAACATAGCAAAGAACAAAAGAAAATAACTAAATTACACTAAAGGGTAGATATCAGCATATGTATAGCAATTAGGAGGAGGAAGTTGAAGCTGAAAGATTCTTGAGCAAGATTCCAGTCTTTAAATCTAAATGAATAGTGACTACATCAACAATGACAAAACAGAGGCAGTATATGGGAGTGCTGTTGTCTTATTTCCAAAGCTTTGCCATTTTTCTAGTACCTATTTTGTGTATTTGTAAAAAATACATCTCTTTTAAAACAGGATTTTTCAAAAGCCCATCATTTTTTTAAAAAGCATAAAATGTCATTTGAGTATTAAATATCTGCTTTATCAAAGCCATTTAGCTTTAATTTTTCTCCAAATAATCAAATCCTGGAGACACATAATGGACACTGAAATATATTCCATAATTTTGCTGATTCCCTGCATTTTTTTATTGAAAAATATGAAAAGACTGCATTTGCTTAAAAATACGCAAAAGTTAGGCTTTTCAGCATTTCATCAAAATAAATATGAACAGCAATTTTTTTAAACCACAGTACAGTATCATGTGAGTGTTTTTATTAGTTAAACGGCTATTAGTACCTACATGCCCTTGGGTTTTGAAACTACTTAAAGGTAGGATGTTGTTTTACAGTTTTTTGTTTTTGTTTCAGAAAAAGAGAAAAAAAGGTATATTAAGGTTATCGATAAGTATAAAGTTCTGTTTTTCAAGCATCTAATCCTAGTCCCGTATTCCAGTTCCTCTAAATGAATGTTTCACGCCAATTTGCTATCTTTGATAGCATTGTGTTATTTGGTTTGAAAATGTTATCGTGATCCTGTAAAAGCAGATGCTACTAAATTTATCACCCTTTGATTGGACACAATGTATTTTTTCCTATCTGTTTAAGATTCTTAAAGTATGGCTGGGATGAAATACCTAATATGACACAGTATGGTAGATGACTTACAGAACATGATACAATGCTATATTGATAAGTTATACTGAAAATTCTTGCACAAAGTTTCCTCCATATTATTAAGAAAATATTTGGTTGTTAAGATGATTTGAAGTAATGTAAAAGTTTAGCAAATTTGACCATTCATTTGAAACAGACTATTTTTTTCCTGAGTAAATAGAAAATACTCAGCCCTGCCCAAATACTATGTGATTTTGCCTTTATCTTTTACCCATGTGATACAAACAAATTAAATAAAAACTCCACATGCCTTCTGGTTGTAATTTTTATTGAATACTAATTCAAAATTAGGAGGATGCTGGCATTTCAAGATATAATATTTACATTGATTGGTTCATAATTCATATGTAAAAATCACTCACCTTCTGTAGCATAAAACCTGTCATCAGTAGAAATGTCATATTTTAAAATATATTTGCAGGATGTGTTCATTTGAAATGCTGAGTTTTTACTTTACAATACTTGCAAATTAACGTGGTAGAAGTGTGCAGATTATTTGGGCCTTTCAGGGAGAAAGAAAATCTAGAGTTTTGATGTTCCCAGAAGAAGATAGATTCTTTCTAAATATGCACAGTTTTTCATTTTGCAGAATAAATGAGTACTTTGTACTCACTCAAAATTAAATTTGCAAGTCATAGAACTGAACTGACAGCTGATATGTAAGGTACAGTTCTGGTACTTTTCAGAATCTTACCCTATCCATCAATATTTATTGAGTACCTACCAAAGACTATGAAAGACACTGTGGTTAAGATAGAAAATGGGATACATGTTCTATGACCTTCCAAAACCTTACAATTTAGTTGAAGAGATAAAACATACAAAGTGAGAAATTAAACGGCAATGCAAGATTTAAATAACAGTTCAATTCAATAATAGATATGTCACAGAGAGGTTCATGCTCATTTATCATATGAGTAGTCCAGGAATTGAGAGTCCCCTACCAACAGAAAAAGGATTTTTTGTGATAAATCCTGGAGAACAGATTCCTAATAAAGGTCTTTGTAGGGCAGATGTACAATTAAGAGAAAGTAAATTGTACCTGTGACTTCTTTGTCCATTCCTCCTTTTGTTCTCCATGGGTATTTTAGTAATAAGTAGAGGCCAACACTGTAGAAGCCAAACTTTCACCGTAGATAAATGGAATTTACCTGATTTCTATGAAAATTTCAACTTTCTCAGGAAAATTACTCTCAATATCTGTCCCTGTGGGTAAATACTACTCAGCAGAAAAGCAGCACAATCTGTTGGCTTGCACTCAAAAGAGGAAAACTGTGTTCCAGACACCTTAACAGGATACTGGCTACTGAGGAACCAGAAATCTAATGAACTTTGAAGCAGTCATCCTGATTTAATTTTGAGTCATAAACTCCTTGGAAAATCAGATCAGTACTATGAACACCTTCTTTAAAAAAAGTGACATCTTTATAAAATATTATACTGCTAATAATATTCTTCCTACTGTTGCTTATTCCTGAAATATTAATATATAACTGGTAATGCTATCTCCTACTACAAGGAAATAGATACATTTTAAAAATCAAAAACTCTATGTATTATTCTATGCCAATTATGTAATATCATGAAGATTTTCATATTATTTTTAGTATCTTATATATTCTCTTCTATTGCTTGATGAATTTATAATTGAATTATCTGTGTAAAACACTAATATTTTACTAAAAGGCTAATTTTTATATCATTACTTCATTGGATCTTGGTTCAAGATAAGGTTTATGATCAAATGTGGTATCTTACTTTTTTTCCAATCTACACTGACCATGACTATTTTGATTCCATAAGATAGACTGATTTGATTTTATAAATAAATTTTCCCAAGTGTAACTTTTGCCATCTAATCTATACTTTTTAGTGTTGTATCCTACCTTAAACATTTGTTTTAGGTAGGATACAATAGAATTTTTAAATAGATAATGTATATTCCTAAGAAGGAATAAAGAAATCAAAAAACATCCTCACTTTGACTCTGTTCCCATTTTTCTGAAGCAAATTTTGAATTTAGATGGTGGTAACTAAAATTGTTAGAAGACAGATTGTAGAACATTTAGGAAACCTCTCAAGTGGTTGTTGGGAAATTCAGTCATTCATACATGATTTAAATTCATTCATTCCTTCAATCATTTATTCAATGAATATGTATTGATTTATACCAGGTACTTTACTGGGGCTACATGTTTATCTCAAGGTCAAAGACAAATAGGAAACATATATAAGTCAATATGTAGACCCATATAAACTCAGTGTGCTGCACTTTGTATAGCAACCGCGGCGATGCCCAATTCGCCATGCCTTTCTGGGAATACCTCAATCTTGACAGATCTGTTTTAATAATGTTGCTATGAGCCAAAAAGGGCCCACACCACTGAACATTCCCCAGAGTGCAAATCAGAATCTCTAATAATTCATTGGTTCACAGTTTTTAAACAATAGCTTGGTTTCAGTTTGGGTTGTGTAACTAATATTGCTTGATACATAAAATTAGAAAACTATAGATAAGTTTAAGAACAAATTTTTAAAAAATTTTTATTTTATTTATTTATTTTTGGTGGTGCCAGGTCTTAGTTGCAGCAGGCAGTCTCCTTAGTTGTGGTTCCTGGGCTCCTTAGTTGTGGCTTGCTGGCTCCTTTAGTTGCAGCACGTATGCTCCTTAGTTGTGGCATGCAAACTCTTAGTTGCAGCATGTGTGTGGGATCTAATTTCCTGACCAGGGATCGAATCTGTATCTGTATTAGAGGCAGATTCTTAACCACTGCACCACCAGGGAGGATACACTCTAACAACCCAGGAAGAAGAATCACTGGTTATATTCTATTGTATTCTTTTCTCTATACTATATATGTGTGTATGTATACATTCCTTTTGCTGAAACCACATATAGCTTTTGTTTGGTTTTTTCATAACTGAGACCATACTGTAAACTAAGTTTATTTTCAACACATCCTTCAAATGAATCTAAGAACTAGTGTTTACATGATTTGGGGCTTGGAGAAAGCAATCCTCCCTAAGGCAAATTCTGAGACAGATTATCCAAAGAGGCACAGAGGAAGCACTTTCTCTTATATGCTGAGGGAACATCCATTTCCAGAACTCAAGGGAGAAGGGGTTTGTTCACTTTGTGCCATTATGTTAATGTCATCATATTTTGTTACTTTAGTGCTTGAGCTCAACTGCACATGGTTCTTTCTTTATTGTGCTCTAGGGAGCCTCGTCCTAAAGCACACAATCCCCATCCTGACCAGACCTCTCCTCCACTGTGACTCGGGAACATGAGTCCTTTGGAGTTTAGATGTGATTCAGACTGTTGTTTTTCCGAAACCAAAATAAGTGCACAGTTGCAGCCAAATTCTACTGTTATTGGAACATCATGGAATAATAGCATAACCTCTGTGCATTCAATTTTTATGTGGGGAGCAGTTTTTCTCCAAAACTAGTTGGAGTTTCTTGAGAAGCGAATTTTTGTTGGGAAATTGTTTTGGTGATGGTGTGAGGACAGATAAACAAATGATTTCCTGGGCTGAGACCAGAGTAAGATGAGGAATGGCCAACTATAGAGACAAGTGACCTGTAATAGGAAGCATTGCCTAATGAGACCCAGCCTGAAATACAAGGCTCTGGGTGATGAGACCCTGAAGTTCAAGAGACTGAGTTGATTCTAGGGCAGATAACTGTTTAATAGAGTAAGGACAACTCTGCTTCCAAGAAAGATGATTTGACAAAGGGCATTAATTTTTCATCAGAGCATAAAGAAGGCATTTCTGGAAAATAGTGTATCATACTCACCAGTTCACACTCATGGTCCCCCTTGGCTGTTCAGCCTCCCAGAGACAACCACTGACCCACCCTACCTGGCTCTACAATGTAGAAGCCTTTTTTACTTGGAAGCTCAAGTCCAGGCAATGTGTAACCCACAACAAATTGTTTTCTAGGAAAACTCCTACTGCTAGCTTTGTGTGACTTCTCATCCCTGTGTGAGTAGCTTCAAAACTCAGCCCTCTGGTGCACTTTTCTGCACCGCTGCAGTTAATTAACAGTTCTTCTTCCAAAGAGTAACCCAAGTGGTTAAAGAGGTGCTTTACCATCATGGCCACTGCCCAACTCTTCTCCTTCAACCCACCTTTAAGGTGATTTAAGAGGCTTCCACTAGGGGCTTCCTTGGTGGCACAGTGGTTAAGAATCCGCCTGCCAATGTGGGTACACGGGTTCGAGCCCTGGTCCGGGAAGATACCATACGGCGAAGCAGCTAAGCCCGTGTGCCACAACTATTGAGCCTGTGCTCTACAGCCTGTGAGCCACAACTACTGAAGCCCGCGCACGTATAGCCTGTGCTCTGCAACAAGAAAAGCCACCACAATGAGAAGCCCGTGCACGCGCAGCGCAGCGAAGAGTAACCCCCACTTGCCACAACTAGAGAAAGCCTGCACGCAGCAACAAAGACCCAACACAGCAAAAAACAAAATAAATAAAATTTTAAAATATAAGTAAATAAATAAATAAAAAGAGGCTTCCACCAGAAAGAAAATTGTGGAGATCTCTGTCTACCCATGAGATAAATTTATCACAATAATGGAGATATAAATAGCTTTTTTCCTGCCAACCTGAAAGAAACCTATTATTCAAAATCATTTTTCAGAGCCTGAAAACCTTTTTTGGTGCCTCCATAGTGATTCTACATTTTGTATGAAACGAGATGAGAGCTTCCCTTTGTAAGAAAGACTCTATCACTCAGAATCCATTTACTGTGTACTACTATGTGTCCATATTTGGCATTAGGTATTTGGTTATGTGTTACCACCTCTATCAGATAAGCTTCTGGAATGTCAAGATTATGTCTTCTCTACCTTTGTAACTCTGCAGAGTTAAGAATATATTTTTTTTATGAAGTCATAATGTGTGCATTATGTAGTGTTTTAAATGCAGTAAACATTTCAGTTACTAAAAACAGGCAAAAACTAATCTATGCTTTTAGAAATCTGGAATGCAGTTAACCTTACAAGAGAGCTACAGGCAGGAGAGGAAATAGGGGTTTTAGGGAACTGGTGGTAATGTATTTTTGATCTAGGCGCTAGTTCTACAGGTCTGTTCAGTTGAGCTATACCCTTACGTTTACTTTTCTTCATTATATGTCAATAAAGTGAAAAAATACCTATTCCAGGTACTATATAGAAGACTTACAATTGTTTCCTTGCCTTGGTTAATATTTTAATGATAACATTTTTAAAAAGAACATGGTAACTTTGGTTGGTAGCTGGATAGGAGGTATATTTGGTAAATTTTATAATGAAATTAAATGTTTATTTAATTATGTAATTAAATTTCACTCAGATGCTCTCCCAAGTGCCTAATTTAGTATCCCAAATGAAGAACATGTTCAACTAGCTATAGATATAGATATATAGACATGGATATATATATATATATAATACACATTTAACTTCAGAATAATATCACAATTTTTATCAATTGAATTAATAATTACATATGTAAACTAGCTATTTTGAGTGAATTTTGGCTCCTTAAAATTATGTAATTAGTGAATAGGTCAAGAAAATGTTAATAAAATAATTGGGCTCTCTTTTGAGGATGTATTTATTCATTTATTCAACAAATATTTATTACACCATGCTGGGAGACAGCAATACAAAGATAAGTGAAACATGGGTACCTTCCCAAGAATTCATACTCTATAGGGAAACAGGCACGTAGATACATAATTTCAATGGGATGTGGTAAGTCTAATGAATGAAACCTATACAAGAAATTTGTAGCATAAAAGGAGAACTTATTTCCTTTTCCTAAGGAGCAACAAGAAAGTTTAGTGGTAAATGAGCCTCCTGAACCAGGTGTTGAAATGTAAGAGAAAAGTCACATGAATTGAAGGTTTGCAGAGAA
Organism: Balaenoptera physalus; assembly: GCF_965194825.1. Classification (NCBI taxonomy): domain Eukaryota; kingdom Metazoa; phylum Chordata; class Mammalia; order Artiodactyla; family Balaenopteridae; genus Balaenoptera; species Balaenoptera physalus. The sequence goes on along the minus strand of NC_138882.1, from coordinate 109,630,685 downwards.
AGAAGTCTTTCCAGGTAGAGATAAAAGCAAGAGCCAAGAAAAAAGCCCGTCATCCATTTCATCAGAGGCTACTGGATGAATGGCTAGAAAGGGCCAAGCCTCTGCGCAACGCTTAAGAGTTTGAGGGGCTATAATCTCACAACTCTTAAAGTCTCTCCCTCCTTCCCTACCTCTCTCTCCCTTCCTCATTCTAGCCCTCTACTCCATTTTATTTCCTCTACTCAATCTATCTCCCCAGTTGGAATTTTCTTTGCCCATAAATTATGCCTGTTTATCTGCAAATGTTTACACAACACGCCCACACCTGGGCAACTCAATGACCTACATCCTCTCCAGGTTTAGATAAATCAAAATTCTTTTGTAATAAATCATGCCTCTGAAAAACTCAGTAGTAGTGCCACCTTTAATTCTTATTCCAGATCTCTTCTTTAGCTATCTGAGTATATCCACAGAAGCAGATAGAAAGTAGTAAATAATCTGCTACTGCCTGAATGATGGTCTTTTTGTTCTTACCCATCATAAATCTGAATCTCAAATGCTTTTGGTGTCCTTACAAGTTGGTGACAACCTCAAAAGCCTATAGGGGCCAGGAAAATAACATACATAAATAGGCATAAGAAAAAAAAGGAAACAAGCTTTATAATGAATGACAATTGTCATTGAACTTCAGTGTGGGAGAAATAGTAGGGGTGGGGAATCTGGAAAACTGGAGAGTACACACCACTACTAAAGTGGAAACTGTCTATTAGCTTCAGCCAATTGTTGCCAAATAGGAATATGAACTTTGTGTTCACAAATAATTGGTTTTTTTAAAAAGAAGATTCAGATTTTGTGGTTCAAATTAAACATGTCTGAGGGCAACATCAACCAGCAGGCCGCTAATTCATAACCTCTGTCTTATTGCTAAATACACTTACGCTCACTTCTAAATGGATTAATCCCTACTTGTTGACCACATTCTCCCAGTAATTGATAAATTCTTCTGGGGTAGGAACTGGTGTTTTAGAAGTTTTTTATGCTTAGAGCATGTGCTAAGAGCTCAATAAATGATTATCATTGAATTCAATTTGTAAAATGGATTCTTTTTAAGGTCAAGATTCTCTGATACACCACCTCCCTAATCTTACCTGATTGGTTGTGTTTTGTAGCATGGAAAAAGAAGTTTTTACAGCAATGGCAAAAATAAAAATTTTCCTGCTTATTAGTAAATTGCTTAGGAATCCCCGCCCCCTTCAAATTTTGACACAGTTAGTTCTGTTTAACAACACATTAAGATCTTGGTTCTGGATTCAGCTTCTGTATTTCCTTCTTTCCAGATGATCAAACTTAGCCCAGTTACATTTTCTCTGAATTTCCCTTTCTTCATGTACAAAATGGAGTTGAAAATAGTATCTACCTCATAGGGTTGTTTGTGAAGAGTGTAAGTGATATTAATCAGGAAAAAAAAATGCTTTGACACAATGCCTGCAATTAGATTCTAACTGAGCTTGTTTTTATAAACAATTGGATTGATTATGACTTCTGAAATGAAGGTCTATTTGAAAAGAAATGACATTAGGTGAATTAATAAATCTCCCTTCTCCATCAGAGACTCTCAGACCTGGGATTCATTCACTTCTGATGCCTAGATTTAAATGAATTTTAATACATTCACCCTCTGCTGAAAGTAAGACAAAACACCACCACCACCACCACAAAACAGATCTTCATTCTTTCAGGAGCCAAGGACTTATCTTTCTGTTTCGACTAAGCATCTTTTTCCATGTTGTAATTGTGCTTAGAACCCTAGCATCGCCAATTTTCCACTTAAACCAAAAAGAAATACACCCCAGGGTTTCAATGAAATCTCAGAATGACACCTCCTCAGCCAGTCCTCTGACTACGTTAGGGTGGCATTACAAGATGACGACGTGGTCTCTCTTTGGGAGAAAGAAAGATGAGAAAGTTCTATCTTCTTGGCTTCCAGTATGCCTTCACAGCCACCACACCTTTTCATATAATTCTTTTTAGAATGTACTGTCAGAATGAAGCCAACAGAGAAAAGTTCCAACGAATGGAATTGCCATAGCAACACCCTACATTTCTCATCAAGTTTGGTCTTGTGTGGATCGTCACATTAAAGCTTGTTTTTTCAGCTTGGTGAAAGCCATGGCTGTAATCTTTGGTGTGAAAATCTCTTCGGCCCAACCAGAAGTTAAAAATAGAAGAGAATAATTTGAATTATTTCACGAAACCTCCATCTGGAATTGCAGCTCCTCCACAAATGGATTTAACTCAGAGAACACTAGCATTTGGGACCACTTAAATTTCCCCTACAGTTTCAAATTGGATTCGGTACTTGTCATTATGACTTATTATTTGTTGAGTGCTGACCAAGTACTCAATTCCTCAGTTCTGAGCAAAACAAAGAGTACAGTACTCATCTCCTTCAAGGGGGCAAGATGCAGAAGCATAAGATTGAACAAAAATCTGGACAAAGGCTCTGTGTGTGCGTGTGTATGTGTGTACGTGTGATTTAGTTGTTTTTGATAGCTAGTAAGTCAGTCTATCTTAGGTCTTCGCTAGCCAGGAAAGCATTATTTTTAAAAAAGCTTTGCACTTGAGAGTTTTGCTTTGTAGTGAATTAACAATCTTAAAAAAAAAAAAAGAGGAATTCTAAGAGAAGTAACAATGTACGTTAAATCGTTAAATGGTTTTAAAAAAATGTTCTCCCAGGCTTGCAAACTAGTCTTTGTTTGGAAGCCTGCTTTTTCACTTCCTGATGAAAAGCAGGACTTCTGAAAATGTAGGGAATATGAATACTAGGGATACTTTTTCAACTTATTCTCTACAGTTGAAATCAGATATATTCTTAGGATAAAAGAATCACATGTTCTTCATTTACTCCAGTAAGTTGTTTGTCGTGTGAACATTTTATATGTTGTAATTTAAGGTTATACATGGTTATTGGTCACAAAAACCCTAAACCTATAACTAAATAATACTGAGGATATGCACTGCCATTTTTCCTAGCAACAGGATATTATAAATTCATCATCATTTTCAAGCAATATAAACTTGAGCTACAAATATTAATTCAAAGACTAATTAAATACTGTATGATCATAGACTTGTTGCCTAGAATTTACAAAATTAATTAAAAAATGAACCTGCAGATATGCAACATTAGGTTGGTTGGCATAGTTTTTAAATAAAAAAGATTGAAAAACTACGTATCAGTACATAAAAATATACGTATAATTAAAGTCGATCATTTTCAAAAACAGATATCTGTAGAATTCATTTATTGTTAGCAAGACTTTGGAGTAAGGACTTTGGTTTGTTTCATACAAGGAAACAGAGCAATTATTAAACTTTAAATGTTCTTTCTCTGTCATTGAAACAGACATAGTCATGCAATTGACATATTTTTGCAGCCCTTGGCAATAATACATGCAGTTTTAATCATGGATATTAATTCTCTTCTTTAACCCACTAGCCCACCCCTGCAACTACTCTATTACTTCACCCTGGTATTTATTTCACTGCCACAAGCAGTGATGCATGGAAATTAAACTATAGATATTCATTATTTCCTGCTTTTGCCTCAGTGCATAAAATTTTCACTGGTACATTGTTAGAAGGTAAAAATTTCATCACAAGCTTGCCATCACGTGACCTCGACCTTGTGGTGATTGAATGTTATAAGGGTTTGGGCATAAAGATATCAACCAGCAAGGACGAGCTACAGGAACTGGTGACAGGGAAGACGGCTATGTAACTATGACAGCTGTGAAATAACCTATGATCTTAAGGAAAAGTCAGCATTATACACTATAACACTAACCATCACTTTGAAAGCTAAGCTTCCGCAATGAAAAGACCAGAAATTCAATTGTTTTCAAATGACACATTGGGTTACAATATTTTTGTCAGCAATTACTTTGTCACAAAATCGTTTTTGCTTCTTATTCTTTTTTTTCCCCTGTGGAGTTAGTGATGGGGATGCTGGATTTTCCCAAAATAACCTTTAATTATAGTTTTTGATCTTGACATTCTTGAAAAATGCCCTACTGGCTAGTCTTCTGTAAGTACCATCTGTAAGTTTTGATCATAAACTAACTAGTCCTAGAATCTGCCTGGCAAAAAGCATTACGAGTCATTTTGGAAAAAGTCAGGCACAGTCAATTTTCACAGTCTTGAAACTTGAAATGATTTCTTCCAGCTTTCAGAAGAAAAAAAAATATTTTCTGGCATGAAATTGTGTTAAAATTTTCAAACAAAAATAGAGGAGAAAGCTAGAATATAGCAAAAACAACAAAAAAAGATACAGTAGAAATTTGAATATACTAGAAACTGCATTTGTCAAGAAAATAAGAATTTTCAACTTTATTTTCACGGTTAGACCTAATTATTTACACCTAAAATATGATGAATTTATATTTCTGAAGCACATATCTAAGAATGGAAGGAAAATAAAATATATAATATCAGTAATGATGAAGGAAGTACTGCATAGCATCTTAATCAGTGTCTTAATAAATAGCTAAAAGATGGCCTCAGCTAAGGGGAAAACGAAGGAGGGGGAAGAATACCTTATTAAGCTCATCTTGAGCAGGTTAATGCTGGATGATGCTGACCTGTCATACCTGGCCATTGCTCCGTGTTGTCAGAACTAACAGCACGGAACATTCACCTTAATGGTGAAATATTTAAGACATTTACTTCTTTGACAATCTCAGTGGCCAATTAAGATCTTGACAAAAAAGTACATCTTGCAAAGATGAGATGGTGTCTGTCATAAGTGGTATTTATAGGTGGACTGCCACTTGTAGTAAACTGCTTCATTTGCCTTTATTATTCACTGTTAACTGTAGATTTCCTGATGTATAGAGTCTGAGATGAAATATTCTTTAAGTAGCAAAATTTTTCCTCTGTATTGATATTTTATAAAAACACATCCCCTGAAGACTCTCGAAGTTCTATATTTATGCTAATCCATAGAGCAATCCACATTTATACTTCTGGAGGGGCAAAAGTCCCTGTGGAAGGTTTACCTGTGGTGTCCTAGAGTCATCAAATTAGCATACCCTGATTTTTTGGTAATCGTCCAAGCTTGTGTTTAACAGAACATTCATGTCAATGTTCATTATAAATAAATAAAGCTATTTTAGGAAAAGTAGTGTATAGGTCACATTTTCTCCTGATCTCAGTTTCTTAATGACTCCAATATGTCTTTCTGGAAATGGACCGGGTGCTGTGATTATGGCCCCTGTTTCTAATGTGAGTTTCATTTCTAGTACCATTAAGTTTGCTCATTTAATGATATGGAAAAACATATCTTTGTTCATTCGTACTTTTACTCACTTTTTATATATTTTTTTTGTATGAACATATATCAGCATACAAACACTTGCTTAAAATTTAAATAATACTATGCTCCACTAATGCAGATAATTATTATGCTAGTGCGTGGTTGTAATTTGAGAGCCTGCAACCTGTCAGGTGCTGGGGTAGGCATGATGTTCATCATCGTCAGCATCATTATCATCATCACAGGTATTATTTATTGAATATTTATCTGGGAAGTATTCTACATTTGCTATCTATTTAAAATCCCACAAACAGAAGTACAAAAAGGTCTGTAACTGGCAAGAAGTAGAGTCTAGATTTAAATCCAGGTTTGTCTACTGCAAGATAGCCCCTAAATAATTGTGCATAATATGTTTTAAAATTTAATACATTTCTCAATCTTCCCAAATAGTCCATTTTCAAAACGGAACACACAACCTATGTATTGTGTACCTATTATCTCATGGCTGTGACTATTCGAATCCAGACTCTCTGGATATAGGAGTCTACCTTTTCAGAACATCTTCTCTCAACAAAGAAATAAAAAATAAAATAAAAATATTTTTTACTAATGATTACAGATACAGAAAGAGCTCACACCACACAATGGCCTATTTTATCTGCTCTAGCCCATTTCCCCTCCCTCTTCCTTGTTCTTACCGCTTTCCTATGACAACAAAAGTTTTTACTCCTTACCTCTGGATAAGTAATACTCTACATGTGAGGGAATCTCTTTGGGGACTGAACTTTGGAGGGTGTACCCAAGTCCCAAATGGGGTTATAAAAGAGTTACTTCAGAACAGATTCAGTGTTCTTCCTGGAAGAAATTATGGTGAATATAATTTTCTCTGCCTCTCATGTGTAATTCACGCGGAATTATTCAAAAAGTAATAGCATTTTAGTTTCTGGGACTATGTATAGAACATTTCCCTCAAAAAAGTGTGTCTTTTTAAGCCATGGTTGCTAAGAAGCTCTATGCATATATTCTATCAAAGGCTTGCCCTGTACACAGCTTTCCCTTGATGTGTGGGTGAGGAAAGCAGAAGGCTCACAGGATCAAAGAGGCAGTGCTTCCGCAGGGTCAGCGAAGCACGGAAAATGGCTACTGGCTGAAAGACTTGGGAATTGTATCACGTGGTCAGGTAGAGAATAAGAAAGAAGTTGATTGCTCACCATTTTTACTCCTCAGTTTTGGTGCAGAAGTATGATGAAGAATTTGAGAAGCAATCTTCTCAAATGGGTCTACAGTTTCTTAGAATTAAAGAGTCAGGATGCCAGAGGGTCTGGAGTAAGACTAAGGAGTAGGAGAGATTAAAAAAATGCCTCGAAATTTGGGTCCAGTTTCTCGTTGGCTTTGAAGTTCTTTTCTAATAAAACATCAGGAGATAGAAATGAAAAGGGAATAAAAGCCCAATTAGTAGAGGATTAATTCTAATTTGAGCTGGAGGGGAAAGAGTAGAAAGCAAAAAGCATCTCATTTCTCAAAAAAACCTTTCATAGTCCTGTCAAATGTCCTCAATTTTGGCCAGACAAGGAATTGAGGACATCTTTCATTTTCCACTGCTGTGAATGTCTTAAGGTTACCTAACCAAAGGGTCCAAGAACATAACAAAATAGTACCAGTGAGCAGAGTCTGAAAAGTTTACCTCAGATTTGGGAAAGCAGCACAATGTTGTCATGGGAAACTCATTACAATTAGATTTGAACATTCCTCATGGTCACCATAACAGAAACAAGGCATTCATTAAAAATCTATAAATCCCATGAAAAGCTTTTTGAAATGGATTCTTTGTGGAAACAAGTGAAGGGACATAATCGTGTCAGTGTATCAGAGGCAGAACAGAGCTTGTCCAGGTGGACAAATGTTAGTGTAAGCTTGGTTGCCTACATTACTGACAAAAGTACTGCTTTGGCAAAATTTAGAAGCATGTCTCATTATTGCTTTCTTTGTTTCAATCATTGTAAAAAAATGCATTAGATTAATTCTGCCAATTTTTCTCTTAATCCCATTCACTGTAACTGCCCCAGCAATTACTTTTCTTCCCTACATAATTCTCTGCTTCTCTACTGGCTTCAACTCCTCTACCTGCAAATATCATCTGGAGAATTTTTCTTCAGTCATCTTACTCTATCAAGCTACTCTCCTGCCTCCCCATTCCCATTTCTCTCCTGATTATCTCTTTACTTCTCAAATAAGTGTTCATTGTTTCCACTACAACAGTACTCCTTCATTCCTTTGCAATGTTGTGAGTCTTTTTGTAGCAATGGCTTTCCTCTTTTGAAGGGTAGCACTACCTTGCTATTCATCAAGTCCACTGGCTTTTAAAAACCAAACAGTTTTATCAAGATAATTTATAAACAGTAAAACTTTCCAATTGCAAGTATACATTTTGATGCATTTTAACAAATGTATAAAGTTGTGTAATCCCAACCACAATCACAATATAGAACATTCCGAGTACCTTTGAAAGTTTCGCTGTGTGCTTCTGCATGAGGAATTCTTTTTATTTTTAGTTATCAAAATTCTTAAGACTACTTTGAACAATAGCAACAGTAACTCTTAAAATTGAATCTTCCACAAGATTCACATGGCATGCTTAGTAAAATTTCAGAGCACTGAACCTCATTTCCAGAAATTCTAATGCACTATAAGCATTCAGAAATCAGAATCCGATCATGGCACTTCATGGCTTTAAACAATGCAATGGTCCTCCATTGCCTGTGGAAAACCTACAAACTCTATAGTGTGGCCTAAAAAATTTGTACTGCTTATCTCCTCAGTTTTATCACTCTCCGCATTCTCCATCTCCCCTACTCCTAATCTAAGCTTCTGAATCACCAGTCTGTTCCATATATCCTTCGCTTTGTTACCCAGTGTTCCTCTTCCACACTTCCTAAGCCCAAAATGTACTCCCACATTCCTCAGCCCTCAACTGTGCATTGTTTTCACCTGTGGACTGCCAGGATATAGCACTCTATCCTCCTCCAGGACCAACAGCCTGAAATAGAATGGATCACACACTGCTTGGGGTTGCCAATGTTTATGAGAAATACTTCATTTCCTCTTTTTTCACAATCAGCAACTTGAAGCAGAATTTTAGGTTCAATTCCCTACTCTTAGTTCTTTAAACAAACCAGATACATTACTACCTTGGAGCCTTTCCTCCTAGACTCTTCCCTACGGCAAATTCAACTGGTTCTTCAACTCTCATTTTATTTTACTAATTTATTTTTATTTTTTTAACATCTTTATTGGAGTATATTTGCTGTACAATGTTGTGTCAGTTTCTGATGTATAACAAAGTGAATCAGCTATATGTATACATATATCCCCATATCCCCTCCCTCTTGCATCTCCCTCCCACCCTCCCTATCCCAGCCCTCTAGGTGGTCACAAAGCACAGAGCTGATCTCCCTGTACTAAGCAGGGGCTTCCCACTAGCTACCTATTTTACATTTGGTAGTGCATATATGTCAATGCTACTCTCACTTCATCGCAGCTTACCCTTCCCCCTCCCCATGTCTTCAAGTCCATTCTCTACATCTGCGTCTTTATTCCTGTCCTACCCCTAGGTTCATCGGAATTTTTTTTTTTTTTAGATTCCATATACATGTGTTAGCATATGGTATTTGTTATTCTCTTTCTGACATACTTCACTCTGTATGACAAAATCTAGGTCCATCCACCTCACTACAAATAGTTCAGTTTCATTTCGTCTTATGGCTGAGTAATAATATTCCATTGTATATATGTGCCACATCTTCTTTATCCATTCATCTGTCGATGGACACTTAGGTTGCTTCCATGTCCTGGCTATTGTAAATAGTGCTGCAATGAACATTGTGGTACATGTCTCTTTTTGAATTATGGTTTTCTCAGGGCATATGCCCAGTAGTAGGATTGCTGGATGATATGGTAGTTCTACTTTTATTTTTTTAAGGAAACTCCATACTGTTCTCCATAGTGGCTGTATCAATTTACATTCCCACCAACAGTGCAAGAGGGTTCCCTTTTCTCCACACCTCTCCAGCATTTACTGTTTGTAGATTTTTTGATGAGGGCCATTCTAACCAGTGTGAGGTGATACCTCATTGTAGTTTTGATTTGCATTTCTCTAATGATTAGTGATGTTGAGCATCCTTTCATGTGTTTGTTGGCAATCTGTATATCTTCTTAGGAGAAATGTCTATTTAGGTCTTCTGCCAATTTTTAGATTGGGTTGTTTGTTTTTTTGATATTGAGCTGCAATAGCAGCTAGTATGTTTTGGAGATTAATCCTTTGTCAGTTGCTTCATTTACAAATATTTTCTCCCATTCTGAGGATTGCCTTTTCTTCTGGTTTATGGTCTCCTTTGCAGTGCAAAAGCTTTGAAGTTTCATAAGGTCCCATTTGTTTATTTTTTGTTTTTATTTCCATTTCTCTAAGAGGTGGGTCAAAAAGGATCTTGCTGTGATTTATGTCATAGAGTGCTCTGCCTATGTTTTCCACTAAGAGTTTTAAAGTGTCTGGCCTTACATTTAGGTCTTTAATCCATTTTGAGTTTATTTTTGTATACAGTCTTAGGGAGTGTTCTAATTTCATTCTTTTACATGTAGCTGTCCAGTTTTCCCAGTGCCACTTATTGAAGAAGCTGTCTTTTCTCTATTGTATATTCTTGCCTCCTTTATCAAAGATAATGTGGCCATATGTGCAGAGGTTTATCTCTGGGCTTTCTATCCTGTTCCACTTATCTATATTTCTATTTTTGTGCCAGGACCATACTGTCTTGATTACTGTAGCTTTGTAATATAGTCTGAAGTCAGGGAGCCTGATTCTTCCAGCTCTGTTTTTCTTTCTCAACATTGCTTTGGCTATTTGGGGGTCTTTTGTGTTTCCATACAAATTGCGAAAATTTTTGTTCTACTTCTGTGAAAAATGCCATTGGTAATTTGATAGGGATTGCATTAAATCTGTAGATTGCTTTGGGTAGTAGAGTCATTTTCACAATGTTGATTCTTCCAATCCAAGAACATGGTATATCTCTCCATCTGTTTGTATCATCTTTAATTTCATTCATCAGTGTGTTATAGTCTTCTGCATACAGGTCTTTTGTCTCCTTAGGTAGGTTTATTCCTAGATATTTTATTCTTTTTGTTGCAATGGTAAATGGGAGTGTTTCCTTAATTTCTTTTCAGATTTTTCATCATTAGTGTATAGGAATGCGAGAGATTTCTGTGCATTAATTTTGTATCCTGATACTTTACCAAATTCATTGATTAGCTGTAGGAGTTTTGTGGTAGCATCTTTAGGAGTCTGTATGTATAGTATCATGTCATCTGCAAACAGTGACAGTTTTACATCTTCTTTTCTGATTTGGATTCCTTTTACTTCTTTTTCTTCTCTGATTGCTGTGGCTAAAACTTCCAAAACTATGCTGAATAAGAGCAGTGAGATTGAGCAACCTTGTCTTGTTTCTGATCTTAGAGGAAATGCTTTCAGGTTTTCACCATTGAGAATGATTTTGGCTGTGGGTTTGCCATATATGGCCTTTATTATGTTGAGATAAGTTCCCTTTATGCCTACTTTCTTGACAGTTTTTATTATAAATGGGTGTTGAATTTTGTCAAAAGCTTTTTCTGCATCTATTGAGATGATCATATGGTTTTTATACTTCAATTTGTTAATATTGTGTATCACATTGATTGGTTTGCATATATTGAAGAATCCTTGCATTACTAGGATAAACCCCACTTGATCATGGTGTATGATCCTTTTAATGTGCTGTTGGATTCTGTTTGCTAGTATTTTGTTGAGGATTTTTGCATCTATGTTCATCAGTGATATTAGCTTGTAGTTTTCTTTTCTTGTAACATCTTTGTCTGGTTTTGGTATCAGGGTGATGGTGGCCTTGCAGAATGAGTTTGGGAGTGTTCCTCCCTCTGCTATATTTTGGAAGAGTTTGAGAAGGATCGGTGTTAGCTCCTCTGTAAATGTTTGATAGAATTCGCCTGTGAAGCCATCTGGTCCTGGGCTTCTGTTTGTTGGAAGATTTTTAATCACAGTTTCAATTTCAGTGCTTGTGATTGATCTGTTTATATTTTCTATTTCTTCCTGGTTCAGTCTTGGAAGGTCGTGCTTTTCTAAGAAATTGTCCATGCTTCCAGGTTGTCCATTTTATTGGCATATAGTTGCTTGTAGTAATCTCTCATGATCCTTTGTATTTATGCACTGTCAGTTGTTACTCCTCCTCTTTCATTTCGAATTCTGTTGATTTGAGTCTTCTCCCTTTTTTCTTGATGAGCCTGGCTACTGGTTTATCAATTTTGTTTATCTTCTCAAACAACCAGTTTTCAGTTTCATTGATCTTTGCTATCGTTTCCTTCATTTCGTTTTCATTTATTTCTGATCTGATCTTTATGATTTCCTTCCTTCTGCTAACTTTGGGGTTTTTTTGTTCTTTCTCTAATTGCTTTAGGTGTAAACTTAGGTTGTTTATTTGAGATGTTTCTTGTTTCTTGAGGTAGGAATTTATTGCTATAAAGTTCCCTCTTAGAACTGCTTTTGCTGCATCCCATAGGTTTTGGGTCGTCGTGTTTTCATTGTCATTTGTTTCTAGGTATATTTTGATTTCCTCTTTGATTTCTTCATTAATCTCTTGGTTATTTAGTAGCGTATTGTTTAGCCTCCATGTGTTTTTATATTTTACAGTTTTTTTCCTGTAATTGTTATCTAGTCTCATAGCGTTGTCATTGGAAAAGATATTTGATAACGATTTCAATGTTCTTAAATTACCAAGTCTCGATATGTGACCCAAGATATGATCTATCCTGGAGAATGTTCCGTGTGCACTTGAGAAGACAGGGTAATCTGCAGTTTTTGGATGCAATGTCCTATAAATGTCAATTAAATCTATCTGGTCTATTGTGTCATTTAAAGCTTGTGTTTCCTTATTAATTTTCTGTCTGGATGATCTGTCCATTGCTGTAAGTGAGGCGTTAAACTCCCCACTATTATTGTGTTACTGTTGATTTCCTTTTTTATAGCTGTTAGCATTTGCCTTATGTATTGAAATGCTCCTATGTTGGGTGCATATATATTTATAATTGTTATATCTTTTTCTTGGATTGATCCCTTGATCATTATGTAGTGTCCTTCCTTGTCTCTTGTCATATTATTTATTTTAAAGTCTATTTTACCTGATATTAGTATTGCTATTCCAGCTTTCTTTTGATCTCCAGTTGCATGGAATATCTTTTCCCATCCCCTCACTTTCAGTCTGTATGTGTCCCTAGGTCTGAAGTGGGTCTCTTGTAGACAGCATATATATGGGTCTTGTTTTTGTATCCATTAAGCAAGGCTGTGTCTTTTGGTTGGAGCGTTTAATCCATTCACATTTAAGGCAATTATTGATATGTATGTTCCTATTACCATTTTCTTAATTGTTTTGGGTTTGTTATTGTAGGTGTTTTCCTTCTCTTGTGTTTCCTGCCAAGAGAAGTTCCCTTAGCATTTGTTATGGAGCTAGTTTGGTGGTGCTGAATTCTCTTAACTTTTGCTTGTCTGTAAAGGTTTGAATTTCTCGATCAAATCTAATGAGATCCATGCTGGGTAGGGTAATCTTGGTTGTAGGTTTTTCCCTTTCATCACTTTAAATATGTCCTGCCACTCCTTTCTGGCTTGCAGAGTTTCTGCTGAAAGTTCTGCAGTTAACCTTATGGGGATTCCCTTGTATGTTATTTGTTGCTTTTCCCTTGCTGTTTTTAATATTTTTTCTTTGTATTTAATTCTTGATAGTTTGATTAATATGTGTCTTGGCGTGTTTCTCCTTGGATTTATCCTGTATGGAACTCTCTGTGCTTCCTGGACTTGACTATTTCCTTTTCCATGTTAGAGAAGTTTTCAACTATAATCTCTTCAAATATTTTCTCAGACCTTTTCTTTTTCTCTTCTTCTCCTGGGACCCCTATAATTTGAATGTTGGTGCATTTAATATTGTCCCAGAGGTCTCTGAGACTGTCCTCAATTCTCTTCATTCTTTTTTCTTTACTCTGCTCTGCAGTAGTTATTTCCACTATTTTATATTCCAGGTCACTTATCCGTTCTTCTGCCTCAGTTATTCTGCTATTGATTCCTTCTAGAGAATTTTTTTTTTTTTTTTTTTTTTTGGCTGTGTTGGGTCTTCGTTTCTATGTGAGGGCTTTCTCCAGTTGTGGCAAGCAGGGGCCACTCCTCATCACGGTGTGCGGGCCTCTCACCGTCGCGGCCTCTCTTGTTGTGGAGCATAGGCTCCAGATGCGCAGGCTCAGTAGTTGTGGCTCACAGGCTTCATTGCTCCGTGGCATGTGGGATCTTCCCATACCAGGGCTCGAACCCACGTCCCCTGCATTAGCAGGCAGATTCTCAACCACTGCGCCACCAGGGAAGCCCTTCTAGAGAATTTTTAATTTCATTTTTTGTTTTGTTCATCATTGTTTGTTTGCTCTTTAGTTCTTCTAGTTCCTTGGTAAAATTTTCTTGTATTTTCTCCATTCTATTTCCAAGATTTTGCATCATCTTTAGTATCATTACTCTGAATTCCTTTCCAGGTAGACTGCCTATTTCCTCTTCATTTGTTTGGTCTGGTGGGTTTTTACCTTGCTCCTTCATCTGCTGCATATTTCTCGTTCTCATTTTGTTTAACTTACTGTTTTTGGGGTCTCCTTTTCGCAGGCTGCAGGTTCATAGTTCCCGTTGTTTTTGGTGTCTGCCCACAGTGGGTAAGGTTGGTTCAGTGTGTTGTGTAGGCTTCCTGGTGGAGGGTACTGGTGCCTGTGTTCTGGTGGATGAGGCTGGACCTTGTCTTTCTGGTGGGCAGGACCACATCCGGTGGTGTGTTTTTGGGTGTCTGTGAACTTAGTATGATTTTAGGCAGCCTCTCTGCTAATGGGTGGGGGTTGTGTTCCTGTGTTGCTAGTTGATTGTCATGGGGCATCCAGCACTGGAACTTGCTGGCCGTTGGGTGGAGCTGGGACTTAGCGTTGAGACGGAGATCTCTGGGAGAGCTCTTGCTGATTGATATTACATGGGACCGGGAGGTCTCTGGTGGTCCAGTGTCCTGAACTCAGCTCTCCCACCTCAGAGGCTCAGGCCTGATACCAGGCCAGAGCACCAAGACCCTGTCAGCCACACAGCTCAGAAGGAAAGGGAGACAAAAAGAAAGAAAAAAAATAAAAATAAATAAATAAATAAATTTTAAAAAGAAGAGAGCAACCAAACCAATAATCAAATCCAACAATGATAACAAACATTAAAAGCTATACTAAGATAAACATAAAAATCAGAAACAAATCAGTCATAGACAGCAGACCCCAAGTCTACATTTGCTCCCAAAGTCCTCAATTTTGGGTGATTCGTTGTCTATTCAGGTATTCCACAGATGCAGGGTACATGAAGTTGATTGGAGATTTAATCCGCTTCTCCTGAGCCTGCACAGAGATTCCCCTTTCTCTTCTTTGTTCTCACACCTCCTGGGATTCAGCTTTGGTTTTGGCCCCCCCTCTGCGTGTAGGTTGCCCTCTGGCATCTGTCCTTGCCCAGACAGGAGGGGGTTAAAGGAGTGGCTGATTAGGGGGCTCTGGCTCATTCATGCCAGGGGGAGGGAGGGGTACGGTAGTTATAATTGGAATGCAGGGTGAGCCTGCGGTAACAGAGGCCGGAGTGATGTTGCAACAGCCTGAGATGCGCTGTGTATTCTCCCGGGGAAGTTGTCCCTGGATCACAGGTCCCTGGCAGTGGTGTGTTGCACAGGCTTCCGGGAGGGGAGGTGTGGATAGTGACCTGTGCTTGCCGACAGGATTCTTGGTGGCTGCAGCAGCAGCCTTAGCGTTTCATGCCGGTCTCTGGTGTCTGAGCTGATAGCCATGGCTTGCGCCTGTCTCTGGAGCTCGTTTAGGTGGTGCTCTGCCTTCTGTGGGCAGACGGGGAAGGAATCCCCTCTCCTCACGCACCCCAAGACAATGGCCTCTTGCTTCTTAGGCAGTTCCAGACCTTTTCCTGGACACACTCCCAGCTAGCTGTGGTGCACTAGCCCCCTTCAGGCTGTCTTCACACAACCAACCCCAGTCCTCTCCCTGGGATCTGACCTCCGAAGTCTGAGCGTCAGCTCCCAGCCCCCATCCACCCCGGTGGGTGAGCAGACAAGCCTCTCGGCACTGATTCTCTGTGCAGGGATCTCTCTGCTTTGCCCTCTGCACCCTTGTTGCTGTGCTCTCCTCTGTAGCTCTGAAGCTTCCCCCCCGCCACCCCCGTCTCCGCCAGTGAAGGGGCTTCCTAGTGTGTGGAAACTTTTCCTCCTTCACAGCTCCCTACCAGAGGTGCAGGTCCTGTCCCTACTCTTTTGTCTCTGTTTTTTCTTTTTTTCTTTTGCCCTACCCAGGTACATGGGGATTTCCTTGCCTTTTGGGAAGTCTGAGGTCTTCTGCCAGCATTCAGTAGGAGTTGTTCCACATGTAGATGTATTTCTGATGTATTTGTGGGGAGGAAGGTGATCTCCACATCTTACTCTTCCGCCATCTTGAAGGTCCCCCTCAACTCTCATTTTAAATGTCACTTTTTTTTATGAGGCCTTCCTGACACTCTAATCTAAATAGGTCACACTGTGGGGGCTGCCATTGCTAGGCAATGTGTTTTAAATTAGTTAAAATATCTTAATCATTAGGACAACTGGCATGAGGTCTTGTGACTATTATTCCCATCTTACAGATGAGAAATGTAAAGTTCACAGGGTAACTGCACAGCTGTTAAGTGGCTGTGACAGGAGGTAGATCTAAGCGGTGTTACCCTGAATATAAAAATTGAAACCGTGCACCTCAGATTGGGAGTTGAACCCACGCGGCCGGGACTCGAACCCGGCCAAAACCCAGTCTTCCAACTAAGATCACACACTCACACACCCGGTTTCATGACTTAATGAACCTCAGTTTCTTGATGTCTCATTGCAGAAAGAATTCAGTGAGAGACAAAGTGATAGGTAAAAAGTGGATTTATTTAGAGAAAAACACACTCCACAGAGTGTGGGCCATCTCAGAAGGTGAGAAAGGCACCAGGTATGGGGCTGTCAGTTTTTATAGGAGTGGGTAATTTCATAGGCTGAGTGGGAGGAGTATTCCAGCTATTTCGGGAAGGGGCAGGGATTTCCAGGAATTGGGCCCCAGCCCACTTTTTGATCCTTTGGTTGCCTTAGAACTGTCATGGCGCCTGTGGATATGTCATTTAGCTTGCTGATTGTGTTACAATGAGCGTATACTGAGGCTCAAGGTCTAGTGGAAGTCGACTTGTCCACCATCTTGGACCCATCTGGTTCTAATCCGTTTATGTCATGTCCTCGGGCTATGTCATTCTTTCAAATGTTGTGCCCTACTCCCTTCCATCCTGTTTCAAAATGATACTTTGTGTAATTTATTTCTCAGTCACCATTTTAGTAAAAACAAATGCATGCACGTATATTTATTGCCCTCTGTTTCCATGTCTATGAGTTTCATGACCAGATATTCATTTTTGAACTGCAGTTTGACAATTGTGAGGAAAGGTGTATTAGAGTCCCAGGGAAGCAGACTAAAGTCAGGGAAAGCTCTTTATGGGCTTCCACCCCTACAGCCTAAACTTTAAAAAAAAAATATTTCATAGATGCCTTTTGATAAGCAATTAAAATATTTGAGTGAAAGATCCACCATTTCTCAGAAAATAAAAGTGCTTTATAAATGTGATAATATTAATATCACTGTATGTCAACCTAAAATAATTACTGGTAGAATATTACTTGATAATTTATGCCTGTACTTGATTCAGACACTCTAAGCACTTTTACTATATAAAAAAGTATATCTATTTTGTTTAAATAACCACAATAATATCAGATTCTTTAAAGAAAATCCTTCTCAAAAATTCATTAATTTAATTTTGTTAATTTAATTTAACCAACTGTAGAACAGAGCTTGAGAAATAGATAAACTGCACAAAATGGCATTTTGGCCTTCTCTATTAAAAAAAAAATTAGTTCAAAATCCAACAATGCCTCCAGCCTATTTGAATTCCATGTTGTGTCAATGAGTATATAATCCATTACACGTAGAAAATATATTTCTAGAGAAAACAGTAACTTTTATTTACCTGACATGGCAACAGTCTGAATTGTCTGAGACATGGTGATAGGCCAAATGACTTGACATGTTTTAGAAGACACCAAGAGATAGCTGATTGACTGTAAATAAATGTTTAAAAATATGTTAATGTATTTTATATTTTAATGGTAGCTCCCACCCTTTCCCCCCCTTCTTTTGGCCACCGAGGGAAACGTAATAACTCTGTGATAATGAAAGTCTTACCCACGGTGAGAAGTCCAATCTTTACTATACATCAGGGACTAGTTTTTATATTGCTTTGATTACTCTAAACCTTTAAACTGCTTTTTCTAGGGCAAATTCTGCCCTCCAAAACTTAATTGGGCAGAATCCTATGTTGACTCAGAGGGAATAAAATGCTCTCAGAGTAAACCACTCACCCATTAATTTTTCCAAGGCATCAAGGTATCATTTAGTACATGGAAGGAGGTAATTTACCACATGGTACCTCGTAGGAGCTACTGACTGAGCAGTTTATTCCTAAGGAGAATGCAACTCACCCTGGGTCACTATAGAAACAGTATAATAATCAGGATTATTATACTCCGTTTACTCCCTTTTTCTGCCTGAGTCTCTCAGTAACAGCTGGAGGTCTCATTTATAAACAGCCTGTGCTCTAAGATACCCATGATGCTCACAGTATGAAAACACAGAAACACGGTCTATCCTTGGGCATAGTATTATTTTATTATTATTTTATACGTATTTGGTACATTTCCTCCAGGGAGCAGAGGCATTTCATGAACTTTAAATAACCAGTGGGTATAAATCCATGCCACTGTATGTAAGTTATAGTTACTTTAATAATAATAAAAACAGTGAGGGTGAAGAATTGGTATTGTTTATTTATAGTTAACACATGAGGAGGAAAAAACATTTCAATAATCACAGAAAATGCAAATGTGAACCTCTTTCCTTATTTTATTTTTCACTATGGAATTAACTAAGTTTGTGAGTTCGAGACATTCTTTGCTTTGAGTACAACAGTGTGTTTGAAGTGGCTACTTAATAATGTTATTGACCAATCACTGAAATTATATTTTAATTGTATAAAATTGTGTAAAGTGTGTTTAACCTAGATTTCTACAGCCTAGTTATTTCTAGGTTTCCAGGCTGAGGAGAACAATCTTTTCTCGAATGTGATGGTAGATTTGCTGGAACCCTCATCTTCCTCATAGAAACCCATACCCACCCACCACCCACAGATAGCTTCTCAGTTCATAAGGGGCTTACATTCTTCAGGTCGCGTCTTTCTCTACTGTCTTGCTCCTGGTGAGTTTTCCATTTCCACTAGTCTTAGTTCTTAGGCTTCATGAATTATTTTCATACAGCTTTGGCTTCACCTGGCACTGCAGACAGCTCCATGTTTTCATTCCCTCCCTCCCATCCCTCAACACTGTAACCAAATAACACTCCCGATTTTACAAAGGTTTGGGTCTGCTAGGTATAAATACAGATGGCAGCACAGCAAAGTTCTGTTTAAAATCCAAATCATCTAACTATCCCTCCACTGTAAATTTCTGGCCAACCATGCCCCTCTCCCCCCAACCCTAGTTTTTAACGTGCTAAAGTATTGTTAGTTTCTCGCATAACTCTTTCCATCAAAGGATTCTTCTTATATCCATTTTTTAAAAAAATAAATTTATTTATTTATTTTTGGCTGCGTTGGGTCTTCGCTGCTGCATGCGGGCTTTCTTTAGTTGTGGCGAGCAGGGGCTACTCTTTGCTGCAGTGTGCAGGCTTCTCATTGCGGTGGCTTCTCTTGTTGCGGAGCACAGGCTCTAGGCACGCAGGCTTCAGGAGTTGTGGCACATGGGCCCAGTAGTTGTGGCACACGGGCTTAGTTGCTCCGTGGCATGTGGGATCTTCCCAGACCAGGGCTTGAACCCGTGTCCCCTGCATTGGCAGGTGGATTCTTAACCACTGCACCACCAGGGAAGTCCTTTATATCCATTTTTTAGCCAACTTGCATCCACCGAATTTCTGTTTATTTCTTAAATAGTATAATTTAATTCTTATTTGCATAAACTCTCTTAGCCCCAAGGTAACCTCCATTTTTAAACAAATGTATACATTAAGGTAAAAGTTTTCTCCCTCATCTCTCCCCATCTCAATCAAAGAAAACTTCTTTTCTTGAACAGAATTCAGCTTCTTCTGTAGAATATGTCCCAGGTGGCATGGGATGGTCCAGGTTTATGCCTTTTTGTGCTGGAAATAGTACCCTTTTCGCTCTCAAAAGTCCTCCAGTTTTGATGATGGTGTTTTACCCACCCACTTGGCAAATATTTTCTTATAGCCTTTTAGGAGTAAAGTCTTAAAACACATGTAATTATGTATAGTCATATGTATTAACCCACACACATGTGTAATGGGATAACAAATTTAAGTGATTCTACAATGCAGAAGGTACGTAGCACCTTAAACTTAGCCTAGTCTTATAATGTAAAATGTTCCTTTGATTACACATTGCTTGGTATTACTTAGCTCTGAAACACTTTACCCCCAACCCAAGAGTTCTTCAAAGTGATATTTGAGTGTTTGCAACATCATGGGAGAGGTGAAGAGATTCTTGCATAGAATGTTTGCAGGCTTCTTTAGTCCCACACGGGTGTCCCTCTGCATCTGTGCACTGCTCACCAGCCAGCAGTTGTGTCTGTCATTGTTGCCTGGAGTAATCAAAAGTAGTAGCCTCTCTCAACTGCGTTGGACCCAGTGATCCTCGCTGGCTGACTTGGCCTGGTCTTAGCTCATCTCAGGTACTCTGTGGTCTGGCTGTGCACAATTCAGCCCCTGCCTAAATTGACTGCCTGGTAGCCTCTCTGAAAAGCCACTTCATCTCTCTTAGATGTCCCCTCTGGCAAGCACTCCAGCTACGCTCTCGAACTTCCGAGTTCCTCCTATACACACAGGAAACAAAGGCATCTCAGATTCCTAAATGGGGAGGCAGGTCAAAATTCCCATTCTCCTCCCCTACTGAGTTATCATCATCTTTTTGCCCCCTTTTGCTCTCCTCCTCCCAACTGCGCGTGCGCGCGCGCGCGCGCGCGGGCGCGCACGCACACACACACACACACACACACACACACACACACACACACGAGTTACTCTGAGCTGAAGTCCTTGCAGGGCATTAGCAGACACACAACTGACCACTCCCTTCTCCTATCCCCGTATACTTTTGCCATAAAATAGAAAGTTGCTGGCCTTACTGTCCTAGGAAGTATTGTTATCTTCCCTACACATTGAGAGAAACCCTCCAGGCTTAAACGGTGATTAAAGATTTAAAGAAATTTAGAAAATATTCCCTCAGGGCAGGAGCCTTGCTTGTAAGAAAATGGACTTCTTGTATAATCTCTTTTGACTGTTAGAGGGTGAATTCATTCCTTCTCTTTGCATTCCTTAAATAGCATTTCTAGTTTCCCTACCCTCTACCACACCCCATCTCACCTCCATTTTCACCATAGGCAGAGGAGCCTTTGGAAAACAATAGCCTGTGTATGAAAACTGAGTGATTAATCAGATAATCCTAATCTTAAATTCTTGTAGGGGAGCAGAATTTGCCATGCTAAAATATGTGTCTGGCATATTATTTTAAGCTGGTTATTTTCTAGGAAACAGCATACATGGGGAAAACTCTGAAAACAAAAAGGGAGTTGCCCTTTTGTGAGAAACATTTACATTTGTAAGGGAAATTTCCATTTGTAAGGGCGTCTCCCCCCACGTACCTGGAAGAGGAGCATGGCCAAATCTCTAGACACTTCTCAATGGAGAAGGCTAGGACTTAAATCTGTATCACAACCTTACCCTTCTTTACTGTGCTTTTCCTGGTAACCCCATGAATGACTCTCCCTTACCTCAACATCTTCTTTTGTCTTTGGCTGAGGATGGTATTTAAGGTGAGGGCTTCTGCCATTTGGGTGAGTTACTCGTTTTTCTGGATCTCTCCTATATATATATGTTATTAAACTTTAAAAAAAAAAAGTCTTCCTCCCTGACATCCTTATCCATTTTTTCCCCTAGATTTAAGGAAATGAAAGGCCACAAGATCCTGGCCTGAACTGCCATCAAAATTTCTTGTGCGTTGCTTCCAAAATTTTAGAAACACTTATGAGCAGACTGCTGAAAATAGGTGGCCACTTTGTAAACCCAGCTGCCAATCACAAAATTTTCCATCATTAAGAACAGTATCAGCTCCTAAAACCATAGCAGTGATGATGTTTAATTGCCCAGAGAAAGAGTAGAAAAGTGGATAATTTTTTCTTTTTGGCCCTGGCAACAACTATTCATGATGTGAAAATGTCATGATTGTATCCACGGTACTCATTCTTCTTTAACTGTAGAATTATTATTCCATCACTATTCTAGAAATTTGCTATGGACTTTTATATCAAACCTTTGTATATCTACCATTTTTGTTTTTTGCTATAAAACTGTATTCAAAAAGCATTCTTCAGTTGATCAGAACAAATTCTCATACATCTTCTGATTCTACTTATGACTTTCCCCTATGAAAAGGCCCGAAAAGAGGATGTCTGTTCTACTCAGAATTCTCTGGCACATCCTTGCAGTTCACTGAGGAAGATGGATGGGATCCTTCTGCAGCAGATGATGAACAATAATTATAATCAAATGGTAGTGTATTTCAGAGGACACACATTCAGAAAATAGTTGAAAGAAGCAGTAGGGAAAGGAGGGACTGTTGAACAAATTTTTACAAGAAAGATCTAGAAGGCAAACCTGCAACATAGGATGGTAATTTTCATAAAGGAAAACTGTAATAAATGGGGACTTTTGGTTTTTTAAAGATACAAGAATGATGCCAAAAACTTGGCCTCTGTGCACCGGTGCTGAATTGAATCTCAGAGACAGAATTTTGGTTGAAGTAAAAAAGAATAGCTTTATTGCTTTGCCAGGCACAGGGGGACACAGCAGGCTCACGCTCTTCGAAAACTGTGTGTCCCAACCCCAGAGGATCTGGTGAAGAGTTTTATAGCAATGGTTCAAGGGCGGGGTTGCTGATATGGATCAAGGTGTGTGCAGGGTCTGTATGCCTTTAATCTGGCCTCAGGTGTCTCCTAGTACAGGAATGAGCCTAAATTGAGTCCTTAAGCCATGCATACTTACTTAAAGTAAGAGAATCTGAAATAAATTTTAAATTACAAATATGGAGGCTGCCTATTTATTTATTTGTTTGTTTTTGGACTACTGCTGCTCACTGCAATCAAATGTAAACTCCTTATTAATATGAATAAAACATTGAAGGTGGTTATGCCTTTCTTTTTTCATCCATCCATTCATTTCTTTATTCAAAACTATGTGCCTTTCTCATTTAGAGAAAGCAGTAAATGATACTTTTTCACCTGCAATATTCCTGACAGCACCTAAATTCTGAGATGTAGGCATGCATGGGGAAAATTTTTTTCAAAATCCAAGATTAGTCTCTGAATTGAATGTATCTTCACTCATTCACCATATAAAGTACCCACCATAGGTCAGACCTCACACTAGGGAGGGAGATATAATGACAAGCAGGGAGACATCAGAGGGCTTGGTCTGAGGCAGGAGATAGATGGGCCCCAAGCTGAGCAGCTGGAACCTGTTCCCTGTGGGCAGATACTCCAAGATAAGATAATGGCAGGGGCAGGGAGGAGCTGAATCCTGCCCAGATAAGTGATAAACAGACGATGTATTTCTCATTCTCGAGGTCAAGACGTTCCCCACTACACATGCACAGAAAGGCTCCTCGGGGGCCAAAAAGGGAGGGGGTACCACCCCATGGTAGGTGGTGTCAATCTTCCCATAGGCCTCTGCACTAGAATACATCTTGGCTAAGAGATGCACGTGCACATGGGGGTGCGGGGGGGGCAGGGAAGGGGACCCTGAGTTATACCAAATATGGACTCAGAGGCAGTGCAAGATAACTAGCCAGAGAAAACCTGGAAGAAATGCCCCATTTAAGTGATTTAAACTACCACAAAGGCGCAACTCTTTCTCTGAGCCCACATACTTTTTTCTTCCTAATAAACACTTAACTTGTTTCACTATTTTCTGTCTCTTTGCTGAAATTTATTTCTACAAAGTAGACAAGCCAGGGATCTTGTCACTGGCCACTGGCCCTCGTGGTCTAGTGTCCAGGATTCATCACTGTCACTGACGCGGTCTGACTTCAATCTCTGGCTAGGGAACTGAGATCTTGCTTCAAGCCGCTGCAGTCCAAGGCCACCCGAGATCAGGTCCAGGAGAGTCAGGGATGACTTCTCAAATGTGGCAACAGCCAAGCTCACCAATTACAGAAAGCATATTATTAAATAGTCCATTTCAACTACATTATGTTTTAGTATTAGAAACATTTTGAAAGATGAAGCCAGGGCCGTGCCAGGGTGGAGTGTGATTTACATTCAAAGCTTAAAAACTCACCCTTCATTCGTCTGATTCTGAAAGGCTATTCAAAGTTTGGGGCAAGGAAGAAAAGTGAACAGAGATGCACTGCCTTTAGGAAAGCAGTTTAATCAAGTGGTGGAACAAAAGACATGACAAAGGGGTGTGCAAGTCAAGGCAGTGTGCGTAGAACAGTTTGGTAACTTTGGTGTAGAAAAAAATATGGAGTTTTCTTGGACTTGATGGTATGGGGAGCAGAAGTTGCCACCTCAAATATGTGTCTTTGGCATGTTAATTATTTTAAGCTCATAAAATTCTTCACTGAACGCTATCCCTGCTTCTGTTCTACGCAGATTTTTTTTTCACTACTTAAGTGCACCCAAATACTTTTTACATGCTAAAATTACAGCCATCATTTGTCTGCTCAACTATTCAAAAATATTTTAAAATGCTTACAATATAATAGGCACTGTTTTAGTCTGTGGAATCACAAGAATTTATAGGATACGCATAGTTCCTGCCTTCATTAAGCTTACATTCTGCTGGGGAAGACACACTATAAACAAGAAAGAATGAATAAATAAAATACTTTCAGTTTTAATAAGTGCTGTGAAGGAAACAAGCAAAGGGAAAAGATAGAAAATAAAAGGGGACAGGGAGTGAGGAAGTTTCTACTATAGATGGGAAGGTCAGGATGAGGAAGATAGTACCCTTCAGCCAAGCTCTAAATGAGGAGAAATAAGTACCATGTGAACAGTTTTGTGAGAGAGCACCGAGTAAACAGAAGGCACTCCAGGCAGCAAAAATAGTACGTGCAAAGGTCCTGAAAAGAAACATAATTTGCTATGTGAAAGGAACTAATAGAGCTGATAAAACACCACAGTGGCTAGAGAAGTGCTATCTAATACAGTAGTAATTATATGTATATTTATGTTTAAATCTAAATTTAAATTAATATTAAATAAAATTTAAAACTCAGTTTTCAGTGTCACTATCCATGCTTCAAGTGCTCTAGAGCTAGGTGAGGCTAGCGGCTATTGTATTGGATGGTGCAAGAACAAAATATTTTCATCATCTCAGAAAGTCCTACTGGAGAGTGCATGGATAATACATGGAGGAGGGCATAGCAAGTAAAAAGGAGAAAAACAAGAGCAGTGGATGTAGAGAAAAAGACACCAGACAGAACTTGCAGGGCCTTGAACATGCAGTTATCACAGAACATGACCCTTCTCTGAGCCTCTTAATGGCAGGGATAAACCCTGTTGTTCTAGACAAAGGAACATCAAAACATTTTTGATAAATCAGCTAGTAAATGAATAAGTGAAAGCTGAATTCATTATATCAAATTGATTTAATCTGTTCCAGTCATTTAAAGAGAATGGTTCAAACAAGACTGACGCTAGAAAACTGAGGAAATCAAAAAAGAAAGCTATTTGCAAGAGCTCATTTGGATCTTAGCAAGTTAGAAGTTATCTGTTGAAAGTGAGAGTGGCAGGAATGGTTGCTAGGAACAAATGCTATAGGAAATGTAAGGGAGACTTAACAGGTGATTTAAAAAAGGAAACTGAGTTAGATTGCTTAAATTTATAGTACTCTCAATCATCAAGATTTCTCCACTTTCTCTGTGAAAGAAATCTGGAAAGAACATTCATTTGTTCATTCATTCAACAAGCATTTATTGACTACCTGCTTTACGCCAGGAAATATTCTAGATGCTGGCAATCCCATGACAAAAATGTAAGCAGATGCCCCAAAATAAATAAGTAAATAAATAAACGTAATTTTAGACTTTGACTTACTATAAAGAAATAAGCTGATATAATGAGAGTAATTGTGAGCAGGGTGGAAACATTAGATGGGTTAAAAAACATGGAGATTGGCAGTAAAATCAACATGTTGGAATATTCTAGTGTGTAACATGACATTGTTGATAATAGAAGCCAATTTTGAGTAGGTAGGCAAGTGGAAGGTATATAAGGAAAATGGAAAAATGTTTAAAAAGTCTGAAGTTTGAAATAAGAACAAAGATTTGGAAACATAATATACAGCACCATTAGAAGGTAATATGACTGTGGTCAAATAGAAACTCAGAATTGAGATAATGGAATTGGAGCAACTCTAAACGGTAGCAGACATAATTTTTTCCCACTTTTTCTTCAGAATTTAGCTTAATCATGCTTTCACAGGGAAAACCTCCCTTTACCTCTCCAATTAGGTCAACCCTTTAATATACACAGTCATTGCAGAATACATTTATCTTTCATAGCATAGTTGTAATTTTAAGTGGCTTTGTTGATGCTTTGACAGGAAGGCTGATGATATGGTCTTTGGAATTGAAGGAAGATGAAAGTAAATAAGTTAAATTGAAGATGATGGAGGTTTGCAAAGAACAGTGGAGTCACGGTATTAGAAGAAATGGTGAGAACATTGATGTGAAAAAAGATGATGCCAGGAGGTGAATTGGACTGGAAAACTGTATCAGGTGCTACAGTCAAGAAAGGTCTAAAGTACATCAACTAGAAATATCATAATGAAGCCAAGATTACTGAGAAATTTACTCACAATAAAAGGAATCAGTTTTAGGGAATCCTTTCTGGCATAGTGGACCAACACCGAGCATGGAAAGAGATAATTTGTGATGGGTAGTATTCGGGAAATTGCCTGGAGATGTATGGGAAGAGGCATTCTAGTGGGCAGTTTTGTTTCTTTGAAAGGGTGCAGAATTGACTTACCCCAGAGTTTCACGGGAGGCAACAGTTACACTGGGGAGGATAGGTCCAAAATTAGGCTGAGCCTCAAGGTTGAGGCGTGACTCAGCCTCTCATGGATTGACCTACATTTGTATCATTCTTTAAAATTAGCCAAATAAATTTTAAATGGAGGTACATGGAAATCAAATGTTTTGCCCACTTTTACTGTTGGTAAATGGCCAAGTTTGTACTCAGACACCAATTCCATTTATTTTATATTATATCGCAAGGTTACAAGTGGACAGATGGTCAGCAGAATGCAGGCCTAAAAGTAGACCATAGCAGATGCAATAACCATAATGATAACAGCTGCAATAGTTACTATTTGTTGAGCGTCCATTTTATGATAAGAACTGTATTAGGAACTTTTCATGAGGTGTTAGTCATTTGAGCTGGTCACAAATATTTATTTCTCTCTCTCCTTCTGAGTATGTGATAAGATTGTAGTTTCCCACCTTGTTGAACTCAATATGGCCATGTTGCTGTCATTAGCTAATGACTTGTGAAGGGAAGTGGCATGTGTCACTTTTGTGCTGAGCATTTACTTGTCTGTATACAATCCTCTGGAGCGCACTTTTCCCTCTGCCACATGCTTAGAAATGTTCCAGATGCTGGCTTTTCCAGATAGTGAGGACAATAATGGTGTAGGCAGAACCCCCAGCCACCCCTTGATTAGCCATGTACTGGAATAAAAGACACATCTTTGTTAATAAGCTTCTTGTGAAAATCAGATGAGATGAGATATGTATAACATTTAGGAGAGTTTAGACTGTGTTACAGCAAAAAATAACCCAAAATCTTATGGTAGGTGAAAACTACAAAAGCCTTAAAGAGATAGGGAACACTTGAAAGACAGAAAATTGTCATCGGAAGCTAAAGAGAGATCTTTTTTATTCAGTTATAAACATTTCAGAGCATTGCAAATGCTAAACATATCTAAAAATTGGCGAATTTGGGTAAGGAGACTCTAGGTCATATGTTGAAAGTGCCAACTGGTTTCTTTTAGCTGTATATGATAAGGAATGGCTATAGAAGAGGTGAACTAAAAAGAGTCCTATTCAATTTCTAACAAACCTATAGGAAATATAAAGGACTTAGGGCTCACTCAGTTAAAAAAAAAACACACACAACTGTTTCTCATCCTGTCTCTTTGTAACCAGCAAAAGTGTCTCAAAGTAAGAAATGCCTTAAGGCGTATATCAAATCCAGGGCATTGCAGTAAACTGTAGCCCCAGAGTAAAGCTGAAATCAAGGGTGTGGCTGGAAGCTCCTTTAGAACACACCGGAAAGATTTACGGGCATGCCTAAAAGAACCTTAAGGGCATTTTCCCTCATTACAATGATTCTCAACCAAAAAATAAACTATTTCAAAGAAATTTGTGGATGAGGATTTGTTTCCTTCTCTTTTTGTCTAGAGTGAACCTTAATAAGATTCATTAAAAACTCATGAAATTTGAAGAAAATTGTATTGGCAGAAGCACCACCAGCGTGGACTGTTGTTCTAAGGACAGTTCAAAGTGAAAAGAGCCATTAAGGCTCCAGGTAGAGCAGGCTGAGAAAGTTACTCAATGGCGAACATAGGCCATTTACAGTGAAGAGTGAAGGGTAACCCATAGTAAAGAGTGGAGAATCACTCCCAGGGAACACAACTGCTCTCTAATCAAGGAATTGGTGACTTGTGCTGGCCTGCAGTTTGGAATTGTGTAGATGCTTCTTGTCTCTCACCCTCTTTTTGAAGGTGTCTATTGTGGGTATCTCATATTTGTCACCATTTTATGTCAGATGTGTATATTGTACGTATCTTCCCCACACACAACATACAAAATATGTTATTACTGTGGGAGACAGAAAACTTGTTGTCATTATTCCATAGGCCTTAAGATCAAACAGAATGATGTAACTTGACCCAGTTTAAATGATAAGTTCCTCAACTTCAAGTTTGAGCCAGTGTAGTAATAGGATGAGACCACAGGTCTCGGGTGGGAGATGAGTAAATTTTGCATGTATTAGAGATGTGTCTCACTGGGGACCAAAGGGCAGAGAGTGGTAGTTTGCGAAAATAGTCTGAAAATGAGCTACACCTCTCAATATTCATGACCCTATTCCGTCCCCTCCACTTAAATCTGTCTGACTCAGAACTGACCAATAGAATGTATAGGAAATGATTCTGTGTTATTTCCGAAACTATGTCTTAAGAAGTCTCATAGCTATACCTGGGCTTCTTGGAACACTCACTCTTGGAATCCAGCTGGCATGCTATGAGAGGCTCAAGACACATGGTGAGGCCATGTGTAGGCATTCCTATGGAGAGCCCCCTGCTGAACTTCCTGCCGACAGCCAGAATCAATTGCTAGCCACGTGAATGATGCATCTTGGAAATTCAATCCACTGGAACCTTCAGATATCTCCAGCTCAACTCTTAAGAGAGTGTGAACGACATCAGAGATCGCAAGTCAAAACCACCCGGCTGATCCCAGTTCATAAATGTCACTGTCAGAATAATACATTTTTGTTTTAAGTTACTAAAAATCTCTAGGTTTTGGTGTGGTTTGTTACTCATGGAGATACAATCAAAATAGACACTTAACATTGTCCATATACGTGTTCTAATTTCCATTGTAGATCATAAGCGCCTTGAGAATATGATCTGTATCTGATTCATTTTTGAATCAACCATAGTGCATAGTACGCTTTGCATATATATTCAGTAAATATTTATTAAATGAATGAACAGATTCTTCCTACACTACTAGTATCCTACAGAAACTTTATCTTTAACCAAAGCACAGCAAAATAAATAAAAATAATTAGCAGAAAATATGCTTGTTGTGTTATAATGTCTTAGTTTCTCTATTTTCTAATATGTGTGATAGTAACATTTTTTCCCCCAATTTTAGATGTGGACTACTGCTTCTGAGTAAATAAGGGTCATCAAACAGAGAATAAGATTTTTGAATCAGAAAGATTTTGGTTATATTCTGGTGTGAACTTCTAATTGTTTACTCTTCAGTGAGTCATTTACTAAACTTTAGTAAGGCATTCAATTATGAATTTTCATCACTTGTGAAATAGAGAAGAATCTATCTAGTTCATAACATTGTTCTAAAGATTATACAAAATTATGTTTTAAAGGACAGAGCCTGGCATACAGCAAAGATTAAGTATACAGATATTATTTTTAATTTTGTTTTTTTAATTTGCATATAGTAAAACTGACCTTTTTTTGGTAAATAATTCTATGGCTATTAACACATGTATAGTTTTATGTAACCACCACCACAATTTAGATATAGAACAGAGTCATCACTCCCAAAACTCTGGTGCTATCCCTTTATAGTCACACCCTCCCCCCATGCCTACTCCTTGCAATCACTGATCTGTTTTCCATCACTGTAGTTTTGTCTTTTCTAGAATGTCATATAAATGGAATTATACAGCATGTAACCTTTTGAAAATGGCTCCATTCACCCAGCAATCTGTCTTTTTAGTTGGTGTGTTTAAACCATTTACATATAATGTAATTATTGACATGTGCTTCAAAATGTTAGAATTTAAGTATAGCATTTTAGTATTTGTTTTCTTCTTAGTTTTTCTATTTTCCTTCCTCTGTCTCTCCTTTCCTGGTATTTTTGGATTGTTTCATTTTTTAATTTCCATTTTTAAATTTATTGATTGAGTTTTCTATTATATCTATTTGTAGACATTTTTTTCCAGTGATTTCCTTAGAGATTACAATATAGATACTTAACTTTTTGCATTCTATTTATAATTAATATTTATCACTTCAAGTGGAATATAGAAACCTTACCACCATATAGGTAGGACCTTTTCACCTTCCTCTTTATGTTGCAGTTTTCATATGTATTACATTTACATATATAGGAAACCTTATCTGACCATGTTAATTTTTGCTTTCAACCATTATACATATTTTAAAGAATTTAAGAAAAAATAGTTTAATATATTTATCCAGATATTTATCATTTCTATTTCTTCCTTTGTTCCTGGTGTTTCGAGTTTCCCTCTAGTATCATTTTTCTTCTGGCTGGTCTACTGGAAGTAAATTCTTTTTGTTTTCCTTAATCTGAGAACATCTTTATTTCACCTGTACTCTTAAAATATATTTTCAGTGGACACAGAATTCTAGGATGACAGTTCTTTACTTTCAGCACTTTAAAAATGTTCCATTTCCTTCCCATCAACATGGATGCTGATGAGAAATCCATAGTTATTAGAATCATCAAACACCTATATGTTATGCATCATTTTTCTCTGGCTGTTTTTAGCTATGTTTGTTTGGTCTTTAGTTTCATTATCATGTGTCTGGGCATGGATTCCTTTGAGCTTATCCTCTTTAGAACTTGCTGAGTTATTCAAGTTTGTATATTTAGACCTTTCAACAAATGTGGGGAATTTTCAGACATTCGAATATTTTTTTCTGCATCACATTCTTTCTCCTCTCCTTCTTTGACTCCATTGACAAATGCTAGATGTTCTGGTATTGTCCCACCAGTCCCTGAGGCTCTGTTTATTTATTTTTATCTTTTTACTGTCTGTCCTTCAGATTGGATAATTTTTAATGATTTATCTTCAAGGTCACTGACTCCTGTGTCATTTTTATTTTGGTTACTGTGTTTTTCAGTTCTAAAATTTTCTATTAGTCTTTTTTACATCTTATCTTTCTTTGCTGAGACTTTCTATCTTCCCATTTGTTTTAAGTGTTCAGCCTTTCCCCTTGGGTGCAGAGTTATAATAGCTGCTTTAAAGACTTTGATAATTCCAAGATATGTGTCCTCTCAGCATTGACATCTGTTGATTGTTTTTAATCGCTTGTGAGCTGATATTTTCCTGGTTCTTCATATGCCTGATTCTTCATTTGGATTGTATCCTGGACATTTTGAATATTAGGTTATGAGACTCTGGGTCTTATTTAAGTCCTATGATAATAGTCAAATTTTTGTTTAGTTTTGTTTTACTAGGCAATCGACCTACTTAGTTTCAGGCTACAGTTTCAATTCCAATTTCTGTGGGCTGTGGTTCCAGTGAAAATCTCTTGCACAACTAACTCAGTGGCCAGTCTTGGACCTGAGAAGAGGTTTTTTGTTTGTTTGTTTTGTTTTATTTGTTTTTTTAAACTAATTAATTAATTTATTTATTTTTGGCTGTGTTGGGTCTTCGTTTCTGTGTGAGGGCCTTCTCTAGTTGTGGCGAGTGGGGGCCACTCTTCATCACGGTGTGCGGGCCTCTCACTGTCGCGGCCTCTCTTGTTGCGGAGCACAGGCTCCAGACACACAGGCTCAGTAGTTGTGGCTCACGGGCCCAGTTGCTCTGTGGCATGTAGGATCTTCCCAGACCAGGGCTCGAACCCGTGTCCCCTGCATTGGCAGGCAGATTCTCAACCACTGCACCACCAGGGAAGCCCTGAGAAGAGGTTTTGACCATAGTTCTCAAAGCCTTTAGGATGCTGGTTGTGTACCAGATTCACACATGCATAGCATGGGGATGTGAGCCCAGTAGTTCACACACCAGTTTATGCAATATCTTGCTAGAGTTCCCTTCTCTCTGTGGTCTCTTCAATACTTTCTGGTCCTCTGGGTCCCCATTTCATGGTCTTCTAATCAGAAAGCCAGGCCTTTAGTGCCCCTATTTTTCCACTCTCCAATTGATACTGTAGCTGGGGCTTAGTAGGAAGAGGACAAAGGAGGAATAAAAAGCAAAGTATCTTCATCTCTAGTTCTTTGAATCACAGCTCCTTTGGTAATAAAGGAACGTCCCTTCCTTCAGTATTTTAGGTGCCTGCTCAGCTTCTGAGCCACTGAGGTCTTGCCTGGAGGCTGGGACAGGAGAGGAAAGAAAAGAAATCAGAGGATTTAATCCTATTCTTTCTGGACCTTAGGAGTCTTCTTTACAACTTCTTGGTACAGAAAATGAGGCTTTCTCTATCCCTGCTGGGTGGCACTGCTAGGTTTCAGGTTGCCTTTGAGTCCATGGCAGGTGATAACAGAGGGGGTAAAAAGGGATATTTACCTCTGGCTTGGTGGTACATCAAATTCTGGAATCCTTCCCAAATCTTTCTGCTACCATTTATTTTGTGTCAGATAGCTATCTGTCTATCTATCTATCTTCTCTTCAGAGTTTAATATTTGCATTCAGTTGGAGAGAGAGGGTAGAGGTTGCTTGCTTCATCTTCCCCAGAACTGGATTCACTATAGAAATTATTTGAGCAAATATCTACATAATATAGAAATAACTTTTTATGTGCTATAGCCAAGGTCTAAAAATAATTCTTAGTATTAAATGAACATGTAAAATATTTTGAATATATCTGATATAGAATCATTCATAAAAGTACTATGTAATAATGTAGTCATTTGAAATGATAAAAGCTTTATATATTTAAGTAATTATATTTTACATTAAACTAATCATGCTCCTGTGATAGAGTTCAATTTTATAAGTGTTAAGGGTATTTGTTTGTTATATGTCAAATTCATATTCCCCAGGTGACAAGAAAAATATCTGATAAAATTACAAAGAAAAAGAACTGAAAAAAGAAATTTAAAAAAAGAATCACAAGGAAAAAATAGGAAAATAATACTAGTGACTAAAATGTTAAGAAATTTAGCCATTCAACATATTTGGATATGGCATTCTATTAAACATATTGCCATTTATTTTCCTCAATAACTGGGATTCATGATTGAAAACTTCATTTTTCACTGTGTTATGGGCATTGTTCCATTCCTTCAAGTAGAAAAACGAACTCATAGATCAGAAAACAAATTAAAATTTAAGGAAAAATGGCCCCAACAGTACACTCTGGTGAAAGCCAAGAAAGAAAAAGAACTATAAGGAAATGTAAATCAGTCTGTCTTGTTAAGCAAATCTAAAGCACTACTTAAAGACATAAGGGAAATACAACTTTCATGCCAGCTGTGGTTTCTACCTATTGTTGAGTCTAATGAATGGTTATTTCCCTTCTAATGTTTATTCTAGAATAACAATAAAGGTCATTGATCTCAAATTCTAGGTTGTTTTTGCCAATCATCCACCTACACTTTTATATTGTTTTTTATATAACGTTTTAAAGTTTTCTCCAAATCTGCAAACAACAAATTTTTTTTTTTGAAGAAAGATTTCTTAGGTTTTACAGTAATCATTTGTCACTCTATAATCAAAGCTAAAAATCCAGGACAGCAAATTTTCTTAGGTTTTCTTTTGACATTGTGTTAGAGACATTTTTGTTGTTTTATTTTTAAGTCATGTGCTAACAATCTGTTTTTCTCTGCTAAGTTTCAGGACATCTCTACAGAGAAATAAAGTATGTCTTTGGAAATAACATATTTTGTTAAAAAAATGGAAGAAAGTGTTCTTTGACAATGACAGGTTGAAACCTAGTTCAGAATGCCCATAGTAAAAAGCTTATTTTTTTGGCTTTCTATTTTTCAGCTGAATGCAAATGTATGATGTTCCTCATAAGTGATAAAATGCTTTCATTGGATTTCAAGAAAAAAGGAGATGTTAGATTAATCTGGGCCCAACATTCTTATCACCATAAGCTTCAATAAAACAGAAGCTTCACATCAGTAATCTAAGGAAAATGTAAGAAGCTTTGGCAAAGGGTCACATTGCTCAACCTGGCTCTGAATAAGTAATTCATATCCACAAACCTATATTCTGTGCTCTATCAGCAAATGTTCCAAAATATCCCCATCTTAAACCTCTCTTTTCATCTTGTTCTTGGTGTTGCCTTATCTTTGGCTCTCCACATCAATAAGAGCATTCTAACATACTGGAACAGAACTTGTAAGACCTTTGAACATTTACATCAAAAATGTTATGTCATCAATGCAGAGATTACATGAGTTTTAAAGCAAGCTAGTGAATCAAGGCAGTTTGATTCCAATGTGGATGATATCAAACTTGTTTTAAAATTTTACCAATATTTGCTGCCTGAGAAATACATATAATAAGCAGATGTAATCATTTTTATTCATTCAATAAATATGTTTTGAGTACCTACTATACACCAGTCAGTATTCTAGGCATTAAGAATGAATAAGTCAAATAAAAATCTCTGTCAGAAGAACTTACATTCTACTTGAAGAAGATAGTGGATTAACATAATAAATAAATTATAAAGCAATTAAGTACTATAGAAAGAAAACAAATCAAGATGAGAGGACGGGAGAGAGCCAGGGCTGGGGTTGCAGTACCAAGTATTACAAATACTTCACATTTGGGCAAAGACTTGATAGAAGTAAGGAAATGATTCTTTTGGTTAGCTGGTGGAAGAACATTCCAGACAGAGGGAACAGCCAAGGCAAAGCTCTGAGACCAGAATGTGCCCAGACTGTTGGAGAAACAGCCAGGATACTAATGTACACTGAGGAAGAAAGCAGCAAGAGATAAAATTAGAGAAGGAAGAAGGGCCTGAAAGCATGTGGCCTTGTAGGCCATCGAACAGACATTGACTTTGTACTCTGACAGGGGAAGTCATTAGCAGGTTCTGGGAAGAGGAGAGACTTGAGTATGGTTGCTTTCCAAAATATTATGCCTAGCTGCCCTATTGAATATAAATAGAGAAAAGTGATGGAGGAAAGGAATGAAGTAGGGAGGCCAGAGAGAAGGCTCTTGCAATAATCTAGGTAAAAGATGATGATGGTTTGGACCTGGATAGTAACAATGGAAGGAGTGAAAACTGTAGGGTTTTAGATATATTTTAAAAATAGAATCTACAGAGTTTACTGAAAAATTGAATGTTATATGTGTAGAGAGGAGTCATGGATGGCTCTAAGATTTTTGGACATGAAATCTGAAGGAATGAAATGTCCATTCATTGAGATATGGAAGACTAAAGGAGAATAAGGTTTTGGGGGAGAAGGTGAGGAGTTCAGAAGTCTGTTTTGGTATGTTAAATTTACATTATCTATTAGAAATCCAAGTTGAGATGTCAAGAAAGTATTTGGACATACAGTTTTATAGATAAGGTGAGAGGTCTGGGTTGAATATATGCATTTGGGCATTTTCAATATGTAGATGGTATGTAATGCATTTAGACTGGTTGTCGTCACCAAAGGAATGAATGCAGAGAAATTAGGGAGAAAATTGCTTTGGGAGAGTTATTGAACCTACTTCCAATCTTCTCATTCTCTCCTGAACCGAGTCCAGTTTGAATTTTGCCTCAGTACCCCAGGATATAAACTCTTTTCAAGAACACAGTGACCACCATGTTGACAAAGAAAATGATCCAAACTCAGTCTTCCTCTTAACCTCTCAGCAGCATTTGACTGCTCTCCTTCAAATACTTTCTTCTCTTGGATGTCAGGATACCACACATTCTCCTGGTTTTCCTCTTATCTTACCAAGTACTTCTTCTTTGCCTCCTTTGATATATTTCCTCATCTTCTAAACTTTGAATAATGGAGTGTCCCAACTCTCAGTCTTCATGCAAATTCTTTATCTACACCCCTTCTCTAGGGGTTCTCATCCAGTCTCAGAGCTTTAAATTCCATTAATATGCCAACAACTCCATATTTTCTATTTCTAGACATCTTTTCTAAACTCAAGTCTTGTCTATCCAGTTGCTGACTAGATTTTCCACATGGGTGTTGTCTTAAGCTTGAGGCAAGGAGCTTGTGTTCCATTATTTTATTATGGAATACTATCTCAGGGATAAGCAAGAAATTAGGGAGAGTCAAAATAAGGATCCATCATGGAGCTTACTACTTCCAAGTCTGACTAATTATTCCATCCTTTGGGACAGCCCTGTATTTCATGGAGAAAGAGAGAAGAATATATTCACCAGTTCCTACCTCTCATTGGTCAAGGATTCAAATCAAGAGCCATCACTCCCCACTCCCCGCTTACAGATATCACATGTGGGAAATACATGAGATCTTCAATATCCTACACCATATTGTCTACGGAGAAGTCCCAGGGAAGGAGGCAAAATACTTGAGGCATGAGCAGTAAATGACACTCTGATAGGACATGTCAATCGATAAATTGACAGGCCCTCAATTGCCTGCTGCTAGGATGCTGTGCTCTGCAATGGTGTCAATGGTAATGGTGACCTGTCTCCAAGACTACAGGAATAGTTCAGGTCATTTCTTGGTGTTCTACCATCAGAAAATAGATATGCTGGGCTGTGTTGATCCAAAGGGTGCAGAAGTCAATTAAACAGATATCTCTAAGATATTAAATTTAACATACTCCAAATGAACTTCTAATGGTCTACTCCCAAACCTGCTGTTTTTTTCTGCAGTTAATTTCTGTTCCCTCCCTGTAGATGCTTGAAGTCCAAAACTCGGACCCATCCTTGACTCTTTCTCTCACATCCGCATGTAGTCTGTCAGGAAATCAGTTATAGGCAACTCACTTCTTTCCCTACATCTTCTTTCTTTTAGGTTACTGAAAAGTTCCCCAGGAAGTCTTCCTGCTTTTATCTTTGTCTCCCTATAGTAACTCAGGTCATCTGACAGAGTAATCCTTTCAAGATGTAAGTCAGCTCATGCACCCCTTCTGATGAGCTTTACAATGGCATCCAAATGCACTCACAGTAAAGTCCCCAAAACTTTCATGGTGCTCTGTGATCCACTCCCACCCTGACAATTTCTCTGACTACTCTCCTCCACATTTCTCTGCATCAGTCACACACCAGTCATACGGATTTCCTTTCTGTTCTTCAAGCAGGCTAAGCATAATTCCCATGGTCTTCGCACTTGCAGTTTCTTCAGTCTGGAATGTTACTGTTTAAGAAAATCTGCCTAAGTTCCCTCCCTCACTGTCTTTAGATCTCAGCTTAAATGCACTACTTGGGAGAGACCTTCTCTGAGGACCCTAGAAGCACTCTTTTTCCTCCATTCCCTTTCATGTGCTCATTAACTATATTCTCCCCTGAGATATACATTTGTTTATTTCCTTTGTGTCTGTATCTTTCACTGGAATGTACATTTCTCAAAAGCAGAGAATTTTCCTGTGGTATTAACTACTGAATCCCTAACATGTTTGCCACATAGAAGGTGCTTAGTGAATATACCTTGAATGAAAACGGCATGGATGGCATTTTGCACTATGTGAATCATGTTTTTTTTTCTTTTTTTCCCATTATTTCATTAGCAAAACAGAATATTAGCATCTCTAAGCAGGAAATAGAGCCTGACCACCCATAATCCTCCAAGAGCCAAAAAAAAAAAAAAAAAAAGGAAATGGAAAAATAAGGCATCAAAATATATTTAATTTTCTGTTAACACCCACTGACTCGTTGACTTTAAATCCTCTGTGACTTCTTTTAAGCTCTTTAATGAGGTGGACAACAATACTATCAAGTTTTCCTTAGTAAGCTGGTAGGTGAAATGTAAAGAAAAATTAAATATAATTTCTCCAAGTAATCAGTATCTTGTCATTATGCAAAATGGAAGGCAGTAAGCTATTATTACTGCTTGTAAGACTTTGAATTAGTCTAAAGAGTTCTCTAAGGCAGGTGTCCCCAACCCCTGGTACCAGTCCGTGGCCTTAGGAATGGGGCCGCACGGCAGGAGGTGAGGAGCGGGCGAGCGAAGCTTCATCTGCGGCTCCCCATCGCTCCCCGTCGCTCCCCGTCGCTCGCATTACGTCCTGAACCATCCCCACCCTCCGTCCGTGGAAAAACTGTCCTCCACGAAACGAGTCCCTGGTGCCAAAAAGGTTAGGGACCACTGCTCTAATGGATACATAAAATAGATATTTTATATTATTCTGTAATTATCCAGAAACAAAACTGTGCTTTGCAAAGCTGTAAGACCAATTTTCACTTTTAAAGATTATTAATCCTTTGCATAGCATAGTCAGTACACAGATTCAAAACATTGAATTATGTCTGGATTTTCATTTTTCACCCATGTCAACAATCTGAACATATCAAATCATGAACATTCTGTACTCAACTTAATTAGTTAGATAAGTTGTTGAACTCAAAGGGATTTTTGAATAATCTGTATCAGTTATTTTCATAATGACACAATAGCTCTACTATATTGATCATTTAAAACATAAACCATATATTTCTCTCCTGCTCAAAAAATTCTAAAAGCTTTCCATAACATACATTTTTGGCACCTCCTACCAACCTCCATATGGTCAATCTTTCAAATGTTAGCCTTTGTAATGGGTATATAGTAATATCACTTTGTGATTTAGATTTCATCTCCCTCATGACTAATAATGTCAACTATTTTTTCATGTGTTTAGTTTTTTTGTGTGAAGTGTCTATTCAAATTATTACCCTTAAATATGCCAATCTAAATAACTGGTGCTTGTGGACTTAAAAAGAATGTGTATTCTGCTGTTGTAAGATAGAGTGTACAATAAATGTCTATATCTAATTGATTTCATGTCTACTTATTCTATCAATTATTGAAATTTTCAGTATTTGTACTTTTACAATACTATATTTTGACAATATTTGCACAATAGTAATTGTAAAATTTCCTATTTCTTCTTGTATTTTTTAATGTGTTTTGCTTTGTGTATTTTCCTTCACAGATTTTTAAATAAAGCATTTAAGATTTTTATGTCCTGTTGATAAATTGACCCATTTATCATTATGAAATGACCATCTTTATCAGGTAATATTCTTCTCCCTGAAATCAACTTTTTCTGATATTTATATAGCCACTCCAGATTTCTTTTGATTAATGTTAGCTGTCTCCATCCTTTTACTTTCAAACTACTTCTGTATTTGTATTTAAAGTAGGTTTCTGTTTTGCTACATATAATTAGATCTCGCTTTAAAAAAATCTAATCCATCAGTCTCTGCATTCTAATTGGAATGTCTTCACCTTATCCATTAATGTGCTTTTGGATATGGTTGAGTTTGAGTCTACTATCTTGTTACTTGTTTTCTGGTTGATTAATCTGTTCTTTGTTCCTTTTTGTCTCCTTTTCTGCCTTCTTTGGAGAGTTATGTATTTTTCCTGATTTATCTTATCTCATTTGTTTGTTATTAAGCCATAATTACTTCTTCCAGTAGTTGTTAAAGGTATACAGTATACATGTTTAACTTATTGCAGTCTTCCTTCAAGTAATAGTCTATCATTTCACACATAAGAATATTATGATAGCATTTTCCGTTTCTCCTCCCATCTCAGACTTTGTGCTATTGTCTTTGTGTGTTCTACTTAAATATACATTATAAACCACATAATACATTGTTGTTATTTTTGCTTTAAGCAGCCACCTTTTAAAGATATCTTTAAAAGTAATAAAATACGTATTTTGTATTTATCTGTACACTTTCCATTTCCAGTGCTTTTTATTTCTTTTTGTAGATCCCTGTTTCTCTCTGGTCTTACTTCTCTTCTTCCTGAAAGACTTCCTTTAACATTTTATTAATTATAATTCATGGTAATGAATTCTCTCAACATTTTATGTCTGATAAGGTCTGTATTTCACCATCGTTTTGAAAACAACTTTTTTGCAGAGTGTAGAATTCT
Organism: Balaenoptera physalus; assembly: GCF_965194825.1. Lineage (NCBI taxonomy): Eukaryota > Metazoa > Chordata > Mammalia > Artiodactyla > Balaenopteridae > Balaenoptera > Balaenoptera physalus. The sequence goes on along the minus strand of NC_138882.1, from coordinate 109,590,612 downwards.
AGGTTGACAGTGTTTTCCTAACAGTTCTTTAAAGTTGCTCCATATCCTCTGGCTTGCATTATTTCTGACACAAAGTCTGTTGTCATTCAGCATCTCTGGCCTCTACTCACTCATTCCCTCAGTTTTGACAACCAAAAATGTATCTGGACATTGTTCAATGTCTCCTTGAGAGAGTGAAATAGTCCCCAGTTTAGAACTACTGATTTATATTTATCATGTCTTTTGTTCTCTAGTTGTCTTGTGCTTTTTAACTGGCTGAAAGTAATTTTATCATGAGGTACCTTGCAGTAGTTTCCTTCATGTTTCTTGTGGTTGGTATCTTTGAGGTTCTTGAAACCCTGACCTTATAGTTTTCATCGATTTGGAACTTTTCAGCCATAACTTAAAAAAATATTTTTCTATCTTCTTTCCTTTCTTTGCTCCATCAGCAGCTTCAATTACATGGACATAGCCTGCTTGAAGTTGTCCCACATCTCACTCATGTTCTGTTAATTTTTTCAGTCTTTTTTGTCTCTGTGTTTTATTTTGGATATTTTCTATTGCTATGTCTACAAGTTCACTAATCTTTCACTCCACAGTTTCTAATCTGCTGTTAATCCTGTGAAAGGATTAGAGATATGATGAATAACTGCTTTGGTGGTAGGAGAGTGCTACTGAGGCACTGAAATCATCCTAACCTCATAGAGTTTTTGGAAGGAAGGAATTCTGTGATCCAGACATGGGGTACATAGGAGAGCACCACAGGCTATCATCTTGGTTTATGTTCTCTGCAGAATGAGGTTCTAAGTGGAGCTGTATCATTATTAGTGGATAGGAAAGGGGAACCAGCAACTACAAGGAAAGGATATGCATCTTCTTGGGTAAAGTGTATTCCAGAATGGAATGCAGGAAAAATATCTTTGAATAGCCTCTAAAAATGCTCCAAAACACTGTCAACTTTAATCTTCTAAACATCTACTCAAGTATACCGACTCTACCAAGACCAGAGCATGAACCCAACCAGCCAGATAGGAATTCACCTATCCTCTTTACCTGTTCTCCCTCTCCCAGCTTCAATCAAAGTAGCAGGTAATGAGAAAGTGAGCAAAGAGAGAATACATAGCAGAAGCACCATGCCTCCCATCTCCACCACTAGCTTCCAAGCAACTGCACAAAATAAGAAAGAGGAGATTTAATTGTAAATTAAGCAAAGAGTTTTTTTTATTGGAGTATAGTTGCTTTACAATATTGTGTTAGTTTATACTGTACAGCAAAGTGAATCAGCTATATGTATATATATATCCCCTATTTTTTGGATTTCCTTCTCATTTAGGTCACCACAGAGCACTGAGTAGAATTCTCTGTGGTATACAGTAGGTTAAGCAAAGAGTTTTGATCATTACATAGTGCAACACATTCTAAGTATTGAATTGTGACTAGGTTGTAACTGAAATTAACCCCAAAGAGTTGAGCTGCCTCTTTAAGGTGTACAGCTAGTAACTGAAAAAGTTAGAACATAAAACACAGATCATTTCAACTCTATTTCCCATACCATCTAATAACCAAATGATCCACATCTCTGTATTTCATATAAAGAGCCACAGCATAAAAAGATTTCTAGGGCAAGGGACAAAACCCTCAGCTTTCCAACCTACAAATAGGATTAATAATAACTGTTGGTTCAATTGTCTTATAATCTCATTCAGTCAAACAAAATTCAGTTTTATGTTTAGAGACCTTATATATATATTCTCAATATTTTAGGACAATTCTGTGTAACACATTCTTTTAGTTGTCAAATTATTGAATATGAACTAAATGTATATTTTTAATAATATTTTATGTAAACAAACTTAGAAATCAAGAAGGTTATCCTTCCTCAGATAATGTATTGCATTTTAAAATTCATTCATTGATACATATAACAAATGGGTACCTGAGCCCTCCCATGAGCCTGGCAGAAGGCTAGGTGTTAGGAATATAGCAGTGATCAACAAAGACACAGTCCATGCATAATGAATTGTGTAATCCTGCAAATAAAATGTATAGGAACAAGAAACTGCAATTGTAAATTTTATTAAAAAACATAAGTGCAACATGTTTATAATAAGAAAGCCTAATCTGCTTACAAGTGTTAGGGATGGTTTTCCTAGGGAAATGATATTTAGGTTGAGTCCAAAGAAGGTGAGTAGGAACAAACTAAATGAAGATGGGATTGAAGATGGAGTAAGGGACTGCTTAGGTCACTAATATACATTTGTCACATATCAATCAATATAGGCTGGGGCAGGTTGTGTTGTTGGAATTTTAGTTTTTTATAATTATAAAATGATTTGGTTTTTGTTTAAAATGCAAATGGCATGAAAGAGAGATACAAAATATAAATTAAAATCTCCCTACAATTTCTATGACTGCAGCTAACAGCTTGGGGTATGTCTTACAACATTGTTTTCAATTTATCAAATATTATTACCCAACACTGAGCTATATTTTAGATTTGCTAATTGATGGGATTGTTTGTGGATAATGGCGGCAGTCCATTTACAAAAAGAAATGTAGTTCAGTTTCCTTTATTATGTTACTATGGTCTGAATATTTGTATACTCCTCAAATTAATATGTTGAAATCCTAATCCCCCAAAGATGATGGTACTAGGAAATGGGGACTATGGGGGGTATCTTATAAAAGAGGCTCCAGAGAGATCCCTAGCCTCTTCCACCATGTGAGGACACACTGAGAAGGTGCTGGTTATAAACTAGGAAGAGGACTCTCACCAAAGAATGCGACCATGTTGATGCCTTGATTTTGTACTTCTGACATCCAGAGCTGTGAGAAATAAATTTCTGTTGTTTATAAACTACCAGGTCTGTGGCATTTTGTATAGCAGCCCAACAGACTGATACATGTAAATATCAACTTTAAAATCTGATGTTATAATGGAATTTCACTTGTTGTTTTTTTTTTTTAAATTATTTATTTATGTCTGTGTTAGGTCTTCGTTTCTGTGCGAGGGCTTTCTCTAGTTGTGGCAAGTGGGGGCCACTCTTCATCGCGGTGCGCAGGCCTCTCGCTATGGCGGCCTCTCTTGTTGCGGAGCACAGGCTCCAGACGCGCAGGCTCAGCAATTGTGGCTCACGGGCCTAGTCGCTCCGCGGCATGTGGGATCTTCCCAGACCAGGGCTCGAACCCGTGTCCCCTGCATTGGCAGGTAGATTCTCAACCACTGCGCCACCAGGGAAGCCTGACTTGTTTTTATTTAAACAAGAAATTTCACCTTGAATCAGAAACTCTGGCCCATAAAATAAGTAGAATTTTTGAAATAAGTACCTGAAAACTATGCTCTCATTTCAATACTGGCCATCTTTTATTTACGAACTGTAATTCATCCTTTGTCTCTGACAACATAGGCAAAGTTAAAGTTATCCTATCAACAAGGATATCAAAATAAAAATGATGATTGTGATTGATTCCAGACTCATTTCTCTAGTTATGAGGCAAAACTTGATGCCCAGAGAGCCTTTACTGAATTATGAAGGAAAATCTGCTAATCTACCCCTCACAACTGCCTTTGTAAAGCGGCCCCTATCACATACTGATATTCTTTCTTTGGATCCATTAATGGCTTCAGTTAGCTAAGGTCAAGTGATGAGAGTTGCTTATTTCCAATAGGTATTTATCTAATTGATTTAATTTTTTTTTTTAATAAATGTATTTCTTTTATTATTTCTTTTTGTTTTTGGCTGCATTGGGTCTTCGTTGCTGTGCACGGGCTTTCTGTGGTTACGGCGAGCGGGGGCTACTCTTCGTTGCAGTGCGCAGGCTTCTCATTGCGGTGGCTTCTCTTGTTGGGAGCACGGGCTCTAGGCGCGCGGGCTTCAGTAGTTGTGGCATGTGGGCTCAGTAGTTGTGGCTCACGGGCTCTAGAGCGCAGACTCAGTAGTTGTGGCGCACGGGCTTAGTTACACCGCAGCATGTGGGATCTTCCCGGGCCAGGGCTCAAACCCGTGTCCCTTGCATTGGAAGGCAGATTCTTAACCACTGTGCCACCAGGGAAGCCCCTGATTTAATTTTCAGAGTAAAATTTTCAGAGTTTATCCTAATATCCAAGTGCTGGGCGTCTCTTTATACAGCCCTACTCACAGTACTTGCTGGCTTTTTACCATGCATAAACTTTCACAAACTGTTGGGATATGTTCTTGGAAATGTGTCATCTTGGCTGTGGCTGTTAGGCTCTCACAGGCTAGAAAGTGCAAAATGGTTTACCATCCTGTTTCAATAAAATGTAATAGGTATAAATCAGAAGTACAAAGATTCCACATGGCATGGTGCATTTGATTTCAGAGCTGTGTTTTTCTCATTGGAAAAGTAATATTCAGTCATTGTCAAAACTTTGGAATATAAAGAACTATATAGAGAAATAAATGAAAGTCACCCATGCATTTAACTCCTTAAAAAAACCACTCTTAACAACTTTGTATATTTCCTAATAGTCTTTTTCTGTACATATATTTTTTTAATAGCTGTGATGATACTGTAATTGTTTTATGTCCTGCCTAAACATTTCCTCTTGTCACTAAAACTTTCTCATGACTATTTTTCCACAGCACTTATGTATTTATTGAGCATGCAGTGGGTGCTCAATGAATGTTAAAAAGATGTCTCCACCCAGACCTCCTTTAACTGCTAATCATCTGCTGCATCTCTTCCTCTGTAATTGCAACTCCTCATTGCAGCCTTTAGTATTGCCGTTCACCTCCTTCCCCCCACCAACAGTTTATTTTGAAAAGATTTCAAACCAAACCTATTACTTAAAGCAATAATAGTACAGTCAACACCCTTGTACCCTTCACCTATGTTCACTTATTGTCACCTTCTGCCACATTTGCTCTTTTATTTTTTTCGCATCAATATACACTTTTTATTGAGTCATTTGAAAGCAAGTTAGAGACTTCATGACATTTTGCCCTTAAATACTTTAGCACATATCTGCTAAGAACAAGAGCATTCTCCTACATAACTACAAACCATTTTTACACCTAAGAAATGTAATATGTATGCAAGAATGATATTAAACCTGGATATCCGATTTATATCCACATTTTCCCCACTGTGCAAACTATGTTCTTGATAGCTATTTTTGTTATTTTTCTTTCTGTTGTTGCAAGATTCAATCACATATCACTCAATGCATTTATTTTTTATTCATTTAATTTTTTTGGCCACATGGCTTGCAGGATTTTAGCTCCCCGATGAGGGATCGACCCATGACCCCTGCAGTGGAAGTGTGGAGTCCTAACCACTGGACCGCCAGGGAATTCCCTCAGTACATTTAGTTTCATGCTTTTTCCTGAACGTTTTGGTTGCGGTGTAATATATCATGCAATGTCACAATTTTACCATTTCCTCACTGCTGAATAATTGTACTGTCATAAGTAAAATTTTAAATTCATGAAATTAATATATGTTCATAATATAGAAATAAAAAATACAGATGAAAAAGTAAAGAATAGCTCTGCTTAAATGTTGATATATATCCATTCTGCTATGCTATATGCATGGGTAGAGATTTATATAAAAAATGTTTATAAGAACATGATCATAAAAATATATGTATTTATACATGTATAATATACACATGTATGCATGCATATAAATTTTGGGGGGTAACAGTATGTAGGGAAGTATTTCTACATCAAGAAATAGTCCTTGATTATTTCATTCTAATGGCTGCTTGGAACTTCTTTACTCATTTCATAATTATTTAATCAATCTCCTATTTTTATACAATTAAGATTTCAGCATTTTTAGAAAGCAATAATTAGTATTATTTTAATTAAGTTATTTTAACACATTAGTCATTATTTCTTTAAGATATATTGCTAACTTTGAGACTGATGAATTAGAGTCATATTTTTAAGGCTTTTGTTCGGTATTGCCAGATTGCTTCAGAGAAAGATTGTTATCTATTTCTACTTCTATCAGAAATTTGTAGAGTCTTTGGAAGACTATAATTTTTATTTTCCCAAAATGGTTGAACCATGTGTCCAATACACTGTTCAATAAAACTTTCTCTGCCATATGATTTGAAATGCTTAATTTAGCACAGCAATTCTCAAACATTTTGGTTTCAGAACCCCTTTAAGTATTATTGAGGACCTCATAGACCTGCTTATGGAATTTAAACAACAAAAACAGGTTATACCTCTCAATATTTACTATTTAAAAAATGAAAATTCAGAAATTTGTGTAATATTTATTTATTGAAAAACAGTAATAGACCCCTTTTACCTGTTAATATAAATAACATTTCATAAAAAATAATATTTCCAAAAGAAAAGCATTTAGTGATCTGAGTGGCTTTGTCTTGTATTTTTGCAAATATCTTTAATGTCTAACTTCAGAGAAGACAGCAGGATTCTCTTATCTGGGTCTGTATTGAATCTGTTGCAATAGCACATGCTACACAGCCTCTGGAAAACTCTATTGTATGTTGTAAGAGAATGAGAGTGAAAAGGGCAAATACTATTTTTAGTACATTTGAAAAATACCTTTGATCTTATGGACTTTGGAAGAGTCTCATGGACCTGAGAGGTCTCCAACACACACCTTAAGGACCTCTTCTTTAGCTTACAATAAAAGTGGGTTAAAGCAGTGTCTAAGAATGTGGACTCTGGGAGCCAGACTGCCTAGATGCAAATTGAGCTTTCACAAATGAGTTGGGTGGCTTCAGGCAAGTTATTTATGCTCTACCAAGCTTTATGTGTAAAAAGGAGCTAATAACAGTGCCTACCCCACAGGGTAGTGGTGAGAAGGAAAGGAATTAATGTTGTCATAGGTTTAAAAACATACCTGGTACAGGGTTAATGCTGTATGTGTGTGCAAGCTGTATATTTGAGTATGATACTGTATTTTCCTTTTTTTCCCATGGATCTATTTATGTAGCAGTCCCATGCTGTTTTAATAAATATAACATTAAGATGTGTTTTTAATATCTGGTAGGGCACAGCCTTCTTCATTAATATTCATTTTCAGAATATCTTGGCTGTTTAGCCAAGCATGTTTACTCTTTCAGATCATTTTACCAAGTTCTCATAATATTGAGAATTGAACAGAATTACATAATAATTAAAATTAATTTGGCTGGGGTTCATATCACTATAATATTAAGCTTTTAAAATCCAAAATAGGGTATTTATTTCCATTTATTTATGTAGACATTTTGAAATCTCAGTAATTTGTAAATAACTCAAGCAGTAAAGTTGCTAGGTAATCATAGAAGAGTCTCTATCATGAACAGATTTCCATTTTTAAAACTGAGAAATGAAACTTCAACTTAGAAAAGATTTAATAATTTAATAAAGCCTTTAATAAGAATGGTTTTTATAATGTTAAAATAAAAATGTTCAATGTCTTTGGTGGGGCTGGATGTTTAACTGCATGGTCAGCAGTGTTTTAATTTGGGTAGAAAACTCCTCTTTGTGAAATCCACATTTCTATGACCAAAATGTTCTTATTATAAGCAATAGGAATCGATTTTCTTTTACACTCATTTTTTTATTACATCAGATAATCATAATTAACATTACATATCAATCCTGCATATTTATAGTCTTACCTGATTACAAGACCAGCAAAGAATGATATTGTTAATTGCATATGTGGTCAGCAGTAGTTGGAAAAGTTTTCATCAATGTAGAAAACAGCCCAGAACCACCTGAATTAGAATAAAACCAAATCAGAATATGTAAGCGACAGTTCTACCATTAGATGTAGAAGTACTATTTTCAATGAATATTTATAAGTAAACACTGCTTATTTTAAGTACACAATTTATTGAATACCTACTATGTTTCCCTTGAGTTCTGAATGGTTAAGTCATTTGCTGGAGATAAATCATACAGCTATGAAGTAACAGCCCAATTTTGAATCCAAATCTGTTTGACTTCAAAGGCTGTGCATATCATAATTATGTGCATTCTTTCTCTAGGGGAATTGGAGTCCCTTTGATGCTGCCAAAATCTTCTGAGAATAAGAAGAGGCTGTTCACAAGTGGTTACTCTTGTGTGAGGCTTTAAAAACCCCTTCATTTTTGAGGGTTCCCCCAGTCCTGTAAAGGCCCCTTCATGCCTGCTTTAAAGTACTCCACTTATTGCCAGTAGAGCCACTGTGGCCAGAATGGCGGTCAAAGTTCCCTTCTTATTGCTTCTCTAAACACATTTTCCATCAGTCCTTATGGCTGCTCCCTATCCACACCCCTTCCCTTTTCATTTTTTCTTCCCACTACTTAGTCTTTACTTCACGTATTTATTCACTCATACACAAGTATCTGTGGAGTGTCTACCATGTGCCTTAGTGCACAGTAAGAATTGCTGTTACCTTTCCACCTTCCCCTCTTCTACCCTTTCTCGGTCTCCTCTTACTAAAGTCACATTGTTTATGCTAAGGCTATGTGGTTTATGGGTGATCTGAATTAATCATCTGCAGGAAGCAAAGGTAAAAATTTTGCCTGACACAATGCCATGAGGACTTAAAATATAGTCTTGCTTCTAATTACTCTGTTTAGTGACCTTGGTAAAAACTTTCTTTACTCTGACTTCAGACCACTATTTTGAATTCTTGTGAATATATTTAACTGTTTGCTAAGCGTGGGTATTGATTAACTTCATCAATATTGGATCACCTCCCAGTCCTGCAGTCTCCACAGGCGCAGGCTCACTTGTATTGTGTTAAATTGCATGCTACCTCAGGGAAACTCCTCTTGTGACGTAAATACTAACGTTACATAGTTATCCAGAGTTTATCCTTTCACTCTTCTCTATCAGGAAAATTTGAATCATTTGTTCCACTATTAAATGGTAATCTTTAAACAGTAACCTCCTTGTGGAAAAAAATAAAAAATGTTTTTCACAGAACTTTTCCAGAAAAAAAAAAAAAAGGTAACCTTTCATAATTCAAAGCAATGCAGATTAAAAATCTAACCCTTTACATGGATTATAAAAATCCACTCTTTGACAATACCTGCTTCCAATTCACCTATTAATTTATGGATGCCATAAGGCATTAACTAGAAATTATGATATCACATTTACTGCCAATTTAAAAAATGTCAAAACCCTGGTCCTATAGCAGTAGCAATAAAATATTGCATTGAGAAAAATCAATTTTCTAAAGAAGGATTGGGTGAATAGGTCAATGTTCCCAGACTGAAAATATACATTTGACTTTATGAACACAGTGCATTTCTATACACTGAAAACAAAAATGCTAGCATGAGAGGATAAAAGGCTTTATTCCTAAGAGTCTGAATTAATCATACATCTAACTTTACTACTTCGTTAAACTTGAATAAAGCTCATGGGTTTAATTTTTTAAGGAATATAAATTATTATCATTTTTTTCTGATCACCATGGTAAGGTGATAGTAGAGTTGGTAGGAAAACAGTAGAGTTGATTTTTCATGTGTTAACAAAATCTTTTCAAAGGTGCAAAAACTAAGACAGCAAATGACAAATATCAAACCAAGTGTTTGTTATAATATTTAATAGGAAGTTATCTTGGCACTCTGACGAATCCTAACATATTTTGCTGAATATCTAACTATTAAAATGTAGACCTCTTTGAAGTATGCAACACCAGCTTTTGATCTGTGTGCCTACAAATAGAAATAATACCAAGGCCATAACACTTGACCATATAAACTGAGAAAATTGTCCTCTGGTAGGAGAATTTAGAGACTACTGCACAAATACTGATGATAATAGAGCAATACACCATAAGTATGAGGAGAGCCAATACTCCATCCTACATGAAGCAAGGACTACTTGTTTCAGATGAGATCTCTCATCTGCCCTTTTTCATCCAGGTTAACCCTTCTACTTACTCTCACCACTGGGTTCTAGCCTGTCCAAAGCCTGGGACTGACTGATTTACTGACTAATATTTATTTAAATGTTTTGCTAGTAAGCAGTTTATATGAACTTCCTCTTTGGTACAGAAAATGGCCTCATCTGCATTTTTATCTCAACTTTAACTCAAAGCCCCTCATGCTCCTTATGGACATCCCTGCCTGCCAGCTTTGACCTCTGGTCAGTGTTGATTCTTTCAGTCTTTGTCTTGTCTGCCTCAATTCCTGAACAACGCAAAATTCTAATTCTCAATGTCCATCCACTTGCCACTGATAAACTCTGGTTTTGTCCTTTACTACCATTTCAGGAGCTTCTAGATTTCCTCTAACTTCGGTCTCTGGGTCCTCTGAGACGTCTAGTAATATTCCCATCACTATTCTCAGTCTTGGTAGCCCACCTGTTTCTGGCCAAAGCTCACTCGTTCAGCAGGATGACTGGATCAGAGTTTGTTTTTATACTGTACTATCTTTCCCCTGACTACTTGTATTTAAAACTAAAAATTGCACTGGGAACTTAAAATGAATGAAGGAATGAACAGCATACATATTGGTAGAAGTCCCAGAAAGTGGTTGGTTGGTTGATGATTTGTTTATAGCAAAAGCCTCCCCCTGACAACTCTCCCCTCCTAAGATTTAGCAATCTGACTTTGTTCTTGTTTTTGAGTAAAGTGCTAAGATCAAAATAAAATTCACTGTCCCCAGGACCAAAGCACTCAATAGTAAGTGTTTGATAAATATTTATTATTATTATTGATTGCCACTTTTGACATTTCTGGAATCAAATGGTCTCATTAAGAGCAAATTCAAGCATATTTAAAACATTAAAAAATACTTAGAAAAAAGAAGTCATCTGATGTCCTAAGTGACTTTGCTGTTTTTCTCATGGAGAAAGAAGAAAGAAATAACAGAATAGCCTTAAATCAATTTTAGGATTTTCATGAACTTTCAATGTAGCAACTCTTTAAAATGGTACCATTATGCTGTATTGTAACCTTGGATAAAGCACACGTTTCTAATGCTACTTCTTCATCTGTAAAATATGAGAGATGGACAGCAGAATTAAAAATAACCATTTTCCCCCCAAATCCCATAGATGTATGATTTTAAACACATAGGTATATTGGATATATTGAAAATATGTTGCAGTGGCAATCATGCCTTATCAAATATACTATTCAAAGAGTCATTGTTTTTTATGCAACAGTAAGTTCAGTTTTTCAAGAATTAAACTGACATTTATAATTTAAAGAATCCTTAATATTGAATGAATACAGTTTTTTAAAAGTAAATTTATTTATTTATTTTTGGCTGCGTTGGGTCTTCATTGCTGCGCGTGGGCTTTCTCTAGCTGCAGTGAGCGGGGGCTACTCTTCGTTGCGGTGCGCGGGCTTCTCATTGCGGTAGCTTTTCTTGTTGCGGAGCAGGGGCTCTAGGCGCGCGGGCTTCAGTAGTTGTGGCTCGCGGGCTCTAGAGCACAGGCTCAGTAGTTGTGGTGCACGGGCTTAGTTGCTCCGCGGCATGTGGGATTTTCCCGGACCAGGGCTCGAACCCATGCCCCCTGTATTGCAGACAGATTCTTAACCACTGCGCCACTAGGTAAGTCCCATGAATACAGTTTTAAAATTGACAGAAATCCAATTGATAAAGTGCCTTTGATGAGGTTTAAAAATTTAGGATGAATTTTGATATTGATAAGGAAGTTAAAATCAAGCACAAGTTACCTATGTTAGGAGAAAATAGTATATTGTCTGAGTTTTGTACAGGCCAAAGATCATAAATAAATACTCGAACTTTTAAATGTACTCAGGCTGAAAGTTGAAAACCCAATTGATTTGTAAAGTTAAAAACTATTTTTATAAATTTGTAATTTGAATTGCCACTTATCTTTATAAGAATCACTTGAATTTTTTCTTTTAGTATAGATCCTTGCCCTAATTATATTACTCTTCAAACGTGAAATAACGTTCTAAAAATGAATGTCCCTTGTTATTTTGGCAATTCTTGAATGACAGGAGTAAATTATCACAGAAATTATCTTAATATACAGGCTCTGGTTCTGATTAAAGCCTTCCCTTAAAATTTAAACATAATTCAATAGAGCTTTACATCAAAGAGCACAGAACAAGGAGTTCCACTGAGATAACCAGCTCTTCCACTAACTTAATATGTCTTTTGAATATCAATTCACTTCTGTGGACCTAAATTTTATCCTATTAAAATAAAGGTGTTGCCTTAGATAAATATATCCTAAGTTGTGATTCTAGTGATTTCAGGTAGTGTAAGATAATAAAAGTATCTATTTCAATTTTTATTTTTAAAAACATCAATATTATAACCATTCAAACTTTTCCCTTTAAAATGGAACTGTATTAGAGCCTGTGTGCTTGCACAACAGCAGAATGTCTCCACATCAATGTTTTGCCAGTAAAAATACTTCTTGATATCAATACCCAAACTTCCCAGAATCTAAATATCCTTCACTACGTTTTTCATCTAATGTTTATATGGAAATTTTATATCAACATCCCCAGAACTCAAAACAACATTTAAAAAAAAAGTTTAATGGAAAAAGTCTAGAAATGTAATCTAATTATAATTAGTAGTAAATATAGATTATTTGAAAAGTGTCAGCAGAACATCAATAAAGTGATTATGCATCTCAAATGCTGCTGGTATTAAGGGAGGCCATGGTACTACATACACAGAGATGTGGGGCTTTTGTTTTGTTTTTTACAAATATGTTAATTATTTGATGGTTTCAAAATGATGTTTTCCACGTTCCCAATGTAATAGTTTGTTATTATATGTAAGCTTTTTTTTTTTCTTCCATTCTAGCTTTGATTAGGAGTTTGGAGTTGACCAGCAACACTTTACAGTTTTTCCTTTTAAAGTGATGGGAATGCCTCCTGGCTAGATTTATTTATGTTTTGCACAGACTATCTGAATGGATTAATAATATTAAGCTAGAGATTGCTATATATAAATTTTTACTTTTATCACATGTTAGTTAATATATACCTATAAATAAAACATTTGTTAAAGGTGGAAAGTATAAGGGAAACAAGTATCTGACGGAAGAGTAATTAATCTACAATAAGGCCTTCTCTAGCTCACTGGAAAGGTTTAACAATAATTGTTTTTAATGAAATGTATGGAATAAGCTTGAAATAGGATAATTAGGGGTGCCAATAGTGAAGGGAAAAAAAGCATGGGGGGAGGGGCAAAACCTCATATTTATTGATTTCTAACTATGAGCCAGTCAGTGTGCTAGACACACTGTGCATGCTGTCCTTACACATCTTTACCAAAATGCTATTAGATAATTAGTAGTATCTTCATCTTACAACTGAGAAAGCAGAAGATTTGAGAGAAGATGCCAAAATATTGATACCAAGTGATTTCATATTTAGCAACTGCAAATACACAGCATGAAACTTTAATTTTTTAAAAAATTGTCTACAAATGTTTAGGGATTGTTTACTAGGGGGCAGGCACTCACTCAGCAGGTACTGAAGATCCAGTGATGAAAATATATATATATATATATATATATATATATCATGTAATAACCTATAATGGAAAAAAATCCAAAAGAAGAATCACATTGCTATACAACTGAAACTAACATAGCATTGTAAATCAACTATACTTCAATAAAAAAAATTTTTTAAACTCTTGCAACAAAATTTTTATGCAATAAACTCCATATTTGACTAAACTACAAAAAAAATTATAATATGCGTATGAAAAAAAAAGTAGAACCCTGCCTTGCATCTCCTTACTATTCAGTTCTGCTACACAGAGTAAACCACTTTCAACTGGTTTAGCTATTTCTCCTGGTATTTATGCCCATTTAGAAAAATATACTACTGTGTTGGTTTTTATCAATTTTAAGCATTACCATTGATTGTTACAGTAGATAAGAAGTTAACTCGTTTACACCACCATTCAATTCTTCTTTCTCTAAGAGAGTTAGTTTATTATGCATTCTGTGATGTTATGGAAAGAGTGTTGTCTACCTCAGATCCACATAGGGAGCTACAATTACATTTCTTTTGTTGCACACTCTTTCTTTAGATTTTCTTAATTTTCATATATTACCTCATTTTCCTTTTTTATGTGGAAGACAATATTCCTGATCATAATTTTCTATCAAAGCTGTCATAGGTTTGACTTGTTTTCTAGTGCTCTATCATATTGTTAATTTTGAGATTACATCATTTTCCAGAAGATCTTCTTGTTTGAGGCTTCAAAAGACCTCAATCAAAATGAAAATCAGTATTCTTCATACTCACGGCACATTCTTGTGCCAAATGATCTATTTTCTAGATCTCATGTCTTTCTTTACTTACTCTACTTTCAAAATTTCCAGAAGCATCCTATAAAACACTTGTGGATGTTAATTTTATAAAAATAAACTTTTTATTTTAAAATAGTTTTAGATTTTGAGAAAAGTTGGAAGGACAGTACAGAGAGTTCCCCTATGCCCCACATCCAGTTTCCCCTGTTATTAACAGAGTACATGACTATGGTACATTTGTCACAACTAATGAGTGAATATCGATATCTTATTATTAACTAAATCCACACTTTATTTGGATTTTATTAGTTTTTTTCCCTAATGTTCCATTTCTGTTCCAGAATCCCATCCAAGATACCATATTACATTTAGCAGGCATGTCTCCTTATGTTCCTCTTGGCTATAATATTTCAGAGTCTTTCCTTGTTTTGATGATCTTGACAGTTTTGAGGAGCACCGGTCAGGAATTTTGGAGAATGTTCCCCAATTTGGATTTGTCTGATTTTTTTTTTTTCTCATGATTAAACTGGGTAACGTGTTTTGGGGAAAAAGTGCCATTTCATTACATCATATCAAAGGTGCACATTATCAACCTGACTTATCACCGATGATATTAAACTCGATCATCTGGTTAAGGTAGTGTTTGCCAGGTTTCTCTCTTGTAAAGTTATGTTTTCCTCTTTTCCATATAGTACTCATTAGAAGCAAGTCATTAAGTGCCACATGTCACTTAAGGAGTAGAGAGTAAAGCTCTACTTTCTTGAGGGGGGGAGTAGCTAATAAGCTATTTGGAATTCTTCTATGCAAAAAAGTTGTCTCTTCTCCCCATGTGAGGTAAAATTTTAAGTCTTTGTGTCTGAAAAGACCTTTATTCTGCTCTCACTCAATTGATTGTTTTACCTGCTACAGATCCTGAGCTGAAATAACTGTCTCTCAGTTTTGAAAACATCACTTTCAGGTAAGAAATCCAATGCCCTTTGTATTTCTATTCCTTGTGTATGTTCACTCTGGAAGCTATTGGGATCTCCTTTTAAACGTTGGTGAGCTGAACTTTTATGACGCTGCACCTTTTTTGGAGGGTGAAGGTAACATTCAATGATATCTTTCAATCTGATGATGTTTGATCTTCAACTCTGGATAATTCCCTCCATTATTTTGATAGTTCCCACTGCCACTCCCCATTTTCTCTCGTCTACCTTTCAGGAACCCTTCTTGGTCAAGGGTTTAACAGACTATTTTTTTCTTTCCTTGTTTCATTTCTTTGTCATTTTCTTTTACTTTCTGAGAAATTCATTTAGCTTTATCTTCCACCCTCCTTTTAAAATTTTGGTTTGACTATCTGTCTCATGTTTTCAGATTATTTTTTCATGTCATCATGTTCTTTGATGGAAGCGATAATTTCTCTTATCTATCCAATATCATGGTGTACTGTAATGTTTGTTTAAAATTTTTAGCTTTCCCTGTCTCATCTCTATTTTCTCATAATTCCTTTTATTTGTATGTTTTTGTTTGTTTCTTAGGCTCCCTCATTCATTTGAAGGTTTGGAGGTTTTCCTCAAATGTCTCCTCATTCATATTTTCAAGTGTAGTTCTTAAAAGCAGCAAATTTTAGTTGCAATCCCACTATCATAATTTGTCAGACTTGGGAGATCCTTTCTCTTAGACCTTTTAGTTTCTCCAAAGAAGAGGTTTTTTTTTTTTACTCAGTTCCGGTATACTATCCCATCCCTCTGGTATGCTTAGATCCAAGCATCTTCTGTTTAAATTATATTAAGGATACACCTCCAGCCTACATCTGTGAGATTTGGAATTTGACTGGCTGCTGGAGTAGAAGAGGGCACCAGATTCTCAAACATCTCTCTATTTTTAGTGATGTACCCCACTCACATATCTGTTGCAGCAGGTAACTCCAAGCCTCCATCCTCTCAGGGGTTCTTTGTGCAAGTCATCTTTTTTTTTTTAAATATTTATTTTTGGCTGTGTTGGGTCTTCATTGTTGCGTGCGGGCTTCCTCTAGTTGCAGACAGCGGGGAGTACTCTTTGTTGCGGTGCATGGGCTTCTCATTGTGGTAGCTTCTCTTGTTGTGGAGCACGGGCTCTAGGCACACGGGCTTCAGTAGTTGCAGCACGTGGGCTCAGGAGTTGAGGCACGTGGGCTCAGTAGTTGTGGCACACGGGCTTAGTTGCTCCACAGCATGTGGGATCTTCCCAGACCAGGGCTCGAACCTGTGTCCCCTGCATTGGCAGGTGGATTCTTAACCACTGCGCCACCAGGGAAGCCCACATTCACATATTTCTTAAAGTACATTCTGAATGTGAGATTATTTTTAAATTATTGATTTACCAACGACTTGCTAAACAGTAATTATATGCCAGGAACTCTTCTAGGTAATAGGGATGTAACAGTGAAGAAAGCAGATAAGGTTTTCCACGAAGCTCACATTCTTGGAGTGGGAGTTGGAGATGACAGTAAATAAGCAAACATAAATAGACAGGATCGTTGTGATATGAACACATGAAGGAAATAAATATACGATAGACAATATCTGGCTCATGGAGTGGGAAGCATTACTTTTCAGGTAGGTACATTTATCCAGTTCTTCAGGTTTTTTGGAAGGGTGTTGGACCCATTGCTGTTTCATACTTTCTTTCAAATTACTGAAATAACGTAGAGAAGGCACAGTGGTTGGAGAACTCAAGCACACTGGGGACAGTCAGGGTGGTCAGCCCTCGATGGAGCCTGAACACAGGGAGTAGACACCTTTTGGGATGTCTGCTCAGCTCACATAATCTCCCTTACTGCCATTTCTCCCATTCCCAGGATCTGGTCCCCATAGTCATCTTTGTAAATCAAGACCTTACTGCTCTGGGCATATTTGATTAGACCAGGTCAGGACCAAGACCAGGTTACTGAGTTATTCCCTCAGTGTGGTTGGAAATGGAATAGGAGCTATGGGCAGCTGACTTTGACCTACTTTGTGGAAACCAATTTAATAAGAGAGAAAAATGAAGCAAATGTGCTGAGAAAAGCATCAATAAGGGAGAGAGTTCTCAGTTGGTTACTAGGTCCCAATTGCCTTCGGGGGCTCAAATTCAGGCCTTCTCAGGCACCGCTGCTACATTCCAACTCAAATCCTCATCAGAAAAGAACATCTTAGACAATTAAGTCTAGTTTCCACAGATTTCTATTATCAAAAGAGACTATGTTGGAAAAAATCTATTAATGACAATGCATACTTCATCTGAATATTGAATATTGATAAAACGACTAATTTTAACATGGGCATACAACAAGTCATAAATCAGTGACACTTAACTCATTACCACAGAAGCCTAAAGAAATATTTATACTACTTACAGAATGGCTCTACTGCGTGTGATTAATTTAAACTTGCATTATTTGATTTTTATTTGTACTATAAAAAAGTACAGTGCATTTTTAGGTTTGATCTGATGCCTGGTGTAATGAACTTCTGGTGAATTCCTAAACTGATCTGTAGTTAGTCCATCTTTAAAGGGAATGTGTGCACAGGGACAATTGTGACCCAATATAATAACATTAAAATCTTAAATTTTTGTTTATCTTCTGTAAAGTGTTTTTTTAAAATTTTGGACAAGTTTACATAATGTAAAATTTACTATTGCACCATTTTTAAGTGTCTAGTTTGGTGCATTAAGTACATTCACATTGTTCTGCTAAAACACACCTACACATGCCACATGCACACAGACTAGAATCATTATTACTACTTTCACTCATTGTTTAAAAAACTAACAACGTAAGTAACAACGTTATTAATCTGCAAGAGATAAGCAAAATTTTTATTAATTCATTCATCAAACATTTGCTTATTTTGTATCTGTCCTTGTGCTAGAAACTAGAGATTTAAAGATGAATAACACCTTATCTCTGCCTATGAAGAGTTTGCAATCAATTGGGGAGTTTGATATTTGTACAAATACTTGTAGTACAATTTAATGTGACAGTTTATACAGAGTAAATAGGAGAAGATAAGCAAAGGTTTCACATTGGAGGAGGTGTAGAAACTAAGTTAAGTGGAAAAGGCTGGGGGAAATATCCAAGCTAAGGCACCTACACAGCAAATGCTTAAAAGTCTGAAATAGGAAAGTGTATTTGCAGAAAGCCAAGTAGTTTGGCTTGGTGGGAATTATAGTTATGTTTCCCAGACTTAGTGATCTGCATCTGAGATTTCTGATTTTTGCTATATCCATGATACAAATATAATTTTTCCCGTACTGGCACACCATCTATATTAATTCTTTAATACTGTCATTAATTTACTCAATTCACTTAACTGAAATAAATGTATTTAAAAAGAAAGTTCTATTTCACTGCCCTAAATAATTTTTAAAAAACACACAACACTATCACTTTTTGAAAACAGAAGGGAATGCAATAAAAACAAAACAAAGAAATTATCTAATTCTAGCTACGTAATATTGACTCTTAAAAGGCTCTAATGGAGATCTACTAGCTCTTGGTTTAAAGGAGATTAATATTATTTCATTACAGTCAAAATTGAACCTTCCCTCTTGAATTAACCTGAATATATGAAAGAGAATTGAAAGAGGAATGTTTTCTCACTATGTGATTCTATCTTATTTAAGACCATCTTAGTGTATCTTCCAAAATCATTTCAAGTACATTGGGACATATCTCATACTTTAGAAAAGCTGGTCTACGGAATTGTGGTGGTAGAGAGAGCAAAGAAGATTTCAAATATTTAAGGCCTATAGGGCCCAGCGGACACAACTGTTAAAATGTAGTATAGATTACTTACACTACATAAGAGTTAGAGAATGAGTTAGGCCTTAAAGGAGAAGTAGGGTTGTTAAGGCAGAGAAGAAAGCAGTTTATGCAAGGGAAACTTCTTTGGCAAAAATATATTGCAGATACCCCAAAAATGGTTGCTTCCTGGCCCACTGAGACAGGAGTCAAGAAGACCACAGGTGTTGGATAGTAAAGAGAGTATTTGGAAGAAGTAAAATATCCATTTAATTAAAGAGGGTATGAATTAATACTGATTCAACTGAATTCAGCATTATTTCCCTCTAAAATCTGTTCCCCCCCTCCCCTGTTTTTTCTTTCAGGTAATGGTACTACTTCCTGGATGTGAATTTCTCTGGTTGCAGGACCAGAAATGGTTATGAGTTTCTGCAGCAGTGAATTTGTTGCTACCTATATCTATATCCCCATATCTAACTAAACAATAAATGTTACCTATTCTATTCTCTCAACATCTTTCCAATCTGTCTTTGTACCCCAATCCATAGTTGCTGCTTTTGTTATGCATTTAGATTTCTTAAATAAGTTGATAAAGAGTTTCCTGGCTGGTCAGATGGACTCCAGTTTCTCCTGCTCTAAGCTTTTCTTCAAAGAGCCTCCAGAGTAAATTTTTGCAAAATAACAAAACAAACAAAAACAATTAATTAATATGTTACTCTCCTGCTCATTGTCATTCAATGGCTCTCCTGCTTTCAGAATTCAGTACAAAGTCTATACCACAGCATATAAGGCACCCAACAATTTGCCTTCCTCTTCCTTCAAACTTCGCCAGCCTCATCTCTCATAATGAACCTCTTGAATGCTAAATTTTAGACCCATTGGGCTATTTGTGCTTTTTCACCATACCATGAACTCTCAACTTTCTCTGGTTGGACTATCTTCCTAAGCTGTACAGAGTCAGAGCAAATTGTCCTTGAATTAACAAACTGTCAGATAACTTTTGTTTAATTAATGAATATTGGCTAGTAGCCCAGGTCTGTGAGCAAGGCCATCTTAGGAGGTTGGTGTCAAAATGGATGGATGAGCTACACCTTGTCCAGGCAGCTAGAAAGAACCGAGAGAGACCAGACAAGTCTCAACTCTGCCTTGCCTAAGGCAAGAGAGTAACTGCAAATCCATAAAAGAATGCCTTCCTTATCATCATCTACCATCATATACCTTAGGTTATTGGCAGAGGGCCTAGTGGTTATGTGATCAACAAAGTAAGTGATTGGAACTTCTGGGTGAATGGATACCATGACTTCTTCACTCTCAGGATGCTTTTCATATTTTTCATAAAGGTAGAATAAAAAAATCTTAATCTCTGACAGATTTCAATCCCTAACTTCTTGAGAAAATTTGTACAAAGTGAAAAAAAAAAAATAGTGGACCTATCTACTCCAATCTGGGAAGATATACCCACCTGATCTCAAAAGATATAAAAGATGTTTATTATGTAGAATAAAGCTCAAAATTCTGTTTTAAAATTCTATATTTTAAAATTCTGTGACATAATTTTTATAACAATTTATCAATTATTAACATTCACTTTCCTCCTTGTTTTCTGGCATGGAAGACCAACTTTAAATTTCCTTGAGAGAAAGAATATATAGATCCTTAAACATAGCATTATCAGTGGCAAAAAAAGAGAACAGTAATTACTTGGAAACAAGAAACTGCGCCTTCAACAAGGAGTGGATGTTGGATTTAAGCGATGGACTCCATTTGAGAAAAGTGTACCCATTAAAAAAATCAATACTTCTAGCTCTAAGGGGTCACAGAAAATGTTTTTAGATCTTGAAAAAAAAAAAAAAAGAAAAAAGCACTTGGGAGCATTTCACCTAGCAAACATTTTAAGCTTAAGATTTGTCAGACTTTCAAACTTAAGAAGATGCAAAAAACTGTCTAAGTATTGACTTGTAAAGGAATAACGGAATCAAAATATCATAAAAATGGTAACTATAGAAACAAGCTGCACAATCATATCTATGGTAGGATTGCCTAAGTCAAAAAGGAGGATGCATATTGTTTACTAATGTATTCCTTCTTTATATACCAAAGACTAAGTGAGAAAATAAATGAACTTAGTTTTCTTAATAAAAGTTGAATGAGCTCTTAACACTGATTGGCACTGATATTTATGTTTTTTAGTTTTTCGAGGGGGTTTGGAGAAATTTTAAAGTCTTGCCATTTTTAAGGGTAATATAAACTGCTACAAGTTTATCTATCATCCCAGTGAATATTTGATAATTCAGTTCAAAATCAATGACAGTTCACCATTCCCCACAGGGCTTTAATATTTCTATTTGAAATCTACAGAAGGCTGAGCCAAGTATAAACAATAAATTTTATTTTGGACCCCCAGCTGGGATAATTCTGTGGTAAACTACAGAAAGAAAAGTCCAATTCTTCTAAGGCTCAATCAAAATATCTCGACTTTATAACCAGAGAATCATCAATGAAAATAACATATTTGGAATCAGTTAAATGTGTTCATTTTTTTCCTTCAGGTCACCGTGTATCAACAGCTCTATCCCTCACAATAAAATAGAAGGGAACCTTAAACACTCTCCCATCCCACTGTTATGAGTTGTAGGTATAAAAACCAAGCAGAACACAAATATGAACTCTGCTTAGAAAGTTGAGTCACAGAGGCAAGATAGTGTGAGGGAATTACATGGAATTTACTCTAGGGTGAGGGATTATTTTATTCTGATTGGACACCTGCACAATTTATTTGTTCGTGAAATATGAAAGGGATGATTAGCAACACTAATGATATCTTTTGCTTGCAAGTTAAAAAAAAAAAACTGAAAGTAACCCTGATGTTTTTATTATATGAAACAATTAGACTGGCTAAGGGGAACAAAGGAGAGCACTGGGTAGGTGTAGCTGTTGCAGTTACATGAGAAAAGCCTCTTTCAATCTGCACATTTAATTTCTACTCTAAAATAACCTAAGACATTCAGGGCTTTCAATTTTCTTCTTTTTCTTTTTCCATATCCCTTTCCAAATGCTTATAGACATCTCACAAATTTGTATCCTTTCAAACATTTTTTTTCATCTTGCAGGGCATTTTTTTCTAAGCAGCTAGTAAATATTAGCTTGAATCCTAACATCAATTTGATTCTTGATGTGGGTCAATTTTATGAGGCACCTTTGTATTTCTCCTTGACTTTGCTTGTCTTTCCTTGAGCTTTTCTCTCTAAATCACTCTTTCTTGGATTGCTTTCCAAGAAACAGAGCTCTGTATCATTCTGTTGATATAAAGGGCTGCATTTTGAAGACAGCAAAATGGCAGTTAGATATTGATTTGTTGTTGCACTGGAACTTTACTACCACATTTCCCACTAATCTCAGACTTTTGGACCATGATGGATTTCAAATTTGTTGATCCTGTTGTTTTGAACTATTCGAAAAGTAGTACCAACAAGAGCCAAAGAATCATATAGGGTGAATGCACAGTGGGACCTCAGAAATCATCCACTCCAATCCCTCAGTTCTACAGATGAAGAAATGAACCAAGAGATAGTACGTTATGTACCTAAGAATGCACATTTACTAAGTAGCAATGACATCACTTGAAACTGGGCCTTATGACTTCATCTGCAGGGAGGAATACCACAGATGGCCTTCCTTAAGCTAAATATGAGCATGTGTGAGTAATCTTGTATGCTTTCTTTATAAGAGTTAATAACTGATTTGTTTTTAATAGTTCATCTTTTATTAAAAGTAAAATCAATATAGGAGAATATATGGACAATTAAATATTTGTATTTCCATTACCATATAGAAACCCTGTTGTATTGAAGTCTAAGGACATTTTCAACTTTAAAATAATTATAGTTTTATATTTTGCTCAGTGTTTTATATAGATGTTCTCACTTAGATCTTAAAACTACCCTATGAAGCAGGTTTAACTATTATCCTTATATTACATATGAGCAAACTGAAGTTTAGAAAGGTTAACTAACTTGCCTAAGACCACACAGCTACTAAAACTGTGGAGCCATTTAGAAGAGGCATATATTACGTTGTCATGAATAATGGTTAGGATTTTTCCATAGCCCTTTGTTTTGGGACCATTGCTCAGGGTGAAATTATTCAAAGGAGTCACAGCAAATTTCTCTCTTGGAGAATGCTTTTCACTAAGCTGCACTCAGTGTTATGGCCTCGGTTTATATATTGCAGGAACTCTGTGTATAGATGGGCAGTGTAAATCCTGTGTAATGTCAGTGAGAGCCATTGGCACAGAAGACATTGTAAATGATGTCTTCTAGAGTCATGAACTACACAGAGGCATGGACATGGGCACTGCTGTGATACCATTACTATGTTTATTATTGAGAAGTTGTTGAGTAGCTCACTTACACAATGAAGTGTCCCTCTTATGAAAAACTTTTTTGAGACAAATGTGTCCTGAATACTAGGGAAAACTGTTTTCTAAAGAATAAGTTCACATTTTCCTTGTGGGAAATTTAAATTAGTGTTCACTATTTGTGTTTTGACTGCTGTGAAGTTCAACTTCAGGACCACAGCTGAAACAACAGACCAAGTATTTTCTTAATCTTATATTTTATTCCATCTTTGTATTTCCTGGCTTCTCCTATATATATTTTTATATACCTTCCCATTAACCTGAGTATTAATATTTTGTGTACCTATAGTAGAAGACCAGAAGTACAAGGCCAAGATTTGCTACGAATGGAATACAGTCGTCCCTCGGTATCCATGAGGGATGGGTTCCAGGACCGGCCATGGATATCAAAATTTTGCTGATGCTCGAGTCCCACAGTTGGCCGTCCGTATCTGTGGTTCAGCATTTGAAGATTCAGTGAACCACAGATCATGTATTACTGTCGTATTTATTGAAAAAATTTGTATATATGTGGACCTGTGTAGTTCAAATCCAAGTTGTTCAAGGGTGAACTGTATATAAAACTGGTTATAATTTTTAAAATTGTGCTGTGTAAATCTCATACCAATTGCTAATAAGGACCCCTTTTTTCCTCTAAGTCTCAATAACATAAAAAAATGATAACAAAAACCCATTTGAAAGTTA
Source organism: Balaenoptera physalus (assembly GCF_965194825.1). Taxonomy (NCBI): domain Eukaryota; kingdom Metazoa; phylum Chordata; class Mammalia; order Artiodactyla; family Balaenopteridae; genus Balaenoptera; species Balaenoptera physalus. Next base: position 109,566,581 of record NC_138882.1, on the reverse strand, counting down.
CAATTATAATATTACAGCTTTAAAATAAAGAAATCATAATGGAAAGGAGGTTTTTAAAATTTATTTATTTATTTGATTTTGCCAGAGTTCAGCAATGGAAAGGAGTTTATAAAAGAAATTATAATGAAAATTAGAAAATACTTAAAACTGAACAATAATGAAAGCATTATATATCAAAACATGGGGTGCAGCTAAGCATCACTTAGAAGAAATAGTATGAAATGAAAACATTACAAAAAACCATTTTTTCTTAAAAGAGCTGAGCATTCCATTCAGTAAACTACCGTGAAAAAAGAGTAAAACCAAAAACAATAGAAATGATAAAATAGTTAATGCAAAATCTCAAAGTAACAAAATAGAAACAAAAGAAAGCATTTCTATTTTGTTAAGTAGAAATAATCATGGAACAAAATGACTCAGAAATACCTTGATTAAAATGAAGAACAGAGAAGATCTGATTTTTCTTAAAAAAAGAAAGTACAAATAAACTGGGGAGCAGAAAACTTTAGGAAAAGTTAGTAGAAATTAATCAACCTGAAAAGAAAAAGAAAATGTATGAAAAACAAACAGAAAAAAGCATTCAAGAACTGTGGGACAATATCAAATGGTCCAATATACATGTAACTTGAACCCCAGAAGAAGAGGAAAAATAAGAAATTATTTTATGAAGAAATATGTAAAGAGTTAACAGTGAAGAATTTTCCAGAAGTAATAAAACATGACAAAAAATATATCCAAGAATCTCAAAGAAACCCAAGCAGTAAAAATAATATTTTAAAATCACAAAGACAATACAAAAATTGTTAAAAAACAAACAAAGATAATGAGAAAATTTGAAGGCTGACACGGAAAAGAAAGACAAATTACGTATAGAGGAGCAAAAGTTAGAATTACAACAGACCTTATTAGAAACTATACAAGTCACAAGACAATGTCATCTTTAAAGTACTAAAAGAAAGAAAGAAATTAAGAAAAAAATCTGTCAACCCAGAACTGTATACCCAGTAAAAGTAAAGATCTCTTTATATAAACAAGAGATAATAGAATTCATTACCAGTAGTCACACACTTTAAGATATGTTAAATAAAGTCCTTCAGAGAGCAAATTAGAAATATATATAAAAAAATGAAGAGCCCTGGAAATAATAGAAATTAAGATAGCTATAAAAGTATATTTTTAAATGTTCTATCCCAAAATTATCTAAAGAAAATAAAATACCAGTAACAATGTTTTTGAATTTATAACACAGGTAAAATAAAAAGTATGATAATAATAGCACAGTGAAAGGGAGGGAAAAATTGAAAGTTTACTGTTACAAGTTTCTTGCAGGATAAATAAAGTGATATTATAATATTTGAAGCTAGACTGCAATAAATTAAGGCTGTATACTGTAAACTTTGTTTAGTAGTAGGGCAACTACTAAAAACAAAATTAGAGAAAGTAGTTTAACTAGTAAAACAACTAAGAAGATGGAGTATAATTATATAAAATATTCAACTAATCAAAAACAGACAGAAAAAGAAGACAAATGAAAGAAATAACATGTCTTACAAGAAATGTTAAAGAGACTTCTTTAAGCTGAAATAAAAGAGCACTAATTAGTAACAGAAAAACATAGCAAAGCACAGTTGACCCTTGAACAACATGACCCTTGAACTGTGCGGTCCACTTAAACATGGATTTTTTTCCAGTAAATACATACTACAGTCCTACATGATTTACTGTTGGTTGAATCCATGGATGCAGAACTAAGGATGTGGAGGGCTGACTGTAAAGTTATACGAAAATTTTCAACTATGCAGGGGGGTCGATACCCCTAACCCCTGCATTGTTCAAGAGTGAACTGTGTAAATCTCATTGGTAAAAGTAAATACATAGTAAAATTTAAATAATCTAATAGTGTAAATGTGGTGACTTAATTATTTATAAAGCTAGTAAGAAGATTAAAAGACAACAATAATAAAAATAACTATAACTACAGTATTTTGTTAATGGATACACAGATAAAAAGATGTAAATTGTGACATCAAAAACGTAAAGCATCAGTGGGGGAATAAAAACATAGAGCTTTAGACTGTGTTCAAACTTAAGTTGATATCAACTTAAATAGACTGTTATCAATATAAGTTGTTTTATGTAAGCCTCATGGTAACCACAAAGCAAAAACCTATAGTAGATACACAGAAAATAAAGGGAAAGAGGGGAAAAAAAATAATAGGTAGGAAAAATAGAGAAAAAAACTGCAGTGTTGATTTAAATGTAACAATAACAATAATCACATTAAAAGTAAATTGTCTAAGCATTCCAATTAAAAGGCAGAGATGGTAAGATTGGATTAAAAAGAAAATCAATATCTAACTGCTGAGCTAACTATAAGAACCCAACTTTAAATATAAAAACATAGATTGGTAAGAATAAAAGTGGAAAAAGAAGACATACCATGTAAAATTTAATCAAAAGAAAAATTGGGAACTTCCCTGGCAGTCCAGTGGTTAAGAATCCCTGCTTCCAATGCAGGGGGCATGGGTTCGATCCCTGGTCAGGGAACTAAGATCCCACATGCTGCACGGAGCAGCCAAAAAATAAAATAAAATATAATAATTAAAAAAAAATTGATCGTTTATATTAATATCAGACAAAGTAGACTTCAAAACAAGGATTACTACCAAAAAAATAAGAGAGAGACATTACATAATGTTAATGATTATCATCACTAATAATAAAAGGGTTTATTTATTAAGAAGGTATAATAATACTAAATGTATATACATCTAACAATAGAACTTTAAAATACATGAAGCAAAACTGATAGAACTGACAGTAGAAATCAACAAATCCACAATTACAGTTGGAGATTTCACACATCTCTCTTAGTAACTGATAGAATATATGTACTGGAAATCAGTAAGGATATGGAAGAAGTGAACAACACTATCAACCAGCTTGTCCTAATTGACATACATAGAACACTATACTGAATGTTAGCAGGGAAAAATAGGAAAACTTTAAGAAATCGTTATAATTAATACCACCAAAAAAGATGTATTTCATTTCTAACACAAAAGAGATGCTGTGATAAAGGGACAAGAAAGAGCACATGAAACTTAAAAATAAGATAACCTCAATTTTTAAATTCCATGGAATGGCAAAAGACACCTTCAAAAAGTGAGACTTAAAAAATATACTTTTTCATGCACCACTGCTTTGTAAGCTAGTGAAGGATGTCATCCAGAAAAACAGTCACTAAACCAAGAAAGAAGAAACCATTGGATTCAAGAAACAGGGATCCAATGTAGAAAAGTAGAAAGAGAAGTTCCCAAAAGGACATCTATGCATTAGAAGAAACCTGTCCAGAATAGAGAGGATAAGTGGAAGGGTCTGGAGGACATTCTCCAGAAAGAAAGAAAAAATAATAAATATAGGTTAGTTGTGTAAGTATTTGGAAAACCATATGAACTTGTTGGTGCTACTGGGAAGAATTAGCAATACATACATAAAGTTCAGTAAGTGAAAAAGCAAGCAAATTATTAATTTTGGGGATATGGAGGATAGAGAAGATTGTGCTGGAAGGGAAACAGTCATGATATGCTACTTGGCTCCACAATGAATAATATCCATAGTGACATGAGGTAGACACTGCCTATTGATTCAATCAAACGTTGTGATAGAACTATTATTAGAAGGATGGAAAAGGGAGAATTAAGGGGGGTTAGGAGAACTAATATAAAATTAAGTTAATATATTAAAAAGATTAAGTCAAGTAATAGCAACATATATATTATGTTCAAATATCAAGAAAAAACATGAAAAAGTTGAAAAATAATTGTTCGGGGGGAGAAGGACTGAGGGATAAAGCAGAGAGAGGGTCACTGTGTCTCATTATGGCCCTTTTAATACTGACTTTTAAATTTTTTGCTTTAATAAAAATAAAAATTTTTGGACCTAGAGATTGTCATACTGAGTGAAGTAAGTCAGACAGAGAAAGACAAACATCATATGATATCACTTATATGTGGAATTTAAAAAAAGGGTACAAATGAACTTATTTACAAAACAGAAATAGAGTCACAGATGTAGAAAACAAACTTGTGGTTACCAAGGGGGAAAAAGGGGAGGAGGATCAATTGGGAGATGACATATACACACTACTATATATAAAATAGATAACTAATAACTAATATACAGATAACTAATATACAGTTCCCTGTATACCACAGGGAACTCTTCTCGACACTCTGTAATGACCTATATGGGAAAAGAATCTAAAAAAACAGTGGATATATGTATATATATAATTGATTCATTTTGCTGTACAGTAGAAACTAACACATTTTAAATCAACTAGTCTCCAATAAAATTTTTTAAAAAATAAAATAAAATAAGATATACATATAAACATTTTTATTGTAATGGGAAGTTCTTTCGGGAATCTAAGGAGCGGAAATTATAAATAAATAACTAAGGCTCTTTGTGCGTTCATTTACCCACCATCAGTCATTGATTTACTAGATAACTGTCCTCAAGCCCAAATGTACAAAAATGCACTTCTATAATGCTTCTTCAGAGTAGTTATCAAAAGCTTCTTGTTAATTTGACTCAGTATCAAGAATTTCATGAAAGATGCCGTCTAAACTGTGAAAGTTTCAGACCTGTCTCTGCTCTAGCTTCCCTTTTTAAAAAAAATCAAAATGGTTTTAGTTATCCTTATGAGAGTTGGATATATGCTTTCTTTCCAACAAACAAAAGATAGGCATTGTCCTTTATACTGATGGCACGGACTATTTCTGTTAAATGAAACATTAGAAATTGCTGTAGGTGTTGACTAAGTGTACAGCCCATTCTCTTTTGTACTCACCTACTTCTTTGGCTTTGCAAGAAGTTCTGCTAATTGTGGCAACTGCCTCCCCTGGGGGTGCTGCTGATTAGCTGGTGTACACTGAGTGTTAGTGCTGTTGGGGATTGTCTCCTCCTGCCCAACTCAGCCCCATTAAAAACAACTTTATACTCCGTGTTTGAGGAGAGCACTAGAAAATGCCTAATTTCTGGAAATTTTATGGCACCATGCTGGCATGTAGAACCTTGCTGACCCTAATAAAGGACAAACCCACGGTTGAAAAGTGGTGTGTTTTAAAGGTACTAGGTAGCCAATAGGCCTCTGTTCCAATGCCTGATTACCCTCTGAGGCATTCTGATCTTGAATTCAGCTGTAACATAACTTATAGAACATATGTTTAATCTTCTTTCTATGAATGATTACTGACTTCCGTGTTTCTATTGGCTGTCTAGCCCTGCTCCTGAGCTCTGGAAACTCTATCCAGTGCCTGTCAGATGTCTCCATTTGAATGCACCTAAAAGACTCAACTGCACCTTCTTCAGTTTGAAATTTATCTTCTTCCCCTTCATTCATTCCTAATCTTAGTAAATGTGCCATAATTTACATGGTACTCTTTCTATTTCCCAGGGCTTCTTTATGCTGGCTGACAAGATCATCCATGAAATCTCTACAAAGTGTAGATGCTTAGTTCCCACCCAGGCCTATTGAATCAGAATCTCCAGGAATGATATTTAGCATGTGTAATTTTTAAAAGCACCACAGTAATTATGCTAGGGAATTAAATTTGAGAACCACTGTATGTCTATTATCTCTTCTCCCATTCCCTCAACCACTGTCTGCATTTAGACCCTCATAACCACTTCCCTAGATCACTGCTCTAGTTTCCAAATACACTTCATGTATCCTGTTTCAACCCCTTTAATACACTCTTATTATTTTTAAAAATTTAACAAATATTGATTGAGGGCCTTGATTATCAATGAGTTTTCCTCTACCATGTGGCTAGAATCATTTTTCTAAAACACAGGTCTGTTGCTTAAAATCCTGTAATAATTCTTCCTTCACCCTCAGGATAAATTCCAAAGTCATTAATAGAGCATTGATCTTGCCCCATTTCTTCCATCAACTCAAATCCATTCAGTGCCTTGGCCATGGTATTTGCTGTTTTCTAAATAGCTAAAAATCTGTTGGTATCGTATAATATAATGTTTAAGAGCTCATGCATGCATGGAATCACTTAGATCTGGTTTCAAAACACCCCTTTGGTACTTATAATCTGTGTGACCATAGCAAGATGCTTAATTTTTTAAGTCTCAATTTTCTTCTCTGAAAAATAGACATAATAATGACTACTTCATATGGATATTGAGATGAATAAATTAAATAATTTATGTAAAGTGCAGAGTACAAAGTAAGTACTCAGTTTTGGTGGCTATTATAGATGGCTATTATTTGCACATGCTATTTTATGCTTTGCATATTATTCCTTCACTCATTTTCACCTGAATTATTTGTACTCTATATTTAAACCTGTTTGTCATACTTTTCTCCAGAAAGACTTCCCTTAAAACCACTCCTCCCAGGAACCCTGATCCTTCTATCTCAGGAGTCAACAAGCTACAGACAAAAAAACTATGGCCTAGAGACAAATCTGGCCTCCTACCTATTTTTGTATAGTCTGAAACAAGTGCTTTAGTACTGTCGATTGAAAAAAATGCACAACCTGAGAGTTGTGAGTTAAGTTTGCCTCATTTGGGGGCCAAATGAAGACTATAGCCCGGGAGGCAGCATTTCAGATAGCTCTGAGAAACTGCTCCAAAGATGTAAGGGGGTAGGTCAGTATATATGTGATTTTGGTGAAGGGGGAGTACATGCAGTCAAGCACATATTTTTACACAAGGTTGCTGATAGTCTTGTGAAGGCTACTGCTAGTCCCGAAGAGCAGATGTCACCATTTGATTTTAGTGCTTTTCCAGATATGAGGAGATCCAAGAGTTGGGCTCATACAATCTTCTCCTGAAAATATCTATCTGAAGGCCTGTTCTGCCAGTTTTTCCCAGAGCACAGAGTGCCTCATTCTTGATCTCTACCCTGAACTCCTTTCAGGGGGTGTTGAAGGTCAGCAGTTGCAGCAGCTTGTGATTTAATCCTTGTAGAGGCAAATGGCAAATGCCAATTTTTAGCTGGCAGTACAACAGCAGAACTGAGTACTTGCAACAGAAACTGCATGACCCACAGAGCCAAAAATAATTAACTATCTGACCCTTTTCAGAAAAAGTTTGCTGGTCCCTGCTCTATTATATCATAGCAGCTATCATCTTGTCTTGCTGTCCCCTCACTTGTCTCCCTACAACCAGTTACCTCCTTTAGGTCAGAAACAGTTTTTATCCTCCCTTCAATACTTAGCACATCGCCTGACAGACTGTAAACTCTCAACATATCTTTACTGAGTGAATGAAAGAATTATCTTCCTAAAAGTTTTTTTTTGTCAAAATGACAACTGTGTATAACTAAACATTCTGTGTGAGTTCAGAGTAATAAGAAGTTCCTAATGTTAATTAGGTGCTACCTATGTGCCAATTTTATAATCCCTAACATATATTATCTCATAAAGCATAGTCTTATGAAATAAACCATATCATTATTTCCTTTACATATATGTAAGAAACTAGAGGTACAAAGAGCTCAAGTAATTTGACCAAGGTCCCAGAATTAGAAGTGATAAAGCCAGGCAGTCTGACTCAGAACCCTCTCAATTAGTAAGTTATGAAGGCTTCTTACAGCAAAATGAAGAGCGAGCTGAAATAAAATAAGGTTTTTGTTTTAATAAGCACTATTTTAAACAACAATGTTTTAAAATAAGTTCAAAATAAAATGTAAAAATTTAGACTAGCTCCTTCTGGACAATCTTTTGCTGCAAAATGCAGGAGAGTACATGCTAGGTCATAGTGTATGCTTGAATCTTAATATCTGTTTTTATTGACACTTTCGTCAGGCAAATGCTGGAAAACATTCAAAGAGCCTTATTACTTCTCTATTATATAACGTATCTTAAAAGCTAGACTATTGATTATGCTTACAATTAAAAGTGAATAGTAAGAATACAAGATAAATGCAACCTTTTAGAAATATGATTCTGTTAGCCCCCAGAATATATCTCACATCTTAGATGAAATATAAAGAAAGAAACATTACTAAATAGAAACCTTCAAGAGTGGTATAAATTATTAACTAATTGAAGTGCTATAGTAGAGAAAATTCAATTACATTCAAGTACCTTAAAAGCATTTGCTTAGACTGATAAAATATGACAAAAATAAATAAGATATTTAAACACAAACTGAGCTTACATGCTGATATAATCTCAGTTTTTGACAATATGTCTCAAGTTGCTTTAAGTTTATTAGATAATTCCACTGTTAATGTTTTAGCTGTTTAAGCTCATTTTTCATAACAATCATCATCATTATTACAAATTTTGTGTAGCATAAGTCTATCTACACACAAAGAATGATTATACTATTTTCAACTCTTTACAACCAATGGTGAAGATAAAGTAAAAACTGTAAGGATACATTGAATATTTATAGCAATAGAAAGTTTCCCAGGAGAAATAAGCCTTTCTGTATATTAAGTAGAAATTATTAAATAGAAATGGTAAGTTTAATTTTTCATTAGAAAATAATGGACAAAGATGGTAGATCTTTAGATACGCAGAAAATACAATCATTTCTAAATACTTCAAGAAATATTCAAGTGACTTGTCTCACGCAAGTGGGATGGGAAAATATCAAGGTTGGCCTTTTGGTTCTCTCTGATGGCCACCCTTGAGTCTGTGCAGATAAAATATCTCTGAATAAAGTTACGTGGATGTAGTAGAGAAATTCTCATTCCCTCCTAGAAGAATAGGAGTCAAGAAACAAATGAAAAAAAAAATTATTTTCTTTTCAAAGAAACGAAAAGGGAAGCTTTGTATTTATTTAGATTTCCTCTCTCTTTCTCTCTCTCTTTCAAGATCACAGCTTACAGGTTTAACTCTCTTCTTTTAAAATAGGAACTATTTTAAAAAAAACAATAAGTTTAACTTTCCATTAGAAAAGAACAGTCAGTTTTATGTACATTCTCATGTCATTAGTGACTGGATACATTTCTCCACCTTCCTTTCCAATCTGTATTCCTCTTTTTTGTTTTCTTGTATGTGGCATTGAATAGGTAAAGTAACAAAGTTATAGAATATTTTAATAACACCATCAACTTTCTGGACTATAAAAATGTAAAATTATATTATTACACAGTATTATAACATATAAATATATAAATTCATAAATATAATTATATATATAAATATCCATCCCAAAACTTTGAATATAAATTATTTTCATGTGTACATGGAATATTAATCAAGATAAGCAATATTCATGCTCATTCATAAGACAAGTCACAGCAATTTTAAAAAGAATGAAATCATAGTGTATTTTTTTTACCACAATGAATTCAAGTTAAAAATCAGTAACAGAAAGCTTTCTAGAAAACCTAAAATATTTGGAGATTAAACAATACATTTCTAAATAATTTGTTGCTCAAAGAAGAAATCAAAAAGGAAATTAGAATACATCGTGAAATAAATTAACTAAATGAAAATGAAAATACAACATGAATATCTGTGAGACGCAGTTTAAAAAGTGATTAGAGAGCAATGTATAATTATAAATGTTGACATTATAAAAAAGAAAGATCCAAAATGAATTCTCTAAGCTTCTACCTTAAGAATCTAAAAAAAGAAATCTGAAAACAAAATAGGGAAGAGACAAAGAATTTTAAAAAATAGCAAAACCACATGTCAGTTCTTTGAAATTATAAATAAAATTGGTAAAACCTTATTAGACTGATGAAGGACAAAAAAGAGAAAGCGAACACAAATTACCAGTTGAGGAACATAAGAGGAGTTATCACTACAGATCATACAGAAATCAGAAGGACAATAAGGAAAAATTATGAAAAACTTTACACCAATAAATTCAAGAACTTAGATGAATAAAAAATTTCCTTTGAAGATAAACTTACCAAAACTGTCTCAAAAAGAAATTGAAAATCTGAATAGGCCCATCTCTGTTAAAGAAATAGAGTTGTGATATAAAAGCTTCCTACAAAAAAACTTTCAGCCAGATGGTTTCACTGGTGAATAATATCAAATCTTTAAGAAATAAAAATATTAATACTAACTCTTTGAGAAAATAGAGGATGCATTGCACTGATACCAAAACTAAATAAAACAAGGGAGAGAGAAAGAGAAAAAGAATAGCAGACCAATATATCACATGAACAACAATAAGAAAAAACCTTAAAGAAAAATTAGCAATAACATTCAACAATATTTATAAGTATGAGAAATCTTAACCAAGTGGAATTTATCCCAGAAGTGGTGTTTATCCCAAGGTTAGTTTAGCATTTAAACATCAATCATAATCCACCATTTTAACAGAATAAGGAGAAAACACATAGAACTATCTTAATAGATGTAGAAAATCATTTAACAAAATTTGACTTCCATTGATGATGAGCTCTTGAAAAAAATAAAAAGGAACAACAGGGAGCATCTCAAGAGGGAGCATCTTCGAGATTAGTTCAAGATGGCAGAGTAGAAGGACGTGCGCTCACTCCCTCTTGTGAGAGTACCAGAATCACAGCTAACTGCTGAACAGTTATCGACAGGAAGACACTGCAACTCACCAGAAAAGATACCCCACATCCAAAGACAAAGGAGAAGTTGCAATGAGATGGTAGGAGGGGTGCAATCACAATAAAAATCAAATCTCATAACCCCTGGGTGGGTGACTCACAAACCAGAGAACAAATATACCACAGAAGCCCACCCACTGGAGTGAAAGTTCTGAGCCCCACATCAGGCTTCCCAACCTGGGGCAATGGGAGGAAGAATTTCCAGAGAATCAGATTTTGAAAGCTAGAGGGATTTGATTGCAGGACTTCAACAGGATGGGGGGAAACAGAGACTCCACTCTTGGAGGGCACACACAAAGTAGTGTGCCCATCGGGACCAGGGGAAGGAGCAGTGACCCCATAGGAGGCTGAACCAGACTTACCTGCTAGTGTTGGAGGGTCTCCTGCAGAGGTGGGCGGTGGCTGTGCCTCACTGAGGGGACAAGGACACAGGCAGCAGAAGTTCTGGGAAGTACTGCTTGGCATGAGCCCTCCAGAAGTCTGCCATTAGCCCACCAAAGAGCCTGTAGGTGCCAGTGCTGGGTCACCTAAGGCCAAACAACCAACAAGAAGGGAACTCAGCCCCACCCATCAGCAGACAAGTGGATTAAAGTTTCACTGAGCTCTGCTCACCAGACCAACACCCAGCTCTACCCATCACCAGTCCCTCCCATCAGGAAGCTTGCACAAGCCTCTTAGATAGCCTCATCCACCAGACGGCAGACAGCAGAAGCAAGAAAACTATAATCCTGCAGCCTGTGGAATGAAAACCACATTCACAGAAAGACAGACTAAATGAAAAGGCAGAGGACTATGTACCAGATGAAGGAACAAGATAAAACTCCAGAAAAACAATTAAATGAAGTGGAGATAGGCAGCCTTCCAGAAAAAGAATTCAGAATAATGATAGTGAAGATGATCCAGGACCTCGGAAAAAGAATGGAGGCAAAGATCTAGAAGATGCAAGAAATGTTTAACAAAGACCTAGAAGAATTAAAGAACAAACAAACAGATGAACAAAACAATAACTGAAACGAAAAATACACTAGAAGGAATCAATAGCAGAAGAATGGATAAGTGACCTGGAAGACAGAATGGTGGAATTCACTACTGCAGAACAGAATAAAGAAAAAAGAATGAAAAGAAATGAAGACAGCCTAAGAGACCTCTGGGACAACAATAAACGCACCAACATTTGCATTATAGGAGTCCCAGGAGAAGAAGAGTGAGAGAAAGGACCCGAGAAAATATTTGAAGAGATTATAGTCGAAAACTTCCCTAACATGTGAAAGGAAATAGCCACCCAAGTCCAGGAAGCGCAGAGAGTCCCAGGCAGGATAAAACCAAGGAGAAACATGTCATGACACATAGTAATCAAATGGACAAAAATTAAGGACAAAGAAAAATTATTAAAAGCAACAAGGGGAAAACAACAAATAACATAAAAGGGAATTCCCAAAAGGTTAATAGCTTATTTCTCAGCAGAACCTCTATAAGCCAGAAGGGAGTGGCTTGATATATTTGAAGTGGTGAAAGGGAAGAACCTACAACCCAGATTACTCTACACGGCAAGCATCTCATTCAGATTTGACAGAGAAATCAACAGCTTTACAGACAAGCAAAAGGTAAGAGAATTCAGCACCACCAAACCAGCTCTACAACAAATGCTACAGGAACTTCTCTAAGTGGGAAACACAAGAGAAGAAAAGGACCTACAAAAACAAACTCAAAACAACTAAGAAAATGGTAATAGGAACATACATATCAATAATTACCTTAAATTTGAATCGATTAAATGCTCGAACCAAAAGACACAGGCTTGCTGACTGGATACAAAAACAAAACCCATATATATGCTGTCTAAAAGAGACCCACTTCAGACCTAGGGACACATACAGACTGAAAGTGAGGGGATGGAAAAAGATATTCTAATTAAATGGAAATCAAAAGAAAGCTGGAGTAGCAGTTTTTATATCAGACAAAATAGACTTTAAAACAAAGACTATTACAAGAGACAAAGGACATTACATAATGATCAAGGGATCAATCCAAGAAGAAGATATAACAATTGTAAATATTTATGCACCCAACATAGGAGCACCTCAATACACAAGGCAAATGCTAACAGCCATAAAAGGGGAAATTGACAGCAACACAATCATAGTCGGGGACTTTAACACCCCACTTTCACCAAGGGACATATCATCCAAAATGAAAATAAAGAAGGAAACACAAGCTTTAAATGATACATTAAACAAGATGGACTTAATTGATATTTATAGGACATTCCATCCAAAAAGAACAGAATACACTTTCTTTTCAAGTGCTCATGGAACATTCTCCAGGATAGATCATATCTTGGGTCACAAATAAAGCCTTGGTAAATTTAAGAAAATTGAAATTGCATCAAGTATCTTTTCTGACCACAACGCTATGAAACGAGATATCAATTACAGGAAAAAAATCTGTAAAAAAATACAAACACATGGAGGCTAAACAATACACTACTTAATAATCAGGAGATCACTGTAGAAGTCAAAGAGGAAATCAAAAAATACCTAGAAACAAATGACAATGAAAACACGATGACCCAAAACCTATGGGATGCAGCAAAAGCAGTTCCAAGAGGGAAGTTTAGAGCAATACAATCCCACCTCAAGAAAAAAGAAACATCGCAAATAAATAAGCTGACCTTATACCTAAAGCAATTAGAGAAAGAAGAACACAAAAACCCCAACGTTAGCAGAAGGAAAGAAATAATAAAGATCAGATGAGAAATAAATGAAATGAAGGAAACAATAGCAAAGATCAATAAAACTAAAAACTGGTTCTTTGAGAAGATAAACAAAATTGATAAACCATTAGCCAGACCCCTCAAGAAAAAAAGGGAAAAGACTCAAATCAATAGAATGAGAAATGAAAAAGGAGAAGTAACAACTGGCACTGCAGAAATACAAAGGATCGTGAGAGATTACTACAAGCAACTCTATGCCAATAAAATGGACAACCTGGAAGAAATGGAAAAATTCTTAGAAAAGTACAACCTTCCTAGACTGAACCAAGAAGAAATAGAAAATATAAAGAGAACAATCACAAGCACTGAAATTGAGAATGTGATTAAAAATATTCCAACAAATAAAAGCTCAGGACGAGATGGCTTCACAGGCGAATTCTCTCAAACATTTAGAGAAGAGCTAACACCTATCCTTCTCAAACTCTTCCAAAATATAGCAGAGGGAGGAATACTCCCAAACTAATTCTACGAGGCCACCATCACCCTGATATCAAAACCAGACAAAGACGCTACAAAAAAAGAAAACTACAGGCTAATATCACTAATGAGCATAGATGCAAAAATCCTCAACAAAATACTAGAAGACAGAATCCAACAGCACATTAAAAGGATCATACACCATGATCAAGTGGGGTTTTTCCCAGGAATGCAAGGATTCTTCAAAATAGGCAAATCAATCAATGTGATACACCATATTAACAAATTGAAGGAGAAAAACCATATGATCATATCAATAGATGCAGAAAAAGCTTTGGACAAAATTCAACACCAATTTATGATAAAAACCCTCCAGAAAGTAGGCATAGAGGGAACTTACCTCAACATAATAAAGGCCATATATGACAAACCTGCAGCCAACTTCATCCTCAATGGTGAAAAACTGAAACCATTTCCACTAAGATCAGGAACAAGACAAGGTTGCCCACTCTCACCACTATTATTCAACATAGTTTTAGAAGTTTTAGCCACAGCAATCAGAGAAAAAAAAAGAAATAAAAGGAACCCAAATCATAAAAGAAGAAGTAAAGCTGTCACTGTTTGCAGATGACGTGATACTATACACAGAGAATCCTAAAGATGCTATCAAAAAACTACTAGAGTTAATCAATGAATTTGGTAAAGTAGCAGGATACAAAATCAATGCACAGAAATCTCTTGCATTCCTATACACTAATGATGAAAAATCTGAAAGAGAAATTAAGGAAACACTCCCATTTACCATTGTAGCAAAAAGAATAAAATACCTAGGAACAAACCTACCTAAGGAGACAAAAGACCTATATGTAGAAAAGTATAAGACACTAATGAAAGAAATTAAAGATGATACAAACAGATGGAGAGATATACCATGTTCCTGGATTGGAAGAATTAACATTGTAAAAATGACTATACTACCCAAAGCAATCTACAGATTCAATGCAATTCCTATCAAACTACTGATGGCGTTTTTCAGAGAACTAGAACAAAAAATTTCACAATATGCATGGAAACACAAAAGACCCCGAATAGCCAATGCAATCTGGAGAACGAAAAACGAAGCTGGAGGAATCAGGCTCCCTGACTTCAGACTATACTACAAAGCTACAGTAAGTAAGACAATATGGTACTGGCACAAAAACAGAAATATAGAGCAATGGAACAGGATAGAAAGCCCAGAGATAAACCTATGCACATATGGTCACGTTACCTTTGATAAAGGAAGCAAGAATATACAATGGAGAAAAGACAGCTTCTTCAATAAGTTGTGCTGGGAAAACAGGACAGCTACAAGTAAAAGAATGAAATTAGAACACTCCCTAACACTGTATACAAAAATAAATTCAAAATGGATTAAAGACCTAAATATAAGGCCAGACACCATAAAACTCTGAGAGGAAAACATAGGCAGAACACTCTATGACATAAATCACAGCAAGATCCTTTTTGACCCACCTCCTAGAAAAATGGAAATAAAAACAAAAGGGACCTAATGAAACTTAAAAGCTTTTGTGCAGCAAAGGAAACCATAAGCAAGATGAAAAGACAACCCTTAGAATGGGAGTAAATGTTTGAAAACGAAGCAACTGACAAAGGATTAATCTCCAAAATTTACAAGCAGCTCATGCAGCTCAATATCAAAAAAACAACCCAATCCAAAAATGGGCAGAAGACCTAAATAGACATTTCTTCAAAGAAGATATACAGATTGCCAACAAACACATGAAAGAATGCTTAACATCAGTAATCATTAGAGAAATGCAAATCAAACCTACAATGAGGTATGACCTCACACCAGTCATAATGGCCCTCATCAAAAAATCTACAAATAATAAATGCTGGAGAGGGTGTGGAGAAAAGGGAACCCTCTTGCACTGTTGGTGGGAATGTAAATTGATACAGCCACTATGGAGAACAGTATGGAGGTTCCTTAAAAAGCTAAAAATAGGGCTTCCCTGGTGGTGCAGTGGTTAAGAATCTGCCTGCCAGTGCAGGGGACATGGGTTCGAGTCCTGGTCCAGGAAGATCCCACATGCCACGGAGCAACTAAGCCCTTGCACCACAACTACTGAGCCTGCGCTCTAGAGCCCATGAGCTACAACTACTGAGCTGGCGTGCCACAACTACTGAAGCCTGCGCGCCTAGTGTCTGTGCTTTGCAACAAGAGAAGCCACCGCAATGAGAAGCTGGCGCACCGCAGCGAAGAGTAGCCCCTGCTCGCCACAACTAGAGAAAGTCTGTGTGTGGCAACAAAGACACAACGCAGCCAAAAATGAAAATAAATAAAATCAATAAATTTATTTTAAAAAAAAACCCAAAAAACTAAAAATAGAATTACCATGTGACCCAGCAATCCCACTACTGGGCATATACCCAGAGCAAACCATAATTCTGAAAGACACATGCACCCCAATGTTCATTGCAGCACTATTTACAATAGCCAGGTCATGGAAGCAACCTAAATGCCCATCGACAGATGAATGGATAAAGAAGTTGTGGTACATATATACAATGGAATATTACTCAGCCATAAAAAGGAATGAAATTGGGTCATTTGTAGAGACATGGATGGACCTAGAGTCTGTCATACAGAGTGAAGTATGTCAGAAAGAGAAAAACAAATATCGTATATTAACACATATATGCGGAATCTAGTAAAATGGTACAGAAGAACCGTTTGCAATCCAGAAATAGAGACAGACATGTAGAGAACAAACATATGGACACCAAGCGGGGAGAGCAGGGGGGTGGTGGTGGTGGGATGAACTGGGAGATTGGGGTTGACATATATACATTAATATGTATAAAATAGATAACTAATAAAAACCGCCTGTAAAAAAAAAAAAAAGAGGGAGCATCTTCAATTGGATATGCGGTTTTGTGTAAAATCTTTCCCTAACCTCATAATTAATAGTGAAACACTGGATGTTTTCCTCTTAATGTTAGGAACAAAGAAGTCTTATTTAGTGTTATATGTAAGAATACAAAAAGATGCATACAAATTGGAAAGGAAGGTGTAGAAATCTCTTTATCCTTATAAGGTCACAGGAATACTAGGCTTAAGACACAAAATGCATTGCATTTCTTTATTACTAATAAAAAAATGGAAATTGAAATTTAAAGAATACCATTTACAACATCATCAAAAAACATAAATATCTTCTGGGGAACAAGATATACACAATAACAACTGTAAAACATGGCCAAGACGAGGATGAAATAAGTGAAGAGTTATATCCTATTCATAGATTGGATGACTCAGCTTTTTTTTAAGTCTCCCCAAACTGACCAAGAGATTTAACACAATCTTGATCAAAAATCCCAGCAAGCTTTTTAATAGAAATTGACAAGATGAATTTAAAATCTGTACTGGAATCAAAAGAACCTATATAGGTAAAACAATTTTGAAAAAGCAGAAAATATTTGGAGGAGTTACACCACCTAATTTCAAGATTCACTGTACAACTACAGCAATCAAGACAACATGATACTGTTGTGAAGACAGGTAGATAATCCAATGGAATTGAATTGAGAGTTCATAAGTATGTCTACAAATGTATGGTCAATTATTTTTTTTAAAGATGAAAAGGTAATTTATGGGTAATAGAGAATGTTTTCAATAAATGGGCCTGGAAAAATTACATATCCACATGTAAGAAAATAAACTTGATTTAGATGAACCTTACCTCCCTCCACATGCAAAAAAATAATTCAAAAAGATTCATAGACATGAACATAAAAGCCAATAGTATAAAGTACCTAGGAGGAAACATAGGGTAAAATCTTCATTATTTTGGGACATGCAGAGATTTCTCAGCTAAAACAAATAAATACACATTTACACAGTGATAAATTTGTATTAATCAAAATGAAAAACTTCTGCTCTTCAAAAGACATCATTTAAAAAATGAAAAGGTGAGCCACAAACTGGCAAAAAGTTGTACATTTATCTGACAAAAGGCTTGTATCCAAACTATATAGATAGATGATTGATAATAGATGATGATAAACGATAGCTAGATAATAGATACAGATATAGGTATAGTTATAAACTCCTACAACTCTGTAACAAACAAACAACTAAATTTGTTTAAGTGAGCAAAAGATTGAATAGAAATTCAGAAAAGAAGATGTAAGAGTGGTTAATGAGTATATGTAAAGATGCTCAACATCCTTCATCATCAGAGAAATGCAAATTAAAACTGTAATAAGATAGCATTATAGACTCACTAAAATGGCAAAAATGTAAATGACTGATGATATCAAGTGTTAGAAAGAATGCAGAGCAAACAGAATTCTCTGTATTAGTAATAGGAATGCAAAATTTTACAACCAGTTTGCTCCAGTTGGCAATCTCATAAAGTTTGACCCAGAGATTCCACTTTTAAGTATCTACCCCAAAGAATGGAAGACATATGTACACATAAAAATTTGTTCATCAATGTTGATAGTAACTTTATTCAAATGTCCAAAACTAAAAATAACTCATATTCATTAATAGGTGTATTGATAAATTAATTGTATTTTTACAATGTAATACTACTCAGTAATAAAAAAATAATAGACTACTGATACACACAAAAACATGACTGAATCTGGGCACAAAGGAGTACATACTGTACAATTCCACTCATGTGAAACTTGACAAACAGCATATATAATATATAGCAACACAAAACTGACCAATGACCTTCAGGTACTAAGGATGGGTATGGGAATCACTTGGGTGGGGCTCAAAGTAACATTTAGGGTGATAAAAATTTTTTTCTCTTAATTGTGGAGGTAGTTATACAGGTGTATAAATTTGTCAAAGCATATTGAAGTGTACATTTAAAATGGGTGTGTTTTGTCATATGTAAATTATATCTCAATAAGGTTGATTTTAAAATAGTGGATACCACTTTTCATTCACCAGTATAAAACATTTTGATAATAGGCTGTGGAAAAATAGATATTTTCAAACATATTACCACCTGAAATGCATAATTTTTAAGCCAAGGTAATTTCACAATATTTTTCCAAAAATTAAAAATTTGTATATATATATGTACATATATATATATACACCTTCTGATTCAGTACTTTCACAACAAAGAATGTATACTAGAGTTACATACCCCCATATTCAACATGATATGTGCACAAGGTTTTCAATCCTTAACTATTTTTAATAGCAAAAAAAAAAAAAAAGAAATGTCAATAGAAGATTGGTAAAACAAATGAGGTTATATTCATCCAACAGAATACTACCCAGCTATAAAAATAATGAAAATGTGCATTATATCCTGAAGTGGAATAATTTGTAAGATTCACTATTTTAAAGGTGCAGATCAGTTTTTATAGTACACTACTTTTTTGGCTTATAATATATTTGCTTGTGTATGCTTAAAGTTCTCAGGGAGGATATACAGGAAATCTATCAAACTGGGTGATCTGAATGGGAAACACTGTGATTGAGAGTCAGGAGCCGGGAGGAGAGTTTTTAATGTACACTGTTCTAAACTTTCTGACTTTGAACCGTTCAAAAATAAATATAATTAAAAAGCAATATAAATGTTAAAAAATGAGAATACTATTGGTTTAGAAATAGACAAAATAGACAAAGAAGTGGATTAGTGTTAAGGAACAGATTCATAAATTTTTGCAAATTGATGTTACAAAAAAGGAGTCATTCAAATCATAAAGATAGAATCGGCAATTTTATAAATGTTAGCCACTTAAAAAATCAGACCTTAGGGCTTCCCTGGTGGCGCAGTGGTTGAGAGTCTGCCTTTTAATGCAGGGGACACGGGTTCGAGCCCTGGTCTGGGAAGATCCCACATGCCGCGGAGCAACTGGGCCCGTGAGCCACAACTACTGAGCCTGCGCGACTGGAGCCTGTGCTCCCCAACAAGAGAGGCGACGATAGTGAGAGGCCCGCGCACCACGATGAAGAGTGGCCCCTGCTTGCCACAACTAGAGAAAGCCCTCGCACAGAAACGAAGACCCAACACAGCCAAAAATAAATAAATAAATAAATAAATAAATAAATAAATAAATAAATAAATAAATAATTCCTATTTTAAAAAAAAAAAGAATGGCAGATTATCAATAACTATTGATGTTTGAAAAAAAAAATCAGACCTTGAATTATGTGAGTAATGTGTTCAAATCAAGTACATAGCAGAAAAAGCAACCTCAAAGTGGTTTTAGAGAATTTATTGGCTTACCAAACGAATGTTTAGGAGACCACTGAGTTCACATGTCGCTTGATGCCACAATGCATATTGCCAGGACCCGCTTTTCTTCATCTCTTAGTTTTGTTCTGCTTTTTTCTGTGTGTTGGCTTCATTCTCAGACAAGGTCTTTGCCCAAGCTATAGCAGCTCTAGACATCATATTTCTCTCTCGTCATATCCAGTGAATAGTCTTACAATTATAAAATAAATTGAATTTCATCTATCAATTTTAATTTGTGACATTAATAGTCTAAAGAGAAAAAATATGTAATTTTCACAATTGAGCTAGAAAGGCATTTGATAAAAGGCAAGCTCTATTTTTCACAAGAGACATTAGCAAATTAGGAATAAAAGAGAACTATCTTTAACTTGGTCAAAGGTATATACCAAAATCTACAGTAAACCTTGTAAGAAATGAAAAAACTTTTAATGCAGTCCCTTTAAGATAGGAACTAGACAAGAAGATCTACTAACACTGCTCATGTTTAATATAATATTGGAAGTTCTGGTAAAGACTACAAAGAAATAAAAAGAAATAAAGAAGATAAGCATTAGAAGGTAACACATAACACTGCCATAATTGGCAGGTGATGTGAATATCTACTTATGAGAGATTTTGTTCTCTACTACAATAGCCAAATAGAAATTAACCTTAAGAGGATAACTTTCATAATAGTAACAAAGACAGTAAAGTGCCTAGGAATTCCTTTAGAAGAATACACAAGATCTCTATGGACAAAACTTAGAACTCAAAGTAACATAGAAAATGATCTGAATAAAGAGAGAGGCATTCCATGCACTTGGATGATATGTCTCAATACTATAAAAAGTCACTACTCTCGAAATTAACATTAAATATTCAAGGAAACCACAAACAAAAAGTTTTATATTTTTTTGAGGAATGATTTTGAAAAAAAGAAATGATCCACAAATAGTAAAGTCAACCTTTACAAAGAAAAGAGGGGAACTTGTTCTACCAGATATATTAGGATAGTCTACAAAATATAGTATAAATGTAACATGCTATTGGTGCAATAACAGATAAATGAGCTAATGACTATTCCAATGAGTCCAGATGGATCCATACATGATGATAACGTCACATAAAATGAAGGCAGCACTACAAATCAGTGAAGAAATGTCAAGATCAAATGTTGCAGAGAATTTGGTTCAATGGGAATTCTTATGCCAGAGGGAATGTAAGTTGCTACAACCACTTTGGAATGCAATTTGGAATGAACATTCTCATGAACTATGATACAATAATTTTTGCACAGGTTCCCTGAGAGTCTTGCACTATTCATTATAGAAAGAATATGGAAGCAACCCAAATATCCATCAATGGGAGAATGAATTTTAAAAATTATGTTGATTCAAGTTGTAGTCACAAGACAGTATAAATAGTCGTAAAATGAATGAACTACAGGTATACACAAAACAGATGAGTTTTGGAAACATGATGTTGAATGAAAAAAGCAAGTCTCAGAAAACTATATAATGTGTGATATCACATTTATGATAACACAAGACTGAACAATATATTGCTTAGAGGTGTGTGTGTGTGTGTGTGTGTGTGTGCATGTGTTAAAACATACTAAAAAAGAACAAAAAGCAAGTTCTCTGGAACTTCTAGCCCACCTTATCCACTCCAGAGAAATCCCCTAGGCAGAGAGTTGCAGACACTGGCAGTAAGAATCCACCTGCATTTACAAGAATGGTGAGTGCCAAGAGTATGAAGGTGGGGCACGGACAGTATCTGCTACACAAAAAATAAACACAAATTGAAGAGAGCGATTACTTCTAGAGTGGAAACAGGTATACACGATAGGGAGAGCACTTAGTAGGAAATATTTGTCACCTCTAGTTCTTAAGTTGCAGCTTGGTTTGTGTTGTTACTTTTATTATTATGCTTCATATCCTACATATATTCTTTCAACACTTCATTAAAATGATGAAAGGAAAAATAAAACATTTTTCTTGACATGAAAAAGTAAGTTTAAAAAAAAAAGAGTTCCCAAATAGGAAAAAATTGTTCCCAGCTACAAAAACCTGTTAATTGCACAGTCTGTTTTCTGTAGAATACAAATATGAAAATGTTTTATTTTTTCTTCAAAACCTGCTCTGTTTACTTTTCCTTTTTGGTCTCTTAAGACATATTGGGCAGAATATATAGCTATGCATTCATTTTCAGATATTAAAAATCCAGTTGATTGTATCTCATAGATAATTCAGTGTTCACCTTCTCACTGCCAGTACCTGCAAGGTATCAAGTGAAAAGGAAGTGCCAGGTGGAGGACATTTTCAGTCCTCTTGCCCCACAATACCTCTCCTCCTTCCAGCATCTCCAGGGTCGGGAAAAGACAAGAGGCATAAGTCTTTCTAGCAAAAGTCTTTCTGGGTAGCCATATATTATAGAAAGGGTAAGTCTTACTAGCTATTATAGTCCACTCTTAGTTGATGATGTCCTGGGCACAAGTGGGTGCCCGCTTGCTTCTCCCTGAGTCATCTGGGAAGCCCCACGAGAAGAGGCTAATTGCCACTGCTCAATTCCCTCATGTAAAAGATGCATTCATCTCCAGCCCCCTATGTTCCCACAGCCTTTGGTACACTCCATTGCCTCTGGCTGCTGGGGTCTCTCATCTGGCCATCTTCTTGAGAGAGATGCCAGTTTGGGATGCCAGTAAGAACAGTGGAAGCTCAGATATCTGCCATGTCCGTTTTACTTATGAGATGCCCACATTAGCCTACTGAACTGTATTATCTTATTTAATTCTCGCATCAGTCCTAGGAAGTAAGTACTATTCTTAGCTTCATTTTACAAATGAGGAAAATGGAGTTCAAAGATATTAAAAAGCCTGCACCTAACCATTGAATGCTGGGGCTGAATAGAACCAAAGCACTCTGACTTCAGAACCTGAAACCAAATGATAATCAATAGGATGCTTGGAGGAAATGAAATCAGACAAATAGAGGTAATTTCATCCAGGCCAAGTTCAGATAGGATGAATCATTCCTGTCTACACCAGAAACCTTATTCATTATCCTTAAGATTCAGTGCCCATCTTCCCTGAAATGTGCTGATTGTTTAATTACTAACCTATAAATGTCAAAACTCTGTCTGCTCTCTTGGCTTATTTTTTCTAAATGCCATATCTATTAACATTTTCTTTAGATATGTTTAAAAACATCAGTTAGGCTACAGTTTTATCATGATTAGAATTTTGTATATATTTTACTTTTTTTAAATAGGGTAATCTCTCTCCAAAATCTAAATTATTTGGAAGACATAGTATTGTTTCTTACTTTTTAGCTACCCAAACAATTGCCATGTTTAAACATATGATTATATATGTAGAAAAACCAAACGAGTCTACATAACATCTTCTGGAACTAATGAGCATTGTTAAGGATGGTCTTGGGATACAAGAAAAACATACAAAAGTCAATCATATTCTTAATTACCAGCAAAATTGGAATTTACAATTTAAAAAATACCATTTATAGTAGCACTCTATAATATGAAATCACTGGGAACAAAGCTAACAAAATTCATACTAAATCTATATGCTGAAAAGTAAAAAATCATTGATGAAAGAAATCGAAGAAGACCTAAATAAATGGAGAGGCATACTGTGATTATGGATTGAGGATACAGTATTGCTCTTATGTAAATCCTTCTCAGTTTAATATATAGATTCAATGTGATTCTAATCAAAACCACAGGTGTGTGTTTTTTTTAATATTTACAAGTTGCATATAAAATTTAAACAGAAAGACAAAGGAACAGAATAGTCAAAACAATTCTGAAAAAGATCAAAATAGAAGACTCACACTGCCTGATTTCAAGACTACATGTAAACTACAGTAATGAAGAAAAGAACATGGTACTGGTGAAAGAATAGACACACAGATCAATGGAACAGAATGGAAAGCCTAGAAATAGACCCACACAATACAGTCAACTGATTTTTGAAACAGGTACAAAGGCAATTCAAAGGCGAAAGCAAAGTCTTTTCAACGAAAGGTTCTGGAGCAATCAGATTACCATATGCAAAAAAAAGTGAACCTGATCTAATTGTCACATCTAACACAAAAATTAACTAAAATGGAATTATAGATGTAACTGTGAAATGTAAAACTCTAAAATTTCTAGAAAAAGTCTACCTGATCTTGGGTTTTGTAAACAGTTCTTAGATATGACACTAGAAACACAATCCACAAAAATAATATTTTGGATTTAATCAAAATTAAAAATGATTTGGCAGTTTCTTATAAAGTTAAACATGTACTTACCATACAAACCCACCAATCCTGTTGCTAGATATTTAGCCAAGTGAGTTAAAATATTTTGTTCACACAAAGTCTGCATGAGAATGTTTATAGCAACTTTATTCATAATCACCAAAACCTGAAAACATGCAATTGCCCTTTAATGGGTGAGTGGTTCAACAGTTATACCCATATGATAGAATACTACTTAGCAACCAAAATTAATGAACTACTGCTTCAAGTAACAACATGGATAAATCTTAAGTGCATTTTGCTAAATGAAAGAAGCCAGCTAAATAGTCTACATGTATATATGATATTCTGTGAAAAACAAAACTATAAAGACAGAAAACAGATGCAGGATAGAGGGAAGAGTTAACTATAAAGGAGCACACGAGAAAATTTTGATGGTCATAGAAATATTCTGTATGGTAAATACATGATTATACATTTGTCAAAACCCATAGAACTGTACACCAAAAAAGAGTGATGTTTACTGTATGCGACTGAAAAAATAATCAACCATGATGTTGAAAAGGATCCCAAATGGAATACAGTTGGCGATACATGAATCTAACTGTATTACAAATGTATGACACAACCACACTGAAGAGGATATGAAAGAAAGGAGCTGACCTTTGTAATGCTGTAAAACAGTATTTTAAGTAGATATTGTAATGCTAAAGACAAAAAGAACTACACAAACCCTTTAATTGGTAAAATTGTTTCTCACAGCATATGGGTTAGTAAATCTGAAACTATGCTACATGTATAACAAGGCTGAAGAAATAAGTAAATATATTGTAGATAATGACAGCCAGGTTCCTCACTGTCAAGAAGTAACAAATAATCAAGGTGGCAGGCTACAAGGAACCCCTTAATGTTCCTTATGTATACTAAATATATTACTCTAATGTAATGTTGCATTAGAGTCTTTGGAGAAGGGAGCATTTTAATTTTAAGATTTTGATTTCTAAGTACCATTTTTTAATAAAAAGTATTAGGGCTTCTTGTGAAGTGGTTGAATATTGGCCTTGAGCTGGGAAAAAAAAAGGTGAGCCTGGAGCATTGTGTGGTGTCAAAAAGGAAAGAAGAATTCCAAAAATGAAAAAAAATAAGTAAAAAAGGAAGCAAGGAAAGAAGGGAGGGAGGGAGGAAGAAAAAGAAAGACAGAGAAAGGAAAAGAAAGGATGGAGGAGGGAGGGAGGGAGGAATGGAGACACGCCAACCAAGAAGAGCCCCTCAGTGTCCAAAGCTGGAACAATTTGAGCCATAACAACAAAAAATAACATAGTATTGGATTACAACCCAAATTATAAAATAAATATTCATGAGTTCATACTAAAATAAATAAACTATTGACTGAATAAATGAGTGAGAAGAGACAACTGTTCTTTTCAGAGAAATTTTAATTAATAAATGTAGAAGATATGAGGGAAATTGAAAATTACCATCATACAACTAATTTTTATATATTGACCTGGTATCCTGCAATCTTGCTAAACTGATGTATTAGTTCTAGTTAATTTTTTTGTAGATTCCATAGAATCTTCTGCATACGTGATCATGTTGTCTGTGTATAAAGACTGATTTACTTCTTTTGTTACAATCTGGATGCCTTTTATTTCTTTTATTGCCTATTTCATAGGCTAGAACTTCCAGAACAATGCTTAGCAGGGATGATGAGAGCAGAAATTCTTGCTTCATTACATGTCCAAGGGGAAAATAACTCACTCTTTAACCATTAAGTATGATGTTATCTGTAGGTTTTTTGAAGATACCTATCTTAATCTGCTCAGGCTGCCATAACAAAACACCATAGACTGGGTGGCTCTCCTTTTTCCTTCTTTTGGATTGAGTATTTTTTATTTCATCTTCTTTGTTACTTATTAGTTATAACATTGTGTTTTGTTAGTTTAGTGGTTGCATCAGCATTTATGGAGTACATCTTTAACTGATCTGCTTCTAAGTAACATTCCATTTTACCTTGGGCATATACTCCTTACAATAATATCACTTCATTTTCCCCTTCCAGCCTTTGTGTTGTTGTTCAACATTTCCTTCTACATGCTATAAACTCCAACACACAAAGAAGAAGTATTGCTCTCATATGTTGTTGTTTGTCCTGAAGCTGATTTTCATAGAAGAATATTTCACTTCTGGGAAAACTATTCTCTTTCCCTATAGATGAAAAAAGATGGTCTCTCTCTGCCTATAACTGGAGACATCCAGGTAGAAGAGAACAAACTAAGGTCTCTTAATGCCCTTAGTAAGCTCTCTTCTATTTTGAAAAAACTTTTTTCAATTTTAGGTCTGTTTTGCCAATCTTCAGCAGAGGTTTTGATGATGCTAAGCAATAATTGCACTAGCATCTAGTAATCTTGTGGGAAAAAAATCACATATAGATGATTTATAGTATACAAATCATTTTATATGCTAATATTCATAACAGGTGATCACTGCTTCTGAGCACATATAAATATGATCTTTATAATTCAGTATTCAAATTTCTACATTGTATAACACTTAACATGACAACTATTTTGCATCTTAATATACTGGATAAAATGTTTATACAAGTTGCAGGCATGGGCCTTCCCTGGTGGCGCAGTGGTTAAGAATCCACCTGCCAATGCAGGGGACACGGGTTCGATCCCTGGTCTGGCAAGATCCCACATGCCACGGAGCAACTAAGCCCATGTGCCACAACTACTGAGCCTGTGCTCTAGAGCCCGCAAGCCACAACTACTGAAGCCAGCGTGCCTAGAGCCTGTGCTTTGCAACGAGAAGACACCACAATGAGAAGCTCACGCACCGAAACAAGGAGTAGCCCCCACTTGCCGCAACGAGAGAAGACCTGTGTGCAGCAATGAACACCCAACACAGCCCAAAATAAAAAAGATTAAAAAAAAAAAGTTTCAGGCACATAAGAATCTCTTGGTTCAGATGCTTGATAAATTGGCTTATGGCTTCTGAAAAAAATGGATACATTCACAGACAAGTATATGGCAACTTCTCAAGTAATGAATCATTGGATTCCTTAATTATTATATGAGAAGACAATGAAATATATGGATAAGTAAATAAGTCATTTCAATATTTTAGTGATTAGCAAGATCTGATTGAATGGAATATGGTGTACCATATACAGGTATTTCAGCAATAAAAATACAAGTTATTGAAGAAAACTATAATTTTATTGAAAGATATACAATATAATCTGAATAAATGCAGAAGCAGTCTATGTTCCAGTATTTGATCTAAGAGCCTTAAAACATCAATCCTTTCCAAACTTATGTGTATTTGTCTATATATGTATATTTAATGAAATTAAATTACATTAGATGTAATGCTTGACAAACTGGAAAAAAATTATTCTAAAGTTCATAGGAAAGCATAGATGTGAGAATTTTCAAGGAAATTGCCTTATCAGAGAATAAATCTTATTAGAAAGCAATGATGATCAAAAAAATATAGTAGTGAACAAATAGTACACAGAAATATCAGTGAAAGAGAAGTCCTAATAATGTTTACATGTTTAAGAAATTCAAGCACAAATTTTAAAAATTCATATGAGAAAGGGGAAAGAAAGTATTTTAAAATTATTTTTGTAGGACAATTGGCTCTCAAATTAGAAGAAAATAAATGTATAACCCTATTTTATTATACACATAAAAATAAATTCCAAATTTAGTAAAGATAAAAAACAAAGAATAAAGTAGCTAAGTATGAAAAATAACACAGGTAAGTATAGTTATAATGGGGAGTGAGGAAGATTTTTCTAAGCATTTAGAGGAAATCAGGAGCCATAGAGAAAAACAATACCTGGTTTGAATACATAAAAATGAAAATTTCAGTGTGACAAGAAATCGTTACCAAAGTTAAAAAAAAAGCCAGGAAAAAGGAGTAGCACAAAAGGGATGAAACGTTACTATTTCTAAAATTAATTTTAAAGCACAATAGGATAAAAAATGGGCAATGATTACGAACAGGCATTTGGTAAACAAGGAAATATAAATGGCCAATCAACATGAAAAATGCTCTATCAGTTCGTGTTCAGAGAAGGAAAACAGAAAACCCTGAAAGTATTTCTAACAGGAAGAGATTTATTACAGGAAATTAAGTGCTTACGTACTCGTTGAAATAGCTGGAGGAAAAAGTCAGGAAAGGCTACTCTGGCTCTGAGGTTCACCACTAGGCTTCAGAAAACTAGGAAGCTGCTACTGTCAGCAAGGCCAGGAACCATGGTAACCTATGCCCCTGGTAATCACAGCTGCCACAGGCAGAGGTGGGAGATTTGCACTTTGGTTAAAGCTCCTGCGTTTGCCTACCATTGACAGAAAAAAACTTCTGCATGACAGAATTTTAAATAGATGCCTCTGGCAAGGGATCGTGGAAAAGATAATTCTCAGAATTCCAGCCCAGTCTTATGGGGAGAAAACAGAGATGCTCAACTTTATGAATGCACGATGAATCTGCATGGCAAAATGGGTGAGGTATTTAAACTGTTACTTTGTAAATTCTTTTTAAAAGCTTATTGGGATTGTGGTGACTTGGTCGCACTTTGTGTGTAGTACGCTACTGTTCACAAACTCCCGGCCCAGATTGATGGCATAATCAAAAAAACAGCAAGCAAAAAATACTTTCAAAATAACTCTTTACCTTATTTGCCTTTCTTGAAAACTGTGAAGGGTATACACATAGATCAAAGTTACACTCCTTAAAACCCCTTATGCTCCATTTCCTCAAATGCAGGTGATTCCATGCTTCTGTCTTTTAAATTCTTCCAAAACAAGCCTATGTGTAAAAATCTTCATTTTTTACTCAAACAGCTGCACCACATCACAGTTCTATATGACCAAACCTCAAAGAACCAATCTTGCAAGTGGTGACTTTAATGAGTATAGTATATTTGATAATATTTCCAAAATATTCATTCTTTATCCCAATCATTACATGGGAAGTGTATATTTCCCCAACATGTTGAAGTTGTGCTTGGCCATGTGACTTGTTTCGGCAAATGGAAGAGGTGATATATCTAGGGCTTAAGAGGCATAACCCTTGTGTCTGTGTATGCTTTGGAGTACTTCCATCCTTGACCATAATAAGAACATCACTGTGACCAACTGCTGTCCTCAATCTGGGTGCCAATTGACGCACAGTCCTGCTATGTTGCAGGTATTGTTCTAATTGCTTTACATGAGTTAAGCAAATTTTATCCTCATAACAACACTTTGAGGTAGATAAGATTGTTGCCTCTATTTTACAGATTAGGAAGTTGAAGCAAAAAAAAAAAAACTTAACTACCCAAGTTTATAGCAATAGATGAGATTTAAATATAATCTAGCTTTAGAACTGTTCTTTGATTGTATGACATTTATTTTAATACTGCTTTCCTTTTCCAAAACGTTACAAAAAATCTTCTATATTTTAAAATGTTTTTAAAATTTCATCTTTCAGTTTTTAATTTTTCAGCTAAGAAAAATTTGCTTTTGTATGGTATGATGTAGAATTCTCTTTTAACATGGAATGCTAAAACTCCCTCAGTACATAGTATTTACTTTTTCTACAGAAGACAAATAAATCTCTGTAGAATTAAAATAATGTTTCTTCTGATGTTTGCATTTTCTTTATTTTAAGGCCATCATTTAAAAGTTAAATTAAAACATATTGGCAGCTGTCCACTCCTGATTGTCTAGGGCATCATTGTCTCAATGTATATTCACATAAGTAAATAAATGGATAATAATATTTATAATATAGAAACAGAAACATATCAATACCTGATGCAGGAAAATTTGTTTCAGTTTTACTGCCTACAAGCCACACAATAATCTCCATCCTCAAATTCATCATATAAACCAGACCACAGAAATTTTTTTCCACATGGCTAAAAGAATCCCAACAAAGGAAACCAATGAGTAAATGCATCCATTAAGTTATAATTGAAAATTGTGAAGAACTGGGAATGATGAAGAGGAGGTAAAAGAGAGTAAGTGAAATTGCTGACATGACCAGTGTGCTTTATAAAACCCACTTACTAAAAGCTTATACTTACCTATTTTACTTTTGGATGACAATATAAAAGTATGATATATAATAGATCAGGGTGAGTTCATCTGTCACTAAAATACATTAAACTAAAACTAGATTATACTATGAGAAAAAATAATTGATCTTTTGCACTTACCATCACTTTTTGAATAAGAAAAGATGAGCTTAGATATAATTTAGGTAATTTTAAAAAATCTTATTTTAAGAAGTGCTTTATATGCAACATATCAGTGTTTTTCATTGTGTCTGCTATATATAAAAGATTAATGGAATTCTTCATGGAATATTCAAGCCTTGAGGGAACATAGCTTTATAATGAAACTATAAAGTCAATACTCTTTATGGATTATTTATTGTTTTGAGCTTCTCATAGCACTTATATAATGTTATATATTTAAGGAACTATGCAATTATTTCTAAATTTTGGCTCATCACTTGCCAATAATCTAGCTCAATATTTTCATCTCCTTTTAATAGGAAGAAAATGTGAGGTTGGAGATTAAATGAAGTACTTCTCACACAAAATTAGAAGATGTGATAAGTTTATTATTTTTAGATTTCTTAGGCTAGGCTAAGAACTTCCTTCACTGAATTATAATTTACTGAAGTATAATGTTCTCTTTCTACTAAAGTTTGAGTGTTTCTAACGCTGGCACAGCATGGTCTCAAGAAAAAAATGCATTTTAGGAGGAAATGTTAATAAGTGAAGGCCAAATTATGCCTTTAAAGTTTTATATTTGTGCATGTGTATGTTTGTGTGCGTGTGTGTTACATCAACCATCCATTCCCAAGGACTCTTCCTCTTATTGCCCCATCAATAGCACTATTCTAATATGACTGCATGTTCCAGAACACAACACAGAATGTAATGTACAACCCCTCATCTACTATTTTCAGCATTTGCTTCCTGGAAATCGTACTCTCCTAATATGTGAACAAATGTAGTGGATGCTAGTGCAGTAAGGGAGTAAAGGGAAGATATTAGATGTTGATGTGGCAAAGGGGTAAAGGCTAGGGAAGGACACTGACATTTATGCATGAAGTGTCATCTGATGTTCTGATCAGAATGACCTCTGCCACCAAATGTTAAATGCTGTCTCTAGAAGTCATTCAAAGTCTTTATATCTTCTTTTGGCCACTAATACTTTTCTAGTTCAGAATATAAAGCATATATACTACTAGTTTATTCTTACAAAAACAAAATCCCCAATGAAAATGCTGCTAGTAAAAAAATTTCCCAGGAAGTCCTACTTTTACTCTTTCTTTTCAAGCACACAGGCAGGGTTTCTCTCTCTTTCTGTGTGTGTGTCCATCATTAAGAACATTCCTATGGAAAGTCAAGGAGAGTGTTATAGATCTCCCAGTCTGCTGCTTAAATAGTCCCTGTCCTACATTTTTGGCATTGGAAATTTAGCCAAGGACTGAATATGAATATCCACCTAATTTCTGGGACTAAATCTAAGGTGAAGTATGAGAATGAACAAGCAGAATGTAAGGAACTATAAGAAAACTGTATCTACCTTGTCTGACAGCAAATTAAAGACCTGCATAGATCTCTTCTATTTGAAAATGAGTAATGAGGAAACAATAGAAAAACAATAACAATATGGAGTCCTTGAAAAACATTTTGATGCCAAGAGAAAGGAAGAATCACTGAAGAGAAAACACCCCAACTTTGAAAGTGACTTAACATAGGAAACAGAAGAAAATTTTAGAAACATGCTTCATATCTTCTGTAAACTCAAATAGGCATCTCCACAATGTACCACAAGCAAGGGACAGTTGAAGATAATGGCAGAAATGAAAAGGAATATGACTGAATGAGAAAATAATGCAAGGAAATGAGAATGGGTTAATAGAACTAGGTCTGCACTTTAAAAAGGAAAAGAACAGACACACTATAAAAATAAATAATTGATAGTGGGGGAGGTGAGAGAGACCCAGATAATTGAGAAAATGCAAGGAAGTACCATGTTCACCAGAAACAGGCTAGCAGAATGGGTAGGAGGAGGTGAAATCATGTGTAGCAAGATGGCTCTCGCTGCCTACCCTCGTCTTCTTAAAAGAAACAAAGGCTCAGGACCAAGTTGCCTTACACAAAAACTGTTACACCAGATTTACCTGTGAGCTAGAGCTCCATCAAATAGGAAGGGAAAACGCTTCCTTTTGTTACTGTCCAAACCCAGCTAATACAGTAAATTTAAGGACCAACAGTACTGTTGTATATCAATGCAAAAAATTCTAAATAGCATTCAAAGTATGTATTTTCCGTGATAAAAAGTTCTTGCTAGAAGTAGATGATTTAATATAAAGCAATCTATTATTATGACCTACTGTTTGGTATGTCCAAGGGGGAGAGAAATGATTATCTTCATAAGACTAAAAGGTATTAGATAAAATTCAAAACATTTATTTAAAAGATTCCCATAAAAATAGGAACAGAGAGATACCTCCTTATTATGGTGAATAAGTGTACATAAGTATTTGTACACATAATGTAAAGCATTAACATGAATGTGTGTGTGTATATGCATGAATCCAAAAGCTAACCTCAGACTGAATGTTTCAACAATAGAAACATTCACATTAAAACCAGAAAGAAGAAAAATGCTCATTATTGCTACTATCATTAATTAGTCTGGCAGACCTAGCCAAGATAAATAGCAAGAGAAAGAAATATAAGGTATACACATTAAAAGGAGAATGCAATATTTTCATTAAGGCAGCTAACTATTATTATGCACCTAAAAAAATTCAAGGGAATAATTTGTCCAACTACTAGACACAGAGAGAGAATTCAGTAAGTATGCTGGATTTACGTAGAAATTTATTACATCTCTATATAAACAGCAGCCTGTTATGAAATACAATGGAAATAAAAGTCAAATTTAAAAAAAAAAAACCTTCTATATGAGACACTAAAGGAAAAACAATGAGAAAAGCAGTACATTTATATAATGAAAAAATTTTAATGTTACTAAGAGATATCAAAAGGATTTGAATAAATGCCAAGATTTGTTATATTCTTGGATAAGAGAAGTCAATATTGTAAATATGGCATTTTTTTAAATTTCAAAATTATGCAAGGTAATTCTAAAGTATATATGGAAAAAATAAATTAGTGAGAATAGTCAGCCAACTTTGAAATATCAGTGTTTTGAAATAACATTGATTTAATAAATAATAAACCCAAAAAAGTTCTAAAATTAAATATAGGAATATTTTTCCCCCATAATCTTAGAATTAGGAATGCTTTAAAGATATAAAACTCAAAAACCATGAGAGAAATTAATAAATTTGACTATTTGAAAATTAAAATATCCACATAAAAACATAAAGTCAAAAGACAATAAGTTGGAAACAGTGCAACATATTTGACAAATGGCTAATTTCTTTCATCTTTGTAGAGGTATTTCAAATTAATAAGAAAAACACTGGCAATTTAAAAAGAGGCAGATGACAGTTCTCAGCAAATGAAAAATATTCGGTGTTTAAATATTTTTAAAAAGTTGCTTTATCTTGATTATAAAGACATCCTAAATAAAAATGAGGATATCACTTAACCTATTACTTTAAGAAATGAAAAAATATTTGAAAACTCACACTTTCAGAGACGATATGGAAGAAAAGGCATCCTCAGACACTACCAGTGGGAGCATAAATTACATAAACTTTGTAGAGACTGATTTGGCAACGTCTATCAAAATTACAAATGCACACACTCTTT
This sequence comes from Balaenoptera physalus, assembly GCF_965194825.1. Lineage (NCBI taxonomy): Eukaryota > Metazoa > Chordata > Mammalia > Artiodactyla > Balaenopteridae > Balaenoptera > Balaenoptera physalus. The sequence continues at coordinate 109,532,491 of NC_138882.1, read as the reverse complement.
TATGAGGTAGTTCAACTGAGTGATACCTGCAGGTATACTGGCAAAATTGCCAAATGACATATGTATAAGTTTATTTATTGAAGCGTTGTTTTTAATAGCAAAACCATTAATGATTTCTTAGTTCAGGCTTCTATAACTGGAATGCCATAGACTGGGTGGCTTAAACAACAAACATTTATTTCTCACTGTTCTGGAGGCTGGGAAGTCTGAGATCAGGGTGCCAGCATGGTCGGGTTCTGGGGCTCTCTTCCTGGTTTCCTTGCTTGGCAAAGAGAGCTCCAGAGCTCAGGTCTCTTCATCCCCTTACAAGAGCACCAGTCCCATCATGGGGGCTCTACCTCTACCTTCATGACCTCACCCAAATTTAATTACCTCCCAAAGGCTCTACCTCCAAACACCAGCACATTGGGGATTAAGGCTTCAATCTATGAATTGGTGGAGGGGGCACAAACATTCAATCCATAACAATGGTTAAATAAATTATGGTTCACCCATACGATGACATGGTTTGTAGTAATTCAAAATTTCTTTCAACATTTTTATTCAGCATTTTCCTTGACTTACAGAACTCACTTTAGTATCAGTTTTTAGTCAGTTTATGAGAAACAAATTCTCTCAGTTTTTGTTTGTTCAAAAATATCTTAAATTCACCTTCATTTTTTTCTTTTGTTATTGGTTTTTATTTATTAAAAAAAATTAAAATTAAAGAAAATTTTTTAATAACTTTATTGGAGTATAATTGCTTTACAACGGTGTGTTAGTTTCTGCTTTATAACAAAGTGAATCAGCTATATGTATACATATATCCCCATATCTCCTCCCTCTTGCGTCTCCCTCCCACCCTCCTTATCCCACCCCTCTAGGTGGTCACAGAGCACCTACCTGATCTCCCTGTGCTATGTGGCTGCTTCCCACTAGCTATCTATTTTACATTTTCACCTTCATTTTTGAAAAATAATTTCATTGGTTAGCAGTGGGTTTATTTCGGCACTCTAATACTCTGTTTCTGGGTTTGGCTTATAATGTTTGTTTTAAAAAGAAGCTGAAGCTCTTATTTTTCTATTTTAAAGTAATGTGTCTGTTTCTTTTTAACAGTTTGTGATATACTCTTTGTCTTATGAGCCTTGGTGTAGTTTCCTTTGTATTTGACTTGCTTGGGGTTTGTAGCAATTTGAATCTATCAGTGATGACTCCAGTTTTCAATTTCTAAAATTCTTAGCCATAATCTCTTTCAATATTGCTCCTTTCTCATTCTTTCCTCTATCCTGATATTTTAAGTACAAATATTTTAGTTTTTTTTTTTTTAATCATTTCCATATGTCTTTTAGGCTCTTTTCTGAATTTACCATCTTGTTTGTCCTCTCCATGTTTCAGTCCAGATATTTTCTATTGACCTTTCTCCCAGTTCACTAATGTTATCTTCACCTGTCTTTAATCTACTGTTAAATCAGTCTATTGATTTCTTAATTTAATTATTTTATTTGTGCATTCTAGGGTATCCATTTTGCTCCTTTTATGGATTTCAGTTCTACTAAAAGTATCTATTTTGTCATCTATTTAAAAATATATTAATCAAAGTTATTTTAAGTCTAAGTCAAATTACTTCAAACTATGTACCACCTGTGGTTCTTTTTATATTGCCTATTTTCTCTTGCTTTCAATTATTTAATACTGTATCCTATCTTACAGGAATTTTGTTTTGTTTTGTTTTTAATGCCAATGTGTACACACACATTGAAGCTTACATGAGGTTCTGGATGACATCTTCTTTCTTCAGAGAAGATTTACATTTGTTTCTGGCTGTCAGCCTGCTATGGGAGTGGATCACCTTAATCCAGTGTGGACTGAATTGTTGAGAAATTGGGTTTCAATCTTTGTGCGGGATAATCAATTTCCTTTTATCCTTATTCCTTGGATGTGATCTTTCAGGAACACCAACTATAACTTCCAGAGGCCTCACCCTTGGCAGGTCCTGAACTGAATTTTGTCTTCCTCACACCATGAGAGTGTTGAAAATTCTTCTAGGCTTCTCAGCTTTTTAGTTGCTGCTTTCTGCTTGACTTCTCAGACTCTTAGCTACAATTTACAAACAATAAACACTTCAAGGGGAATAGTGACACCAAATGTTAGACCAAGCTCAATGCATTTTTCTTCTCTCAGGGATCCTGGTCTCTCAGGTTCTGGTCATTCTCTAATGTTTATGAACAGTTTAAATTTTTTATCTATAAAGCTTTTTCATTCACTGTGAGAATATTAATCTGATACAAGTAGACTCTTAATAGCCAAAAGTAGAAGTCTGAATTAGGTGTTTCTGCAGTACTAAAATTTTGAGCAACTTTTTATTTCTGTTATAATCACACACACACACACACAAACCAATAAATTCAGCTTATTTCATGTATGTCTATTATAGAAGATGCATTTAAAGTTAGATATGGAGGAAATACACTTGCAGGTGACTAAAAAGGAATAGATGGATGGACAGAAGTAAAACCAAGAGAATGTGGAATAATGAAAGTCGAGAAGATTATTCAAAACTGTAGAAAAGACTAACTTATTGGATGATACTGTGAGGTTAAGATAAAGAAAAAGGGAAATGGGTAAGGATAGCAATGTTTATTTCAGGTATTGATATTAACCATTAGGTCACAAATATTACAAGTGTGGTACAGGTGTCAGATATATCAGTTGAGTAAAATAAAAAGCTCATAGACAGATACAAGAACTACATTATCTATGAATGTAATTATTTTGTCGTAAATGTAGTGTTTTGAGTCAGTGAAGAAAGGAAGATTGATTAAATAAATAACATTACAACCCCTCAGTACTCTTAGAAAAAAAAAAGTTAGATCCTAATTCACACCGTATATCAAAAAGAATTGCAGATAGATCAAAGACAGAAACCATACAAAATATCATATGGATACAGAGATAAATAGGCTTCAATTATTTTCTTATTTAACAAAGAAAAAAATTCATAAATACATATTTAGGAAAATATTATTTAAAAAATTTTTTAAACTTTAGGGAAAATAACTTAAAAAATAAATCATTTATAATATACACATTAAAACTAGAAATCAGGAAAATATTGGAATTACTAATTCTAGAAAACCAGTATATTGAAAAAGACTTAAATAGATAAATCTAATTACAAAAAGTGAGAAAAATTAAAAATAATATGAAAAAGCAAGTAAGTTAAAAATAATTGGTTGTTTTAATTTAAAAGAATGCTATATACAAATCTAAACTAATATATGTCAATGGAATAGATGTTTTTTGTAGAAATATTAAAAGTGCCATAACTGACACTGACACTGGAATATATCTACTAAACAGACTATTTATATAAGATAATTTTGGAGAAAATATCACATAATTATAATTATCACTGCTCGAAAGATTCTGGGCCACAAAGGTTTGTGGATGTGGGCTTTCAAGATTTTAAAGAATAGCTATTTCTGATCCTGGCATAATTTATTCCAGGCCAAGAAAAATGAAAAAGAGCTGTCCAATTAATTTGATGTGTCTAGGATAATTCTAAACTGAAATCAATAAAGGATGCAGAAAAGATTATGTAGACAATTTTATTTGCATAAAGATTCAGACATCTTAAATAAATCGTTTTTAAAACAAGTTCAGCAATTTATTTTTAAAATAATTTTCTATAATCAATAGCTTTTGCTTAAACAGGTATGCAATACCATTCAAAAGCCATTTCTTATTTTTAAAATGGTTTTAAGAAGTACTAAACGTTGGGCTTCCCTGGTGGCACAGTGGTTAAGAATCCGCCTGCCAATGCAGGGGACACGGGTTCGAGCCCTGGTCCGGGAAGATCCCATATGCCACGGAGCAACTAAGCCCGTGTGCCACAACTACTGAGCCTGTGCTCTAAAGCCTGTGAGCCACAACTACTGAGCCCACGTGCCACAACTATTGAAGCCCACGCGCCTACAGCACGTGCTCCGCAACGAGAGAAGCCACCACAATGAGAAGCCCGCCCACCACAACGAAGAGTAGCCCCTGCTCGCCGCAACTAGAGAAAGCCAGCGCGCAGCAACAAAGACCCAACACAGCCAAAAATAAATAAATTTTTTAAAAAAGTACTAAACACAGTCTTAACATAAGGAAAATCTTGCACCAATGGTAAAATTATGTTTAAGAATAATTTTAATAGTTTCTGCCATTTATTGGGCATTTATTTAAATTAATCATTTCAACAATACTAGAAGGTAAGTTACTGTCCTGATTTTAAAGAACCTTTTATTTTATACAGATAGTAAGTGGAGAAACTAGGATAGAAAGACTCAACTATTATACTGAAATAGTAGAGGCATTCCCATTCATTGTGGGTATAAAAGAGATTTGCTTCATAAACAATAAAAATCTCACCCCAGAAAATACTAAAAACAAAAGTGAAAGGTCAGTGCATTCTGGGAAAAATACTTGCAACTCATCTGATAGAAAATGGGTTATTATCATTAATATAAAGTCAGAAAGTATTTTTTTAATTTAATATATTTTTTAAAAGAGCCATCAACTCACAATTTTACTTTAGATGTTATAACCATTTTCTCCTTGATAACAATTATAGATTTCTCTCCTTTCTTAAGCTTATTGCCTTTTCTGGAAAGGGAGAAAGAATAAGCATTAGAGAAATTCTTCATAAAAATTACTCCATACTTAACTTCTATGAAAATGCATTATCTTTGATAATTCATTCCACTTTGACTTACAACTACTTTAAAAATATTCATGGGATTATAGTAAGACACTATCACATTAGCATTTTTTTTTTACTCTTCAAAACAAGCAATTAAAATTTCTCACTTTCATATATTGATTTCATTCTTAGCCTGAATATATCCTAATTATGTATTTCAGGAGATTCTGACTTTAGTCACTGAAGAAATTTAATTCCCTTTGATCAGCTAACCAGGTTAAACAGTTTCATCAGGAGACAAAATTTTAATTAACAAGGAAATGCTTTGGAACTAAAAGTAAAAGTTGCTAAAACAAATTGAATTCAAAATGTTATCCATATTTTTTCATTCATGATAAAAATATCAGCTGACTACTTATGAGGTATGAGACATTTACTACCTTCTCATTTTTTTTCAGTCTTTGTCTGCTTCATTTATTTAACTATTACAAACGGTTGGCCAGAGAATTAAAATACACTTAATTTTTCAAAGAGACATTCCTAAAATTATTTTCATTCTTATTTTCATGGAATTTACATATGAAATAGCCAATACAGGTAGGTCTCTCTATCAGGGTTTCAAGAGGCAGTAGGCCAATTTAACATCTCTGTTCTCTCATCTCTTTAGGTATAACACCCTGTGGTGGGCTGTCAGTCCAAAAGCATTGTCTCCTGCCTCTACCTGCAACCTCAAAGAAACTCGGAGCCAATATCAAAAGAACATTTTCTTACATTCTCTTACAGTTTGCTCTCATGTTTATTCTTCCTATCCTGGGCACTTCAATTTAATTTCAAATCACCATCCAGGAATGTTAGTTAACTGTCTGTCTAGAAATTGGTCATAGCCATCTCTCATGCGATTTCATTATGAGAAGAACACCTGTTATTTGAGATCGTAAAGTTTATGTTTGGGGTTCCACTACTACATCTTTAGCTGTCTGATATCCTAGGTGTTTAATGGTAAGCTATAATCCTGTAACCTCTCACTGCTTATCACCATCTATATATTATACTATGTTCTGAATCATACCTCATTGATTCCACTGTTCACCAAGTATTTATTGCATGTTCACTGTATGCCTGACATTACACAAATGATTGGAGTTATGTGTAGAAATAAGGCACAATCCCTTGCCTATATCTCTAGTCTCATCTCTTCTCATTCCTTAGGTCACGCTTTATGCTCTAAAAAAAACCCAAAAAAAACAAGAAACAAAAAAACACACTGCCCAGGCTGTTCACCTCTGCACCTTTCCTCATCTTTCAAGATTAAGCATTCAAGCATTCAAGCATCCTTTTCTCATGCCTTTTTATTATTCCTTCCTGCCAGAGGCTTGACTAATTGCTCCTCTTCCAGGTCTCTTAGTAGCCAGGTTATCATTGTGTTTGCTTCATTGCATTGAAAATATCAGGTTATAAGCCAAGATTGTAAGAACAAAATTGCATCATTTTCATCTTTATATCATCGTCATCTAACTGGTTAGAAATAACAGCCACTCTATAAGTGTTCATTGAACTCGTCTCAGCTATACTTAACCGAGTCTAGTGGGTGAATGACATCTCCAAATAGAGATATAATCTGGCAAAGCAGCAAATATAAACAAGGTAAGAAAAAAGTATTGCAGAACTAGAATGTAAAGAAGGAAAAAGTAACTAATTCTGTGTGCAAGTTTTTTAGCTATTATCTCTCAGCTCCAGATTCACTTTTTTTTTTAACAACTTTATTGGAGTATAATTGCTTTACAATGGTATGTTAGTTGCTGCTTTATAACAAAGTGAATCAGCTATACATATACATACATCCCCATATCTCCTCCCTCTTGCATCTCCCTCCCACCCCTCTAGGTGGTCACAACAAACACAGCTGATCTCCTTGTGCTGTGAGGCTGCTTCCCACTAGCTATCTATTTTACATTTGGTAGTACATATAAGTCCATGCCACTCTCTCACTTCGTCCCAGCTTCCCCTTCCCCTTCCCCGTGTCCTCAAGCCCATTCTCTACGTCTGCGTCTTTATTCCTGTCCTGTCCCTAGGTTCTTCAGAACCTTTTTTTTTTTTTAGATTCCATATATATGTGTTAGCATACAGTATTTGTTTTTCTCTTTCTGACTTGCTTCACTCTGTATGACAGAATCTAGGTCCATCCACCTCACTACAAATAGTTCAGTTTCATTTCGTCTTATGGCTGAGTAATATTCCATTGTATATATGTGCCATATCTTCTTTATCCATTCATCTGTCGACGGACACTTAGGTTGCTTCCATGTCCTGGCTACTGTAAATAGAGCTGCAATGAACATTGTGGTACATGACTCTTTTTGAATTATGGTTTTCTCAGGGTATATGCCCAGTAGTGGGATTGCTGGGTCATATGCTAGTTCCATTTTTAGTGTTTTAAGGAACCTCTATACTGTTCTCCATAGTGGCTGTATCAATTTACATTCCCACCAACAGTACAAGAGGGTTCCCTTTTTTCCACACTCTCTCCAGCATTTATTGTTTGTAGATTTTTTGATTATCGCCATTCTGAAAGAATGAAATTAGAACACTCCCTAACACCATACATAAAAATAAACTCAAAATGAATTAAAGACCTAAATGTAAGGCCAGACGCTATCAAACTCGTAGAGGAAAACATAGGCAGAACACTCTATGACATAAATCACAGCAAGATCCTTTTTGGCCCACCTCCTAGGGAAATGGAAATAAAAACACAAATAAACAAATGGGACCTAATGAAACTTAAAAGCTTTTGCACAGCAAAGGAAAACATAAACAAGATGAAAAGACAACCCTCAGAATAGGAGAAAATATTTACAAATGAAGCAAATGACAAAGGATTAATCTCCAAAATTTACAAGCAGCTCATGCAGCTCAATATCAAAAAAACAAACAACCCAATTCAAAAATGGGCAGAAGACCTAAATAGACATTTCTCCAAAGAAGATATACAGATGGCCAACAAACACATGATAGGATGCTCAACATCACTAATCATTAGAGAAATGCAGATTCACTCTTTTATAATTTCTCTGTGACTCAGCCTGGGACTCTATATTGTCAAAAGAAGAAAATAAAAGGAGATTGAGAGGCAAGAGGAGGAGACAAGGGGCTTCCTCCTTTTGTGTTCTCCTTGCTGATCTTGACAGTGTTTCTTAGCAATGGAGTGTGTTGCCACAGGGGCAGGAGTTGGTTTCAGCTTCAGCTACTTTCAAGACTCCCAAACCATCTTCATCTTGGTCCTTTATAAAAGCCATCAGCAGTCCGGAGTGGCTCTATCCATAGAGGACTGAAACTCAGCTCCATAGGATTCTACCTCTGGGCTTTTAGGTTCTGATAACCCCAACCTTTTTTCTTTGTTTCCCCAGCCTTTGTGTGGTAGCTGCTTCCTGCAAGTATTATTTCTTGCTAACTCATGTTCTGTGTTTTCATTTGTTGGCCTTCTAACACCTATGTAACTAGTTCTTGCTGTTAAATTCCCTCTATGAAATATTTTGGTTGGGTGTTTTTTTGTTTTGTTTTTTGTTTTTATCCACTGGCCCCTGAGACTAATATATTTTGCCTAGATACATTCTTCTTACAGAAAATATGGTATTGGAGCTAATTTTTAAAGGATATGCAAGAAAGCTAGAGAAAACTCTGTGGACCTCAAAAAGCAAAAATGAGCTAAATCAGCCCACTTTAATCAAATTACTAAAAACTTAGAGTGATCTAAGTCTAGCTGGAGTTTTACAAGATTTCATTTGAATAGGGAATTCCTCAGCTTAAAAAAAAAAAATAAAGTTTGAGAAATAATGCCCTAATCCAAAGATAAACCTGACTGCAAACAATTATATTCAGTCCTATTGATGATAAAATCCTATGTGGTTCATGTATATGATCCACTTTGATCTTTCCAATAATACTGTAAAGTAACCTGTGTAGCTATTTTAAATAGGTTTTCCAAAGTAATACGGTTTGTAAGAGACAGATTCCAATGTAATATAAAATCCAATGTATTGTTCACTCTACCACGTGGCCTTTAATTACAGACAAAAGCTGTTTGGATGCAGAGAGGTTCTGTAGCCCTGTCAGATCATAGCGTGTTCCCAGCGGGGCCCTCTGAACATAGGCATGGCATTCTTTCCATTGTAATAACTAGTGCTCATTTGGTACTTACTATTTGCAAGGCATTTTGCTGAGTGTTTCCCATAGGTTATTTCATTCAATTCTCACAACTATAATTATCTCTACTTTAGAGATGAGAAAACTAGGGCTTGGAGGTGCTAAGGAACTATCACATAGTTGGGAAGGGACAAAGTCAGAATTTTATAGCAGGCATTCTGAATCCAGAGCCCACATGCTTAAACACTACACTCTAATATCCCCTATAACGAGGTATTTGTAAATATTGTGGGGATGGGTATTTTCATCCTAAATGTCCAAATGAATAAAAATGTTTTTACATTATAGGTTAAAATGAATTAATATAGTCATTTGTATGTCACCGTAAGTTTGAAACAGAACAAATTTAGTATAACAGAACATTTTAAAGTTGGAAGAAACAATTGAATTCTCACACTAAACTGAAATTGCTTGCTTTTTACTGATGTGTTACCAAAATTTACTAACGCTGGAAAACTGAAATTACCTATATATTAATTACTGAAGTGAATGCACAAATGTTCATAATTTTTCTGAATGATTATTTTTCTTTTGTGAATTTAAAATGTGATACCATGTGAAAAAGTTAATTTTGTTGAAAAGACTGCTATTATTTTTCCAAAAGACTTTGATTTTATTATATATTTATAAACTAGAGTTTGTACCACCTTCCTATTCTGCTTTTTTCCATTTATAGATACTAATAAAAGGCAAATGCCACTCACTTTCTCTCATATGATCTGTCCATAATATTTCAATTCCTAAAGCACTAACATCAATTACTTTTTAAAAGCTACTCAATTGTCAACTGAACTGACAAATAAAATCAAGGTAAAATATGAGTCACTGCTTTTGTAGTCTAAATTGATTTTTTAAAACACTAATAAAGAAAACCTTTATAGAAAATTTCTTTTTGAAATACAAATGAATGCCTAGTAATTGCAGCAAATAACAATGTAAGTCATGGAAATGTTTTTGATAAAAGTTTTTTAATAGTCACAATGGAAATTGTCATATTTGTCATATGTTGATGTGAAAAACTTTAAAAATTGGTCTTATAGAGCATGAGAATAAAATGTGTTCATTTTATCCGTCCAGTATGCTGACTTTTAGACCAAACCATATTTATTGCTATCAACTATCTTTTCTTCTTCTAAGCCCAGTGGCAGTGCAGCTCTCAGCCTAGTAGTGTTAGCCCCACAAACCAGCAGGTTTTGGAAACTGTCATCACTGTTCCTGAGCTACAGTCTAAAGCTCAAGCAGCTAAATCAGGCAGTTCCTTCCCAAATTCCTACAGGACAGCTGGGTTGCCTCGGATTCTTCTGCCCGGGTTTCTTAGATGTCTCATTTTGCCATCTTTCCCAGGACTACAGGAGAGGCCCTGCCTCAGCCTCCAGTTCTCTGGCTTCATTTTCTGCATGCTAAGTCTTGCTTCTTCTTTCCTTAGTCTTCTATCAGGACAGAATTTCTAGAATGACATCCCCAGTTCTGTATCTGACACACTTACAGTCTGTATTCAGCAATTGCAAAGCTGTGTTTTCACCAACTCCCAATCAATTCTCCGCAGATCACTCTGGCCCTTTAGTTCCCCAAATTCAGTTTTGTATTTTTTTTTAATTATTCTTTTTTTTAAAAAAATATTTTTATGTACTCTCTTTCATTGTTGTTGTTTTTAATTTATTTAATTTATTTTATTTTTGGCCGCGTTGGGTCTTCGTTGCTGCGCGCAGGCTTTCTCTAGTTGTGGTGAGCAGGGGCTACTTTTCATTGCGGTGCATGGGCTTCTCATTGCGGTGGCTTCTCTTGTTGCGGAGTATGGGCTCTGGGCACGTGGACTTCAGTAGTTGTGGCTTGTGGGCTCTACAGTGCAGGCTCAGTAGTTGTGGCTCACGGGCTTAGTTGCTCTGCTGCATGTGGGATCTTCCCGGACCAGGGCTCGAACCCGTGTCCCCTGCATTGGCAGGCGATTCTTAACCACTGCACCACCAGGGAAACCCCCAAATTGAGTTTTAAACATGTCATGATCAGATGATCGTTTTCTAAACATTTACAAGGTTAAATATAAAGTATATATAAATACAGGTTTTTATTAACATTGTTATATAAAGTAAATTATATTTTTGTCTATAGGCATATTTTTACCTATAGACATAGAAATACTTCAGAAAACTCAGTCAAGTGAACATGTATGGCTGGAATTCATTACTTGTGCTACCTGCATAATATTCCAGAGCATGAATATTTCATAATTTATTCACCCAATCAACTATAGATAGGCATTCAAAACCTTTCCAGTTTTAGCCACTATATACACTGCTATAATTAAAAATTGTTAAAGACTGGTTCTCTTACTTTTAAGGGATAGAAGTCAGTTTTTAAATTTTAACAGATATTTTAATAGATATTCTTTATATTTTAGTATATATCATGTGATTGCTTTCCCAAAGTGGGGTAGTAATTTACCTGCCCATTGGTATTTAGGAGAGTAGTTTCTACGTGCATCTGCGACAGCAGTAGGACTGATTCATTTCCAGGCTTCTTCTGGGTAGAGGAGAGTAGTCCCCAGGCTCCATGGCAAGGAGAGTCATCTGCACATCTAGCTATTCCTCAGCCCACACATTTGCAGCCAATGGTACTTGAGGCCTCCAATTCCTGAATGTTTATGAAGTGGAAATTAGGTAACTTTTCCCGCTTTCCCCCCAACTCCTGAAGACTTGCTTTCTTTGGTATGTTAAGTCAGGTGCTGCTGGCCCATTTTTTCAGTGCCATCTGGCTTCCTGTCAAATTTTTGATTGTATGCTCATCCATTCTCTGTCCTTGCAGGTTTATGCCTTTTAAAAAATTCTTTTATTCTAATTTTCTTGGGGTTTCAGGGATGAGCAGAGTTAAGGAGTATGTTTTTCCTGTGGGCTTTTTCACTGGTAGCTATTTAGTCAACTTTCAGATCGTATTGACTACTCTAGTTTTTTTGGTCTTTGGTTTTCTTTGGCATTCTCTTGTAAACATTGATCATTTATATTTTGCCAGGAACTATCTATTTTCTGCAGTTTTTTCAAATGTCTGGCCATAGAGTTTATGCAACATTCTTTTATAATTATTTTAATCTCCTTTGTATTTCTGGCTATTACTCTCACTCTTAATCTTGTAGATTTGGTCCTCTCTCTTCTCTTTTACCGTTCCGATGGGGAGTGCATCTATTTTCCTTGGTCTTTTACAAAAGTAGCCTTTGTATTTACTTTGACTTTATCCTATTGTTTTGCTTTTATCTATTTCAGATTTTATTATATAATTTCTTAATATTATTATCTTTTTATTGTGTACCTAATTTCTTAATATTTGTGTTCAATTATTTTGTTTTGTTCTGTAGTTCATCTCTCTTCTTTAGTGATAAAGGTAAACAAAGCCAAACATTCCCTCATGAATACAGATTTCCCTGGGTCTGTAGACTTTGGTGTGATGTCTTCTTTTATTGTTGTTTTAGTCAGTTTGGGAGGCTATGACAAATATACCATAGACTGGGAGGCTTAAACAACAAACATTTATTCTCACAGTTCTGGATGCTGGGAAGTTGAAGATCAAGGTATCTGGTGAGAGTTTTCTTCCTGATTTACGGAGGGGTGCCTATTCATTGTATTCTAACCTGGTGGAGAGCAGACAGAGAGCAAGCAAGCTCTTTCATGTCTCTTCTTATGAAGGCACAAATCGCATTTACGAAGGTTCCACCTCCACGACCTAATCACCTCCCAAAGGCCCCATCTCTTATTACCACCAAATTGAGGGTTAGAATTTCAACATATGAATTTTGGGAGTACACAAACATTCAATTCATAGCAATTGTTTCCTAGATAGTTTGCTGTTTTCTTTTGAATTTCTTTTATCAAAATGTTGTAGAGTGTATTTCTAATTTCTAAGCAATTATGGTTTTTGTATACTCCTTTTGTGTTTATATTTAGTTTTATTCATTCAATCAAAAATACTTATTGTGTAGCTACTATATGCCCAGAATGAATTGTGATGCCCAAAATTCATCAGTGAACAGATTCGCTATGCAATCCCACTATGGTTATATCTTATAATCATTTTGAAATCTCCCATGCTTTGCTTTCTACATTGATTCCAAAATTTGAAGAACAATAAATAATATTCACTTATGAGGGCCATGTAAATGTGATTCACCTCAAAGCAAGCTAGCATGCTGAAACCATCAAAATTCCAATAAAAGAAGACACTACAGACCAAAAGGATTTTCTTTCCTTATATATTGTTAATCTTCAAACACTTCACTATATTTTACTTTTCTTCTTTTCTGTACCATAAATACCTTATACAGTTTTACTTTGGAGACGAAACATATGCCTTACTACTTATAACACCTGTACCTAATGTTTTACTTATGCTGTATGTTTCTTGCCATCTACTTAATTGTTCTTCCTGATCACACGTTTTTCTTGGAATCCAATGATTTTTTAATCTAATTAGGGCCGGTACTCTTGTACAACTGCCATCCCTGGGATCCTTTTCACTGGATTCTTGTGTTAGTTTCATCATTTCTATTGGTAAATATTTTCCTTTTCTTATTTTTCTTCCTCCTTTTGTTCAGAGTAATCCCCAAGTAGGTAATTGAGCTTGCATTTCAGGAGACACATAATTTGTCCACCTATTTTATTAACAGTTTGTGTATAGAATTCAAGGTTAAAAATAATTTTAATTAAAAGTTTGGAAGATTTGCTTTTTTGCTTTCTAGAATTTAATTTTGCTGATGACGTATCAGATACCAGTCTAAATCACATTCTTGTATAGCTGACTTTTTTTTCCTATCTATGTTAGATTTTAACACTATTTCTTCATCCTTGGCATTTTGAAATTTCATGATGATATGTCTATCTCTGGATCTTTCTTCATTTATTCTGCTCACAGTGAATATTTTAATTTGAAGATCCATGTCTCTTTTCAACCCTGGGAACTTTACTTCCATTTTCTCTGAAAATTTATTCCTCTATATTTTTCCTCTCTCTCTCATTCTGGAACTTTCAGGATTTAGAACCACCCACATTTATTATCTATATCTGATTACTTCCTCGAACTTTCTCTGTTGTTTTTTCTATTTTAAAGAATAATGCCTTAAAAGCAATTTTAAATGATTCAATTACATGTTTAATTTCCAAGAGCTTTTTTCTTTTTCTCTGATTTGCCTATTTTGAATTTTTTTTGATAAAATATCTTCTCAACTATTTCACAAGTTAATTAGAGTAGCTGTTTTGTTTTTACTTTTATATTCTTTCTTATTTTTCTCTGGATTACCTGGATATTTTTCTTGAGTGATTTGCTTTGTTAGTATGTCTTCTACTTCTCTTTTAAGCTATTGTATCAATATTACTTCATTCACTTCAACTGAATGTATTTTTTAAAGTGAAGGACTTGGTTTTATTTTCTTTTTTTGAGGTATAATTGACATATAACATTATATTAGTTTCAGGTGTATAACATAGTAATTCAGCATTTGTATATATGGCAAAACTCAGTTGGCTTTTCTGCATAGCTGATGTGGATTATATTTGTAGGCTTGTTTTTTTCTCTTAGGTCCCTGTGTTGAGGGTCCCTAAAACTACACTCAGGTTTGGTGATTCAATAGACTTATTCACAGAATTCAGCATATAGCCATACACACAGGTACAGTTTACTACAGTAAAAGGATACAAAGCAAAATCAGAAAAGGGAAAAGGCACCAGGGAGAAGTCTAGAGGAAACCAGGCACAAATTTCCAAGAGGAGACTCACAGAACACATTGAATTTTTCCAAAAATGAGTTGGGACAACATTTTCAAAGTCTCGCAGGGAAGCTCAATAGAAACTTAGCACCTAAGATTTTTATTGGAGTCTGGTCACATAGCATACTCTGCCTTGCTTGTGCCACAATTCCAAACTCTCAGAAGAATATCAGACGTTTAGCATAAACCATATTGTTCATAAAGTCTAGGCACAATGAACCACCCTTATCAGGTAACTATTGACTGAGAACACTCTGAGAGCCAACTTCCCAGATGCCAGCCAAGGGCCACCCCTGCAGACAGGCTTTTCTAATGATAACAGTCCCAGGCCTTCTAAGTGAACTCTTTACTACACATTCTCTCTTGTGAATAGGTTTACTTCGGAGCTCTGTGTTTGTAAGCTGTGCTGTTAACATTCACATTATGATGAGTAGGTTGGGATCTGGCCTTCAGGTCAGGAAAAGTGGATAGACATGCTAGAAAAGGGGGCAGGGTGGTGCAATAATACCCTAAAGCACTGGCATTCATCCTAGCCCCCCATTTCTCCCTAGCATCTCTTTATATCTTTGGAGAAGAACCCTATGTCAGACCCACAGCTCTCAGGAGGGCTCTGCACTTTCAAACCTCTCTATGAACATGTTGTCTCTGCTCAGATGCCATAGCCCCCACTTCTCCACTTAGAAAAGTCCTTTAAGTTTAAGAACTAGCTGATATCTCCACTAAAACTTTCTCCATTGTCACCAGGCAATACTTTCTTAAAGCATTCAACAAAAATGTACTGATTGCCAGGTAGAGCACGGGAGACGAGAAAATCAGCAAAGTTGCTGCACGCATAGAAGTTACAAGTGCTATAATTTTATTACTAATATCACATGTTTACATCATGCTATAAATCCACATGTCTTTCTCAATAATAGTGATTTCTTTGACATTCCACAATTTATTTATTTTTATGTCTACTCTATTACAGAATGCATTCACACAATAGATAATAAATGAAACACATTTTTGTCAAAGGCAAATACAGGCTTATACAGTTCAATAAGTATCTTGGGACATTTAGAATATTCCAGTCTGGTATGTACATATTTGGTTATGAGTATTAACTCTGAAACTGAAAAAAAAAAAGAGAATGACACATTGAAAGAACATGAATAGAGTGGATGGCAGTGTATTCACATCTGGATGTATATTACATTAACTCTAAAACTTAAGAGAATATGAGAATTCTGCCCATCACTCATAAAAACCTTTTTCTAGCTCTAACATCAAAACACCCCAATTCTACTTTCATTTTCTGGGATGAAATGTTTCTAATGTTTTATCTTTAAATAAAAGACATCTTTGTAAGTGACAATCCAAACCAAATTGGTTTTGTACAAGATTGCAATTATGGTTTCTTTGCTGTTTCCACTATCATTCTGATAATACTTCTAGGTAAAATCAGAATTGAAAAACCTGAGAACCTGGAACTGGTCACACATGTTTCCTCAGTGAATATACTGAGCAGAAAAGTTAGAGAAACTCAAGTTTCCCTCAAGAGACGGAAATGTGGAAGCCCCTGTTAATCTTTAGTTTAATACTAGGTTATCTGACTTTTACATTTATTTTATTTTAGACTTTGAGACTTATTTTAAGGTCAGTTTGAAAGACTTATTCAAATTTACCTTAAAACTACTTAGCATATTTAATTAACTTATCCAAAACAATCAGCTTGTTTTTTGCTTTTACAGAAGCAAAGTTACAGATATAGAATAGATGTTTCCTTTTATGAAACTAAAATACTTGTTATTCTACTGATTCTAATATTGAATATTGCATAATTTCAGCATAGAGATTAGTTATCCTCGCAGTGTATATCTGTGTTTGAAAATTGTAAACCTTTTAAAACTATTATCTCTTAACTCACTGGTTGCTCTTTCTCTTTTTGCTGGTTCCCCTTCATCTTCTCAAACTCTAAACACGGGAGTACCACAGACTCAATCTTCATATTTCTTCTGTTTTACACATTAAAACAGATTTCTTCTGTTTTACACATGCGCTCATTAAATCTTAGAGCTTTAAATGCCATCTATATACTCATGACTCACATTTTTTATCTCCTGACTAGACTTTCCCTGAAACTCCAGTCATAATATCTAACTGCCTACTCAACATTCCCACTAGGATAGCTAATAGTCCTCTCAAATTTAACATACCCGAATTGGAACTCATGATTGCCACCCTTCCTCAGACCTACTCATCACACAATTTTTCTTTTCTCATTAAATAGAAATGTCATTCCTCGTATTGCTTATGCCAAAAACCTTCGAGTCATCCTTGACTCCTCATCTCCTGGAAACTAAATTAAAGGAGACTGGCCTTTCTTATGGCAATCCTGTTTTTTTTTATAGCCACCTTTTTCTTAGGTATGAATCCCTGGCCCAATTGATTGTGGTCTGAGAAGCAGGACCACATGACCCAAGTCCTAACACCTAACTGGATGGGAAATCCAGTTGGTTCAATCTTCAGGATTTATCCAGCAGTCCACCACTTCCTTGCTGTTCTGAGCCACCATCATCTGTTTCCTGGATTGTTGTAGTAGTCTTCTTCCTGGTGTTTCAGCTTCCACCTTTGCCCTCCTAAAGTCTGCTCTTCACACAATAGTCAGAGTGATTCTTCAAAAACGTAAGCGAGATTCTTTTGCTCAGATGAGTTTCTCAACGTTTTTCCATCCTCCCCAGATTAAAAGCCAGAGGTCTAGATGATCTGGTCCCTGGCCACTTCCCTAATCTCATATTTATCACTCTTCCCCTTACTTACCTCCATGACCTCGCCTAGAATTAAACTGCCACAGGGTCTTTGTACTTACTGTTCCTTCCACCGGGAATGCTATTCTCCAAGTGTACCATTTCCTCCCTTCTTTTGGGTCTCTGCTCAAATATTACTTTATCAGAAAGGCCTTCCATGACCATCCTATAAAACAATAACTTCTCCCACACTAATTCCCTCACTCGGCTTCATTTTTCTTCTTGTGCATTTAACCATATAATATACTTTGTATTTATTCTTTTTAGTTGTCTGATTCCATCTACTGAAATGGAAGTTGCAAAAAGGTAGGGATTTTATGTCTCTACCTTAGACATAAAATTAGTCTGTCAAGTTATAGATGCTCACCAAGTAATGATTTAAAAGTAAGCAATATTGATTTTATTTTTCATCTATGTTAATATAATGAATGTTATCAGTGATTAAAACTTCAAAACATATATATGATAATTTTAGTACTAGCAAGAAGTTATTCTTAGGCTTAGTACTAAATATTTCATGAATCATAAGTGTCTGCCATGCCTAGAGTTTTCTTCTGAAGGAAACAACCACAAGCCACTCCTTCCAAACAAAAGTGTCAAGTCTTGGGTCACGTGATTTTCTCTCCCAGGCCACAACTGATTGGGCCAGGGATTCTGCTGAAGGTAAACAGTGAATAAAGGAAAAACAGAGTTGACATTAAGAAGGTCATCCTCCTATGGTTTACTTATCAAGAAACTATGTCTTGATACTAGAAACTTGCAAATCATCCCAAACAGATCTCTTTTGGAAATTCTGAAATTGAGATTCACTTTGAGTGAAAAATAGGTAACAAACATACAACTTCAAAGAGTCTAGAAGAGATTAGTGGTCAGAGCTATTGAGCTAATAAAACTCCTGTTCTCTCCTGGATGGTTATGGACCCCTGATACAGCTTTCCCTGAGGCTGGCTCTGCTTTCTGTGCTGAAAGCACTGGGACCTGACTGCTGAGATACTTTCCTTTGCTTATTCACCTCTCCAAGTGCATTTATAACAGCAATATTTTCTAAAGTAAGTATGTTAACAAGCATTACAAATAAACTGTTTAGTGACCAAATGTGTTGAGGAAAATTCTAGGTTTAATATAATAAAATACATTTCTTTACCATCAAATGAGAAGTATAACATGTTTGTTAAAAGCAGGGGTTTTAGATACATACTGCCCTGGAATGAATCCTGACTCTGCTGCTTACTAGCTAGGTGATCTTGGGCAGTTATTTAATCTTTATGTTCCTCAACTTCTTCATCTGTAAAATAGAGGCAATAATATTACCTACCTCTTAGGGCTGTTGCTAGAATTAAACAAGTGAATATGCATGAAGTTCTCAGAGAAGCACCTGGTACAGAGTCTGCATTCCATAAGTACTAGATACTGTGGTATACTATCTCATGTAATACTTACATCTCCACGACATCCATTCTATTTGTGTAGGAGGAAAATGAAGCTTAGAGATGGTGAGCAATATGTCTCTGACTGAGCCAGCATTCCAAACCAAGCTTTCTGCCTCTGAAGCCCATGTGGTTAACCACTCCACAATCCCAAGATGCATTTGACTGTGGATTTCTTTTCCTCAAGACTTGGCAAGAAACTAGTGCTCTATGGAACACAGCAGACAGTGCTAACTTAAGGTAAATAGCCATTGTGGCTCCAGATTTTTGGGGCCTTCCTCAGAAATATTTTAATATGGTTCACCTTTTACAGTTAACAAATTGGCATATATTTGACTCACTGTATTTCATGGCCATCAAACTAATTAAGCAAGAATTGTTAACTTTCATTTACAGTAAGAATTACTACACTTTTCAGTTAAGAGAGCTAATAAATCCCCTCTGTTGTTCATCAATATTTATTGGGTTTTCTCTTATTTTCAACTGAAAACATACCAAGTGCTACCATGGAGATATTTTGAAATGTTCTTTTTCCTTGTTATCACCTTGAACAAAGCCTAAAATAATATTTCTATGTCTTAAATTTGCCTTCTTACCAAGGGAAAAAAATCAATGCTTGAATAACTTTCCAGATTTGAATTTGATAAAATTTTGATATTAGAACATTAGAATTCTGTTCAGAATTGTTAATTATCAGTAATTAAATTAAGTAATTCTAAGACTTCTCATAAGTGCACATGAAAACAGATTAAGCACAGGCAAAAATCTAAAACACCTTGGTGATTCAACTCCAGATTTGGAATTCAGAACTTGAATAGAAATTGCTTTTGATTCAATACAATAAACAATATAATTACAGTAAGGAAATTCTTTTAAATAATTAACTACACTCAATCATTTGTTCTTTAGCTATTTTTCCATTTTTTATTCCCTCAACACACACAAGCAAAAGTTATATTGATTCCTGAGAGACAGCCTATCACTGAGAGATCCCTACAGCCCTTCTTTTCATTTTGTCCTGTCATCCCACCAGACTGCCACTGGAGCCCACTACACACATAATCTCTTTCTCAGTCTGCACTCTTCTGCATGAGTGTTTGTAAAGAAGGAAACAAGGCCCAGAACCATGTCCTTGAGAACTAACACTAACATATTTCATGACCAACTTGAGGAGAAGACTGAGACAGAGAATGAGAAATGAAGAAAGCGATGGATGAGACGACCAGGCAAGAATGGTGTTGCTTCAGTTATGCTTTCAGTTAGAAGGGAAAACTTAGCTCAAACTAACCAACAATGAAGGATTTATTGACCCTCTTGAATTAAAAGTCCAGAAATACAGAAAGCCTCAGGCATGGTTCTATCAGGACTCTGGTTCTGTTTCTCAGAAATTCTCTCATCATTGCCTTCTTCCACGTGGTATTGTTTCCACAGGATTGTGTCACTTTTATGACAAAATGGAGTTAAGCAGAACACAGGTTACATGCTTCTCCATTTACTTCTGAGGGAGAGAGAAGACCACTCACAGAGATCATGGGAAAAAAACTCATTAGTGTGACCATGTGGATGTCATGATGGGCATAGATCTCAGATCCATAACCAGTATTGAATAAATTACCGTGGCAAGAGTAAGGTGACCAATAAATACCCACCCCTAAAACTGGGTTGGTTCAATCCAACCCAAACTTCACCTCTGCTATCTAATGGGAGAGGGATGGCATGGATACTGTACAAGCAAAATGTCTTTTGCAGATGTTATGGGTGTCAGGGTAGGTAACCGTACCAAGAATGAAGGAGTTATCAACTATATTTAATTTTATGGAATTGAATTGGCAGAAGCCATGTTGGAGAGGGCAGAGGTGTGAATGTGTGATACAGAAATGGGGACAGAGTGTATAGGTGATTGTACTAACGTGGCTTGGATGGGAGGACAGCAATGCAGCAGTAATTGCAGTAGGACAGGGGGGTCAAAGGATGATTTTTTAAAATAGGAGCCCTTACAGTACATTTTATGCTTTGGGGAATGATGTAGTTGTGAGAGAACAAGAAAAAAAAAACTTGATAAAGCTGAAAGAAAAGACCATAACTGATTGTTATGTTCCAAATTCATATGTTGAAGTCCTAACCCCCAGAACTTCAGACTGTAACCATATTTGGAGATAAGGTCTTTAAAGAGGTAATTAAGTTATAATGACATCTTTAGGATGGGCCCTAATCTAATATGACTGATGTCCTTATAAGAAGAAGAGATTAGGACACAGATAGGCACAGAGGAAAGACCATGTAAAGACAAAGGGAGAAGATGACCATCTATAAAAGAAAGAGAGAGGTCTCGGGGATGAAGTCAACCCTGCTCACATCCTATCTCAGACATTTAGCCTCCAGAACTGTGAGAAAATAAATTTCTATTGTTTAAGCCACCCAGTCTGTGGTATTTGTTATGGCAGCCCTTGCAAACTAATATAATGATAAATCAAAGCCAGTGAGACAATGAGAAGGCTTGGAGACAGAAGCATGTGGGAAGAACTGGCCTTTCATGAGAGGAAGGCCCCTTCTTCACAAGGTATAGCATCAACGCATCTGCTAGTGGAAGATGGTTAAGTTCCCATCAGATAGTTTCAATTTTTTTAATGAAATATGATACCAATTACTAGGTACATTTTTTGTTGTTGTTGTTGAGGGAGAGGATGGGCTGTCAGCATCAGAAATTTAAGAAGAAAAGGGAAGGCATGAAATAATTGCTTCGATGAATGGGAAAGCAAGAACGGTCATTACCTGACAATTTAGCTGAATACTTATTTTTGGAAAATAAAAATGTCTCACTTTAGTTCTTACATAATATATAACTTTTTGAATTTTTAATTTAAAAAATAGGAAAAAAGAAAAAACCCAAATCTGTCACAAGTAGCCACAGTTTATTAGGTGTTAGTATCTAGATAACATAATGTCAGGATTAAAAAGGACTTTTTAAAAAAAACTTTTACAAATGAAAAAACTATAAAATTCTAATCTCTTGGAAATGAGGAAAACAGATTTTTCTTTAAGAATTCAACCGTTCGTTTCACAATTCATGCTCAGTTGAAATCATTATAAACATTCTCCTTGCCAGCAATGCTACATGTTGGTCAGAAGAGATGGGTCAACTATATTAAAAAAAAATCTGAGCGAGAGAATCAAGTATTGGCTATGACTACCCAAGTACTTTCTAGGGAATAGAGAGTCTCAGCCACTGAACTTCAAGTAGGTTAAATTTCAATGGTGAGCTAACCTTGTTGAGATGAATGTGTGAAATTATAGTCAATGACTGCAAATCTTTCAGTTGCATGGGAAAGATCACCCTATCATTAGCTGGTTACGTGAGTGAGAGTGTCTTACTTAGCCTAATGCCATTAAACAAATTATCTCTAACTTCCTTTAATCCAATTTCAACTTCAGAACTCACTTTCTGATACCCATATTGTTCTGCCAACATAGACAGACTGCATATTGAATAGTCTTTCATTGCTGTGAGAGTGATATCTTATGGCAAGTCAATACAGTTGCATCTTATTATAATTTGGAATCTTCTGTTGCTTCACTGCAGGGAGAGAATGTGCTGACCATGCTAAAATGTGTATTTTGGGACAGTCTCCAAATATATTTAAGGGTAGAATCAACTGAATCTTTTGATATATCAGATGGTGGGGATGGGAGGAAAGAAAGGGCATTGCATCTGGATTTCTGACTTGGGTAACTAGTTTGATGGTCAGGCCATTGGCTGTGATAAGGAAACTGGAGAAAAATATAGTAGGGAAAAATAGTGAACTAAAATTTAAAGTTAACATAAAGCACAGGAAATTATTTTATTAAGACACAATATTTCTGGGCAGATACTTAGAAGGTAAAGAAAAGACATTTATAACCTCTTATTAAGAGCAGAACAATCATCTAAGAAAATTTTGTCATTTTAACAGAGAGAAAACCAAATCTAGTTTTATATCAGTTTAATAACTGATACTAAAGTTTCTTTTTAAAATCTTATAAATAAGCCCATAAATCTTAGCCAGGTTTTTACCACAAGAAATAAAATTCCTTTACCATAAACCTTCTACAACTTTCCACATTCATTCAGACTTTGTCCTACACTTTCTTATTTCTCATTCTGAAACAACCAATCATTTTACTTTAGGACAAAATTACTCTTCTTTCTCCTTAACAGAAACACAACCACAATATTTTGCATAATTAATTTAGCATAAATCTAGGGTTTTAAGTTACCAAAAGATGTTAGAAACTACCTTCAAGTTGACACACTACATATAAAAAATAATTACTGTTGAAATAAAGTATTTTCAGAATAAGTTCAGTTTCATTAATTTCTGGGAAAATCAGGAATATTCAAAGTCTAAGGTGGTAAAAAGGAGGAATGAGGAACAGGGATGATGGCTTAGATAAGCCAGTTTGAGAAGTTGCCAAGTTCCCCCCAAAGGCAATTGAAGTTCTAAATTGCCTTTTGAGAAATTTAGCTACTTCTGAAGATATTAAACTGGCTCCGTGCCAGAATGGAAAGCATGGAGTCTCATGTTGTCAACAGAGAATAAGAGGAAAGAATGAGCCTTATAGAATGAGAGTTACACATGGGATTAACAGACAGTTAAGCCAGGACCAGAGTTTGAGGGAACACCTCCCCCCCACAACACACACACACACACACACACACACAAAATCTCCATGGTTCTGAGAACTGAGGAAATTCCCACATCCAATCCCAGTTTAGAGAATCCAAGGGAAAATAGAAGACGCCCCAAAAAAGGGGTGAAGAAAAATCTCTTTGCCAGAAAAAATACGTAAAAGTAACTCTTTGCTACCATGCTACAGCAGACAGATATCCTGAGCACTGGATTAGATTAGGAGTTGTGATTCATCACCATGGATCCTGATTTTTCCAACTAGAAAAGGACACAGAGGGTCTGAGAAGGCACTATGAATACCTAGGTGAAGACAGTGGGGCCCGAGGGGCAGTCAGCACTCCATCTGAAGCACAGCACCATTAATTGTCAAATGAGAAACAAATCTGGATTTAGTAAAGAGAGATTTTATTCAAAAGGATTATTACAAGGAGCGGGAAATGACTATTACAATAAAGGGAAGGGGGCTTTTGCAATAGGGAGAATGCTTTGACCACAGATCTGCAAGTATCTCTGAATTCAACTTTAGAAATGTTAACTTTGAGGATTCTGAAACAGGAGGTGTATTGGAGGAGGTCATCAAGAGGTCGTGACTTCCCGCTGACCCCAGAAATGGACCTGGACAATCAGAAACTCCTCTCCCCTTCTCCTGTCCTTGGAATGTACATTCTGCCCACCATTACCAAGTGGGAGTTGTTTGTAAGGATGTAGCCTTGAGAGAGCACCATGCTGTTGAGACCATCTGGACAGTACATGTGACTGAATCCAGTTAAGGCCTCTATATACACTTTTAAGATTGTGGTGGGTGGGTGCAGAGATCTACTCATCTTGCAGCCACCCAAGACAAACCTCCTATGTAAGTTCCCTTGCTTATTAAACCTGCCACCTACCAAACTGGAGTGGTCTGCCTCTTTCTTGGGTCTCTCCTTAACCTCTGCATTTGGGGTCCGTTTCAGATTTCACCCAGGAAGTTTCCAAGGTTTAAAAACAACAAGGTGTCCTACAGGCAATTAGATTTATTAATCTGAAGCTTAAAAGAAAGAAATCTGAAAGTATAAAGTTTAACAATTCCTGGCATATAGAAGAAGCAACTGAAGCACTTTGAATGCATAATGTGACCTAGGAAGAGTATGTAAAGAGAGAAGAGAGTAAAAGACAAAATTCTGAGGAGCACTGACACTTAAGAACGAGCTGAGGAAGAAGTGCCTTACAGACAGTAGAAAGGATCACCCAGAGGGCCAAGGGAAAATCAGGAGCACACTCCACAAAATCCAAGCAAAAAGGACCTTTCAAGAAAGAAACAGAGGGGCTTCCCTGGTGGCGCAGTTGTTGAGAATCTGCCTGCCAATGCAAGGGACACGGGTTCGAGCCCTGGTCTGGGAAGATCCCACATGCCGCGGAGCAACCGGGCCCGTGAGCCACAACTACTGAGCCTGCACGTCTGGAGCCTCTGCTCCGCAACAAGAGAGGCCGCGATAATGAGAGGTCCGCGCACCACGATGAAGAGTGTCCCGCACTTGCCGCAACTAGAGAAAGCCCTCGCACAGAAACGAAGACCCAACACAGCCATAAGTAAAAAAATAAATAAATAAAAATTAAAAAAAAAAAAAGAAACAGAGATGGGAACTTGTAGGATAAAAAAGTTGAATAAAATTGCAGTAGAGATCACAGACACTAACAAAATGAACCATTTTTTTTTAAAGCAAAACAAACAAAACACTGCAATGGTTAGGAGTACAACCAAAGGGAAGAATGACCATAGAGAACAGTCCATTCCTGCCCGCAGCCATGATCCTGCCTACCAGCCATGATCCTGTCATCCACTTAGTAAACATTTAATGAATTAATGAATGAGCTGTCCCCATCCTTATTCCCTGTCACCCTAGTACTAGTATAGGTTCCCTATGCTACCTGTAAAATGTGGCACATGATGGACCAGACATGCTCTACCAGGAATTTGAAACTTGAGTCAACTAGAAAATCCATCTTTTGGGTTGAATTGCTTTTTATGGGTGATTATTTCTTACCATCCAGTAATACAAGTGATCTTGGGGTTAGTTTGTTATGACACCTCATCCCCATAGTCTATGCCAAGGGAGCCCCCAAATACCCAACAGTAACCATGAGTAAGATCTACTCCATCCTTTCTCTGGATATCACATTTCCCATATTTTCCTAAAACTAACATTTTTGCAGTGATCTCTGAAGAAATTTTCAACAATCGTTTACTCAAGAGTTCATATGGTGAGTATGGGGAACACCCCTAGTCGTTCATTCACTATCTTGCCAACCAATCCAGATTTTTCCTGATTAAAAACCTCAAATTTCCGGACTACTCTGCAGCTAGGGATGACCCTGTGACACAGATCTAGCCAATGAGATGTAAGTTGATGGCTGCTCATTGGGGCTTCCAAAACACTATGTCTTCTCCTGATTAAAATAAAAAAATATAGACTGACAATATTCACATTTTACCCTTTGTCTTTCCCACTTCTTCCTAACTGGAATGTAGACTCAATACATAGAAATAAAGTTGCCATTACGAAACCATGAAAGCAGAAGCAACATGCTAAGGACTGCCAAGCAGATAGCTAGAAGAATCATCTGACCATGACCAGCGACCTAAAATTTGGAGTGTTTCTTTGGACTTATTGTCTAAAAATATTATTATTAATAACAGTAACTCCTTACTTGTTAAAGCTACTCTAGACACTATGCAACCACTACAGACAATATGCACCCAAACACAATTTAACAGACTCAAAATATCCAAAGACACACTCACGGAAGTGGCATCTGTTGTCATAATCCCAACTTGACTAACCTGCTTTTTTAGCTTTTTCTCTCATCATCTCTCCCCCCCCAGATTCCTGGAGAATGCTGCTCTTTATTTCCATGCCCTTACAAATTCAATCTCCTCTTCCTAGAACTCACTCCTCACCTCTACACTTCACTTACCTCACCTAGATAACCTCTGTCTTCTACATAAGTTTTAGCTTAGACGTTACTTTCTCCAAGAAGCCTTCTCAGAACTACCATATGTGAGATGGGCACCTCCTCTACGTGTTCCCCGAGTACCCTCTACCTATGCTCCACAATCCTGATCACATTATATTGCCATTGTCTGCTTACTTTTCTGTAACCCTGTCTAGACTGCAAACTCCTCAAGGGCAGGCTTCCTGTCAGTTTTGTTCACCTTTGTATCCCAAAAATCAAGTATATTGTATGGCTCATAGTATACACTGAACACATGCTTATGGAATGAATGAATGGAAATATATAAGCATACATACATACGCACATACACACATGCAAACAACAAATGGTGCCTTGGGCAGAGTTTCTATCTTTAAAGAACTTACTGTCTTTTTAATTTCAAATACACTGGAAGATCACGTGAAATAATAAAGGGAAGACATTGTGTAATTATAGCTGGATTCATACTTCAGTTTTACCACTTATAATCCTAAGGCTTGGGGGAACCCCTCTATATTAATTAGTATACTGATTTAAAACTATCTATCTTATGGGTTATTTGTGAGTACAGAAAGGGATGACATATGCAGTGTCTACCATAGTAGACTTTCAATAATGTTAGTCCTCTTCCTCTCTTAAGATGCAGCTTCTCTTCCAGTTAACACCAACCATCTGCTCGTGCATTCATTTAAAGGACTCAACTTTATAGTGAATTCAACGTGCTCCTCCGTACACAATCCCTTTTCATTCCCTCACTTAAACAATCACAAAATTACTACAACTTTTTAAAGTACACAGAAGAGGGAAAAAAGAAGTAACGTTTGTTTAAAATTATTCACAAATATAATAAATTTAAAGAATATGTAAATATGAAAAATGTATTATGGTTTTAAGTCAAATTTTGTGAATCCAGGTTTTACATATGACAAATGGCTACCAATGAACTATTCTGATAGGAATACTCTGTATCATAATTTTGGTTGTGGTTATACAATTGTATATATTGTCAAAACTCAACAAATTGTATATTCAAATTTGGTGAAATTTCTTGAATGTAAATTATACCTCAGAAAAGCTGATTCAAGTTTTAAAAGCTATGGTAGCATCTATATGCAGTAAGGGTATATTAGGTATTTACGATTAACCTCTCTATCAGAAAAAAAATACCAAATTAAGTACTCAAAACATATGAAATGAGCTTTTGTCCTGAAGGCATTTAGCAATCCAGAAAAACAGAATTTTAGTCTTTCCAGTCGTAGAGGAGTAGATACGAAATCCCATGCCCTACATAATATGGGGGTCTAACAGGAGCACGCATCCCACCTTCCACAATAAACTGGATTCCCAAAGGGCTGCATATCAGAGTGAAAGGATATACTGAGTAGAATCCCCATGTAGCCATTTTCAAGTCTTCCTGAACTAAGCATTTTTTCAGAATATAGAGGGTTTTGAAACGTAAATAGCAAGAAAAAAAAAAGGATGAATCAAGTAACTTAAATGATGAAGATATTTATCATTTCAATCTGCATGTACAACCATGGAATCTCTCATAAGGACACTTTGAAATTTGCTTGTAAAATACTTAATACTGTCAATGAGGATCTAAGTATTTTCCCATTTCTGTCTGTTGACTTCCGAGTGTTGGTTTTGTTTTCAGGATTAATCCTCCTGCAGTCCCAAAATGGGCCCAACATTTCCAGAGTTCATATTCAGAATTGACAACTTCCCTGTCTTCAGAAGTGGGATAAGTATTCCATTACAAATGGAAGGAGAATTGCATGGAGGCAGAAGTGTGGGTCTATATATCTGACACCTGAAAGCTTCCATTTGCTTTGTAAAATAGGAGATTAAGTCACCTGCTGAACCTGAGGAGGGAGTTTATGCCAGCTAGGTTCAGAGTCTTCTCTGAACTTTTGAGTTACATCTGACTTTTGAAATAGCCATTGCAGTGAGTAGGAATAAAGCTGAATAAAGAAACACAGTAAAACTGTTGGTGGGCCACTATGGAGAACAGTATGGAGGTTCCTTAAGAAACTAAAAATAGAACTACCATATGATCCAGTAATCCCACTCCCAGGCATATATCCGGATAAAAACATGGTTCGAAAGGATACATGCACCCCAATGTTCACTGCAGCACTGTAGACTATAGCCAAGATATGAATGCAACCTAAATGTCCATTGACAGAAGAATGGATAAAAAAGATGTGGTACATATATACAATGGAATATTACTCAGCCACTAAAAAGAATGAAATAATGCCATTTGCAGCAACGTGGATGGACCTGGAGATTATCATACTACGTGAAGTAAGTCAGACAGAGAAAGACAAACATCATATGATATAACTTATATGCGGAATCTAAAAAAAATGATACAAACTTATTTACAAAACAGAAACAGACTCACAGACTTAGAGAACAAACTTATGGTTACCAGGGGGGAAGGGTGCAGGGGAGGTATAGATTGGGAGTTTGGGATTGACATGTACAAACTGCTATATCTAAAATACATAACCAACAAGGACCTACTGTATAGCACAGGGAACTCTGCTCAATACTCTGTAATAAACTAAATGGGAAAAGAATTTGAAAAAGAATAGATACTTGTATATGTATAACTGAATCACTTTGCTGTACACCTGAAACTAACACAACATTGTTAATCAACTATACTCCAATATAAAATAAAAATTTAAAAAATAAATTAAAAAAATAAAGAAACACAGTAGAATAACTGTAAGGTGAGGACCAAGTTGAGGTGAGTGATTATGAAGTTACTGAGAACAATTTGTCATGTTCAGTAATTCTGTCTTCCAACAGCAATCAGTACTCAGGTGTGAATACTGAGAAAATAAACAGTTGTAATTGTCCACATTGAGGGCATTAGAGGCACATGCAAAAGAAGAAAAAAGGGGCGAGAGGACTGATTACTAGAATGACTGAAATGAAGGACCAGGAAATCTAAGCTGAATGGTGCTGTATTAGAGAGAAGTAAAGAGAGCACTAACCTGATGGCTGAGTGAGACACAAGAATGGTCACGGAATAGTTGAAAGAATAAGCTAGAATAATAGAAGATTGTGCTCAGGAAGCACAATGTTTTAACTAGTGTTTTGGTGGCAGAGCAGCTTTTTAAAAAATTAATTCTTTAAGGGGGAAGTGGGGGAGTGAAAATTAGGAGTTTGGGATTAACAGATACACACTACTATATACAAAATAGATAACCAACAAGGACCTACTGTATAGCACAGGGAGCTACAGTCAATATCTTGTAATAACCTATAATGGAAAAGAATCTGAAAAAGAATATGTGTGTGTGTATATATATATATATATATATATCTGTACACATACACACACATATATATACATACACACATATATATGTGTGTATATATATATATATACACACATATATATACATATACTCATATATATGTATAACCAAATCACTTTGCTGTATACCTGAAACTAACACAACATTGTAAGTCAAACATACTTCAATAAAATGTTTTGTTTTGAAAAAAATTAATTCCTTATAAAGCATGAAAACATGAATGCATTCTCCTTTAAATTTTAGAGAAAAGCCAAAATTCTTAGATGCACTTGAGTAAAAGCTAAAGTTGCTTTTGGCCACCCATATTCTCTCTCCCTCTCTGCAAAGGTAAACCATGATAATAGTTTGATGTCTATTTCATGTACAAACATACGAACCACAGGAAACACATTATTGGTTTGTGTACGTGTATATAGATATAGGTATACATTTGTTCTTTACCCATAGTCTGCTACTTTCTTTTTTCATTTGATATGTTATCTAACAATCATATTTGACTTTGTTGATACATGGAGCCGTTGTTCATTCCTTTAACTAGCACACATCATTTCATTTCATGAATATATCATACTTAATTTTGTCATTTCCTTATTCAATGTATGGATTTGGGGGGGACACAATTCAGCCCATATTAAGTATGAAAAATTTTTATTTGCTAATTACTTATGAATTGCTTTGTTCTAATTACTATCAAATTGAACTAAATATATCAAATTCTCTAAGAAACAAAGTTTGAAAAATTTTAAAAACTGAGATCTTAGACAATTACATAGATAGAAATTGGAACTTGAGAATTTTATCTATATTTTTTATTATTGTGTTTGAGTGTTTTTTATATACTTAAAATCCATTTATATAACTTTTTTTCTGACAGAAATGAGTGACTGAGTTGAAATGGCCAAGAAAACCTTCAGTGTTGAAGAAGATAAAGAACTTGGGAGTCATTATGAAGAACAGATTCAATCAGGATGACTATAGGATTTTGAATATAAGGAAAGACTGTGGACCTAAAGCCAAAAAGGTTATGTATTTAGGGGAGTGATAGAAAAGTAAGTAGATGGCATTACCAAGAATGGGAGAAGTATGCTACTATCCCAGTGCCATATGCATCAATGGCATTTGATATGCAAGTTCAACATTTCAGCAGCTAACAATACTAAAGTAGTAACAATACTAACAATACTAATAGTACAATACTAATACTAACAATACTAATAGTAACAATACAACAATACTAACAATAGTTCAACAGCTAACAAATACTCTCTAGATTCTTATGAAAGATGATATGCCAAGGTTTCTACCTTCAAAGAGTGATATAACCATTCAAAAGAGAGAGAAACATTTTTATCTGAGACTTCTACATATTAAAGTCTTCTTATCTTTAAAAAAAAAAAAAGTTCTACTGTATAAGATCAAACATTTACATAACATGTTTGGAGCAATATTCAGTCTCATAATAATAACTGCAATTTTTTCAAAAGGATAAGGTCAAGGTTAAAATTGCTGTTTAATACTTATAAATATTCAACACTGTTGCCTCTATTCTCAAAGTATATTAATAATTCACTGCAAATTTTTCTTTTTTTCCTAAAGATATTAAATGTGGGAGTTTTAATGCACTTATTTATTTATCCCTCTTCTATATATTTATTTGGCATCATTGTTATTTATAGCCGGGGTATTTTAAAGAGTTAATTTTTTAAACAAGAACTGTTTAATTTCCGTAAACTGTATCTAACATAGATCATTTAAAATATTTCTCCAGGCCAAAGTGTTGATACTAAGTTCCAGTCCTAAGGAAATTGTGTGACAAGTTTCTTTTTGAAACAAAAATGCAATTTTAATTAAGAAAAATTAAAGAAATAAAAGTTTTCCCTGGGATCACACTGCATTACAAAAATCGTATCTCCCAAATTCTGCATCATAACGAAAAGGAGTAAAAGCTACTCTAGCTCTGAGCAATTTTCTAGATGTTTTGTTATTTATAGAAAGTGAGCATTAGAGACAACTTCCAGAATGGTTGTATGAGGAGCTCCATAGAACTGCTTCCTAGTGAAACTATTGAGCCCATGTATGGATTCCATCTCTGCTACCACAGTCACTTAGTTTATGGGCCCATTAAGCAAGGAATGTGATGGCTAGGAAGAAAGGACGACTGACATCCCCAGAGTTGGTAATTTTATTTACCTGATCATTACGAACCTCCTCTGCAGAAATGGTCCTCTGGTAGACATTTAGCATTCACTAATATCTCCACAGTCTGTGCCCATTCTGAAAAGTCCATCCACATACTTCTTCTTCCTTAAGCTCCCTTTTCATCAATTTTTGAATATGGTTCCTTTCAAATCCTTCACTATTCCAACCAAACCATTTGCAACTACCCATAAATTAATATAGACCTATATTTTTGGACATTTCTCACTCCAGAGATAGTAGATGACTAAATGTCACACTTGAAGTTCTGATCACTAGGAGGATTTTCTTTTACCACTGTCCTCAGGTTTACCCTTGAGTGAGGGGGGCTATAGTGCTGCAGCTGTTACTTTCAAGCAATACTAACATATCATGAAGACCACTCGGTAAACCAGGCTCAGGAGTTTTCTTCCTCAGTCAACTGGTTCTAAGGACAGTTCCAGAATGCCATTTTTGCACGCTTTTTTTTCCTGGGACCATTCCTGGTACCAATTCTGTATTGTTTGGGGTCCAGTCAGGAGATAGGACCACATAGTCATTTGAACAGGGAAAGTTTAATATAAAGCTTTATTAACAGGGGCTTGGAGTAAGGAGGAATTGGCTAGTGAGAGTTAAAAGGAATTCTAAAGAATCCAGGAATAGCAGATATAAGATGTGGTCACTACCCCTAGGGCTGAGATAAGTACCCAAGGAAAAGCCTTCCTTTATGGCTGAGATGCAGATGCCATTGGAAAGAATACCACCTAGGCTTCCTGAATGTTGAAGTCAATGAAGTAGCTCAGTAGTGGGACCTGCTGGAAATCTACCCTCTGGGAAGTGCTGAGCCTCAGAACTTGTTAGGTACCAGGAGAATCTACTGGACACTGTTGGAACCAGGAGCTTGAGAGGTCCCCCTCTCCAGGAGGTTAGTGCACTTCCATGAACAGCTCAGATTGGGTCAGCTCTGGGCTGGCTGTTCAGGACAAAGGTTAGGGGATGGCTGACCTCCAGTGTCCCTGGTGTGTGTCCATGTCCTGGACTGAGGAGAGGATATGGGGTGCAGCAACCTGGACCGGGGAAAGGCCCACAATATCTGGGTCTCTAGACTATGCCTCCGTAGCTGCATGAGTTTGCTCAAACATCATAAAAAGTTGTGCCCTGCGGGAAGCTTACACTAGAGAAACTATGCAAGGGCTGAACAAAGGAGAAAAAAAGAGCTTTCTGCAGGACACTAGTAAGAGAGCACACCTGAAACAGGAAAACCCTTCCTCCTCCAGTGTTCTTCCAGGCCTTCTCCTGACAAGGCTTAACATCATGCTGGGTAGCAGAGGAGAAATATTTATAAGACCCAGCACAATTATTACAGAGCAGGTAACAAGAGCCAATTTGAAGTGAAAAGGCAAAAAAATCAACCATCAGCACAATGATTGTGTTTTTTCATTTTTGGATTTTTGGTTCTTTTTTTTTTTTTTGTCACTTGTAGTTTTTTGAATTGTGACTTCCTGAACCATGGTTAGGATTTTGAGGGGAGAGATCTCTCCCACTTTGAGCCTAGGCTGATCCAGAAGAGTTTTATTATTAACTGAATATTTTACAAATTTCCATTTCCATTATTCTTTCATGATAATTCAAACTCACACTTTTAGATTATTTAGGCCAATCCTACCATCCCACCCTGGGGGCCGGCAGAGTATCAGCTCAAATGTTTAGTGTCATTCTCTCACTTAAGCTTACTTTGTTTCTTGCCCCTGGAAGTCAATTAACTTCCTTGAAAGCTCATCCATGCATTTAAAAGATTCTTGTTATAGTTTGTCAGTATATTTAGTGGCAGGATTGTAGAATTATCTATTCTGCTAAATTCTAAGAACCAAGAATCCCCAAGTATCCTTATAAATCCTCTCTTCTATTTTTTTAAGGCAACATCTGTAACACTTCCTTTCAGCGAGCCTTAAATTACTTACCCCTTATTACTTACCTTGGGTAAGTTATTAAACCTCAACTTGCCACAACTACTCCTGGTCCTCCTGCAGCCACATAATCTGGAGGATGTCATGATTTGTCCTTAATGGAAAAGATACACTGGGTTTGCTTTTCCTGCTCAACAAGTTTCTGCCAACACGATCATCCATGAACTTACTGACTGGTTTATTTCCCATCAGATTTCGCACATAACATTTTTTTTCTTATCAATTAAATCACCTCCAGCAAAGGAAATAAAGCCATTGGGCAATGCCCATGGGGTGACTTGTCTTATCATGAGTCCCATTACCAGAAACAGCTGACTTTATGGATGGTTGACTGGCATATTAAACACTCAGTTATGGTCTCAGGAGATCCTATCTGGAAAGTGTGGGAGAGAGGGAGCTTTTTGACAAGATGTGTATGCTCAGAACCAAAAATTAATATATGATATAAATCAGAATAAGAGTCCAAAAACCAAGGGACAGGACTGGGTAGGGCTTCTCTTAATATTATACCTGTACTTAAAGTTTTGGACTATGACGATTGAGAGAATTTAGCACCCAAATAAGAACTCTTCCATTAAAGAAGCCAGTGATGATCCCATTTAATGGGAACCTGGGACTGTTATGTGGCAATTTAGTATTTTTCATACGACTGAATAAGTAGGCATGGCAAGTTGGATGTTAAATTCAAAAATTTAGTCCATCGATTATAAAATATCAACAGAATTACAGCAGAACTACAGGAGGAATAGACATATTAGACTTGGAGCTGCACAAATAATGATTACTTTTGGATTTTCTTCCTTTGGGGAGCTGAGGACTATATTCCCAGGTGTTTGAGGCATAGCTGAACTATATTTAGCAGGAATGGGAAAAAAAAAAAAAGTATGTGAACAAATGTGATTTTAATGTTGGGTGGCCAAAGGAATGAATAATAGTAAGGGTTTTTTTTTTCCTTTTTTTTTGGCTGACCAGTATCAATATGGCCATTCTATGCTTAGAAATCTAATTTGCCTTCGAAATCTCTGTGGGACTTAGCCAGGTGGGTCAAGCAGATCTACCCTTCAGGGTTTTGAAACTAGAATAATTAAAACAGAGAAACAGGACTGTGGGTACTTTTGTGGTAGTGATAGCAAAGGCAGTTCTCAGAGGCAGCTGTGGTACTGATGTTGGTGTCAGCACCTGGAGTCCAGTGACATCACTGTCAATGGCAGTATGTGGAAGGGGTGTGGCATCTGGTGCTCAGTAACGGTGGCAGCAATGTCTGTGCTATTAGTTCTGTGGCATGGGTGTGGCTGTGATACAAGCTCTATAGTCTTGGTTTGTTCTGCCCATTTTCTGAGCCTGTCTCTATGCTTTCTGGCAATTCTGTGAGTCACAGTATCCTTAAGAATTTCCTGGTTCAGACTGCAATTCGAAAAACTTGAATCTTCCTCACTAGGCAGAATGAGCTTAGAGAGAAAAAAATAGCCTTTTAATAACTTGTATTTTTTGTATACCCTAGCAGAGAGCCTTTTTAAGTGAGTACATCTACTACTGTGGTTTATTAATAAATAATGTGATCCCTAAGCTTAAAATGTTATAATTTACTAAGGAATGTAAGGCATTTACATGAAATAAATACAATATATAGCATGGAATAAAATTAAATGCTAAATTGGGAACAGACTGTGTCAATCAGAAAGTCTTCCTGAAAGACATGGGATTATAGTTAATTCCTGAAGGACAGGCAGGAGATGGCATTTTGGGTACAGGAACTATAAAGCATAGGAAGGAGCCTGGATATTCACCCCGCAGAGAGACCAGCTTGACTGAATAAGTGCGTTCAGGAACTGAAACCAGTATGAACAGTTAAGAGGGAACATATTATTAAGGCCTTGTCCTCTAATTGGAAAGAGAAATTCTCTTACATAAGTCTTTTTTCCCCAAAGGTAATAGCTTTAAACATCAGGCTAAACATTTTGCCAGGAGAGGTTTTGGAAATCAAGTCTGAATTAGCCTCTTCTCTATGTGCAAAGTTCTTAGATGTTCTTTCCTGGCTGATGGGAGAAAAGAGCTGGGGCTGAGGCGAGTAAGTAATAAAACCTGAAGATAGTTCCAAATATATCAATTTGCATTCAAC
Source organism: Balaenoptera physalus (assembly GCF_965194825.1). Classification (NCBI taxonomy): domain Eukaryota; kingdom Metazoa; phylum Chordata; class Mammalia; order Artiodactyla; family Balaenopteridae; genus Balaenoptera; species Balaenoptera physalus. The sequence goes on along the minus strand of NC_138882.1, from coordinate 109,496,424 downwards.
TATCCATTATTTTTGGAATTTAGTTTTTTTTTAAAAATAATAAGCAGTGAACAACTAAATAATTAGTTTTGCATTGGCAGCGTAAGGGCTGAAGATTATTTCTTGGTGTCAATGTCCAGGCCTGCTCGCTGTCCTCGACTCTTAGTAACATTCTTGCTCATTAACTTCAGGATGACCTCCAGGAATAAAGATACATTTGAAAGTGGCTGAAAATAGTTTTTAAATCCAACTTCCCTGGCTTGACAGTGAAATGACCACACAGTCCGGTCACTGGGTCAAAAATCAATTACAAAACAGAGGAGGTTTTGCATTGGCCTTAGTAAAAGACGGACTCGAAATCCACAACCAAGAAAAAAAGGCAACCATTAAAATACAGGAAATACAGTATTGGCTTTTTCTCTTGGCGAGATGGGTCGGCTGCTTTCCAGCCCCGCTGTGGATGCTCTGAAGTTCATGGTTCGCTCCGTCGCTTCTGCCCAGACCCCCCGCCCCCCTGGAAGCGCTCGCAGGGTAGCCCCGCAGCCAGGTCCGCACAAGGACGCCCCCTTCCTACCTTCAGGGGACAGCGTCCCTGGCCCCACCCTAGCCAGAGTCCGAGAGTCCCACCCCTCCGCCTCCGGCAGGCCCCAAGCCAAGTGGGGATGAGCCCGGGTCCCGCGTTCGCCCTGGCAGTTCCGCGTCTGCGCAGCGGACGTGGGGCTGGAGCGGGGCTGGCCGGGGAGGCGCAGGATGCGCGGGAGCCAATGGGCACGCTCGGGGGAGCCGGGCTGGCTGCGGCGGCCGGCGGGGCGCGCACTCTCGGGATGGAGGGCGAGTGCCGGGCACCTCAGGCGCGCTCCTCGGGCCTCCCGGCTGGGGGCGCCGGCGGGGAGAGTCCGGGGGGCGACGCCCCCCTCTCCGGCAGCAGCGGCTCCTCCGCCCTCCTGCAGGCCGAGGTGCTGGATCTGGACGAAGACGAGGACGACCTGGAGGTGTTCAGTAAGGTGAGGGCGGCGCGGCGGCGCGTCCCGGGAAAGTTCCAAGTCAACTCCCGGAGATGGCCCCGCCGTGCGGCGGCCGCCCCAGCGCGCTCGCTCGGCCCCGCTGGAGATTCGGAGCCGGGGCAGGGTGGGTCTCCCCCAGCTGCCCGACCCCGCCTGGCGGCTCGCCGGCTCCGGGACTGCGTCCCGGCGGGTCCAGAATAGCAGCCGCTCCCTCATCTGCACTTTGACCTTATGTTTGGCAGGGCCGTGGCTTCGTGGAGTCCGCAAAGTTGTGCTATTTCCCCCTTTTCTCCTCTTCCCTTCTTTGACGCGGACATTTCCAGTGACAGTGCCCGAACCCGGGAGGCAGTGGCCCAAAAGTGCCCCCGCCCCTGGCAGCTTCTTTTCAGGCGCAGCCAGCCCTGAACTCTGGGAGCGAAATCACCCGAGTCTAGAGAAATTATTCTTGATTTAGTGTTGTTGCTGGTTGTGGATTGGAGACTTGGGTGGCGCCGGAGGTGAGTCTCAAAGTCTAGTGGGAAGAGGCGTGAGGGAATCCCTCTTCAGGAGAAAACGGTTCGTGTGTCCAACGGGGAAGCTCCTGCGCTGCGGAGCTCAGGGTTTTTCAGATAGTCAGCTCCTGCTACCCAACCCACAGACAGCGCTTTCGTTTTTAAACGTTACCTGGGGAAATCGAGGACCAAAGGGCCCTCTGAACTTGTAGGATAGTTGGAGAGAAATTGACAAGTGTTACTGGCAGACTTGTGCGTGTAGGCTGGTGGTTGTCATTTTTTTTTTTTTTTTTTTTTTGGAAAAGAAAAATACCATTCTTGCGGGGCCGTTCAATGCCACTGCATTTTCTCTCGTTGCTGTTGGCAGAAGACTTGAGTTGAGATGGGAACATTGTATCAATTACTAAGAAGCCTGTACAGTAGGTAAATGTTATCTTGAGCTGTTAAGTAAAGCCAACAAACTTCACCACTGCTTTATTCTGGGAAAGAAGTTGGAAAGTGAACAAGCATACTCTGACCCCAAAGAGGAATATGTAAAACTCCCCCTTTTTTTTCCTTCAGGATTAAATGAAATGGTAGGAACAGTTGTATTTGGGAGGTTCAGAGAGAGTATCAGTTTTGTACCCTTGATGAAGTCACTTGACCTTTCAATGTGTTTAAATTGTAAAACAATGGAATTATTTTATGTTCACTTGTAAAAAGTTTACACTTTTATGTTCCACACATATTTTATGTTCAGATCAAGGACAATTGGCCAGTTCTTGTTTATATTGCCTTCTAAGATACCATTAGGCTATGGTATTAGTGTATGGGACCCTGCACTGTGAATCTTCGGGCCGGGGGGTACGGGGAGAATGTAGGGAGTGGCAATTGCATATCAGAATCATCTGGGATGGTTTAAATTTGTCATGTGGTTTCTCTTTCCGCAGATTCTCAGTGTCCCAGCCTCTACTGAGAATCACTGTTTTAATGAGCCTCTGTAGTCAGAGGTGGATTTTAGGTGAAGTTAATGAAATTTAAGCTTGGGCTGTTTGTTGGCTTAGGCCTCTGTAAAATGTTGTAAGTTACTGGGAGTTGTACAGGTTCTAGGTGGAAAGGGAATGACAGGTTGTAGCCAGAAGCATTTCTAAGTAGGCGTTTCTGGTGAATTGCCTAAAGCTATCTCAGAAGAAAGGAATCTAGAACTCTATGGCTCCAATCAGTTGTTGAGATTTCTTTTCTCATTCTAAATAAAAAAATTGTTTTTCCACCTAAATTTTGTGTTTGTAATTTTGTGTCCTGTTTTAAAAGGATGTAAGCTGCAGCGCCATACTTAACCTCTGCTTTATTAAGCAGGGCATATAATAATGTGCAATATTGTATCTTTACCTTAATCTGTATGGCTGGTTTCTATAGAAGAGGGTCTTAACTTTTTCTAAGTGTCCAACACATGTAGTTATACAGCACTAGCAAGCAGGGTGGATCCAAGTGTATGGGCCCTGCCTGCTTCTATTTCAGTAAGTTGAATTTTTCAACCATTAACCACAGGTAGACAAGCAAATTTAAGAAAGTTGTCTTCATTTGGCCTACTCTCTCTACTACTCCCTTTTTAGTCTGCTCCTCTGTAGAACCCTGCCACTGTCCAGCCTACCCTAAGATGGTATCAACCATTACTACCAAAGTGTACTAACTTTACCCTTTAGTACTTTGAGATTGACCATTTTCATATTCAGTTTATATTTACAATTGTAGTTTCTTATTTCCTTAGATTATTTATGAATATATATATACCGTGCCCCCGTCCAGAAGCTCTTTCTTTTTCTCTTTTCTTGATGGAAATATATTTGATATACAATATTATATTAGTTTCAGGTGTATGGCATAGTGATTTGACATTTATATACATTATGAATTGATCACCATGATAAGTCTAGTAACCATCTGTCACCAATATAAAGTTACTGCAATATTATTGACTATATTCTCTACACTGTACATTACATACCTGTGACTTAGTTGTTTTATAACTGGAAGTTTGCACTTCTTAATCCCCCCAACCTATTTCCTCCTCCCTCCCCCAAACTACCAGTTTGTATCTGTGAGTTTTGCTTCTGTTTTGTTTTGTTTGTTCATTTGTTCTGTTTTTTTTAGATTCTACATATAAATGAAATCATAAAGTATTTGTCTTTTTCTGTCTGACTTATTTCACTTAGCACAATATCCTTTGGGTCCATCCATGTTGTTGCAGGTGGCAAGATTTTATTCTTTTTTATGGCCGAGTAATACTCAATTGTGTACATATACACAACATCTCTTTGTCTATTCATCTATCAATGGACACTTAGGTTGCTTCCATATCTTGGCTGTTGTAAATAAAGCTGCAGTGAACATAGGGTGCATACATCTTTTCAAATTAGTGTTTTCACTTCTTCAGATAAATACTCAGAAGAGGGATTGCTGGATCATATGGCAGTTCTATTCTTAATTTTTTGAGAAACTTTCATACTGTTTTCCATAGTGACTGCACCAATTTACATTCCCATCAGCAGTGCACAAGGGTTCCCTTTTCTCCACATTTTCACCAACACTTGTTTTTTGTTGTTCATTTAATAATAGCCATTTGGATAGGTTTGAGGTGATATCATATTATGGTTTTGATTTGCATTTCCCTAGTGATTAGTGATGTTGAGCGTTCTTTTCATTTGTCTTCTGGCCATCTGTATGTCTTCCTTGGAAAATTGTCTATTCAGTTCTTCTACCCATTTTTTAATTGGATTGTTTGTTCTTTTTTGTTTTGTTTATTTTCTTTTCTGTGATTGTTAATTTTTTATTGAGTTGTATGAGTTCTTTATATATTTTTGATATTAACACCCTTATCACATGTATCACTTGCAAATAACTTGTCCCATTCAGTAGGTTGCCTTTTCATTTTGTTGATGGATTTCTTTGCTGTGCAGAAGCTTCTTAGTTTGATGTAGTCCCATTTGTTTAGTTTTGCTTTTGTTGCCCTTGCCTGAGGAGACGGATCCCCCAAAATATTGCTAAGACCGATGTCAAAGAGCAACTGCTTTTGTTTTCTTTTAGGAGTTTATGGTTTCAGGTCTTACATTTAAGTCTTTAATCCATTTTGAGTTTACTTCTTTTTTTGGTATAAGAAAGTGGTCCAGTTTCATTCTTTTGCATGTAGCTGTCCAGTTTTCCCATCACCATCTATTGAACAGACTCTCTTTTCCCCACTATATATTCTTGGCCCCCTTTTCATAAATTAATTGACCATATAAGCATGGGTTTATTCCTGGGCTTTCTGTTCTTTTCCATTGATATATATGTCTGTTTTTGTGCCAGTACCATACTATTTTTATTACTGTAGCTTTGTAGCATAGTTTGAAACCATGGAGCATGATACCTCCAGCTCTGTTCTTCTTTCTTAAGATTGAATTGCCTATTCAAGGTCTTTTGTGGTTCCATACAAATTTTAGGATTATTTGTTCCAGTTCTGAGGAGAATGCCATTGGTATTTTGATAGGGCTTGCCCTGAACCTGTAGATTGCTTTGGATAGTATGGAAATTTTAACAATATTAATTCTTCCAACCCATGAGCATGGTATTGTCTTCAATTTCTTTAATCAGTGTCATATACTTTTCAAAGTATAGTTCTTTCATCTCTTCGGTTAAATTTATTCCTAGGTATTTTTTTTTTTTGTAGTAATTGTAAGTGGAATTATCTTCTTAATTTCTCTGATAGTTCATTATTAGTGTATAGAAACACAACAGATTTCTGTATGTTGATTTTTGTATCCTGCAACTTTAATGAGTTCATTTATTAGTTCTAATAGTTTTTTTTTGGACATCTTTAGGGTTCTCTATATATAGTATCCTGTCATCTGCAAACAGTGATAGTTTTACTCCTTCCTTTTCAATTTGGATGACTTTTACCTCTTTTTGTCTGATTGCTATGGCTAAGACTCTCAATACTGTGTTGAATAAGGGCAACCTTGTGTTGTTCTTGATTTTAGAGGAAAAGTCTTCAGTTTTTCACCACTGTATATGTTAGCTATGGCTTTGTTATGGCCTTTATTATGTTGAGGTATGTTCCCTCTATGTTCTACCCACTTTGTTGAGAGTTTTTATCATAAATGGATGTTAAATTTTATCACATGCTTTTTCTGTATCTTTTGAGATGATCATATGATCTTCATCCTTCATTTTGTTAATGTGGTTTATCAGTATACATTTGCAGGTCAGAAGCTTTTTAAAGAGTAGGCTCCTTGGCTTATAATTATTCCTTTTTTTCTCACAGTACTTTACAAGTACCTGGTAAATACATGTTAAGTATTTTTGTGTATGATTCTGTGCTAAGGATTCTTTGGAAAAAAGAAATGCAAGATTCAGTTGTTGTTATCACAGTCTTGGAGTCCGGTTGGAAGATGTGACAGAAACTCTAAATGACAGTATAAATCAAGAGAGATGGAAAGTAAAACAAAGTATTGTTCTGAGTTTTCAGATAATCCAGTTAAGAGAAAATGATGCCAACTCTCAATAGAGCACAGGGAATGCAGAGGATATTGACTTAAAAGAACAAGAACAGATGTGGAAGGTAGGAGAACATAAGTGATAATTTGAAAAAAGGAAAAGAAAAAGGATAAAAACTGTAACAATAGTGTAATAATTGTTTTAGAACTGGGCCAAAATGAGATGAGGCTTGCAAAAAATTTACCTAGAGAAAAGGAGCAAACTTGTCTACATTTAAAAGAAAAAGTTCTTCTTTTTGGGGAAAAATAATATATTAAAATAAATTGCCTTTTTTAAAATTAAATACTGTAATGTGTAGAAGAAACAGCCATTGAAACAGAGCGTAGGTAAACAGGTCATAGTGAAACACTGAGATGCTTATTTGTTACTCAGTAAAGTATAGCTCTTATTATTGGTCTTTTAAATGGTATTCAGGACCATAAAGTGAGATCTATATCATTTAGGATAATCAGGGAATTTACAGATGTAATTATCCTCATCACCACTAGTCGACTTCGAGAAGTCATGGTATGCAGGCTTGGTGCTCAAAAGCTAGAAATAGGTAAAAATTCTTTTCAAAAATAATGGGGAAGAAAGGAAGTTCTGGAAGGTATAGACAAGTAGGCTTAATTTCAAGCTCTGGTAAAGCTATCAAAGCAACAGAACTACTTAGTATATTTAGTATAAACACTTTGAAAAGAAGGAGGTGATCATTTTTAATAAGAATGGTGGAAAACTAAGATTGTTTTTAGGGTAAATCAGAAATATAACAATGTATATGTTTATTTGAACAAGCTTTTGAAGGAATCACTTATATTTTTGTGGAAAAGGATATTTTTGAAAGAATAATGAGCTATGGTTGTGGAGACAACCAGCTCATATGTATATCAATATGTAGATATATATATATATATATATATATATATATATAATCTCTATCAATCTGGCAATTCAGTGTAGTGATGGAGGGACAATTATACTATTCAACAATTCTCTCAAATACTTAGAAGAAGATATTGGAAGTCTGGTTATTAATTTTTCACATTTGTTGTCTGAACCATCTTTATTTAGTTCCTATTGTTTGCATCTATTATTCATGGCCATGATAAGAATCAGAATTATCTTCCATGATTTAAATGAAGAGAGTTTAATGCAAGGACTATTTATTTATAGCATTTTGGGCAAGGTTCAGGAACAAAGAAAGGATACTGAAGCACTTAGAGACTTGCAGTAGCAAAAAGCCTTTAGCACCCCTAGTTCTAAAGGGAAGAGAGATGGAAATAGTGTTGCTGGAACCCAGTGAGAGTTGGAGCTGTGGAGAAGGGGCCATTTCCACATGAGCTGTGTTTACACAGAGATGTAGCTAGAAATGTGTCACTGCCTGAAGTGTGGCGCCAAAGCAGGGAGGAAATGGGGGTATATTCCCTGAGCTCGTCTTCTCCTGTTCTTGGATCTCTGCTTCTGGCCCCCACTAAGCAAGCTGCTCAGGTGATGGCATCCATAGGGGTCAGTCTCATAAGGGACAGAGAATAGATGGATGAGAGCTGGAAGGGTGGGGGTGAAAAGAGAGAATAACCAGCATAATACATAATACTACAAAAGTGTGGAGAATAACTGGTTAAAGACAGCCACATCACCACCTCCCATCCTATATGCTCTTCTATAATGTGACCTGCCACCTTCCTATCAAGAGGTGGGATCTATGCCACACTCATTGAATCTGGCTAGGATTGTGACTGCTTTGACCAGTAGGGTATGGTAGAAATGGTGCTGTGCAACTTCCAGTGCCAAATCATAAAAGGAAATTCAGGCTCTGATTTTTTTCAGTGGGACAGTGTGCTTTTTGCCATGTAAGACATGCAACCTAAGGCCTCCATATTGTGAGGAAGCCCAGGCTACATTGAGAGACTACACGTAAATATTCCAATCAGCAGCCTCAGCTGAAGTCTCAGGCACCACCAGCATTAAATGACTAACTTGTGAGTGAAGATGTCTAACATGATGTCAGCCCCCAGCATTGAGGCATCAGATCTCAGCTGAGGCCACACATATAATGGAGGAGAAACAACCCATTTCTGCTGTATCCTGTCAGAATTCTTGACGCAGTAAACCAATGTTCATAATAAAATATAAAAACAAATTGTCCTGGGATGGTTTGTTATACAACAGTGGAAACTGTACCAAAAGCTACTAGTCTGTATAACATAATCAGTCTTCCAGAGTTTTGATAAATTGGAATACTGGGTTTAAAAGCAGACTATGAAATTTAATTGGGATAAATGTAAAGTCTTGAGGGAAGCTCTACTCATTATTGTGAATTAAAATATAGCAAGACAAAGGCTTAGTATTTAGGAGCAGAGACTCTGTAGCTACACTGCCTGTGTGTGAAATCCTGTCTCCACTGCTTACTAGCTTTATTTCCTTTGGCAAGTTACTTAACCTCTCAATGCCTCAGACTTTTCATCCATAAAGTGAGGGCAAATAATAAATATGAGGATTAAATGACTTACTAAATGTAAAGAGCTTATAAATAGTGCTTGGCCCTTAGTAAACCCTCTTGAATGTTGATCAGTTATGCACAGCCCTTGTAGGATCCTGCTGTACAAAAAGAACGACAGTGATGGACATGTTCCAGCTCTGTCTGCTTAATGTGGCAGCCACTGGCCACATGTGCCGTTTGCACACTTGAATTGTAAACTAGTACATCTGAGGAACTGAACATTTAATTGTGTTTAATTTGAATTAATTTACATTTAAATTTAAGTAGCCACCTGTGGCTAGTGGCTACCAGTTTGAGGAGTACAGTTCTAACCAAATTAATATTTTATTACTAGCTTGGATTATGATTACTCAAGAAATATCCTTGAATCAATGAGTGGTTTCCTACCTTGGTAATCTGTACAGAAATATATAAAACACACACACAGTATTTACATATGTACGCATGTGTGTAGTGTGGGCATATATGAATGTGTATGTATACACACACATATGTATGTGTGTGCATGTAGAGTGTGTAAGCATAGTGAATGTTTCTGTGTATGTATATATGTAGTGTATGTGTGTATGCATTCTCAGTTGTCTCACTTAAAACCTAGAATACAGGATTAAAGCAGGCAAGTCATGTGTTCCCCTTTCTCTGACCTTCATACTGATCCTACCTCAGTGGGTTTTACCATTTCGATGGTTAAAGAAAAGAGGAACCGATAAAGTAAAGGAAAATAGGGCTGATCCAGGATTCCTCCCACTAGAAGCTCCACTACCATCACAGCCCTCTTAGATGTTAAGTATTCTTATATTCCTCCCAGAGGAGGAAGAGTAGGTGAGTGAAGTAGAAAGAAGATGAAAAATCCTCAAGTTCTCCTGATGAATGAGCATATATGGTCAACAATAGAATTAAAACCAACAAGAAGGGACTTCCCTGGTGGCGCATTGGTTGGGAATCTGCCTGCCAGTGCAGGGGACGCGGGTTCGGGCCCTGGCCTGGGAGGATCCCACATGCTGCGGAGCGTCTGAGCCCCTGCGCCACAACTGCTGAGCAACCCCCAGTCGCCACAGCTAGAGAAAGCCTGCACACAACAACGAAGACCCAGTGCAGCCAAAAATAAATAAATAAAAATAAATTTATTAAAAAAAAAAAAAAAAACCAACAAGGAACTTGCAGGATAAGTTTGGAGAGACCTTGTATAAGACCATTTTATGTACAAACATTCCTAGTGATTTTCAGTGACTGAATGATCAATATACCCAAATGACAAGGTACCTATTGAATCTGAACAAACAACATATTTTCAAGGTCATATGGAGTATTAATTGTACTATAATTTGAACTGTTCGTGCAACTTAAGTTCCATTCCACCCTCTGTATTTTAAAGGGGGAGTTGATAGTCTGTGTCAGAAAATGGCAAAGGGATATTATATCATCTATGGATACAAGTGCCCTGATCCTTGGAATGCTGTTTTGAGATAGAGCCTTAGATCTAGTCTGGGCTTAGCAGAAAGAGGGCTTGGATCCATCAGCACTATCTTCCATTGGCACAAGGAGTGGGGAGGGCTGCAATAGTAACAGTCTTGCCATGCATTTGCTATCATGAAGGAGAATAAACTAAGGGATTCACTGATGATATGTCCTGGCAACTGTGAAGGAAGGCTGGGAAGAACAAAATGTAGTTTAGCTTGGAAAAGACTTGGGCTGATTCTTTTAACAACCTTTATGAAGAGTTGTTATGATCTAGGTGGATTAAATGTTTATAGTTTTGAAGGGCAAAAGTAGAACCACTAGGTTAAGAGTATGTGGAGATCAGTTTTAGGTCAATTTATGGAATAGTTTTCTAATTGAAGGTTCCAAAATGAAAGGGATTACTCAGCAAGGCCATAAATTTTGTCACTAAAAATGCTCTGGCACAAGCTGGATGACTAACTGTCCCAGAGGAGAAGAGGGTGTGACAGTTGCACTGTCCCTTCCCGCTATTAAGAGGGAAATGAAATTTTAGCATGCTAAACTTAACCACAGGAGCAATGGAAAGCCTTAATTAGGTGGTCCTACTCATCCCCTCAACTCATCCCTACAGTTTCATTCCCAAACTGAACTATGTTTCTCCATTCCCTAATTCTTATATTTCTCTTCCCACACCTGTTATCTTTTCCATCTGATTCTCTGCTAATGATGTGATGATTTCTTAGATATCTAGGATAAAATACTAGGTCTTACCTTCTGTTTATCCCTTTCACTCACTTTCCCTGCCCCCTGCATATCTGAAATGTCCCAGTTGTTTTTATCTTCTTGGTATCTCTAGAATTAGTACCTTCTTCTCGTTCCCACTGCTCCAACCCCAAACCCCAAATGTGTTTACATTTGAGAACCATTAAAATAGCCACACAAGGTCTTCTTTCTTGTGATGTTTTGCCTGTAGTCTGTCCTGTGTGCTCACAGAAAACTGATGTTTCCAGAGCACCCAGCTCTGAACATAAAGAACATATTGTCACATTGTGTCATGGAAGGATCTTGGTGATTAGGCTACACCGTGGCTCCCCTCACCTCTCTCTGGTGCACGTGCCTTAGTACTCAAAGTATGTTCCATGAATCTATTGGATCACCTGGGAGCTTGTTAAAAATGCAGTTTCAGAATCCACTCCAGAACCAATGAATCAGAATCTGTATTTTAACAGGATTCCTCAATGATTTATTTGCACCTTACAATATACTGTTGGGTCAACAAAACAAAATCCTTTCTGTTATTTACGGCCCGTTGTAAAGCGACTTCTCCCCTAAGAGCTTCTTCATTCTCCAGCTAGAATTAATTTCTTCCCACTCTGTGCTCCCCATAATACTGTTTTGAATCTCATAATACTTAATACAATTTGCCTTATAAAGAGGTATTTGTTTCTCGTCTCTAAAATCTTAATTGCTTGTTTATCTCCAATAAATTAAACTCCTTGAAGGTAGAAGAGTAGGAACTCTAAATGTTAATGGAATAAAAACATTAATGAATGATATGGCCTGTGCCTTTTTTCATATATATGGACACAGTTATTGCAGTAATTTTCCAATCATCTGTTTTCAGTAAATTCAGTTTGTATTGTATTGGTCTTTCCAATCAGGTTACTAGACCAAATAGAATTTAAAACAAATTTGTCTTGACAAATGGTGAGTAAATATTATTGATGGATGACACAGAGCTATGTTAAGCGTCAATTCTGGACAAAAGCTCCTAGTTAGATTTCATTAGAAGAAATAAACACAAAGCATAAGAAAACCCAAGGGAATCATTTAGAAACCTTCTTACTTGGGAAAAATAAATCCTTTGAAGCCAATTGCACCTGTCTCAATCAGGGGGCTTGGTTGCGAGCAATGGAAATCAACTCTGGCAGGAAAGGAGCGAAATAGTAGCTCACAAAGTAGATTTGAAGGCTGGAAATGCAGATGCAGAAAGGGGCAGGCACTAGCAGAAACTATACCCAGCGTTATGGTTGGAAACAAGATTGGATGTTGTATAGCCAAAAGAAGAAAAAATCCATGAGAACCTATAGGAAGAAGAACTATACAGTTCTTTTGTGCAGATGGCAGTATTTTATTTATTTGTTGGTCAGTGGCAATGGGGAAAATTATTACAAGTATTTAGGGAAAATAATGTTAAAAGACTTCAGATTTGAACTTAATAAAATATATTCTATTGGGTTTTGAAGGTGGAGTTTTATTTTCGCATTTTGGGGGTTCTGATAGGATGCTCTAGTATAACTCTGAGAGCCTGCTAGTTTTTCAAGTGGCTAGTGTGATCAAAAGGAAACAGATTCAACAGTTATGCAGTTGTAGTGTTCAAATTTATTTTATTCATGTATTTTTTAATTGTATCCCACACTTTTCAAAGAGAATATTAGACTAAAAGTTAAAATAAACATTTTTACTCACTTTAAGAATATACTTTAAAGTTGTCTCAATAAACAAATGAAGAGTTATGTGCTTGAAAGTTTTGTCTATTTTAAACAGAATATTTGATTAACTCTGACACTTCATATATCCAATCACGCTGGATAATGCAGTGCTACTTATAGTATTAATAAAAAAGGATGTAGTTAGACAATCAAAATTATTAGCAAATACTGATATAAAAATCAGTAAAACACATCTGTGATAAAACAGAACAGAAGGTTAAATCAGTAGTTTCTAAAATTGAAACTGAAATAATTTTTTTTGACCTTGAGAAATGCTTTGGTATAACATACCCCTTTTTAACTGTTTGTAACTAACTTTATTGAGGTGTAATTATATACCACAAAATTCACCCATTTTGGGTAGATGATTTTTTGTAAGTAAATTTACTGAGTTGTACAACCATCACTGTTAACCAGTTTTAGAACATTTTCATCTTCCACCCCAAATCCATCATGCCATTTCCAGTTAATATCCATTTTTACTCCCAGCCTTAGACAACTACTAATCTACTATTTTCTGTCTTTATAAATTTGCCTTTTTAGGACACTTCATATAAATGGAATCGCACTTTTTGTGTGTCTAGCTTCTTTCATTTAGCATAATATTTTATTTTTTTAAATCATTGTTTAAAAATTTTTGATATAAGAAATAAAAATTTCATTTTAAAATGAAAAACAGAGATTACTCATTTACAATGAAACATTAGGAATAGAAACTCTGTTTACAGTTAAAATGGAAACCTTATTATGTGTGACCAAAAACAAAAGGCAAACTCTTGGTTTGTGAGTTTTCAGAATTGGGGGGAATAATTCCTATTTTGTTCTTTTGTATTAACTCTGAGAAGGTTATGTGTGTGTATCTGGGTGCATGCATACATAATACATATGTACATATATACTTATATGTATTTAACCTGGTTGAAAGTTGAATGGTATTTTTTTGTTAGGTTTCACTAGATAATGTGGTAGTACAAACAGCCTCAAGATCTTAGTGGCTTACCTGCAATAAAGACTTCTTTCTCAGGTATGTACCTGTCAACTGTGACTGAACTGAGAGTCTGGTCCAGGCTTTGAGTCTGCTTCTTGTGTTTTCTTCATTTTGGGATCAAGATTAAAGGAGTGATGCTAATTGGGACGTGTCATTCCTGTGGCAGAGGGAAAAGAATATGAACACTGGTGGACACAGGCAATGGCTTCCAAATCTTCTGCCCAGACACATGACACCATCCAAAGCAAGTCACTGGTCAAATTAACTGGGGTGGGAAACTTATTTTCCTTCCATAAGGAGGCACTGAAAGTTACCTGGTAACTGACCAGGAGGTGTATTCCTTTCATAGAAAGACAAGGGGTCATTGGGAACAATCATACCGGCTCCCACAGTGGTTTTGTGGCAAAATCATATGCAAATGGCATGTTGAACCTTTCTGAATAAGGAAAACTAATTTTTTTTCTATACAGTGTTAAATACAAAAAAGAAAAATTTCCACCAGATAAGAAATTACCCAAGCATAATTGAGATAAATGGAAAGGCATTAGTCATGATTAATAACCTCTTATTGGTTAATGCTCGTGAATAGTCTGAGTAGGATCATACAGGTCCTTAAAAACCTCTAGCTGTGCAGCAGATATCTTACTTCGGATTTCAGGTGCAACGTTCATTTATCGTGGAGTTCTCCCTTCCCATTTTTCAAGACCTATAAGGTAAAAATGTGAATACTTAAAATTCTGCCACAGTAAACGTCAAAATGAGTTTCATTGGTTATATCTTCATCAAAGCCTGTGTTCTACCCATTTGCCTCCTTTCTGGTCTCCCAACGTCCTAAGTCCTTTCCTGCCTTAGGCATTATTGGTTCCCCTGACTGGAATGCTCTTCCATCAGTGTTTTTCGTGGCTGGCTCCTTCCCACATCATCTCCTTAAAGACACCTTCCCTGACAGCTCTCTCAAAAGCATTCCTCTCACTTCCTGCCTTAACCACTTACTCCAGCAATTCACTCCACTTTATCTGGAATTTACTCCCCTGTTTATCAACACTCATTTATATCTGGACTTACCTTGTTTTTCTATACTTTTATCTGTTTATCGTCTGTTACCCTCCCCCCTAACTATTGTGTAAGCTTCATGAGAGAAGGCACCATGCCAGCCAGTCTTGGCCACTGTTGTATCCCAGCCTAGTGCTTGATACATAGTTGACATTCAATGAACTTTTGTTAAATGAAATAAAGGTGCTATACTAGGTGCTTTCTGTGTGTGTGCATGGGTGGTGGTGATGGTAGTGGTGGATGAGTCTTGGCTCTTCCAATTAAGAAATAAGTGATTTGGGGAGAATTATTATTATCCCTATGGTACAAGCTTATTTATCTGTAAAATTCAGGTGATGATCATTGAGCTTTCTTTCATCAGATTGTTGAGAGGATTAAATGAAATAATGCAAGTGTATGGTGCTAAGGTGCAGTCCCTGGCACTTAGAAATGTTGGTGGCTGTTAACTGATCAGGGAGGTGGTTGCTTTGCCGAAGGTTGGAGCGGCTGTGGCAGTTTCTTAAAATAAGGCAACAAAATGAGGTTTTCTGCATCAGTTGACTTTTCCTTTCACAAATGATTTCTCTGTAGCGTGTAATGCTGTTTGATAGCATTTTACCCACAGTAGAACTTCTTTCAAAGTTGGAGTGAGTCCTTTCAAACCCTCCCGCTGGTTCATCAACTAAGTGTATCAGTTTATGTAATATTCTAAATCCTTTGTTGTCATTTCAACAATCTTCACAGCATTTTCACCAGGAGTAGATTCCATCTCAGGAAACCACTTCTTTGCTTCTCATCCATTCAAGTTTTATCATGAGATTGCAGCAATTCACTTCATCTTCACACTTCTAATTCCAGTTTTCTTGCTATTTCCACCACATTTGCATTTACTTCCTCCACTGAAGTCTTGAACCCCTCAAAGTCATCCATGAGGGTTAGAATCAGCTTCTTCCAAATTCCTGTGAATGTTGATATTTTCACCTCTTCCCATGAATCACAAATGTTCTCAGTGACATCTAGACTGGTGAAATCCTTCCAGAAGATTTTCAATTTCCTTTGCCCGGATCCATCAGAGAAATCACTGTCTATGGCAGCCATAGCCTTGTGAAATGTATTTCTTCAATAATAAGTCTTGAAAGTCTTGAAAGTCCTTAATCCATGGGCTTCAGAATGGATGTTGTATTAGTAAGCATGAAAACATCAATCTCACTGTATATCTCCATCAGAGCTCTTGGGTAACCAGGTGCATTGTCAAAGAGCAGTAGTATTTTGAAAGGAATTTTTTTTTTCTGAGCAGTAGGTCTCAACAGTGGGCTTAAAATATTCAGTAAACCATATTGTAGACAGATGTGCTGTCATCCAGGCTTTGTGGTTCCATTTATAGAGCACAGGCAGGGTCAATTTAGCATAATTATTAAGGGCCCTAAGA
This sequence comes from Balaenoptera physalus, assembly GCF_965194825.1. Taxonomy (NCBI): domain Eukaryota; kingdom Metazoa; phylum Chordata; class Mammalia; order Artiodactyla; family Balaenopteridae; genus Balaenoptera; species Balaenoptera physalus. The sequence continues at coordinate 109,480,578 of NC_138882.1, read as the reverse complement.
TTTTCAGAATAGTAAATAAGCATTGACCTCAAAGTCACCAGTAGCATTAGCCACTAAGAAGAGCTTTGAAGCCAGATATTGACTTCTCCTCTCTAGCTATGAAAGTCTTAGATGGCATCTTCTTCCAATATAAGGCTATTTCATCTTCACTGAAAATCTGTTGTTTAGTGTAGCAACCGTCATTAATGATCTTAGCTGGAGCTTCTGGATAGTTTGCTGCAGCTTCTACATGAGCAGTTGCTGCTTCACCTTGTACTTTTATGTTATAGATATGGCTTTTTTCCTTAAATCTCATAAACCAGCCTCTGCTAACTTCAGACTGTTCTTCTACAGCTTCCTCACCTCTCTCAGACTTCATAGAATTGAAGAGAGTTAGAGCCTTGCTCTGCATTAGTTTTTGGCTTAAGGGAATGTTGTGACTGGTTTGATCTTCTATCCAGACCACTAACACTTTCTCCATATCAGCAATAAGGCTGTTTCACATTCCTATCATTTGTGTGTTCACTGGAGTAGCACTTTAAATTCCCTTCAAGAGCTTTTTGTTTGCATTCACAGCTTGGCTAACTGTTTGGCACACAAGACCTAGCTTTCAGCCTATCTTGACTTTTAGCATGCCTTCCTCATTAAGCTTAATCATTCCTAGCTTTTGATTTAAAGTGAGAGTCTTGAGACTCTTCCTTTCACTTGAACACTTAGTGGCCATGGTAGGGTTATTACTTGGCCTAATTTCAGTATTGTTGTATCTCAGGGAATAGCGAGGCTCAAGAAGAGGGAGAGAGATGGGGGAACAACCAGTAGGTGGAGCTGTCAGAACACAAACATTTATCAAGTTCACCATCTTCTATGGGCGTGGTTTGTGGTGTCCCAAAACAATCACAGTGTAACATCAAAGATCTCTGATCACAGATCACCATAACAAATATAGTAATAATGAAAAAGTTTGAAGTCGTATTGCAAAAATTACCAAAATGTGACACAGAGACATGAAGTGAGTAAATGCTGTTGGAAAAATGGCACCTATAGACGTGTTCGATGCCAAGTTGCCACAAACCTTGTAAAAAACATGGTATCTGTGAAGTGCAATAAAGTGAAGCATGATAAAATGAGGTATGCCTGCATTCCCTGTGTGGCCCTCTCCAAGATTCTCTCTCTCTCCTGCTTAAAAGAAGATAATAATTTGAATTTTGTTTTTATCATTCATTTGGTTTTCATAAAAGTGATGGTCCTGAACTTAAAATGGTTTGACTTATGATATTTAGACTTTATGGTGCAAAAGCAATACACATTCAGTAGAAACCATACTTTGAATTGTGAATTTTGATCTGTTCTCGAGCAGTGGTAGATAAGCTTTCCTGGTGCTGGGCAGCAGCAGTGAGCCACAGCTCCCAGTCAGCCACGCGATCACAAGGGGAAGCAACCGATACGCTTGCCACCGTTCTGTACCCATACAACCATTTGTTTCTCACTTTCAGACAACATTCAATAAAGTACATGAGATATTCAACACTATATTGTAAAATTGGCTTTATGTTAGATAATTTTGTCCAACTGTAGGCTAATGTAAGTGTTCTGATCACATTTAAGATAGTCTAGACTAAGCTATGATGTTTGGTAGGTTAGGTGTATTAAATAAATTTTTGACTTACTATAGTTTCAATTTACAATGGGTTTATTGGGATGTAAACCCATTGTTAAGTCAAGGGAGATCTGTGTATGTATCTTGAAGCACTATTTGTTAAGGATTTATGTGAATTTGGACCTTGTATGTTTTAGGACTTTAAAAAATGATGTTGTCCTTTGTGAATTCTTCTCTGATTTGATCTTTTTTCTTCTAATATTTAGTTTGTGATATTTATCAGTGGCCTTACATGAAGTTGTAATTGATTTTCATTGCTGTGTTTTATATATATATATATATATATATATATATATATATAAAGCCTTGTGTGCATATACCACAATTTATCTATCCATTCTTATGGGCTGCCTTCAATGCTTTTGTACTTCCTTAGGTTTTGTCCACTACATGACTATATTTTAACCATAGAAATTGATTTATTCTTGCTTTAGATTTCTATTTAATTTTGTGGGAAACTGAAAATTGAATTCAGTGACAACTCCCAATACGTTTGACTTACTGGCAGTTAGGTGGTGATCAAATGCTGGTTCCTCTACTTAATAGCAGTTAAGAGTTTGAACAAGTGATTTAACCTATTTCCTCATTTGAAAACAAGAGGTAAAAGAGTACCTACTCAATAGTATTGCTAGCTTGTTTAAAAAAGGGAAAGAAATAGAACATACTCTATGGGGTTGTGGTAAGGTTTATATAATTCACATCAAGGTTTCAAGGAGACAATGTATACCTCACATTTATTCATCTGTTTTTATCCTCTGTGATCCAAGGTGAGATACGCCCTCTCTGATGTTACTGAATCTCAGAAAAGTAACGTGACTTGACCAGGTTCACACAGCTGTATATATATGTAAACTTGAATTAAGTTTAGCTCTGCCTAACTACAGAGACTTTTTCTTTTAATATACCAGGTTTTTTTTTTTTTTTTTTGGTCAGAGTGGAAAATTATGTCAAATAAAATTATGTGAAACATTTCTGTGGTCAGTATATAACTTCATAGTGCACAAAACCTGAACAAGTCCAAGTATATTCAAAGCAACACTGTTAGAAAATAGAAACAGAAAAATGAATAAATAGATTATGATATATGCATACAAGGGTATATATACTACATAGCACTGGAAATTATGTCAAACAAGATTATTGAGTGTTGTATGCCCCTTGATAGAACACGACATAGGCTGGCCCTTCCCCCAATCACATTTTCAACAGTGTTCCACAGAAGGCCTTTCTAATTTTTTATTATTATTATAAGCAGGCAGATTGGAAGGAGCTGTAAACCAAAACACAGCTGGTAAGTCTAAATTTAGGCCCATCAAGATGAGTGTCCCTCATAACAACATGGTTTCTCAAACTCCTTCCACTTTAAGTTGCTTTTTACCAGATGTCTCTTGGTGTACGTATTTCTTGTACATCAGCAATTTTATTTGCATGGCCTTTTCATGCCAGTATTCTGATTTATCACACTTCTCACATTGATTTTTTTCCCTCTACTTGTAAAAAGAAAATAGCTGTTTGTGCACAGATGGTGGTTGCAATTTAGCATTATCAGAGTAATTCATGTTATATTCATGAGATGTTCCCGAGTAGCATCTTAGTGCTTCCTATGTTAAGGAAGGACACCTCTTAGAGAGGTCATATCTCACCTTTTAACCTGTTTCTTTTGGAGTTTATCTCCTGAGCACTCAAATATTGGCAAGTCATTGTTTGTTTTAAATTTCAGCTCTGTATTTTATTTATTTCAATTGTAGAACTTTGGAACCATCTAATAGCATTAAAAGTGGGAGGCAAAAAACATTTCTTAGAAATTACTGAAGTTGATTGTTAACCTGTAAAAAAATTTATGGAGCAAGGATGAAATATTTTAATTATAATTCCTTCCTTCCTTTCTATCCTTGTTTCCTTCCTTAAATATTTATTGTGTACCACTCTATACACAGAAATGCTGTTCATTGCTAGGGCTACCGTAGTGAAGTACCACAGACTAGGTGTCTCAAACAGCCAGAAATTTATTTTCTCACAGTTCTGGAAGCTAGAATCTGAAATTAAGGTGTCAGCAGGATTGGTTCCTTCTGAGGGCAGTGAGGGAAGGATCTGTTCCCAGTCTCTCCACTTGGCTTGTAGATGGCTGTCTTCTCCCTATGTCTCATGTTTTCCCTCTATGAACGTCTATGTCCAAATTTCCCCTTTTTTATACAGATGCCAGTCATATTGCATCAGGACCCATTCCAGTGACCTCATTTGAACTTGGTTACCTCTGTAAAGACCCTGTCACCAAATAAGGTCGCATTCTGAGGTACTGGGGTTGGGACCTCAGCATATGACTTTTGGGAGGACATGGTTCAACCCACAACAGATGCTTATAATAAACCAAAAATAAGAACAAGGAAAACTTACCCTTAATTTGTAAGTGACTTTGTCAATAAATTTCAGTATTATGCTAGCACAGTGCTAATGTCCATTCATTTCAGGAGAGTCACTTAAATGGTTTCTCTTACAGTGAATGTGTTGGTTTGGAGTAAGCATAAAAGACAATGACTTCCTGCAACAATTTGACTTACTTCTCTATTATACATATTCAAATCTCAGCCTGAAACCATCCCAAGATTTTTTGGTGCGTGCCTGTGTGAGTGTGTGTTTTCACTATGCTAGCTATAAGAGAGGTATTCAATGTTATTTAAGAAGTGGAGATTTACCATGCAAATAATTTCCCTTCTGCTTTAATCTCTTGAAGAAAAAAAATGAAAAGATGTATTTCCATTGTGTGAAATATCATAGGATAATGGATGTATAGCCAAATGCTAAGAATGAATGAATGTAAAAATAAGGTTGAGGACGGGGAGAAAGACAGAGAGAACTAGCAGGAGAAAGAGGCATGCGTTATTGTGGAGGTAAGAACTTTGTTTGGAAAGAACAAATTTTAACGATCCATTTCTCCTGAAAAGTATCAACCACAAAAAGTTAAATGAAGTTCTTTTTGGTCAGTTACTTCTTTGGATCTTCTCAAACACTTATTTTCTTTACTTATTCGTGTCCAAATGTAAATCTTTTAAGTATTATCAGTATATTTTCTTTCCTTTTTTTGAAGCGAATATAAAACTCTTTGGATAGTCACTTTTATTGAGGTTTTAAGAATGTTTTTGAGTGATTCATAGTAATTTACATCCTTCTACTGAAATCTTGGATGTTGCTAAATTTCAGCCTGTAATTTTCTTCCTTTGCTAGATATTGAAGCATATTTTTATGACACCACACTACACTCATTGGAATTGTGAGCCTTTATAAATTCAGGCAGATCTTTTCCACTCTACAAAAGGATGCATTTTAAGCAGAAGAAATAGAATGCTAAATTATGTAGTAGGTAAAGGAAGTGGGTTGTGGTGGGTTAAGAGGGTGACTACAAAGAACGCCAAAGCACATGGCTGTATGCACTGTCAGTGAAATTTAAAGCACATTTGCCCATCAACTTAAAAAACTACTGTTTATATGAAACGATAATTGAGAGAGATTTTTGTACATGCTGATTGCACATTTATTTGAAACCTCTAAATTCTGTTTTTAATGGCTGCTTAGTATTCCATTGTGTTAGCATCCCATAATTTATTTTGACAATCCCATTTTCATGTGATTCCGGACATATTTTTAAATTTCCTATTTAACTATACAACTTTGAATTAAGAAAAAAAAACAAATAATCAAATATGTAATCCAAGGTCTTCTGCCAAAATGGCCCTAGACAGCTCTTTTAACTTACTGGGTTTTTTTTACAGTAGTTTTTTCAGTAGTTTTTACTGTTTTTTTTTTTTTTTACAGTAGTTCTTACTGTTTCTGAACACGTTAGATACAGTGTTGACTCTAAACAATTAAAAATCTTTTTTCAAAATGATACACGTTTATTTTAGAATATTTGGAAATACAGCAACTCAGATAGGAAAATATTAAACTCAACAGCAATCCCAACACCTGGAATAACTTCTGTTAACTTATTGGTATAGCTTCTAAGTTCATGAGTGCACACATATCGTGAGTGCGCTATTTCTTACTTTTTCTCTCCTACCCTCTGGCCCCCCTCTGTCATACACACACATAAATACATGTACATGCATTAGAATCTAGTTGAATACAAATTTTATAAGCTAATATTTTCTCTTAATACCATACTGTGAATCTTTTTCCAAGTTACTATATATTCTTCTAATATATTAATCACTTTATTGTATTCTAGTATATGGATAGACTTTATTGTATCCTATTGTAGGTATATACCATAATTTGTTTCACTAAACTTTTGTTGCAAGACATTTATTGTCTCCATGTTTCTGTGTGTCTGATCAACTCAACTGTAATTTGTCCTCTATTCCTTGGTCTAAATCATGCCTAATATACATATATTTTCTAGCATTTATATCTTGTTTTCTAAATACCAGTCTCCTCTAAAAGAAACCAGAGCTCCTTGGAGAAATGTCTGATTCCATGACTGGGGCAGGGAAAATATAACGTAAATCTGAAACATCTTGCTATGCCAGAAAATAAAGTGCTCAAGGAATAATGAAGACATATCAAAAACACAAAAACACACAGATGCCAGCTTTAAGGAGCTCCTACTAGGCAAATTTTGGACGCTTAGAACATCAAAATAAATTATATTAATGGATTATAACCCATTGAGTAAAATAGGACTCTGAGTCTATACTCATATAATTAATTGGCTTAAATAAATACTCTTCATCCTCCTTAGTAGGAAACCTACTGATAATATGAAAATTGAAAAATTAAAAAAAGAAAGAATATATATGTTATTTTGAAATAAGGAAGGTAACAAGGAACAAAAATAGCTAATAGAGTCCTGAATTTGCTTCTGAGGAGCATGAACTGGTAATAGCAATAGTGGAGCACGTGATGCTGCTTTTTTATTTTTAATTTGTTTCATTTTATTTTAAACCTTGTTGGATGATTTGACTTTTGAAAACTATAAATATACTTTTTATTTTGAAATAATTGCAAACTTGGAGAAGAGTTGAAAGAATACCACAAAGAATCTAGATTTCCCAGTTATTACCATTTCACAACATTTGTTTTCTCTGTGTGTGTGCAAGTTGAGTAAATTAGAGACATGTTTTATTACTCCTAATTAAATCTGTGTATATTTTTTGAAAACAAGGACACTGTCCTACGTAATCACAGTATAAGTATGCAAATCAGGAAATTAACATTGACATAATACTATATTCTTTCTAATCCACAGACCCTTTCAAAATTTTCGGTTATCCCAAGAATATCATTTAGAGAGAAAAAACAAAGGTTTTCTCCTTTGGAACAGGATTCAATGCAAGATCATATGTTGCTTTGGCTCTTGTGTCTCTTTGGTCTTCATCAGTCTGGAACAGTTCCTTATCTTCCTTTTCCATCATGGTATTGGCATTTTTGAAACTGTTTTATAGGCAATGTCTCCTCCCCTCAAACATATACATATGTTTTTCCCCCCATTATCTTAATATAACTATATCACCCTTTTTAGTTAAATTCAGTATTAAGAACAATTTATTTTTATTCACAGTCAAGCCATGTAATGAACTACATTTTTCATTCTTGTACCTTTTGTTTTCTTTAGAGTTCATCATTCATTCATTCCTTTACTTTAGGCCCTCCCTTTCTCCCTCTCTTGTTTTCTCTGCCTCTTGGCTTTTTTGCACCAATTCATCTACCAAATCTAACATAGCATGCTTCCTTTCATTATGCTTAAATGTATCAGGTATTCTGTCAGCCTCCCTCCCTCCCCACTTCCCTCCTCCCTTCCTTCCTTTCTCCCTCCCTCCCTCCTTCCCTCATTCTCTTTCCCTTTTTCCTTTGCTCTTTCTCTTTCCTTCCTCCCTCTCTTCCTTTATTCTTTCCTTCTTCATCTCCTTGCCCCCCCAGAGTCTTTCTGCTCTAGTCTGTATAGGTTGTTCTCTAAGTCTGTTGCAAAGCTGTCAACCTGGAACATTCTTCCACTGTCATCCAAGGAATTTCCTTTAGTTCTCTGCTATGTTGAATCTCTTACTTTCAGATCATATTTCTTCTTTCTTGGTATATGCCCTTATTTTGGAAAAATGAAGCGTCTTCCAAAGAATGTGTAAGAATGGGTACATGGAAAGTCAGTTTTTGAAATCTTTCCTATCTGAAATGGCTTCATTCTACCTGTATACTTGAATGACAGTTTGGCTATGTATAATTCTAGGTAGGAAATATTTTCCTCTAAAAATTTTGAAGATAATATTTTATTATCATCTAGTTTCCAGTGTTACCACTGAGAAATCTGAAGCCATTCCTACTGTATTTTACCTGTTTATAGTCTCTCTGGAAGCTTTTAGGAATTTAAAATCCCTACTGTTATGAAATGGCACGGTGATAGATGCTTGTAGGGGTACTACCCACCCCACTACTGTCCTGTTCATTTTGAGGAGGCCTGCTAGGCCCTGTCAACCTGGAAATACTTCAATTCAGAGGACATTTTCCTTCTTCATTTTCTGGAATTCTGTTCATTCAGGTACTATCTACCTGGATCCTTAAATTTTTAAAAATACTTCTCTCTCCTTTTCCATCCCATGTTCTTTTGGTTCAGCTTAGTTCTCAAGTTAAATCTTTTGAACTTCCTGTTGAGTTTTTATCCTTCCATCATACTTCAACTTTCATGAGCCTCCTTTTTCATTGGTTTTCCTGTTGTTCTCTGAATTTTTTTGAAAAATAACACCTGTTTTATTCATGAATTTGATATCATTCTTATCACTAATGATTTCATCTATTTTTAAAGCGTTATATTCTCTATTCTGTCTGCTTCCTGTATTCTCTTTGTTTGTTTATTTGTGAATCTTTCACATCAGAGGCTTTCCACATGTTGAGATGTTCGGTAGTTCCCGCACCAGGTACTGACAAGCTGAGTAGACATTCAACATCTTGCTGCCCACGTTCTTGGGGCCAAATGAGGGGAAAGGGCTGGATATCTTTTCATCTAGTATGTAGGACTTTCCCTTGATAACTGTATTTTCATAGGGCCTCTCTCTCCCTCCATCCAGCCTGGTGCCCTTGAGTTCAGAGACACTCCAGAAAGCAAATTTCCAGGTTTTTTGCAAAATTGAGGAAGAAAAGTCACCTGATTGCATGGGGTAGGTGAGGGAATCTGAGGTACTAACTCCTTTTTTGTTTTATGAGCTTTTTAACCAGTCCTCCGGTTTAACTCTTCCAGCATTCTATGTCCACAGGTTTCTGGCACCTCTAATTCTTGAGTGTCTCTGTGATCCTGTGTCATAAATGTGCCTTCTTTTTCCTGGTCTACCATTCTCTCCTACGTTTACTTTAGCTCTTTCTGCACTGCTTTTCAGTTACCACTCAACCATCAGATTTCCAGTTTCCAAAAAAGTAGTTAACTTTGTTTGCTTAGTCTCTTCTTTTTACCTTGAGGGTTTATCGCTTTTTATGACTTTTTGTCTTGTTTTGTCTTTGTTTCTTTACTGTCATTTTTAAAGTGGTATTTTGAGATGAAGCAGAGATAAAAATACATGTTCCACATACCTTATTTAAGCAGGAGTCCAGTTATCCTTTTAGTTCTTGACATATTTGATTAGTATTTGTCATGCCTAAGAAAAAGAGGATTTTAACTTTTTTTTCCCTATAGATATTAATTTTTGATTGTTTTATTCCTAGGATGCCTCATTGATGGACATGAATTCCTTCAGCCCTATGATGCCAACATCTCCTTTATCAATGATAAACCAAGTCAAGTTTGAAGATGAGCCAGATTTGAAAGATCTTTTCATTACAGTTGATGAACCTGAAAGCCATGTTACTACAATTGAAACGTTCATTACTTATAGGATTATTACTAAGGTAAGTATTCAATGAACATTTTCTTGAATATAGTTGCTTCTTTGAACTTTTGGAACTGCTTCTTGTTCACTTTGACACTCAACTTAGAGAATCTTAACTGAATTGTTCACTTTGACACTCAATTTAGAGAATCTTAACTGAATTGACTTCTAGTTTTTCAGCCATTTTGAGTAAGACATTGCATCTTATCTATCCTTCACTTGTTCTGTATGAATTCAATTTAACCTGAGTACCAGTCACTTGTATTTTAGCAGTTGTGCTTCTTAAAATAGGAATATTTTAGGTTTTTAGTTTAAAAATTATAAAGAAATATATTTGGAAAAGAAGAGCCTCAGTTTGCTAATAAAGAAAACAATTAATTAAAAGCATGATACAGTAATTTGTGTTCACATTTCTTCTGAAGATTCCAAAAAAATAATTTCATTTGTTTTCCAAATAAGAGCAAATGACCACTTTATCTTATATCAATATATGAGATACTGTTAGTTGTTTAATGATGCAAGGACAGATCTAGAATCCGAGTCTCCTGACTCCTAGGACAAGGCTCTGCAAAAAGACAGTTTACTCTGAAAAAGTAAAAAATCCAAATAGTATAATCTTTTTTTAAAGTCCTTTGTGTAATAGCAGCCTTCAAGAATTCTATTTATAAGTTATAATATTTTGTTTATGAAGCCTCACTCTACATCTCTTGTAGTGCATCTCTTTTGTAGCTGCAAAGCTTTTGGACCCTGTGCATATAATCACTTCTTCCAGTGCAGCCTCCACACTGCTGCTATTTATGTTGCATAAAGATGTATATATCTGATCTCTTTACTCAAATTCTTAAGATCCTTCCTTGGCTCCTCACTTCCTACAGAACAAAGTGCAGACTCCTTTGTATGATATATAGACAACTTCTCAGTCTGGGGCCAGCATACCATATATGACTCACCTCTTACTCCCGACTTTTAATAGCCCTGCTCTCCACTTGCAGAGAACTACCTCTTTTATCTGAATATTCTAGGCTATTTCTTGCTCTCATGACTTTGCATATGCTTTTTCTTCTGTCTGGTATGCCCTTCCCGCTTTCAGACAGAAGAGTTACTGTTTGTTTTTCAAGATACAATTCAAAATGATGCCCACCACCTCTGCCCCACAAGCTGAGTCCTCTTTCTTCTGTTTGTTCACAGTGTTCTAACTGAACTCTTAAAGAATATAAGATACCACAGTCAGTGTAGCAAAGAAATCAAAAGCCTATATTTAGTCCTTCTAAGCCTCAGGGTTTTTTTGTTTTTTAATTTATAAGACTGAAATGATAATAGAACCTGGTTCTGTAGAGTTGCTGTAAGAATTAAGTTAGGGTAACTAATCAATGTAAAACACTTAGCAAGGTGCCTAACATATAATAAGTATTCAGTAATTGTCACCTACCTGTGTGTAGGTCATTAGCTGTGTGTTTATTTGTATTTATTCCCAATGAGTCTGTGAGCTTCTCAAGGAAGGTAATTGTATCTTAAGTTATCCATAATTCTAAACAAAATCCTTGGGATATAGCAAGTTAGCAATTTAACCTTTTCGGTGAGTCAGTGAGTAAAGAAATTTATAGTATCATAGTCATATCAAGAGACTGTAGAGCAAGAGAGCATGGAGTTGAATCTTGATCGCCCCCCTTCCTTGCTATTTAATTAACCTCTCTATGCTTAGTTTCCTCATTTGTAAATAAGATAACAGTACTAACCTCGTACGGTCTTTGTGAATATTTAGTGTGTTAATACACACACACTGCTAAGAATAGAGCCAGATTTCTCCTGCTACTACTGTTATAATTAATCATCCATTTTCATTACCCTTTCTAGCAAAGATTTTGTGGAACTGAATTATTTTCCCCTCATTTGTTTCTTTCAGAAAGACACTTTATACGCCACCCTATGGACTTCATTCTAATCACAGACATACAGTTCTTATGAGTTATCCATATTACATCATATTTTAAATGTACTGCTCTTGTAGTAGTAGTAGTAATAGTGATAGTGATAATATTATAGTGTGTTAAACTAACTTTTATTGTGGGACTAATTTGTGCCAGGCAATATTGTAACCACTTTATAGGTTTTAACTCATCTGAAGCTCACAACAATCCTGGATCTTATGATTTACCCTCATTTTGTGAATGAGCCCACTGAAACTCAAAACTTGCCAAAGGTTATACAACACAGTCATTAGCTGAGCTAAGATTTAAATCTAGACAGTTTGCTTTACTTCCTTACTATATAGATTTTCATTATACTTTTGTGCATCTGTATATGATTATGGCAAACTATCTTTTGGCTTAACTTTTATAAACTAAGTCCCTTTATTCTACATCTGATTACTTTTACTCCATCCTAGTATATAGACTATACCTATATATACTAAAATATGCATTGCAGAACAAATTTATAAACATTTAGTAGATGTATATTGTGTTATCAAACATAATATTTTCTTTGTTATTCACTTATTATCACTTATTCATTTACTCATATATTCAATAAATTTCTGTTGAGTGCCACTTATGTCCCAAGCACCAGACTGGTATGTTGAGACTACACCAGCAATCAAGACAGACATACCCCCTGCCTTCCTGGAGTTTTCAGTATAGGGGGGTGATGGATCTTAAATAATTATATATTTAATTAATTAATTATAGTTATAAATACTGTGACAGAAAAATACAGAATTTTATGAGCGTGGGTACTCCATCAAATTAGGGGGTTCAAAGATGGCTACCCTGGGAAAGTTTTAGTTTTATAAAAATTTATGGACTTCGCTTGTGGTGCAGTGGTTAAGAATCTGCCTGCCAATACAGGGGACATGGGTTCGAGCCCTGGTCCAGGAAGATCCCACATGCTGCAGAGCAGCTAAGTCCATGAGCCACAACTACTAAGCCTGTGCTCTAGAGCCCGCGGGCCACAACTACGGAGCCCGTGTGCCATGAGTACTGAGGCCCGTGCACCTAGAGGCCATGCTCCACAAGAGAAGCCACGGTAATGAGAAACCTGCGCACTGCAGCAAAGAGTAGCCCCCGCTCGCCGCAACTAGAGAAAGCCCGTGCGCAACAATGAAGATCCAATGCAGCCAAACATAAATAAATAAATATTTTTTAAAAAATTTACATTCATGGACACCAAGATTATAAGGATAAATGCAGGAGGAGCTTCAAGATGGTGGAAGAGTAAAACGTGCAGATCACCTTCCTCCCCACAAATACATCAGAAATACATCTACATGTGGAACAACTCCTACAGAACACCTACTGAACGCTGGCAGAAGACCTCAGACCTCCCAAAAGGCAAGAAACTCCCCACGTACCTGGGTAGGGCAAAAGTAAAAAGAAAAAACAGAGACAAAAGAATAGGGACAGGACCTGCACCAGTGGGAGGGAGCTGTGAAGGAGGAAAGCTTTCCACACACTAGGAAGGCCCTTCGTGGGCAGAGACGGGGGGTGGCAGAGGGGGGAAGCTTCGGAGCCACGGAGGACAGCGCAGCAGCAGGGAGGCAGAGGGCAAAGCGGAGAGATTCCCACACAGAGGATCGGTGCTAACCAGCACTCACTAGCCTCAGAGGCTTGTCTGCTCACCCACCGGGACAGATGGGGGCTGGGAGCTGAGGCTTGGGCTTCTGAAGTCAGATCCCAGGGAGAGGACTGGGATTGGCTGCGTGAACACAGCCTGAAGGGAGCTACTGCGCCACAGCTAGCCGGGAGGGAGTCCGGGAAAAAGTCTGGAGCTGCTGAAGAGGCAAGAGACTTTTTCTTGCCTCTTTGTTTCCTGCTGCACGAGGAGAGGGAATTAAGAGCACCGCCTAAACGAGCCCCAGAGACGGGCGCGAGCTGCGGCTATCAGCGTGGACCCCAGAGACAGGCAAGAGACCCTAAGGCTGCTGCTGCAGCCACCAAGAAGCCTGTGTGCAAGCACAGGTCACTATCCACAACTCCCCTCCCGGGAGCCTGTGCAGCCCGCCACTGCCAGGGTCCCATGACCCAGGGACAACTTCCCCGGGAGAACACATGACACCTCAGGCTGTTGTAATGTCACACTGGCCTCTGCCGCTGCAGGCTCGCCCCGCACTCCGTACCCCTCCCTCCCCCTGGCCTGAGTGAGCCAGAGCCCCCGAATCAGCTGCTTCTTTAAACCTGTCCTGTCTGAGCGAAGAACAGATGCCCTCAGGCGACCTACACACAGAGGCGGGGCCAAATCCAAAGCTGAACCCCAGGAGCTGTGCGAACAAAGAAGAGAAAGGGAAATCTCTCCCAGCAGCCTCAGAATCAGTGGATTAAATCTCCACAATCAACTTGATGTACCCTGCATCTGTGGAATACCTGAATAGACAATGAATCATCCCAAATTGAGGAGGTGGACTTTCGGATCAACGATATATATATATTTTTTTACCTTCTTCTCTTTTTGTGAGTGTGTATGTATATGTTTTTGTATGTGATTTTGTCTGTATAGCTTTGCTTTTACCATTTGTCCTAGGATTCTGTCTGTCCGTTTTTTTTTTGTTTGTTTTTTTTAGTATAGTTTTTAGCGCCTGTTATCATTGGTAGATTTTTTTTTTTGGTTTGGTTGCTCTCGTCTTTCTTTTTTTTATTAAAAAAATTTTTTTTAATTATTCTTTATTTTAATAACTTTATTTTATTTTATTTCATTTTATCTTCTTTTTTCTTTCTTTCTTTTTTTTCTCCCTTTTATTCTGAGCCGTGTGGATGACAGGCTCTTGGTGCTCCAGCCAGGCGTCAGGGCTCTGACTCTGAGGTGGGAGAGACAAGTTCAGGACATTGGTCCACAAGAGACCTCCCAGCTCCACGTAATATCAAATGGTGAAAATCTCCCAGAGATCTCCATCTCAACATCAAGACCCAGCTCCTCTCAACGACCAGCAGGCTACAGTGCTGGGCACCCTATGCCAAACAACTAGCAAGACAGGAACACAACCCCACCCATTAGCAGAGAGTCTGCCTAAAATCATAAGGCCACAGACACCCCAAAACACACCACCAGATGTGGACCTGCCCACCAGAAAGACAAGATCCAGCCTCATCCACCAGAACACAGGCACTAGTCCCCGCCACCAGGAAGCCTACACAACCCACTGAACCAACCTTAGCCACTAGGGGCAGACACCAAAAACAACGGGAACTGCGAACCTGCAGCCTGTGAAAAGGAGATCCCAAACACAGTAAGTTAAGCAAAATGAGAAGACAGAGAAACACACAGCAGATGAAGGAGCAAGGCAAAAACGCAGCAGACCTAACAAATGAACAGGAAATAGGCAGTTTACCTGAAAAAGAATTCAGAATAATGATAGTAAAGATGATCCAAAATCTTGGAAATAGAATGGAGAAAATACAAGAAACGTTTAACAAGGACCTAGAAGAACTAAAGAGCAAACAAACAGTATGAACAACACAATAAATGAAATTAAAAATTCTCTAGAAGGGATCAATAGCAGAATAACTGAGGCAGAGGAAAGGATAAGTGACCTGGAAGATAAAATAGTGGAAATAACTACTGCAGAGCAGAATAAAGAAAAAAGAATGAAAAGTATTGAGGACAGTCTCAGAGACCTCTGGGACAACATTAAACACACCAACATTTGAATTATAGGGGTCCCAGAATAAGAAGAGAAAAAGAAGGGGACTGAGAAAATATTTGAAGAGATTATAGTTGAAAACTTCCCTAATATGGTAAAGGAAATAGTTAATCAAGTCCAGGAAGCACAGAAAATCCCATAGAGGATAAATCCAAGGAGAAACATGCCAAAACACATATTAATCAAACTATCAAAAATTAAATACAAAGAAAAAATACTAAAAGCAGCAAGGGAAAAACAACAAATAACACACAAGGGAATCCCCTTAAGGTTAACAGCTGATCTTTCAGCAGAAACTCTGCAAGCCAGAAGGGAGAGGCAGGACATATTTAAAGTGATGAAAGAGAAAAACCTACAACCAAGATTACTCTACCCAGCAAGTATCTCATTCAGATTTGACGGAGAAATTAACGTTTACAGTGAAGCAAAAGTTAAGAGAGTTCAGCACCACCAAACCAGCTTTACAACAAATGCTAAAGAAACTTCTCTAGGCAGGAAACACAAGAGAAGGAAAAGACCTACCATAACAAACCCAAAGCAATTAAGAAAATGGTAATAGGAACATACATATCAATAACTACCTTAGATGTAAATGGATTAAATTCTCTAACCAAAACGCATAGACTGGCTGAATGGATGCAAAAACAAGACCCGTATATACGCTGTCTACAAGAGACCCACTTCAGACCTAGGGACACATACAGACTGAAAGTGAGGTGATGAAAAAAGATATTCCATGCAAATGGAAATCAGAAGAAAGCTGGAGTAGCAACTCTCATATCAGACAAAATAGACTTTAAAACAAAGACTATTACAAGAGACAAAGAAGGACACTACATAATGATCAAGGGATCAATCCAAGAAGAAATAACAATTGTAAATATTTATGCACCCAACATAGGAGCACCTCAATACATAAGGCAAATACTAACAGCCATAAAAGGGGAAATCGACAGTAACACAATCATAGTAGGAGACTTTAACACCCCACTTTCACCAATGGACAGGTCATCCGAAATGAAAATAAAGAAGGAAACACAAGCTTTAAATGATACATTAAACAAGATGGACTTAATTGATATTTATAGGACATTCCATCCAAACACAACAGAATATTTCTTCTCGAGTGCTCATGGAACATTCTCCAGGATAGATCATATCTTGTATCACAAATAAAGCCTTGGTAAATTTAAGACAATGGAAATCATATCAAGTATCTTTTCTGACCACAATGCTATGAGACTAGATATCAATTACAGGAAACAATCTGTAAAAATACAAACACATGGAGGCTACACAATACACCTCTTAATAACTCAGAGATCACTGAAGAAATCAAAGAGGAAATCAAAAAATACCTAGAAACAAATGACAATGAAAACACGATGACCCAAAACCTATGGGGTGCAGCAAAAGCAGTTCTAAGAGGGATGTTTATAGCAATAATATCCTACCTTAAGAAACAAGAAACATCTCAAATAAACAACCTTACACCTAAAGCAATTAGAAAAGAAGAATAAAAAAACCCCAACGTTACCAGAAGGAAAGAAATCATAAAGATCAGGTCAGAAATAAATGAAAAAGAAATGAAAGAATTGATAGCAAAGATCAATAAAACTAAAAACTGGTTCTTTGAGAAGATAAACAAAATTGATAAACCATTAGCCAGACTCATTAAGAAAAAAAAGAAGACTCAAATCAATAGAATTAGAAATGAAAAAGGAGAAGTAACAACTGACACTGCAGAAATACAAAGGATCATGAGAGATTACTACAAGCAACTGTATGCCAGTAAAATGGACAACCTGGAAGAAATGGAAAAATTCTTAGAAATGCACAACCTTCTGAGGCTGAACCAGGAAGAAATAGAAAATATGAACAGACCAATCACAAGCACTGAAATAGAAACTGTGATTTAAAACCTTCCAACAAACAAAAGCCCAGGACCAGATGGCTTCACAGGTGAATTCTATCAGACATTTAGAGAAGAGCTAACACCTATCCTTCTCAAACTCTTCCAAAATATAGCAGAGGGAGGAACACTCCCAAACTCATTCTACGAGGCCACCATCACCCTGATACCAAAACCAGACAAAGATGTCACAAAGAAAGAAAACTATAGGCTAATATCACTGATGAACGTAGATGCAAAAATCCTTAACAAAATACTAGCAAACAGAATCCAACAGCACATTAAAAGGATCATACACCATGATCAAGTGGGGTTTATCCCAGGAATGCAAGGATTCTTCAGTATACGCAAATCAATCAATGTGATACACCATATTAACAAATTGAAGGAGAAAAACCATATGATCCTATCAATAGATGCAGAGAAAGCTTTTGACAAAATTCAACACCCATTTATGATAAAAACTCTCCAGAAAGTAGGCATAGAAGGAACTTACCTCAACATAATAAAGGCCATATATGACAAACCCACAGCCAACATCATCCTCAATGGTGAAAACCTGAAACCATTTCCACTGTCAGGAACAAGACAAGGTTGCCCACTCTCACCACTATTATTCAACATAGTTTTGGAAATCTTAGCCACAGCAATCAGAGAAGAAAAAGAAATAAAAGGAATCCAAATTGTAAAAGAAGTAAAGCTGTCACTGTTTGCAGATGACATGGTACTATACATAGAGATTCCTAAAGATGCTACCAGAAAACTACTAGAGCTAATCAATGAATTTGGTAAAGTAGCAGGATACAAAATTAATGCACAGAAATCTCTTGCATTTCTATACACTAATGACGAAAAATCTGAAAGTGAAATTAAGAAAACACTCCCATTTACCATTGCAACAAAAAGAATAAAATATCTAGGAATAAACCTACCTAAGGAGACAAAAGACCTGTATGCAGAAAATTATAAGACACTGATGAAAGAAATTGAAGATGATACAAATAGATGGAGAGATATACCATGTTCCTGGATTGGAAGAATCAACATTGTGAAAATGACTCTACTACCCAAAGCAATCTACAGATTCAATGCAATCCCTATCAAACTACCACTGGCATTTTTCACAGAACTAGAACAAAAAATTTCACAATTTGTATGGAAACACAAAAGACCTCGAATAGCCAAAGCAATCTTGAGAACGAAAAATGGAGCTGGGGGAATCAGGCTCCCTGACTTCAGACTATATTACAAAGCTTCAGTAATCAGGGCAGTTTGGTACTGGCACAAAAACAGAAATATAGATCAATGGAACAGGATAGAAAGCCCAGAGATAAACCCATGCACGTATGGTCACCTTATCTTTGATAAAGGAGGCAAGAATATACAATGGAGAAATGACAGCCTCTTCAATAAGTGGTGCTGGGAAAACTGGACAGCTACATGTAAAAGAATGAAATTAGAACACTCACTAACACCATACACAAAAATAAATTCAAAATGGATTAAAGACCTAACTGTAAGGCCAGACACTATAAAACTCTGAGAGGAAAACATAGGCAGAACACTCTATGACATAAATCACAGCAAGATCCTTTTTGACCCACCTCCTAGAGAAATGGAAATAAAAACAAAAATAAACAAATGGAACCTAATGAAACTTAAAAGGTTTTCACAGCAAAGTAAACCATAAACAAGACGAAAAGACAGCCCTCAGAATGGAAGAAAATATTTGCAAATGAAGCAACTGACAAAGGATTGATCTCCAAAATTTACAAGCAACTCATGCAGCTCAATATCAGAAAAACAAACAACCCAATCCAAAAATGGGCAGAACAGCTAAATAGACATTTCTCCAAAGAAGACACACAGATTGCCAACAAACACATGAAAGAATGCTCAACATCATTAATCATTAGAGAAATGCAAATCAAAACTACAATGTGATATCATCTCACACCGGTCAGAATGGCCATCATCAAAAAATCTAGAAACAGGGCTTCCCTGGTGGTGCAGTTGTTGAGAATCTGCCTGCCAATGCAGGGGATACGGGTTCGAGCCCTGGTCTGGGAATATCCCAATTGCCGCGGAGCAACTAGGCCCGTGAGCCACAATTACTGAGCCTGCGTGTCTGGAGCCTGTGCTCTGCAACAAGAGAGGCCGCGATAGTGAGAGGCCCACTCACCGCGATGAAGAGTGGCACCCGATTGCTACAACTAGAGAGAAAGCCCTCGCACAGAAATGAAGACCCAACACAGCCATAAATAAAAAACAAAACAAAACAAAAAATCTAGAAACAATGAATGCTGGAGAGGGTGTGGAGAAAAGGGAACCCTCTTTCACTGTTGGTGGGAATGTAAATTGATACAGCCACTATGGAGAACAGTATGGAGATTCCTTCAAAAACTAAAAATAGAACTACCATACGACCCAGCAATCACACTACTGGGCATATACCCTGAGAAAACCATAATTCAAAAAGAGTCGTGTACCACAATGTTCATTGCAGCTCTATTTACAGTAGCCAGGACATGGAAGCAACCTAAGTGTCCATCGACAGATGAATGGATAAAGAAGATATGGCACATATATACAGTGGAATATTACTCAGCCATAAAAAGAAACGAATTTGAGTTATTTGTAGTGAGGTGGATGGACCTAGACTCTGTCATACAGAGTGAAGTAAGTCAGAAAGAGAAAAACAATTACCATATGCTAACACATATATATGGAATCTAAAAAACAAACAAAAAAAATGGTCATGAAGAAACTAGGGGCAAGACATGAATAAAGACGCAGACCTACTAGAGAATGAACTTGAGGATATGGGGAGGGGGAAGGGTAAGCTGCCACAAAGTGAGAGAGTGGCGTGGACATATATACAGTACGAAATGTAAAGTAGATAGCTAGTGGGAAGCAGCCGCATAGCACAGGGAGATCAGCTAGGTGCTTTGTGACCACCTAGAGGGGTGGGTTAGGGAGGGTGAGAGGGAGGGAGATGCAAGAGGGAAGAGATATGGGGATATATGTATATGTATAACTGATTCACTTTGTTATAAAGCAGAAACTAACACACCATTGTAAAGCAATTACACTCCAATAAAGATGTTAAAAATAATAATAATAAAATCAAAAATAAAGATACACATTCATAAAAAGAAAAAAAAGGATAAATGCACATGCTCATATACCTACATGTACACTGGCAATCTCCTACTTAGAAACACTTAAGGGTGACCTGATTGTAAATAATTATATCAGGAAGCCCACATTCCTGGCATCTGTTCCCCTTATGGGAAATTACCCTTTATTCTCCAGGTTAGAATATCTGAGGTGACTGATCTAAAGAAGTACTTTCTGTTTCAGAGATTAGAGATGTGCCTTGACTTAGGACATGTAGGAGTAAGAACTCAGAGGTTTAATAAAGGTCTGTCCTCTTACATCCTCATCATGAAGACAAACTCATAAATGCCTGCCTGTATGTAGTCGGGGGTTAAAGTATATTCTTTATTCTGAGATTCATTTTCCCTCAAAAACAGTTTTCTAAATCCTCCAATTTAGAGTAACTGTTTGCCCTTGACCAAAGGTCAGTATTTGTTAAATAAATGCATTTTGAGGTATAGATCACATGAGTCCATTAGTCCTAAACTTCAAGTATGCAAGCTCTTATGGTCAGACATGAAACACCATTCACAATTTACTTTCCATGGGAAACTGTATTCTAGATTAGAAGATAGAGATAAAGCTTCCAAACAGTAGGAATAACAGGGTTTGATGACAAATTTCCAACTTAGAAAGAACTTGTGTTCTAAAAAGTTATTTTGGAGCACAGATAATATATAACTCATAACCCTTTAGAAGTCCAATGAAGTCTTAGAGTAGGAAGAAAGAATGCACTATCCTTAAGGTTTGTACTTATCCTCTGTTTTCTTCTGTTATTGTAGTATGTTAGGGAACTCTTTTAAGTCAGTGGCAGAGTGATGAGGACTGAATCAACCAATTATTTGACTTGATTTTATATCTTTCTGTTGCTGGAATTTATACAAGTTTCTTTTGTGTTTACTTGAAGTTTTGGGAATTCTTGAAGACATGTAAAGCTCAATCTTACTTTAACTTCCCAGTGTTTGAGTGTTTTTATTGTTAGTTATGCCATTTTATTTTCTTGGAAATGGGTAGTGAACCTATACGTATGTGCCAGGTATGAGGAGGTGTCAGTAAGTGTTGTTTAATGAGTGACTCTAAACATGTTTTGTGTGCATATGTATGTATGCATGTTTATGTATTTGCATATATATATATACACATACCAACTTGTATATATATTTGTTAAACTGTGTTTCTACTAGATTTAGTTTGCCTATTTTTACCATTTCCACAACTTGTACCATTTGGCATAATAGTTAGATTTTGTAGTGTTTTTTGAACATGTAGTTCCTTAGACTTCTGCATCTCATTTACCTCCACTTTTTCCCGCTAAAAAGGGAATGTTTTGCTAAGATATATTTTATGATATTCTAAACATTCATTTTAAAAGAATAAACTTTGTCAAGTATAGCTTTTGTGAGCCTTATTTTATGACAATTAAGATTGCATCTTATTTTGACTTGAACTGCTTAATTTTACAATTGTGTTCGTCTGTGTGGGTGATTGATATTTCTGGTGAATGTGAAATATGTAATGTGTTATTTATTCCATGTTTACTTCTCCAGGAAAATCTCAAACTTAATATTACTGTGTATAATTTAAAAAAATATATATATAAATGACTTTTCGTCTTATGATAGGTGAGGGCGCATTATCTCAGCTATTTTTGTATCTGGCTTGGGATTCAGGTAATAGAAGTGAGGTTGATATTTTACCCATGTTCTTCTTGTCATGTGTGTTGGAATAGATTTTTAGTTTGTTAAGAACAGATATTTTAATATATTTGCTTAGTTTTTAGGAGTTTAGGCATATAGCTCAGAATTCCTTGAGAAATGATAGGAAGATTTTCTTTTCACATTAAATTTCCATTAATGACATTTTTAAAAAGCGGTAAAATCACTCTGTATAATGTTACAATTTTCAAATACTAAAAGCAAATTTTAGCAAAGCAATTCATTTGAGCAAATTCCAGGAAAACATTTTTTTCTCAGTTATGTTCAGGTTATTTTCCAAGTTGCAAAAATAGGACTTTCCTCAAATTCTGAATTCTGATCATCTTGAAAAATGAAATATATTTGAAACCTAAATTCAGAACACACTTTCTTGTTAGCAAGAAAGTCATGCCAAAGATAATAGTAGTTAAAATCTTGTGGAAGACAGATGGTTGCTCTAAGACAGATTTTTTCAGTTTGGATTTTAAATTTGAGCATGATGTTTGCTTTCTTTCTGGGAATACTGGAAAGTTTGCTTTGTTTCATCTGCTACATGAATTGATGTCTGCAAAAAAAAAAAAAGACAGGCTGACAAACACTGAATAATTAGAATTTGTTAGTTTTTCTTAGAGACCCATTTATTTCAGAATGTCTAAAATAACATTAGGCAAATGTCTTCTGTCTTATATTGCATGTGCTGTTATTTTCTCCTACTTTCTTCAGACGTCTCGTGGGGAATTTGACTCCAGTGAATTTGAAGTTAGGAGACGTTATCAAGATTTCCTTTGGTTGAAAGAAAGACTTGAAGAAGCACACCCCACTCTGATTATTCCAGTAAGTTTACATTTTTTTTTTTCACAGAATAACTGCCATTTTGTCTTGTGAATCGTTAGAATGCCTAACACCCAATTTCAGACCTTTTAATTCAGTATAATTCATTTATCTTAGGAACATTTGTTTTTAAACTTTTCAATCTATGTACAGATTTGTTTTTTTAAACTATTGTAATGTGTTAAGATTTTACAGTGTTTCGCTCTAGCGTTGTGAATTTTGAAAAATTATTTTTATAAGAAATGATCACACGTTCAAATAATCTTCCAAAAAGAAAAAGTGTAGAATTCCTTATAATCCTGTGCCACATAATGCTCAGATACCTTTTTAAATTTTTTTGCCCTAGCCGTTGCCAGAAAAGTTTATAGTGAAAGGAATGGTGGAACGCTTTAACGATGACTTCATTGAGACACGCAGGAAGGCATTGCATAAATTTTTGAACCGAATTGCTGATCATCCAACTCTAACATTTAATGAAGACTTTAAAGTTTTTCTTACTGCACAAGCTTGGGTAAAGGATTTTAATTTATACTCATATAATCCTTTAGTATCTATACGTATAGTAGGTTGTATGCTTCCTCTTATTTACCTTTATAAATCAGGTAGCAGTGGCCTTGAATTAATATGTGTTTTTAAACATTGGAGAGAGATCCTTCAGATACAACCCTGTGTCAGGTCTACATATAAACATTATGAAAATCTTGTACCTTTCTCACGTATACATCCTCATATTTCTCTTGGTAGCTGATTTTTTATTTTTTTTAATGCCTGGGTACTCCTTGCATATATTGCCAATACTGAAAATATATAAACATTTAAAAATTGACACTGTTTTGAGTAGTAATTGGTCAGGGCTTTTCAAGTTAGGATAAAAGATTTTATTAAATGGATGGATGGATGGAGAGATAGGTAAATAATACAATTTCCTTACTTTCCCTTCAATTACCTAATTGAAGGGGGTCTAATTTCTAATACAGAAACCTTATATGTTCCTTTTCTTTTCTTCTATGAAGATATAACTCACCAAGAAAGATGATAGGTAGAACAATGGTCAATATTAAATACTTACTGACCAGTGTTGAGTTTTCTATCTCTCGGTTGTTGCTAAAGGGATCGAAGCTAAAAAGTGATTCATCTCAATCTTGACGGTACTTGCTGTCTGGAAGCCCTATGTGACTTATGTGAGATGAATTTGTGGCCTGACTCCAGACCCTTAGAAGCTGTTAGAAACATTATCTGCAGTCAGCAGTTGCAGTAACAGCTTGCCAGTTGTGACTTGTGCCGTTTCTGATCATGTTTACTCTATCGAATGATGTGGTAGCACTCCTCGATAGACGTGTTGCCTGGTCAAGAATAGCATCTGTTATTATTTGCACACAAAATCATATTGACATGGAAATAAACAAGTTTATATATTATTTTGTGTAAGACCTTTAGGAAAGAAGATCTGGAGAAAGATAATATGTTATTTAATATTTGGGTAAATAATACATAATAATATTTTTATCTGTGGATTTGGTAGTCAGCATTGTTATAGATTTTTGTGTGTGTGTATGCTACTCTTCATCTTTTATTTGATCTCAAACCTATGTTTCAGTAAGTGCTACAACCATCCTCAGAATCCCTTGTCCTCCTTCTTGGTGTTCTTTTTTAGTATACCATACTTCTGAAGGAATACTTTAGTGTATCCTTTTATAGCATTTCTACTTTGCAAGTCTGTAGCTGACCCTCCTAAGTTAACTAGAACTAGAAACAGCTAGTTATATATCTTATTAAAAACCTTTCTCCAAAGACAGTCAGCCAGTGGAGATAGTGTCACAGTTTATCCAGTTAAGTTAGTTGCAGAGCTATGGTCAGGGAGTATCTGTTTACCAATTATTCTAGTGACTTTAAGTAGACAAAGCAGGTTAGTGCTTAGCAGTGAAGCCCCTAAGGATTCCAATCCTTATCCACTAATTCATTGCTCTTGGAACTTGAGCACACCTTCCTTAGCTTCTATTTTCTTTTGTACAGTGAGGATAATAATAGAACCTACTTCATAGTGTTATTGTGAGTTATGTATATAAGAATGCAAGTATAGTGCCTGCAACATTAAGCTCTTAATAAATGCTAGCTATTATTATAACTAAAGAATTAATGAAGTTTTCCAGTTTTTTTTTCCAGGGAGTAGTTATACTTAGACCCTAAGAAATCTTTTTCTCAATCATTTTTCTATTAAATTCCTGTTTTAAAATATGGATTTCATCTCATATCATCCTTCTTATCTTCTCCAGTAATCTCCTTAAGTGTGATTCCCTCTGTTAAACCTTGTTCTTTGAAAGATCCATGCTCTGAGGAAACATGTTTTACATGAGCACTTTGAAAAGGAATGTTATCAAGGAGACTGAGATTTAGAGAAAGAACTGTACCCTAAACTCATCTGCTTCAAATTAACATGAAAAAAAAAAGACGTATATGAAACATTTTTATTATCTTTATTTTATTCTTCTAATTAGATTTCTTTTTTGTTGTTGGGGCTTGGAATATCATTGTCTGCTTCATCACGAATATTTTATTTTTTTGTTTGTAGGAACTCTCTTCTCACAAGAAGCAAGGGCCTGGATTACTCAGCAGGATGGGGCAGACGGTCAGAGCGGTTGCATTATCAATGAGAGGAGTTAAAAGCCGCCCCGAGGAGTTCATGGAAATGAATAACTTTATTGAAATATTTAGCCAGAAAATAAATTTGATAGATAAAATATCTCAGAGAATTTACAAGGAGGAAAGGGGTATGTAGAATCACTGAAATGTGATTTCGAAGTTGTTTGATTTCTGATGGATCTTTACATTTGCTGGTGTGGTAAGGCAACATCAACTTAGCATTTCTTTTTGGTCATTCTTAGGATTTCTGTCTCTGCTTACCGTGTCTGTCTGTTATTGCATGCTGTTTACTTTATCTATTAGAGCCCTTAGCATATTAATCAGAGTTGTTTTAAAATCCAGGTCTGATAATTCCAACATCTCTACCACATCTGTTTCTGATGCTTGCTCTCTCTTCAAATTGTGTTTTTTTGCCTTTTAGTATGTCTTGTAATTTTTTTCTTGGTAGCCGGACATGATGTACTCATAAAAGTAAACAGGCCTTTAGTAATGTGGTGGTGAGGTGTTGGGGAGAGGAAGTGTTCTAGAGGCCTGTGATTAGGGCTCAGTCCTTTAGTGAGTCTGTGCCTCTGGACCGTGAGCTTCACAAAAGTTCAGTTTTTTTTCCTCCCCGCTCTTAGTTGGGTAAGGATGGCCAGAGTGGGCTCAAGTTGGGTCTTTCCCTTCCAGGTCAGTTAGGCTCTGACAATACCCCAGCAGGTTATGCTCTGGTTAACTAGTTTCCCACGAGGGCAGGCCTTGTTAAGAAGACTATTTCAAAATGGTTCATTTTCCCACCCCCTGCAGGAAGCAGAAGTAGTTTTTATCTGATATTTACTGTGTAAGCTTTTGGGGGTAAATCTCACAATATTGTGGGGGTCCCCTGGTGACTGGGTTCCTCTGGAGTTTTCAACTCTTTGAATTATCCATACTGAGCCTCCAGCAATTCATCATTGACAGTTTCAGTCTCCCTACCGCCCGGCACTGGTTGCAGAAGTGATTTCCCCTCTTGTGTCTCTGCTCCAGGAAGCCAAGATTCCTTGTGTCTTTCTTTCCAGTCTTGCAGGCAATGGTTTGTCCTGTGTCCTCCCCTCTCTCACAGATTCAAAAAAAAGTTGGCTTTTCAATCTGCTTGGCATTTTTCTTGTTAAGACCAAGTGGCAACTTCCAAGCTCCTTACAGAGGAATCACACAACATTAAGTTAGAATTTCACCTTCAAAGTGTGGTTTCTTCCCAGATCTATTGTGAAAATTTCTGATTCGTAAATGATTCTGAATGTAGTCATGGCCGGTTTCCATTTGCTTTAATTGATCACTAGCTGTCTTGTTCCCATTTACAGATAATAGTGATAAAGAGCTTAATATTTTGGATGTAGTTGGTCTCAAATGTTCAACATGGACTATAGTTTTAATCAAAGAAGTGATGTTTCAGGAAATAGGGTTTTCACAGTTTCTAGTGATTTTTATATGGGGGGACAAGTACTCATTAGGCCTGTCCAAGCAATGTCAGAGATTTATAAATGGGAAAATAGGTCCTGTTTCCTATTTTCAAGTTAGAATTTATTCCATGATGGGACTTCCCTGGTGGTCTAGTGGCTAAGACTCCACGCTCCCAATGCAGGGGTCCTGGGTTCAATCCCTGGTCAGGAATCAGATCCCACATGCCGCAACTCAAGATTCCGCAACTAAAGATCCCGCATGCCGCAACTAAGACCCAATGCAGCCAAACAAATAAATAAATAAATATTAAAAAAAAAGAATTTATTCCATGATGATTTTTTCTAATTCCATGATGAGTTTTTGCTAGTTTTCTGATTGCATTTACCTACATTAAAAATAGATGACTAATTCAGAAAATATATTTCCTAATATAAATCGGTTTTAGAGATGAACTACTTAAAGTCCCTACATTGATGGTTTATTTCTTTATTGTCTGTGCCCCGCATTAAACTGTAAGTTCCATCAGGACAAAAAGGGAAAAGGATTGATTTATTTCTGGTATCTAGATAGTGCCTAACACATTGTAGATGCTCAATTAAAATCTGTTCAATGATTGAAAAAAATAAATGAATAACATAAGATTTGGTAGTAGGAAAATCTGCTTTATCAAGAATTGATTGGTTATTAAAAGAGATATAGAAAAAATTGTTATATCTGAGTGTGTATTGCCCTTTCTCTAACTTCCTTTCCCATGTATTGACTTGGTGAGGTCATTGTGGTGACTAAATATAGTTTAGTAATTTGTTTTATGCCTTCTTGGTCTGCCTTTGTATTTACCATTTGTCATTTTTTCTTTTAATGTCAAGAAGCCAGTTGTTCTAACTAGGTTCTGTGATTCCAAGTCTATTAAGTAGATTCTTGATGCATAGTTAAGTGGTATAGCAATTCATAGAGGCCCCTGGAAACTCTTGACACTTAAGATTTCTGTAGAATATCAATATGCTTTATATTTGCCAGTGCAAGGGACTAGTTTTAAAATATTTGATATACTCTAATATTTGTGAAATGCTCAAAATGAAAAGTGGGTTTTGTGGTAGACTTTATAAATTTGAGCTCTCATTTTCAAGGAGTGAATATATAGGGCTATATCGGGCATTTCATTCATATTTAAATCATAAAGAATTTGATGATCATAACGAGTCATTTCTCTTTTGATTTACTTTTATTCAGTTTTTTTCTGTGATTTTGATTTGTGTTCCCCAATTTATTAGGCAAATTTGTATTGACCACATGTTGTGCTACTGCTTTGTGCTCAAGATTGAAGGAGGGTTAAGATAGTACCTGTCCTTGAGCTCACAGTTTAGTTGGGGAAACAGATATATTAACGGACAAATTACAGTGCAGCTCATTAAGTGTTTGCATACAGATGTGATTTGAGTGCTGTATAAGCACAGTTTTAGAATTTCAGGGAAGCTCTATTATATAAAAATAAATACTACGCAGGGTTAATGACACACTGTGATATATACACAAATTGAGAAAAGAAATAAAGGAGAATATTTTCTAGAAATATTAGTTTAGTATGGCGATTATTTAAAATAAAAGATAGGCCTAGATCAGGAGGATGCAATTTGGAAGGGCTCTAGTGGTCATTAAACGGAATATCTTCCTTAGGTGACAACTAATATTTCTGTTTTTTCAAATTTTTAAAGTGTTTTTTAGTTTACTTGATCATATAAACTTTTGAAATTGTAATAGTTTAGTAAAAAGTTTAATTTAGAGCAATATGACATATTTCAGCTAACCCCAGTGACTAGTAAGATGATTAAATATAGAGAATTTAATTGTATTTATATGGATATTAGACCAAAAACACTCACTACTCATGCATTCTCTACCATAAAGAGCCATCTGTCATTAAAAGTTGATAGTGTGAAAGCAAACATATAAAAATATTCAGATTTTAAAATGAAATCCAAATTTTTGGATAAATTTTTGGCTTATCAAGCATTGAATAGTCTTTTGTTATTCATTCTTTCATTGATATGAAAATATTTATTGAATACATTATGTATTAGGCTTTGAGATTAAAAAAATAATAAGACTGCCCAGTTGAGTCTTGGAGCATATGGCCTAGGAGTGTGTGAGTTATGCAAGCAGTTATAATAAAGTGGGGTAATAGAAGTATTAAATTATGATAGGCTTTAATAGAAGTATAAAATTATAATAGACTCATTGAGGACAAAGCATCTAAGAAGCCTTTGGAACAGAAACAGAAGAGATTTGTTTGTGTTAGGACTTAAAAGATTAGAAGTAGTTTGTCAGATGATAGAAATGGTAGAGGGCAAGACTAAAAGATACATGCAGTGTTTAAGTTAGGAGAAATCATGAGATATTCATGAATGAGCAGTTATTTTGGCTTGAATTAAAATATCTTTGGGGGAGAATCTGAGGAGTTAGACCTGGAGAGGCAAGGTAGGGACTGATCATAAAGGACTTTCTAATTCAGCTAAGAAACTTCAATGTTCATATACTGTGACAAAAATTGAAAGAGGGAGAATTGTTAGAAGTCCCTTGCAGTAGTGCAGGTTAGAGATGCTGATGACAGTGGAAGTGAGGAGAGGTGGGTGGGTGGGTAGGCAGGTGGGAAGATGGGTGGGTGGGTAGATTGGTGGGTAGGTAAATGGATGGATGGTTAGATAGATAGATAGATAGATAGATAGATAGATAGATAGATAGATAGATAGAGATTTAGAAATATTGGAATTGCTGACTGGCTCTGTGCAGGTATGAGTCTAGGGTCTAGGATGACCCCACATTTTTGGCTTAGATCTCTGGAAGCAATTACCATTAAGAGAATATGTAAACAGGATAAGAGGAAAAAGAAGACATGTTTTGTTTAGGTCATGTTGCCTATGAGATATTCAGGTATAGTTTGTTTGGTAGGCAGAAGTCTGTGATAGATACAGTGATCATATAATTTATCTCCCAAGCCAGGGCACTTTTGAGAATGAAAAAGCATGTTATTATTGATTACACTTGGAAAGTTTTCATTCAAGGACCAGTTAAGCAGTTTGGGATGACAGGTCAATTTAATGAAAGATGATATCCATATTCTTATGTTCATGTACAGAACATGTGCACAATGAGAAAATAAGGTCCTTTCTTATTGTCTGTAATACAGGGATTTTGAAAACTCCTGTAAATTGAAGAACTTATTATTTTTTTAGAATATTTTGATGAAATGAAAGAATATGGCCCAATTCATATTCTGTGGTCAGCATCAGAAGAAGATCTGGCTGATACTCTAAAAGGTGTTGCCAGCTGCATTGACAAATGCTGTAAGGCCACTGAAAAACGGATGTCTGGACTCTCAGAGGCCCTGCTTCCTGTCGTACATGAGTATGTGCTTTATAGTGAAATGTTAATGGTAAGAACACCTAATTTTACTTCTACCTTAGTTCCTGACCTGATTATACGCTTTATAAAGGCAGTTTCTATTTCTTTTTGTTCACCAATATCTTCCCATCCTAGAGGGATGCTTTGCGTGTAGATGCTCATAAATATTTGTTTACTGCTTGAATGAATTGATGAGTGGAAGAATATGTTAATAAAAGGCAGGAATTTTCAACAGTAGCAACAACAGTTTATAAGATAGATTTGAAGCATCCTCAGTCAAGATTTACATAGGGAGTATGATTACTTTTCCAGCCTTTTAAAATTTTACTTTAAAATTTTTCAGCACTTTAGAAATTTCTTTTCATGAAAGAGTTGCTTTCTTGCTTCTAGGTACATTTGACTTAGCAATATATTTAGTATCATTATGTAGAAAGTACTTGAGTAGGATCTTGATGTTTGTTCTGTCTTCTGGGTGCTTCTGAAAAGAAATCCTTCAAATTAACATGTTTCTTTCACTATTTGAAAAGGCTTTTATTCCTCTTATATCAGAATTTTGCATTTAACCTCCTCAGTTCAAGTTACGGTTTCCAGATATTTGGGATTTAGCAATGCTATCTGCAAAGCTAATGTTTTTCATCCAGTATTATTCTCTGCTCACAATACCTTGCGCAGTTGAACTGATACCCTCAGCTTTCCAGTGTTGTAGGGTGACAGTAGGGGAAGGAGTCAGCTTGCATTCAATTATAGTCCATTTTTTCTGCCATTTAGACTTGAATCCATGTCTGGTTTCTGTTTTCATGTACTCTTGATTTGGGAGGATTTAAAATTTTTTTTACTTTGTCTTGTTAAGAAAAGCTCCCTTAGCCTTTCAGCATGATATCTGCCTCTTTCGTGTTTATCATGTTTAGGTTTTCCTTTCACAGAATCATTAAATATTTTGTAGGTATTTCAAATTTCTGCTGTTACTTGACTTTGTTGTGATCCTCCCATAAACACACCCTCCCTGCTTCCCTGGTGGCGCAGTGGTTGAGAATCTGCCTGCCAATGCAGGGGACCAGGGTCTGGGAAGATCCTACATGCCGCGGAGCAACTAGGCCCGTGAGCCACAATTACTGAGCCTGCGCGTCTGGAGCCTGTGCTCTGCAACAAGAGAGGCTGCGATAGTGAGAGGCCCGTGCATCGCGATGAAGAGTGGCCCACTCTTAGAGGAAGAGTCCTCTAATGTTTCACTGCTGAGGTGCTTCCTCCTTGCCTCCATCAATTTCCTTGGCTACATTCCATTGGTTTACTTCATTATTGATCTCTCTCTTGTGTGGCTGTTCAAAGAGATCTGATTTTTATCATTAAAAATATTATATTCTTTTTCCCTTAATTAGATGTTTTGCTCTTTATGTCAAGATGGAAATTATGCAATTTAAATCATGTATTATTAAAGGTGTGGAAAAATTATAATAGCAACCGGAATTGAATTATTTTATAGGTCCTCATTTGATTGTATTATTTTGTAGGTTTCTAGGGTATAATCAATAGCACTTGTATTGAAGTTGTGCTTCTGTTTTATATTGGAATATTTTCTTCAATGTGAGCTAAAATAATGAAAAATACATGCCTTGACAAAATGATGAAATTTGTGCAGTTTTTACTAGTTGTCTTCTGAAGCCACCTCTTACTTAAAATATTTCTACCTATATGAAGCACAATATTTCATATTTATGGAAACATACCTAAAATTAATGGGACTAAATTATAGTATGTGTCATTTGAGTTAGAGAAAGGAAGGGGTTCCTGACATTAATGGCCATTAAACATTGAAGTAAATATAAAAGAATTTGTGATAATTAGTTCAATTTTCTATTCATTTCTTTGAAAACAAAAGAAATGTTCATCTCTTTTGAACGTTTTAAGAGTGATTCCACCAGGCACAAAACCAGGGTGAGTCATTTTCAGGATGATTTTTATCCTTAATTCCTCTCGATACTCTCTCAAATACTATAGAGCCAGCTTATCTGGTTTCATTTAACTGATTTGTGGTTAAGGTTCTTCCCTTCCTCTGAAAACACCCAAAAGACCTGTACCTCACTAAGGCCCTTCTCTTGTATGTCCTGCAACTCTGCTCTCCCTGGTTGAACTGTTTGCTTACCCAGAGTTAGTTTTATTTTTGCCTTGAACTGTTTAGGCCACTTGTGTTCATTATTACAATTTCATTATTTAATTAATACTATGGAAACCAGTGAAAGATGAGTACAAATAAAAAGAATCTTGGTGTCTACAAAGACTGTCTTGGAAGAAAAGTGAGTCACCAAGGGAAAGACATTGAAAAAGACTAGAAAACATTTCAAAAGATGTAGATGAATTCTGCACTCAAATTCCTTCACCAGGGTGTTTTAATTGAAACATGAAATCATGGTTATTCAAGAAAACAAGATGGAACTCCTCTCAGTCAGAGCAGAGGCCATGCTTTCTCCTCAGAGATGAGAATGCACACTTCAATATTGATTCCCCACTCTAATTGACTTTGATTAACTATGCCTTTGGAGTCCAATAAGAGGGCTGATTGTAGATACTTTCAGATGTGTAGCCCATGTGCCCTCCCAACTGCAGCCAGTTTATACCATAGCATGTATTTTCAGTGCTCCTATTGACTTTTTTATTCCTTTGTTTTGTTCTTTGCTCTTTTTGAAGAACTGTACATGCCTAGAGTGCACCATCAAAACATATGTATTTTGTACATAAAGTACTTAAACCAGTAAGATGTACATTGGGAAAACTAATAAAAGATTATGAAAAAGTTTCTTTTAACTACTTGCTATCAGTTTAGCTTTTAGAGATTAAAAAATGTTTTTAAGTCATTACACCCCTAGATGACTGATGGCTTGGGGAAGAGATGGTATTTATATTCTCAAATGTATATTTTTGTTATGCAAAGATTATTAAAACTAAGTACAACCTATTTCATTCCTGTGTTTTAATATGAAGGGTGTCATGAAAAGAAGAGATCAAATACAGGCAGAACTGGATTCCAAAGTTGAAGCTTTGACCTCTAAAAAGGCAGATACTGATCTGGTAAGTTTTTAAATTTCTTGTTATAATCACGTAGAATTGATTGTCTAAAATTTGTATTAGCTCCATTACATGCTTGTTTTTAAGCATTCAATAAATGATACTAGAATTTCTTCCAAAAATCGATTATACATTGAGTACCAGGTGAGTCTGTAAGCTTACGATGCTTTTCTGCCTTTCTGTCTTATATTTTTTCTTACAATGAGTAAAGTATGAAGTTAATTTTTTTTAATTAGAGTGCTTGAATTCAGAAAGTATGGAAAAAAGTACCTAACATTGTTCCAGAAGGTTAGTAAGTACTCAGTAAATAAATCTACTTTTTACTAGTTTTATAAGAAATTTGTACAAGGTAAGTTGGTGTTCCTATACATTTTTTTCTAGTTATTGGAAAAATCTTTACAAAGGAAGTATCTTTGTTTTCAACTTTAATCCTTTTCTTAAAATACTTTTTTCATGGAAATTTTCAAACATAAAAAAAGATCTAATAATATAATGAACTCATTTACCCACCACTGGGCTTCATTAATTCCCAGCATTTTGCCCAGTTTTTTTCACCTGGCTATTTCTCACTTTTTTTTTTCTGAAGTATTCTAAAGACATTATATTTTCACCCACAATAGTTTAGCATTTACATTTTATTGTCTTTGCATGTTGACATGATATTATCAGATCAGAATTGTTATCATTTTAAAACTGAGGAAGAGGCTTGAAAGGTAGAGTAACTTGCCCAAATTTATATAGTTCTTGAAACAGAAGTAGGACTGGAGGTAATAGTATCACTTGGCTTCCTCAGACCATGCTGCCTCTCAGAGAGCAAGTATAAAAGTTGGAGAAATCACTCACTACTTTGCTAACTTTTATTACATTTTCTATGAAAGAGACTTTCCTAATTTTATTTTTAATTTAAGGGTTTAGAGTACACTTATGTCAGGTGAATGGGGGAGTCCTTGAAACACGCCCCCTCCCGGGCCCCGCCCCGTTAATCCATAGTATTATTGCTGCCCATCCCAACTTGGCTTGGGAGCTAACCTCCCTCCTCCCTTCTTTAATTTTCTCTCTAGCTTTAATAATTTTCTAACACAAAAGATGATATTCTTACTGGTTTTCTTTGTATTATCTTTCTTTCTCTTTCTCTCCCTGTCCATAATCTAAACACCTTGAGGGTAGGAATTTTTTAATTGTTTCCTGAATGTTCTCAGCCCAGAGAACAGCACCTGGTACATGGTGGTCACTCAATAAATATTGTGAATGAATGAAACTTGAAGTGATTGCTTGGCTTCGTAAAAACATATTGAACGTTTGAAGCAATAAGTCTCTACAAAATCAGACTTTGTGTAAAATGTTGAGATTTCACTAAAAAGTGATTATGAATTATCCTCACCTTTCTTAACTATGCTTATTTTTCAAACTCAACTTTATTCTGCTTGGAGTGTGAGTGGGGAGTGGTGGGCTGCTGTGGACAGAGTAGGAGAATGGAATCTGTGAGAGAGACTAACAGAAAATGTAGAACAAATGGAACTAGTGGTCGAGGGGGAGCTCTTGCTTTTACCTCAAAATGAGGAGAAAAAAGAGGAAATCCAAGATTAACCTTCTCAATACAGTAAGGGATAAATATATATACACATGTATATATATTATATTTATATATTATATATTTATATAATATATATACACACACATATATGTACGTATATATATATTTTTAACTTAAAAAGTCAACTGGAATGAATGGAGATGGGTGAGCACATGTACAACAATTATAATTGTATCATTGGAACTGTAACATATTTTTATTTGTTAAATAATTTCTAAAGATATTTAAATTTGTGGGATATTGAAATTTGTGATTAGATAAAATATTGCCCTTGACTAAATACTAGGAAAAGTACAGTATTTTAAAGTTTTAGGAGAATAGTAAAATGGCTTAAAAACCAAGCATCTGTTCAGAATGGCTTATATTCGTATTTTAAATTGAAAGGAAGAGTAGTTGGGATTGTTCCAACCACAAAAACACAGGAAAAAATAGCTTAGGCCCAAATATGGCTAGGCTTTCCCAACTTAACTAAAAAACACATTTTTTCTTTTCATTTGACTTGCAAATATTTTGTCTTTTGCTCTATAAAAATTTCCTTGATATCTCATTATAACCTGATGATCCATCTGTATTTTGGATTTCATTTTGTGTCTCTGTGTGTGTGTGTGTGTGTGTGTGTGTGTGTGTGTGACATGTCCACTATAAAGTATTTTTTACCTAGTTAGCTGCTATGTTGTAAGATTGGAGAAATTTGAAACTTTAATTATCTGCATTATACTCTGCAAGATAATTTTTATTAAGGTTTGAAACAGAGACAAGTATTTTTTTGTTACCCATCAAAAACAGATCCTAAAATGCATAGGAACTAATTTAATGATTTGTGAATGGTACCATTTACATTTTCAAGCAGTTTGTTTACAGACCTCACTTCCAAATACCTGTGTGTTACAATGATATCTTTGGGAGCAACCTTCCAGGGTTACTCTCAAAATGAACCTGCTCTGATTGGTTGCAGAACAACCGAAGGGAAGTTGCTTAGAAATATGCAGGCTAGGGTCACCATGGAAACATGCCCTTGTGAGGTCCTTCTAAGGAGCCCTCCTTTGCAGTCACCATGGAGACCCTGGCAGAGAACTGAATAGAGCAATCTGGCCTGGTTGTTTACCATGGCAACTCAAGCAGGGCACTTTGGAGACAACCCTGGGGCCATTTCTATGGAGACCTGCTGGGGCTGCCTTCAGAAGCTCCATCAAAGGCACCTTTGGGTGGGAAGTTATATGCAAACTGGGCAAAGCAACTCATAATGCAAAGGTCAGTGAAATGAAGCTCTGCCAAGAAGGGCAAACACTAGTGTAGTTATAATTATTGGGTAGAAGTAGAGCACTGATGTAACATTCCAGAGGTCATGTTAGACATATCAGGTGACCTTTATCAGGTGGGCTACATGGCATGCAAATACAAGGCTCTTGTCTTTTACCGTGCCTGTGTGCCTGTAACTTTGTATATGCTGTAAATTGGCAATTATGACATTATTATTACTTTTTTCTTATCACACAAATATGCCCACAAAAATTATGTGTTTTCCTGCAAACTAAAATAATGTTTTATAGTGAATTCCTTGATTTATTATCTGGGTAGCTGTAAAGTGCCTGCTTCTTAGAGTTTGTGGTTTGTACTTCTTATCTCACAACAATAAAATCAATTGTTTCGAAGTGACCTAAACTCAGTAAAGACTTGTAGAATACTCATTTGAAGGTCAGTTCAGCTTTTCATTTAGAGTTTTGTCATTTAGGCTTTGGAATTAGATAGACCTAGGATCAAATCTTAGCTTATCTGTTTATTAAGTCTTAAGACACATTTCCTAACATTTTTAAGCCTCATTTTATCATGTATATATAAAGGGGGACATTGTTAGTGCCTTTCTAATAGGCTTGTTTAAGGATCAAATGATAAATGCAAGTCAATTATTTGGATCATGGAAAGCATTCAGTGGTTGTTAGCTGTTGTTATTTTGATGGCTTTACAGAAGTAATACTTGAGATGAGTCCTGTAAAATGAGTAAGGAATTGCTCCTTGAAGACTAGTGAGTGGATATTATGAAAAGTAGTAAAGGCTAAAAAAAGTGTGCTAAACTGAGGAGCCCTGGTTGATGTGTAGAGAGCAGGGTGCAGGAGAATTGAGGGACGTGGCTCTAAAGGTGGGCCGCAGTCAGATGGGAAAGGAGCCTTATTTGTCAGGATGAGGAATATGGGCTTTTTCCTTTGGACTGTGTGGATTCAGCGAGCGCCTGAACTGAAGAGGTGGTAGTGGAGTTGCAGAGAAGAGAAATTTGAGAGAGACGTAGGTGGAAGATAGAATCTAAAGCACTTAAAGAATGAGGGTGGCCTTTGTTTCAAGTTCTTAGTGACCCTTGACATTTCTAGATTGTAAGGAAAGCAGATTGTGGCTTTACAAATTGAACTATAGCATATAAGAGGAAGAAGAAAATTGGAGATGTGTGACTTTATGTCACGATAAGATGGCATTTAAGGTAGAAGTATTCAACGAAAACCTTTTAACAAATGTTTTTAGGTACCTAACATATAAAAGACGCTATTCTAAGCACTAGGGAGACAGTGGTCAAGAAAGGCCCTCATGAGTCTTATATTCTAGTGATAGAGACAATAAGCAGCAACTGAAATTTATAGTGTATTGTCATATAGTGATAAGTGTGGAGAAGAGGTAGTGTTGGGGAGCAGTGCAATTTAAAATTAGGGGTTAGGAAAGGTCTTACCGAGAAGGTGATTATGTAAAACCCAAAAGAGGTGAGGTCTTGAGCTACATGAATACCCGGCAGAAGAAATTTCAGGCAGTGGGGACAGTAATTGCAAAGTGGAAGTATGCCTGCATGTTTCATGAAAAGCAAGGAGACCAGTGTTGCTGGAATGGAATGAGGAAGCAGAAGAGTTGTGGGAAATGAGGTCGGAGGGGTCGCCAGGGGTCAGA
Source organism: Balaenoptera physalus (assembly GCF_965194825.1). Classification (NCBI taxonomy): domain Eukaryota; kingdom Metazoa; phylum Chordata; class Mammalia; order Artiodactyla; family Balaenopteridae; genus Balaenoptera; species Balaenoptera physalus. Next base: position 109,442,836 of record NC_138882.1, on the reverse strand, counting down.
TCATGTAGAGCCTTATAAGATTTGGTCTCAGCGAGATAGGAAGATAACAGTTGAACAGAGGAGTGACATGTTCAGAATTGTTCTAAAGCAATGACTCTGCTTGGGAAGGACAAAAGATAATGTCTATGTGGAGTGAGTATGGACTGGGAGAAGGCCAGAGCTGGAGACTAGCTCTTCCAATCCCAGTGAGACATCATAGTTTGGACCAGGGCGGAAGTGGTATGGAGTGGTCAGATTCTGAGGATATTTTGAAGACAGAGAGCTGTTTGCTATTTGGTAGACTATGAATTGTGAGTGAACAAGGATTATACCAAGGTTTTTGAACTGAGCAACTGGAAGTTAAGTGTTGGCATTGAGATGGCAAAGACTTTGGGAAGAACAGGTTTGGGAAGAACATGGAGAAGATGAAGAAATCAGATTTGAATGTGTAAAGTTGCTGTGCCTATCAGATACCCAAGTGAGGTGTTGAGTAGGGAGTCACATATGAAAATGACTATAAAAATCCAGAGGTCAGGGGAGGGATCCAGCTGGAGATATATATGGGGGAGTTGTTAGCAGATAGGTTGTATTTAAAGCCATGACATTTGTTGAGGTCACTAAAGGATGAAAAAAAGAGGTCCCAGGACTTAATAGGACTGAGCCTTGGCATATTCCAACAATAGAAATCAAAGAACGGATGGCTAGTGAGGAGAAGGAAAGAGAATTTATATAGCTTCGGCTGGTGGTAAATAATTGGACCAATAAGATGAACTAAACTGATTTATTTAGGGTCATTCAACTTTTTTAACCACTTCTCCATTTATGAGGTATTTATAAAAACAGCTTGATACAGAATAATTAAGGTAACTGTAGATAATAAAACATTTTAAGAGAGATTGAGTGTTAGATGCTCTGATAAAGAAGAGATTCAATAAAGTAGATATTCAATCAAAGTAAGGAAATTTCTGTCTGTGGAGATGAAGGTATAACAATAACTGAGATTTTGAGGAAAACTCAGATACTTGGAGGAACTTGTGGTTTTTGCAGTTTAGTTATAAGTTTTCAGAGTCAGAGCTTCTGTTTGAAAATGCTTATTCACTTCACTGTTTAACTGTAAGATAAATAAAGTTCATCTGTGGTGCTAAATAATGCTGCATATCCATTTTATTTGTATTTTTATTTTTGAATGGATGATTTATAGTTTGCCACTCAAAGCAGCATTCAAATATAAATGAATATGAATACATTTGACATTTAGCAATATGTGCATGGAATCTGAGAGTTGGATCTGGATATAATGCCATAGCTGTTTAACAGTATATTTATGTGAACAAAAATAAAAAATGCATTTTCATAAGATCATTATAGTCTGGATTTGCATATAGCCACATTCAGAAGATACAAACAGATACCAAATTTATTTAATCTGGTCCTTGCTCTGTGTGAGTTGCTATTTTTGAACCAGTTTTTTACTCCCATCCTCAAATTGTCGTTATTAATCTTCAAGTGTTCTTGATAGTGTACTAAATGATGTATAGAGCAAGAGTGCCTTCTCTTTAAGCTTTAAAGAAATGATAATATTGACATAGCTTTTTTTTTTGTGGTGGCAGCAGAGGTTGGCTCTACCTTTTCTCAGATATTTGTTGTCTCACCTCTCCCCTGACTTTTTAACAAATTTATTCCTTTCTATGTGCCTCATTTTCTAGTATCTGTTTTTATTTCTCTCCTTCTTTTTTGCCTGTTTGCATCTATATTTGTTTCTCACACACACAGATACATACATGTACATATACACACACTCACACAGCAGTGAAGGACATGCTGCTATCCAGTGGAAGGAGAAAGGACTTTCTTCTTGTATGTTTCCATTTATCAGTTTATCTTAGAAGGTATCAGCAGACTTTTCCTCACATCTCATTGGCCAGAGTCCTGAAAAGTCCATGATCAAGCCAGTTGCTTGGAGTGGGAATGTGACCATAAGAATTGACTTGGACCAGCTACAAACTGCCTTCTGATGCAAATACCTAAAAAAACTGGAGCTCTTTCATGTAGTAAGAAGGAGAGTGGGGAATGGATTTTGGGTAAACAGCTAATACATATGTGCCTCACATACACAGTGTACCTGTGTATTGGAGTTGTAGACGCACCACTGGGTGAGGATCTGGGTGAATGAGTGACGCTTAATCAACAAAGCCCTCAGCAGCCTCTCGTTCCAGAACAAAGATCCAGGCAGTGCCTAGAATTCCTCTCCCTCTGTACCGTCAGTCAGGCCATCATTCATTCAAGTGGTTGGAAAAAAATCCATGTGCTGCTATTTATATAAACTTGTAAAGGATAATAATTTGTGATTAAATAGCAAAAAATCACGTCTACCTTACGAATAAGTCTGTTGAGCCTGGGGTGTTTATTTTTATTTAATTTTTTGGGGGGGAGGTCTTTATTTGGGATTTTACCAGGTTACTTTTTCCCTTTGTTATTTGTCTCATGGCATTGCAAGTAGAGCAGTATCTGAAAAGTATTTAATATAAGGTCTTAAACCCAATTGCAGAGTTGCGTGTAATTTCAACCACAGTATTGTGTGCCTTTGTAGTTTGGGACAAGTTACTTACATTCTCCTTGCTTTAGTTTCCTCAACTATAATATTTGTGGGTAATATCTTCCTTAGAGTGTTGTTAAATCAGCCTATGAAAACTCTTAGTGCAGTACCTAACCAGTGTTAGATTGTAAATATTTTGTATTTGAAGTATATATTGGATGTCTCATTTTTCTAGATTAAGGTTTGGAAAATGGTAACTGTAATCCTGCTTGTTAGACTTTCACATTAAAAGAAAAAAAAGAGGCATCAATTATCTTGAGTTGACTAGTGACCACTCCCACTTGCCCCACCTGGTCACTTTAGGCAATTGAATAGATAATTTAAAATGTATATGAATTTATACTGACTATTAAAAACTTATTTTTTGGACTCTAAACAATTATTTTAACTAAACAACACTTGGTATTGTACCATTGATTTGTAATAAGGGACATTTTAAGGAAGAGAACCATAAATCCCCTTATGATAAGCATCAATAGCACAGACTACATTCTGGTTTTCCTTTATGAGGACCCCTGAGAAAAGTTTCATTTTTGTCTCAGCACCAACAATGGGATTTAATTTCTCCTGAGCCGTTAGCTTGTTTCCACCGTGCACACATCTTGGGTTTTATACCTGTTCCTATCCCACTGTTTATACCACTCTTTACATTAGTTTCTCGACTGTTGAGAACCCCAATTCTGATCCACTTCTATCTGGCAAATGTCTTTTATGTGTCAAACTCACCCCTGGCTTTACCTTGTTATTCCCCTATTCTTATTTTCCTTTGTGCTAATGTCTTTATCCATTTAATACCTTTAAACTAGTTGTAGAGTATAAGTTTGGAAGCCATCTTAAATCTAATATGAAACAAGGAACAAATTAATAAATAAGGACTAGAGGTAAAATATTCCAAATAATTTCAAACATCAACACATTTTTTTATAATTTATTTTTGACCCAAAAAATGTGTTTTTAGTTATTTCTTTTGGAATCCTCCAAGGCCAGCATATCTGATGTGAGCACAAACTTGAACACCAAATTACTCGTGTTAACTGTTACCCAGAAAATTAGTCAGGAGATGTTTGCGGGTGAGGTGAAAAAAATTGTACTACTTCCAAAATTTTTACCCATGAAATTTGCTTAGGGAAATTACTGCATATTAAGGCTTACTGATTTGAAAAAGGAACACATAAACTTACAGTCTTGATGAATAAGGCCTGTGTACGTTTGTGGTGGTTGAGGGTGGACGGGGCAGGGGGGAGACAATGAAATACTGAAGAAGAGAGGCAGTGTAACATCGGTGTAGGTGATTTTCTAAGGGAAGATTGTAAGCTCTGTGTCTTTCTCGAGGAACATTTTTTCCCCACTGTCTTGACTGCAACAGAAAAAGTAACAGATGGATAAGTAAAAGGGGTAGTTTAAATTTCCAGTCATTTCTTCTCAGGATTTAAGAAATTCTACTTATAGTGTCCTTGTGGATTTGTGGTTTGGTTTGTGGAGTTCTGCCTACCATAGATATAATAGTTTAAACAGCTTTCCCATATAGAAACTCAAAATAGATTCAATTTCCTTTTAATTTAGACTTTTCGTTAATAAGAAATGTGTCCTCAGGGTCTGTCTTACATATCTCTTTCACTCCCGGCCCTGCCTGGGCACTCAATAAATATATGATTATGCTTAGAGCAGGAACACGCTGGGAGTCTGAAGCCTGGAGAGGGCTTTGATTCACTTTTACTTAACTTGTGGCCTTAATCAGACATTAAGTATTCTTTATCCACGAACAGGCAGAAATAATGCTTACTTTGAAGAAACTTTTTTTGAAGATGAATTAATGTTTATAAATCTAGAGCTTGTGCCAGTAAAAATTTTGGTAAGTTAGAAGAAGAAAGTGTAAAAGACTAATATATTAGAAAACATGTAATGGTATCATAAAACATTATTTAAAGTATGAATCATTTTTAAATAGTATTTCTAAAAATAAAAAATTATATTTCTACAAAGAACAGAACCAGTAGTTTTTCTTCTAGTATAGTGCCATATCACCAAATTAACTGCATTTTGATTTACTATATTTCTGGGTTTTGGAGAGTAAACTTTTTCTCTCTACTAAAGCTTAGTCAATAGCGGAGCAGACTTAAGGGAAAATGCCCCAATCAAAGCTCCGTTCAACTTTCAAAGAGGTTCTAGACCCAAACTAGTGCTTTCCTTTCTGAAGCATAGTTAGTATCTGTATAGTACCTGTTGTATGCCAGACACTGTTTTAATAATTTACATATACTATCCAATGAATAATACAACACGGTAAGCATACTTTATTCCCACTTTTGTAGATGAGAAAACTGAGGCCTAGCTTGTCAGTCAGCCAAGAGTTATGAGTTCCCTCCCCGTCTAAGCACTTCATGGTGGGGACACTACAGTGACCAAGACTGACATAGCCCCTCTCCCCAAGGAAATTATGGTCTAGTGTGTGTGTGTGGGGGTGATACTGAAAATAAAGGAAAAAATAATAAATGACTCTGATAATTTTAGATAGTGCTTAGTGCTATGAAGAAAGTAAAACACGGTAATGTGATGGAGAACACCAGGAGGGGAAGAGAAGGCCTTTTTGAGGAGGTGACATTGAGAGGAGAGCTGAGTGCTGATAAGGAGCAGTGATTCCAAAATCTGGCACAAGTGTTCTAAGAAGAATCCATGCAAAGCTCTGAAATGGGAATTAGCTTCCTGTGTTCCAGGAGCTTTAGTTATATCTGGTGTAGCTAGAGTATAGGGAATGAAGTACCCCTTCATTAGCACCTGGGGCACGAGGACTGAGCAAGCAGATGAGAACATGTAGGCCATAGATGGGTTCCATCCTAGTTACTGCGGGGAGCTACTGAAGAGTTCAAGCAGGGAAGAATTCTGATTTTGTATATTATAGGCTTAAAAAAATTTTTTTTAATCTTGAAGTGACAAAGCTATAGAAAAATTGCAAGTACAGCTCAAAAATCTTTTTTTTTTTTCCTTGAATCATTGGAAAGTAAACTGCAAACCTTATACTCATGACCCCTTAAAGGTGTATGTTTCTTACGAACAAGGACATTCTCCCATATAACCATAATACAACTATCAGTATCAATCAGTTATCATTGAAACAATACTATTATCTAACACACAGACCCCTGAATGATTTTGCCAGTGTTCTGTAATGTTCTTGACAATGGTTAGTTAGATGTCTCCTTCAGTCTAGAATAGTTTTTCATCTTTCCTTTACTTTTATGACCATTACACTGAAGATTGCAGGCCAGGTATTGTGTAGAATACCTCCAATATTAACTTGTTTGATACTTCCTTATGATTAGATTTAAACTGTCAATCTTTGACAAGAATATTACTCAAGTGATGCTGCAATCTACCTGTTAGGTAGCGCATGATTTTTATTTGTCCCATTAACGATATACTCTTTGATCTCACTCGATTGAGGTGATGTCTGCCAAGCTTCTCCACTGTAAAATCACTCCTTTCCCTTTGTAATTAAAAAGCATTTTGTGGGGAGCTACTTTGAGACTGTATAATTATATCATTCCTTACCTTACTTTAAACTTTAAATTGATTTGTGTGTGTGTGTGTGTGTGTGTGTGTGTGTGTGTGTGTGTGTGCGCGCGCTTTTCTATTTTAGTCAGTTCGTTTTAGTCCATTACTATCACTATGTATTTTGATATATAAATTGCCTCCAATTTGGCTAGTAGGACCATCTTCAAGCTGTCTTTTTTTCCCTCCTTTTAACATGTTCCCATCATTCTTTACTTCTTTCTGGTACAACAAGACTTTCTAGGCTCTTCTTATACTTCTCTTGCTCCAGCCCTGGAATCAGCCATTTTCCTAACAAGCCCTCATTAGTTTTAGTGGAAAAAATTATGTTTAGAATATAGTATCTTGGCATTAGAGATGTTCATTGCTATTTAGGTATCATTATTCCAAGATCTGAGTGGACATAGATAGGAAACACATCTATGGATATATAGATAGGAATATAATGTATAACCACACATTTTTATATCTATATTGATTTGTCTGTTTATATATATTAAAAATAACTATTTCATACCAACGCCTCCAACTTAAATCCAATATCATCAGGGTTCTTTCTAGTTTTCTTTCTTTCAATATTTGTGGTTCTCTTTCTGCCAATGAGAAGCAGGCTCCCATTATCCTTTACATATCTATTTATTTGATTGATTCCCTGTTTGCAAACAATCTTGCATAGCTCATGTCATCTTCTTTCCTAAGTGGAGGTACTCCTCACCCCACTCAAGTTTCCACACCCTGTGCTTGACCACACCCATGCAAGAGCACCCTCTTTACCACTCTAGGAGTCTGTTTTCCATGCTAGTCTCAGCTCCCCCCATGCTGCCCACACGCAATACACACCCTTCTCACCCTGCTTGTGCTGTTACTTCCCATTCTGGACCACTCTTTGCAGGGAAGACCTCATCATCTTGCTAATGCCTTCATATCCTGCTCTGGGCCACCATGACTTTGCCTTCCTTCCTCCACCAGAATGGACACCAGCCTTGCTCTGCATTACCAAATAAGCTTTAGGACTGAATTGTTCAAGAAGAGAAAGGGAAAAGGAAGAACTGACAGTTGCTTTCAAGTGCTCACTCTGTTTCCTGCATGGGAAATAAAAGACTGTTGAGTCCAGTGCAGTAAGGTGGTAGTAGTGGAGATTTTGATAAGAAAGGTTAAGTGATTTGTCCACAGTTATACAGTTAGTTAAATAGTAGAACCAGAACTCTAACCTGGCACTATACTCCCTGGTCTCTTATCCTTTTGTTTTTTCCTGATAGGTGGGTTTGAAGTCTAGAAGGGTGTGAGACTTCGAAGATAGATAACAATTATATTCTACTAAGATCAAAACAAAAAAGGAATTTTTAGAATTTAGTGCTTTTTTTTTTCAATCGCTTCCAAAAATATATATATTTAGAATTCACAGCAATTTGGGAACACTTTAGAACATGTAGAGTTGTGATCTGGGAAAGTTGAAATTCTTTTTGCCTTCTTTCAAGGAATTACTATATAGAATTTTATTTTAACCAGATCAGTATGTTATGCTAAAACTAACTGATGATGATGATAATAATAACAGCTAACATTCTTTAACCACTTACCATGTGCCAGGCAGCGTACTAAATGCTCTACATGTATTGTCTCATTTAAGTGTCACACAATACAATGAGGTAGGTACTATAATTTTCTTCATTTTACGAATGTGAAAACTTAGGTACAGAGAAATAAAAGTTACTGGCTCAATATTGCACATGTAGAGGTTTTCGAAGCAGGACTCCAGAAATTGTGCCAGTAACTTAAAAACTGTATTCTAGGGTAACATCTGAAAAGATACATATCAACATGCTTCATATGACTGATACCGATCAGTTAGAGTTGGCACGCATGATAAAATCTTTTTGCCATTCCTGCCACAGAACATTATTGGTGATTTGAAATATTCTGTGACAGTGAACTGGCAGTTTTAATAGTATGAATTTTAGAGTAAATTGACCTGCCTTGCTTATCTCTCAGTAAAAAAGAAAATGTGAAATGAATTAAGGAGGCATGATGTATGTCGGTAGTTCTCAGTAGCTGTGTGGCTGGGGAAGAGGGGAAGAATTTTTTGAAAATGCACCTGGCGATCCAAAACCTGGTGATCACCAGGTGCATTTTCAAAATAAACTACAAACTTGCAGAGGTTCTGTGCTTGCCAGGAGGCAGGTTCTGTTGCTGCTGGCACCCTCTGATATAGAAGCTTTTAATCTAAAATGAATAAGAGAAAGGACAAAGAAATGCATTCAGAACAAATATTTAATGCATTAAAAGATCTATCACAGACCCTCACAGCAGGAAAATGCTGGACACATTCTGCATATTCCATTAACGAGGATACGAATGGCGCATGCACATATGCCAGATGTGGTCATCACTGTCACATGTAGAAATGCAAATGTAAGGACACCCTGACACAAGTTTCCCAAAGAAGATTCCACACCAAAAAACAAGGTTTTTGTCCAGCGTCAAATTTTTAGTTATGATATTTAGATTAACTTACTCATGCACATTTAAGATCACACACATATATGAATGTGTGGTTCTTTAATATACACATTAAATAATATATTAATGTAGAAATATCACCTTTTGCACTCCCACATGCATCTTCAGCATTTCTTTTGAGTCATCTGATTCTCTTTTCATTGGAAGAGGTTATATACTCATACAGTTCAACAACCAGGAAAAAGGAGTTCAGAGTCTCTGTGTCTGTGCCTCATTTTTAGTCCCTATATGATATGTCCCTTCAAATGTTATCTCCAACCACCAGTGCTCATGTATAGAACATTAGGAATGTCAACATTTCATTTGTCCCCAAAAATATATTTCTTGATCTCTAACGTAAGCAATTAACATGTTGGTTAAAAAAAAAACCAACCAAAATGATTTATTTAAAGATGTAATATATTCACATGATTCAAAATTCATAAATTTTAAAACACACATTTAATGAAAAGACTCCTTCCCATCCCCATATCCTATCTTCCCAATTCCCACCACCCACTTTACAAGTACGTACTGTTGTTAGTTACTTTTGTAGCCTTCCAGGTTTCTTTATGGATGTACCACAAATTCAAATATACATTCTGATTTTACTTTTTTATGAATGTAGTAATATGCTATAAAGTTTTCTATAGTTTGCTTTATTAATATAATAACATATCTTGGCTATCCTTCCAGTTATTGGTCTTTTACAGCTACACGGTCTTCTGATGTATGGATGTACCAGAATTTATTTAATCTGACTTCAACTGGTGAACAGTTATTTCTAACCTTTTGCTACTATAAACAATGCTTCAGTGGATAACCTTGTATATGTATTATTTTGTGAGTGTACCAGTAGATCTGTAGAATAAATACCTAGAATTGAAATTGCTGAACCAGAGACTATTCAGTTTTGATAGCTCATTATTAATTGTTCAGCCTTGGACAAGTTACCAACTTCTCGTCAACTTTGTTTCACAGTTTGTAGAATAGAAGAAATACAGTACCTAGCTCATAGGGCTAAATGTGTAACGCACATAAGTGCTTAGAATAGTGCCTGGTACAAAGGAAAAGCTAAAAGAATTAGCTGATGTTATTGCTGATGTTATTAGAACTACCACCAAATTACTTTCCGCTGGGAGAGCTATTTACAGCCTCACCAACATGTTTGATTGCTTGTTTACTCCTGTACCCTCCACCCCAGCCTTGTCAGTGTTATCAAACTGTAGAATCGTTGCCATCCGTTAAGTGAAGATAGTATCCCTTCGTAGTTTTAATTTGTATTTTTCTTATGATGAACAAGGTTAAGCATTTTTTATGTTTAAGTAAAATTTGTCTTTCGTTTTTTGTAATTGTCTGTTTTTTGCTCATTAGATTTTACCTATTCTTGATCTTTCCTGATTTTTAAGAAATTCTTGTTAGAGAAATGAGTCCTTTTTGTCATTTGTACTGTATTTTAATTTTCTTTATAGTGATTTTTCCTGTACAGAAAAGTTTAGTTTTTATAAAGTCAGATTAATCTATCTTTTTCTAAAGGATTTTACTTTTAAGTACAAGTTAAGATGACAAAAGAATTGTATCACACTTCTTTTATTAACTTTTGGGGTTTTCTTTTTCACATTTGAATCTTTGAGCCATTTGGAATTAATTCTATTTATAAATGTGAGGTGTGGATTCAACTATATATTTTTTCAGGTAACTATCCTGCTGTGCCAAAGCTATCTATTGAGTAGTCATGTTTTCCCCGTACTTTGCAACACTACCTTTGAAGTATACTCAGTTTTTGTTGTCACATGCAACTGTTTTAAGGCTTTCTATATGTTCCCTTGATTGGCCTGTTAATTAAGCACCAGAACTGTACTATTTCAGTAATGGATGTTTTAAAATATGTTTTATATGTGGTGGAACTTGTCTACCCCCACTTGTCCTTCTTATTTGTCGATTTGCAGTGCTTTTAAAAGTAAACTTTAAAATACTTATTTGTAATGATAATAAACACTTGAATTATGAAGTTATTTCCTAAAAATAATTAGTGTGCTGTCTCCCTTAAAAAAAATACTAAACTAAACTAATTCTATTAGTAAACTACTATATATATCCAAAAGTACCAAAAATTGAATTTGTTTCAAGCTAATATTCTAAAATACCGTCATGTCTTTAGAATGAAGTAATTGAGAAAATATTCATTAATATTAGAGGATTTCTGGGAAACCATGTAAAAGCAGGTTTACTAAAGGATTTTTTTTGGGGGGGAGCCCCTAAAATTTATATACTTGAGTACATATGCTATTCCAGTTATATTGATCACAGCTCTCTAGATCTTTGCTATGCAGTATTGTACCCACTAACCACATGGGGATATTTACATTTAAATATGAATTAATTTAAATTAAATACAAGTAAAACTTCAGTTCTTCAGTTGGACTAGCACATTTCAAAGGCACATGTGGCTATTGCTACTATTTTGGGCACTCCAAAGTTGAACATTTCTCTCATTCCAGAAAGTTCTATTGGCTAGCTCTGTTTTAGAATATGCTGCAACTTTAAGAGCTGTATTTTTTATGTATGGTAGTTTGGTTGATTGAGTCAAAGAGGAAAGACCATATCTAATGAAGGTTTTAGCTTTGGTAGGGATTCAGATAGAAAAGAGATGAATGTCTGAAAAAAACATCAAGAGAAATCACTTGATTAAAAGTCTAATGTACACAGTACTTCAGCAAAGATAACATTTCAGTCACCAGACTTTTTGATAACGTACTCTATCACCTAAATATTTTTGAACACACCTCCCAGTATGTGTATATTTTAAATTTACAAATTATCTACTTGTACTACTTTACTCATATATTTTATCTGTATTATAAACTATGCATGTAAAACATTACATGAGGGTTAAATATAAGGTGATCAAAGGGTACAAACTTTCAGTTATTAAATAAGTGACGGGATTGTAATGTATAGGGTGGTGACTGTAGTTCATAACACTGTATTGTATACTTGAGACTTGCTAAGAGAGTAGATCTGAAAAGTTTGATAGTTCTCATCACAAGAAAAAAAAATTTGTAACTATGTGTGGTGATGGCTGTTAACTAGACATATTGTGGTGATCATTTCTCCATATATACATATATCAAATAACTTTGTTGTACACTTGAAACTAGTATAATGTTTTATGTCAATTAAAAAGAGTTAAATATAAATGGGAGTTCCTTCATGCAGCCTGTGAGCTGTCTTATATATGTCTTGAGGTTCATGGGCCACATTATGGAATTGTGTAATATGGTGGGGTTGGATCACAAATTAGAGAACCTGGATTCTGGAAAAAAGTTACAAAAAAGTAACTTAAACCTCAATAAGCATTCCTTTTTCTTGTTAGTAAAACAATATTTACGTTATAGGTGTATAGTGAGAATTAAATGAGATAATACGTGAGGTATTGTTTGGTTAAATAGTGAATAAAAATATTTAATGGCAGAAAATTGTGTGGCCTGTGAAGGTCTGTAAAATAAATGTTTAGATTTGGCTTTGAAATAATTTTTATAACTTTATTAAAACCTAATGATAGTATAGCATATAGCTTTTCTAGGCTTGGATTATGTTCTTCAGAAACAAATATAGGAAATTACATCAAAAGAGTTAAAAGACCTTGATTAAAAAATTTTTTTTCTTAGGAGCCACATCATTCCTTTTTAAAAGGTTTATATTAATTGGACTCATGGAAGCACCTGGAAAAAATGAATCCTCTTCTGTCCTATATATTTTTACTGTGCCTCTGTTGTACAGAGGATGCAAAAGAGATCACTACATTTCGTAAAATGGGGCTGTTTAAATAATTGGCTTTCTGTTGCTTCCAGTGTCACAGGAAATTATGATTATTCCTTATTCAAAGGACGTTAATGGTGTTGGAGGTACTGACTTGAAAGGTGATGCATCAGCTATATTTGTGGGTGTTTTATGACTTAATTTGTCATTTTAAGAAAATACATTGTGCTTTACTGAACAAGCTACATTTGGATAACAAAATTGGCAGTGAATTTCAGGAAGAGAGGTTTCTACTTTTTAAGAAAAGTGTGTATTGTAAAGTATATAAAAAAGGCACTCACATGTAGTAATCACATGGATGCCTGAGCAGCATTGTATAATCAAGCATCTAATTTTTCAGACACATCTTACCCCTCTCACAAATCAGAAAATAATATAATTTTATTGTTAAGAGCCCTCTTCTCTCTCCCCTGCAATTTAATTAATACTTGTTAAGAAGAAGTAGCTGTCAGATTAGAACTGAATTTTTGAATTTTCTATTGTCTTATGATGGAGTGGCAATCTAAATCTTTTTATTTAGGTATATTATTTTCAAGAACTTTCAAAATGATAATTTCTCAGCTTTTCTGATTATGAAGAGAAAGTTTTAGCACTTGAATAAATAGATTGAATGGTTAATTATTTCCATAAAAGGCAATAATAGAGAAGCCATTTTAAAAAGAAAACAATGAAGATATTTTTAAGTAAGAATAGCTGTTATCCTCAAATTGTATTGTTTTGCTCAAAAATTTTGGTGATATATACCTTTAGGTTTAGGTACAGGCAGCTTGTAAGTTTCTGTGGTATTTCAAAGTGTGGTAAAACAATCCTTGGAAAGGCAATAGTAAAACAAGCCTAGATTCATTACTAATATTTTACTTTTCTGAAATCATTCATTTATTCTACAAATATTTATCACATTTCTACATAGTAAGTACTGAGGATATAATGACCAAAAGGTAGACACATGGCCCATGTTAGAACTTATATTCTAACAGGAAAGTACATACACTTACAAAAAAAAATTGTTCTAATGAATGTTAAGGAGGTGAACAGTGGACTGAGACGGAGAGAGTAGTGAAAAAGTACCTACTTTGAACATAAATGCTGTTCTGAAAAGGACTAACTGAGGAACTGGTACTTAAACTGGAATTAAAAGAAAGAGAACTAGCTAGAAGATTTAAAACGGAATAATTTTTAGAAACCTCACCATTTATTTGTCTTCTTTGATATCTCTCAATAAGTTTTAAAATGTTTTTTTCCAAAACGGTCTTCTATATCTTTTCATAAATTTATTCCTAAGTACCTTATGTTTTGTTTGTATTTATCATAAATTATATATTTAAAATTTTTTATTTTATAACTTTTTTTGGGCCAGAGTATAGAAATGTAATTCACTTTTGCATATTTATCTTATATCCAGCAATCTTCTAAATTATTTTTAGTTTTAATAATTTCTTTGTACACTCTTTGGGATTTTCTATGTAGAAAACCTTTTGGGTATATATTGATAGTTTTGTCTCATTTATTCAATCTTTATACCTTGTATTTATTTTTTCATTTCTTATTGAGCTGGCTAAAAAAATGCATTGTAAAGTTATTAGTGATGGGTCATCCTTGTATTATCCCTGACGCTAAAGTAAATGCTTTCAGGATTTTTTCCATTAGTATTGATGTTTGCTAAACGTTTTAAAGTATATATATTTTAATCAAGTTAAGGCAGTTTTTATTTACTCCTATGTGATGAGAAGTTGATTCATAAGTGGGTGTTGAAATTTATTGTGTGGTTTCCTGTACCGACTCATGTAAGTGTATGATTTTTCTTCGTCATTCACTTAATGTGGTGATTTACACTAAGAGATTTTCTCATTTTAGCCATCCTTGGATCCCTGGGATAAATTCAACTTGGCCCTTGCTGGATTTGGCTACCTCAACTTTTAGGACTTTTGTGTTTATATTTCTGAATAAGAATGATTTGTCATCGTGTTGTATATTTCAAACATATACAATTTTTTTTTTTTTTTGGTCAATTATACCTCGATAAAGCTGGGGGCAGGGGGAGAATGATTTGTAATTACCATTGCTTGTACCAGAAATGTCAGTTTTTGTATCCAGGTCATGCTATCTTTATAAATTCTACATGCTAGACTAATTTGTGTGAGATTGCTATCATTCATTAGGAAAATAACTCTTCCAATAATGCTTTAGGAGCAGACCCTTGTAAGTTGTTCAGATGTTAGGAGCTCAGTCATGATATCGGAGAGACTCTAAATTTTAATCGTGCTGCCCACATGAACTTACTGCTGTACTTGTAAATAGAGACAGTCATAGGGTGAGGAAAAGGGGTGCTTACTTGCCACTAGTTCTAGATTATAATGTCAGGGATAAGCGATGAAGGATGGGATGATTAAATAGTCAGAGACAGTGGTTCTTTCTTAGAGAGGTAAGTGAAATTTTCCCTAGACTGCTGTTTAGCAGTGATAGATCAAAGTGGTTGAAAAAAGTTTGACTTTCCTTCTATCATCCTGGCAGCTATTCCTGGAGAAATAGACTATGGGGAAGCTGCTTTCTCAATCTGTAATTTTTATAAATGATACTTTGATAAAACCTGGTAATCATGGCAATTAACTCACCTAGAATTATCATGCCAAAGTGTATTAATTCTTTATTAAATATGTAGTTCAGCAGTCAAGCAGATTTCCTTCTAACACATTGTAATGCAGTGTGTAGTTCAAACATTTTTATGAAAAGAGTTTACTTTCTTTGGCATAAGAAAGTTGGAATGTATACCTCAGTAGTCTGAGAGACCCATTCGTGGCCAGTGCAAGATCAAAATTTCATTAAGGTCTTCTGTTTTAAAGTTTCATATGAATATCACTACTCCATAATATATTTATGTTTATGTTAATTTTAAAATATTTTTCTCTGATCTCCATAAAATATCTATGACAAGATTATGCCACATTTATTTATGACATTGGCAATCCTCTATGTTATCACTGAGTATTGATGTGGATATAGAAATCCCAATTTAAGAAACACACATTAAGTCATTCTGTACTGGTCTCATCATGATACTGTATCAGAATTAGGAGGACATTTTGATTTAAGTAAAGATGTACCTCTGTGACATCAGTATGCCAAAAATTGAGTGAGAAAAGAAGGAAAATATTTCACATAGGGGCACTGTGTCTAGCGTGGTACTCTTGGCACATAGTAGGTGCTCAACATATAGTTCTTGAATGAACTAATATGTTTTCTTAAAACTAATCTCTGGTAAATAAGAAAAACTAAAGGCGTAAGAGAATGTTTGGAAGTATAGGGGGTCTTCTTAAGTTGCTGGACAGGTTTTTTTTAGTTACTAGGAAGTATATTTTAAGGAACTTTCAGAATCAGTGGGGGAAGATCCATCTGCATTGTTTGTCTTAGGATTTTATCATTCCATAAATTAGCAAGATACTAATATTTCTTGTATTAGAGTGGAATAATTTATTGACATAATGTGGTAACCTAGTTCCTCAAAATGGAGGTAATTTCTGGACTTCTTGGCCTTGCTCATCTGATTTGGAGGAGGGCCTGATGGAATGGCCTTACATAGACCTTTTGGCATGGCCACATTGTCCATTCAGCCACCAATACTCTCAGGCACATTGGAGCATTTGGGGAGCTTTCTGAGCTATTAAGGTCTCTTTGTTTCCCCTATGGCTGTTCCTTTTATATGCACGTCCTCAGTAAGTATTCCCTAACATAGTAGAAGTGAGTGAGCTGGCAGATTCAGTCAAGACATTTCTGAGACCCTAACAATTGTCCTTTCATAATCACTTTAGAGTGCCACTCTAACCCTAACATGTATTAAATGCTTAAGTCCCAGGCACTTTGCTAACATGTTATTCAAAAACAATCCTATGAAGTAGGTACTTTCTTTTTCCTCATTTTACAGATGAGGAAACTGCAACCTATCACGGAACTGAATTTAGTTAGCTAAGGTCACACGGTCAGGATTCTCACCCGTGGACTTCAGAGCACAGGCTCTAGATCACTGACCTATAAATGTGTGTGATTATGAAATTTTTCAAATTCAGGGAAAAAAGAGAGGAGGAGACAAATACAACTTATTAATACCATAAGACAACTGAGGAAGATGCAGTAAGGATATTTATTAGATATAAAGATACATTTCCTTTTTTAGGGAAATTTTTGAATCTAGATGTTCTGGATTTCTTAAAATTTAGTTTGGGAGGTACTTCCTTTTTTTATGAAAAAAGAACAAGCTCATTGATAGACTCTAAGGTAGTTGGTAAGGTGACATAAAGGGAATGCCCAATGCAGTGTGGATCTGAAACCCCTACTAGGTTGTAAGCTCCCAGCAACAGGGACCTTCCCTCTTGTATTCACCTCTGTGCTCTTGGTCATGTTCCTGGGCCAATGCCTGGGACATAGTAAGCACTTAAAGATTTGTTGAATGAATGTTTACTTTTATTCTCAATTTATTCTTTCATCTTCTTGAAGGTAATAAGGAACTGTATTTTGGAGGAGAATAGAGGTTTAAGGAGCACAAATAAATAAAATTAAAGTGGGGGGGCAGGAAATATTTTTTTTAAAAAATCAACTTAGATTGAGTTTGCCAAATAATTCTGGAGAAGAAAAGCGTAATTGAGAGCTGGTGGAAGGATGTTGAAAGTGCACTGTTACATGGACCCACATTCATCATGTGCAAAGTCTACTTTGTAAGACTTGGACCAGCTAGACTGGGGGGAAGAAAGCTACCTCTAAGAGTTATAGAGAAAGTTAAATGAGATGCCACATGTGACATGCAGCTCAGGACCTGATCATAGTAGGGACTCAGCATTGTTAAGTGAGCAGGCAGATGTTAAGAATGTGCAACATACATGCACAGACACAGCTCCTTTTCCTAACTCTATCCCTCACCATAGCTTCAAGACACCTCTTGTAAATACCTCTTTTTCTTACTATCAGACCATTCTTGATAACGTTAGAGACAAAGAAAACAAAGATAATCAGAAGGCTATCCAGCAAGAATGTGAAGGACATCAGGGCTGTTTGTCATCTCCTCCTAAGTAGTAAAGGTGATTTCACTCATCTGACTGGCTAGGTAGTTACCCATATCTTGTGCTAGCCCTCCAACAGTTAATTGCTCTCTTTCATGGTCCTTGCCAAATCTAAAGCTATTCTAAAGTAATTCCTAAATACCTGCACTTCTCTGCCAGAAAGTCCAGATAAGCTCTCAGAGTCCATTTGCAGAAGGACATAGTATAGCCAAGCAAATCCAGTGGAATAATTCTTGTCTCTATTAGTAAATGTAAAAGTTCTTGCCTCTTTATTGAAAATATATTGAGAGAAATAGCATCAAAAGATCAACCTTAAATCTTAAGAGCAAAAGGCCTACCTAATCATCTTTAAGCACTCTTTAATCTCTAAGAAGAAAAACCCAATTATTTTTTAATGTTTAGTATTAGATCAAATATACGTACTCTAGATACATTGTATTTACCTCTTACATAGTTTATGAGTATACAGGTAATCCCATTTTTGTCTCCAAACTTTATTTATTATAAAATATTTTTAGAGATGTATATTTGTGGAGTATGTTCTTTTTAAAAATATTTTTCATATTTTATTTGCTACCCTATTTTGTTTGCTACCCTAACTTTGTGATTATACAGTTCACATCTGTAATATTTTATTTATAAATAAATAGATGTTTCTGATATAATTTCCAGGACAACATTTTGTCACAAAGGAAAAAACTTGTCTTTATTATGGGATTCTAAAATGTTCTATCACTTATATCTTTTTTATTGTTAATAAAATACAAATTTTCTGTGAGAAAAAATTTTATATTTTAGTTAATCATTTGCTTAAAGAAAGGTAGCAAATAAACTGTATTTGCATGGATTTATCTAACTTTTCTATACAAATCCATCTATTTCTGATGGTTATACTTATGGGAAGATATGTTCTTACAAATTTAAATGTATAAAAGTCATAGAAAATTAAAATCTATAAAAGGCCTGTTTTAATAAAAATTATTAAAATGTTATAGGGTTTTTGGATTGGTTTCGCTTTCTAAAGTCAGCTTTGAGGGAATAAGGAGGAAAACCTCCAAGGTGATTAAATGGGTTTGAGGGATTCAGTGCACCTGTGGTTGTCTTAGCAGACATGTGCTTCAAAAATTGAGTAACTGTTAAAAATAGTGTAATGGTGTATAATCGTAGAAATGGTCCACAGGGCTCTTCCATTAGAATGTAGGCTTTATTTCGTAGCAGTAACGAATGATCTGTGTGGATTCATCCAAATTATTTTACCCACCTTCCCCCATGACCTGTGACAAACATTCATAACATGATATAACCAGGGTTCAGAGCTACAACTGACGTGGACGGAGCCAGTATGTCAGTTCTTGGCCCTTTAGCCATCAGGCCATTCTCTAGATAACCTTGAACTGAATCAAAGAAACAAAACAAGCTCAATCTAACAAGGAAAGGAAAGGGCACCCTTCAGCTGAATCTAGGATACATCCAAGTTGATGGGATATGACATGAACCTCATGCATCTTTTATTCTTTGATCTGACACCCACCTCCTAGACTGTACTTTTCATGGATGAGAAATAATGAAGCATAGTAATTAAATATTACTTTAACATTTAATATGTTGTTGTTAGTGGTGGACTGTTTTTAGCATGATCATATTTTTCTTTTTTTTTCATTGTTATTTCCTTTATTTTTTTTCTCCGTGACCCTGTTCCTTCTCAGGGATGAGTACTTTTTTTTTTCACTTTGTAAGAATTATAGTAAGAATTTTTAGTGAAACATGTCACAAGGTTGACCTCCAAAAGTTGTTTGATGTATACCTCACCCTGCAAGACTATTACTGTTGCCTTTAGGCCTTCATTTCCTATCTCACCCTACCCCACCTGTTCTTCCAGTGAATGCTATCCAGTTAAAAATATCAGATAATCTTATCTTTTCTTCCAGTGCCCACCCACACTTAGTCAATTGCCAGCCTCTACTGATTCTGTGTCTCAGGATCTCCTCCTCTCAGTATCCCCTGTATCAGGAATCTCATTGTTACTGTTGCCTTCCTGGTCCTCTTCCCTAAACGCCCTCAGTGATTCTACTTGATTTTTATTGAAAATCCAAACACCCCCCAGGGAAATCCCTTTAGTACCTGGCAGCTGCCTCTCTTTCCTCTTTTGCTATTCCCCTACTCACACTCTAGGTACCAACCTTGACAAACCACCTGCAATTTTTAGAAACTTCAAAGTAAACATGCTTCTAGGACTGTACACCCTATTTGCTTCACATGAACTGCATTTCACATTTTCTGTATCCAGTTTTTTTTTTTTTTATTTCTCCCCTTAGGCATGAGTCCTTGAGGGCAACGTCTGTTTTTTACCCTTCATCTTAGTTCCTAACAGAGACTAGATGGATGCTGAGTGAATGCTGCAGGATGAGTGAGTGGGAATGAACCAAATCCTCAGCATTTTTATTGCTGTCTCCATAGTCCCAGTGCAGGTTAATTGGTTTCCTTTCTTCCCCGCCTCCTCCCTTTCTCTTTTAAGCATCCTTGCATATCTCTGACTCAGGAACCTATCTGAAGTATACTTCAGCCCTGGTCAAAAACTTTCCGTAGCTTACCTTTTCCTACAGAATCCATTTCATGCTCAATATCATTTACACCCTCTAGTGGTCAATCTTCAATCAGCCTGTCCAGCTGCCTTTCCCATGTTTCTCCTTGCCCACCTCCAGCCTCCAAACCTATCTCTTATCCATTCTTTTGTCACACTCTATAGCATAACATCCCTGTGGTTTTATTTATGCCATACCCTCATCCAGGTGTTTTCTTCCCCACTCACTGCCTAGCAAATTAACACTTGGAATGTCCCCTGCCCAAGTTGGAATTAATCCTCCATGCTGTATCTTTCTATATACTACTTTAATTTTTTTCCTCCATTATGATATATATCACATTCTGCTTTGTATTATAGCCTTTGGTTTTTGTTTTATTTTTGCATATCTGCATTCTAATAGATAACAAGCTCCTTAAGGTAAGAGCTGAATCAGTTTAACCTTGAAAGCCACACGCAAGCTAGCTTGGGGCTATTCACTCACTATGGAAAGAGCATGTGTTTTCACTTGAATCTCCATGATGCCACAAAAAGCTGTGTGATCTCTTTTCTTCCTTTCTCCCAGTTTCCCAGCTTGTAAAAGGAAGATAATATTACCAAATTTGCAATATTATTATGCAGATTAAATGAAATAATATATGTAAAGTATATAGCTTAATACAGTGGCCCATGGCAGAAATACAATAAGTGGTCATTATTATTGCTGCTGTTCCTGGTGCTATAGTAGGTACTCGCTATTGAAGAAGGATATTTTTTTTGTTTGCCTGAGCTCTTAGTATTAATGGTTTTCATTTAATTGTGTGGCTCATTTCTAGCTGAATATAACTGAAGCTAGAGATTACCCATTAGCCTTGCAGTTAAATCTAAATGTTTATTTTTCACTATATTACAATCTTTTATTACTTATTCTGATATTACAACATTTTCCTGGCAAAAAGGATTGCTTCCTTCTTCAGTTTTTCCACCAACAGAGGGCCAAGTCGTTTCCAGTATTTGTGAAATGAATGATTCAAGATTTAATCCTTTTAAACTCAGTCTTTGGTATGCTGTTTTCCGGTAGAAACTATAATTCCCTACTTTTAGAGTAATTGAAACCTGCTCTGTGGTTAGAGGGGTGCGGAAGCACTAGAGGGGCTTCTTTGGCCTGCCAGGTGCCTAACACGTTACTCTCCCACTTCGGTGAAATTTTGTTCAGTGTTTATGTTCAGAGCCTGGACTGCACCATCTAAATGCACAGCTCCTTGTACCAAAGAACTTGCTAAAAGTGCAGTCAACTAAGGGAAGGGAAATCTAATAATATGCCTTTGTAAATTGGTAGGAAAGATATAGTCCAGGTCATTCCTAATTTGAATTAAGTGTTTTGTGCTTATTATCAATTAGAGTTTCTTCAAGTCAAAATTAGGGGAAGATGATTCAGTGTGAGGAAATACCTAATGTCTCTCTTTTCCTTTTCTAACTAAAATAATGATGGAATCATCAAAGAAATAAAAAGTGGTCAGTATATACATATATGTGTGTGTGTGTGTGTGTATATATATACATATATATATATATATATATGTATATATGTATATATATATAGCCTCCAAAAAAATGACAAGAATTGATCATGTATATTTAGAACATATGTATCCTCTTCTACACGGGTGAGAATAAATCAAGAAATAGCACTAGAAATTAAGACCTAGACCCTGGCAAAGGAATGGTATATTTCCAGAGACCAAAATACTGGAAGAGGAGAGGGAATCAGTTTCCATTTCACCAACTGATGATGATGGTGGTAATGGTGGTGGTAATGGTGGTAATGGTGGTGCTAATGATGATAGTAATAGATATCGTTTAGTAGAAAAATTGTCAGGCACTGTGCACATCAGTGAATGTGTTCATTATCTCAGGCAATTTTTAATAAAAATCCCTTTGAGATAGGTACTGTCATTTTTATATTCATTTTACAGATGAAGAAACTAGGGCTTCAAAAAGTACTCTTACCCAGTGTCACACAGCTTGTGAAAGACAGACGTGGGGTCTGCGATCAGTCTAACCTATCATTAGTCGTCTTCATCCCAGTGCCATGCTGATCAGGCTACAAAGCTTCTTTCTGTAGGTGGGCGTGAAGTCAGAGAACAGGGCAGGACTTCTTTAGGAATGCAGTAGCTCTGGGCCAGAGCAGAGGCACCAACCAGACTGACTACCACTAACGAGGGCTTTTAGGAGAGGGAGTTGCAGATTGAAAAGGGGAAGACTTTGTTTCAATCCCTTATGGCAGTGACACCATTTTAAGCTCCATCAGGAGGGGAAGGAAGATAGAATATATGATTTAGATACTGTGTTTCCTGAAGCCACTTTCAGTAAAGAACTTTGCCAGTAATCCCACTCCACTCCAGTGCATGGCAGTTTCAGACTGCAAAACCTAAGCAGAGGAGAAAAACAGTGCAGTTACAGTTGGTGTAGGTACCTCTTGATCCTAGATATAAAAAAAAGACACTTTTCTAGTCATCTCCATCTGGCTGTGAAAATGGCAAGATTCCATCCAACAACCCAGAGGAGCGAGGTTTTGTAACCGGCCCCTGAGCTTTCTCCGGATCCTGTTTGAGTTTGACCTGTCAGTAAAATTTTACCTTAGCTTATTCCCCAGCATCCACAGCCCACCATGAGAAATCCCATTAACATCCTTTTAGACAAATTCTCTGTGATTAAGCAAAATAATTACCCCAAAGAGTCATACATACCCATAAAGTAATAAATGGCCTCACTGAGATCGTTTACAAACAAAATAAGAAAGTGAAAAAAGAAAGCACATCTTCCCGCCACACACAAAACATGAAAACCAACCTTACTACTGAAATAGATCTCCCATAGGTAATAAAAGATTTATATAATACCAAATGTCTATTCTTAGGGAAACAAAAGCAGATATGGCTGCAATGAAATAAAGTCAGCAGTGAAATTTCACAGCAAAATATTGACAAATGAATAAAAAGAATATTTCAAACAAGCATTGGAAGTAAAATAACATTTTTTTGATTCTAAGACATACATTTTCACATTTTAGCATGTCTATAATGGGGACCTTCTTAAATGATAGCCTCCTTCAAATACTCGGAGCCAAGGAATAGTGGTAACGTATAATGCCCCTTTTAAAACATGGGAGAGGTGGTGTCATTTCTGCTTGAATCTCCCTGGCTTTGGGTCTCACTCAATAAAACCTAAGATCCTTACCATGGACTCCATGGCTCAGTAAGATCTGGTCACCCACTGCTTCTCTGACCTCATCTCCTAAGAGCGTCCCTCTTTTTTAACTCTGCCACCTGCTACAGCCATGCTGGTCTCCTTATTCTTCTTGGACCATCCAGGCATGCTTCCACCTGTAGGCCATTGTCCTGTTTCTTCCTCTGCCAGGAATGCTTTTCTTACTAAGAACCCCATGGTTCACTCTCACATCAACTTCAGATATTTATTCAAATGACAGTTTCTTATTTAGGCTTTCCCCAGCCATCTTATCTAAAATTGCATCATTCTTACACTCCCTATCTACCTTTCTGCTTCATTTTTCTTTTTGACACTTATTATCAAATGATAGTTCATATTTCATTTATCTTGCTTATGGTTTGTCTCTCCCCAGTTGAATATCAGCTCTGGTAAAAACAGGGATTTTTGTCTATTGTCTTCACTGTTGAATCTCCAAGTCCTAGAATAATGCCTGGTATGGAGAAGGAATTTAATAAATAAATGTATGCTGACTATATGAATAAATATGTGTGTATAAAATATGCATAAATATAAAAAAATTTATATAAATATAAATGTGCTAAATATAAAGCAATAAATGGATGGGTTCCATTCCCAAAGGTTGGTGGGTAAGTTGGGGAGGAGGTGTGACTGTCACACTCAGCCTGTCTAATGGAGCGTGGGCTAGGTGTCAGGTGTCTTGTGATATAAACCTGCCTCTGTTACCAGCTGAGTGGAATGTGGCAAGTTAATCCCCGGGGCCTCCAGGTTGGACTACATAATCTATACGTATGTTATAACATGTCAGTTAATTGAGCATTCTGCTAAAAACAGCTGAAGAATGAGGAGTAGGAAGGGAAAGCTGAAGATGAGAAACCATATCTTTTAACATAAGTATTTTCACCACAAACAATGGTAATGAGAGAGTTATTGCATACGAATTTTGAAATAACTTGTAGTCCAATTTCCTTTGCTTTATATATAGTGGACCTGAAGCCCAAGATTAGAGAGATTTAGGTAAAGTCAAGTGCTAATTGGTGGCAGATGTTAGAACTCTACTTGACATCTCTGAATCCAGTGTTCTCTTTACTTTAACTAGTTAGTATACAGGGTAAATACTGGTGACTTTTCAAAAAAAGTATTCTTCTTAAACTGTTTTTTATAATATTCAGCTTAGATTTTAAGAATTCACTTAGTGGCGGGAATACATAGATCAATTGATCTCTCTTTGTGATCTAATTCAGCTTACGGAAGAGATTGGAAAACTGGAAGATAAAGTGGAGTGCGCTAATAATGCCTTGAAAGCAGATTGGGAAAGATGGAAACAGAACATGCAAAATGATATCAAGTCAGCATTTACAGATATGGCTGAGGAGAATATCCACTATTATGAACAGGTAATTAGTGATATGTGGTATTGCATCATTTTTAAAAAGTTATCCTCTCTCTTACTTTCTATGTCTTGTGTTGAAAGAGTCTGTTCAGGAACCAAGTGTCACATTCAGAAGCCTCTTTGGTGGCTCAGTGCCAGTGGAGTTGCCAAGTCAATATAGTAACGCTAAACCCACCCACTGACACAAATGTGTTTAGGTGGAGGAAGGGTGATAAGTTTTCCTTCCTACACAGCATACCCAAGTACCTAATTTGAGCTGAGCTTGATGTGAGAAAGAATTATGCTACCATTTTGTTGTGTCTGTTTTCCCCTCAGTCTCTTGTTTTGGAAGGATTTGAATTCAAAAGCACTTGATCATGCTTCCTAATGATTCTCCTATCTTATTTCCTTTTCCTCTCTTTTTCTTGTATTAAAAAGGGTTTGCAAAATGAGGAAAGGACCAAAGGTTTGAATGAGCAGAAAATTAGTTCAGGGCTTATACGTTATGTCCCTGCCATCCCTACCATGCCTTCTGTAGCTATTCAAAAAATCAAAAAAGGAGCATTAGTTCAGTTTAGTTTATAGTTCAGTTGTTTTTTTTGTTTATTTTTTAGTTCAGGAAAGAGCCTAATCAACATTTTGCTTTTCAAATGATTACCTTTTTTGAACAACTAATAATTCTGCAAAGTAGTTATTATTTTAAATGAATTTTATGCTATCACTTTCTTCATCTAGCATATTCTGAGAGTTTTATAGTTTTAATTCGTACATTGAGATATTTGACCCATTTTGAGTTAATTTTTTTTTTATATAGTATGAGGTAGGGGTACAACTTCATTCTTGTTATTTTCTTTCCTTTTTTTTAATATTTACTTATTTATTTTGGCTGCGCTGGGTCTTGGTTGCGGCATGCGGACTCTCAGTTGCAGCATACATGCGGAATCTAGTTCCCCGACCAGGGGTCGATCACCGGCCCCCTGCACTGAGAGTGCGGAGTCTTACCCACTGGACCACCAGGGAAGTTCCCATTCATCTAGCGTATTCTGAACATACTTTTCCTGGAAGGTATATTTTAAACATACATCTTTAACCTTATCTCTGACTGAATTAATGACTATATAAAATTGATACATTAAGAGAATTATTTTATACTTTGTAGTCTATAGTGCTTGCTAGTTTAAAGGTACTTTAAACTAAAATATTTTATATTTTGCAAGATTATCTAACTGATACTGATATTTTCATTCAACAAGAATTACTTGAGCCCCTACTACCACCAGACACTGTTCTGGGCCCTGGAGAGACCACAGTATGCAAGACAAACACGGTCCCTTTCTCATGTAGTTACAGTCAATGAGAGAAACAGTCAATTAAAACAAAACGTTATAATAATAAAGTATAATAAGTTCCAGGATAGAAAGACATTGCAGGGAAAAAGGCAGATTCCTCAGACGATGTGTTCAAGCTGAGACCTTAATGAATGATGAATGAGAGGTAGCCAGATAAAGATGTGAGTAAGAGAGTTCCAGGCAGAGAAAAGACGAGAAGTGAGAGAGTACATGTTCAAACTACTGAGGTTCTTTTTGAAGAATGGTGGCGTGGAGGTAGTGTTGAGTTGAGAAAGGAGGCTTGTAGAGGAGGAAAAATTTTCCTCCACCCTCTTAGGATCCCTGGCTGGGTCTGAAAATGAAACTGACAAAGATAAATTAACAGGAGAAAAGTATATATGTTGATTTAATGTAAGTTCTTTGTGGTACAGGAGCCTTCATGAGCAAATCTAGACCAGAAGAAACAGATCTGAGTATTTCTATGCTAGGTTTGATAAAGAGTGGGCTGTCGTGTAGAAGTAGGGTAGGTTAAGGAGTATGAGTTAAGGGAAATAAACTGGAGGGAATTTAGCAAGTCCTTTTTGTTAGGAGTCTTCTCGGTGTCCCTTTGTCTTTGGAGTAAAGATGCTTCTTTTTTCCTCTGGGCATAAGGAGGCCACCTCTTGTATGAGGGTTTTATGACCTGCTTCGTGAGATAAGGGTTGGAAGAAGGTCAAAGTGACCTTTCTGCTTCTGCCATATTCTCAAACTCATTCATCTTAATATGCCAACATGTCATATTTTGCATTAGTATGTCCTGAACGCTCTTAGGCTGAAGAGGGCCTTATAAGCTTTGTCTTTTATTTTTCATTCTAAGGGAAATGGGGAATGCCATTGAAGACTTTTCAGCAGGGAAGAGACAATATCTATTGCACTTGCCTTTTAGAAAGATCATACTGGCTATATGGGTCAGAGTGGAACAAAACTAAACATGTTGAGCCTAGTTAGAAAACGTAGCAACGAAGACAGAGATGTGAACTGACATAGAGGTTTCATGGCAGTGGGCTAGAGATTAGTGGACAGATTCAAGTGATTTTCTTTTTAGCAGGTGGGATTGGAAAGATCATTTTCTACCTCTCCTATTTTTTTATTCTACTAACAACCTTAAGTAAATTCAAGTCTCTAAAAGGAATTTCCCATAAATCTCAGATTTTGCAATGATTTAAAATATTTCTGTTGGATAAAGCACATTTATCAACATAGGCTTTTTTTTACCACTTAACTCTTTAAATCCACAAGAATAACTTTCTCTCTCCTTTACAGTGGAACCGGTCCACACTGACCTTATAGGAGTGTTATGACAATTAATTGAAATAATTTTTAAGAAAATGCCTTGAAAATTAGGATATACAGTATGCTATAAGTGATTGTGATTATAAAACATAAGTATATTAGGTTATAAAAGTCATGTGACAAATGCACCTCCTATGTTTTCCTTTCAATGATAAAATCTGCAAAACTTTTCTAAGTTTGTTTTTTAATTTTTTTAAGAGAAAATGTTCACGGCAATTCCATTGAACTCCAAGTGAAATGTTTGAGTTTTGACTATACCTGTCACATAAATACATATTTTTGTCATGCTCATAGGTTGCACGCAGTTTATACAAAATACAGTTTTATTAGAAATAGTTAAATTAACATCACTGTGCCATATTGCCATATTGCAAATTTTGTTCTTCACAGCAGTTTATATCAGTATATTTTTCACCCTTTCCTCCAAATGAATTATATTTCTACATGTTGCTAAAATTATATCAAGTGTACTGCATCTTAGATGTATATATTTGGAGGAATCGCTGGTTTTCTTTATTATAACTTCACAAGACCCCCTACAGCTCCAGTTATTTATTGGCTTTTTTCCTAAGTGAATAACTCTTAACTGATTTGTCACATCAGTCCAAGCATAATCAGGAAATTGGGGCCCTTATATAATCAAGGTTTCCTAACTAACACGCAAACTGTGTGGCCTGAAACAGCAACAGTCTGCTGTTATCTGTTAACTTCAGAATATCTCAGATATACAAGGAAGTGAAATGTTTCAGAATCTTTCCAGTCCCTTTTTAATTTAATCATATTATTATGGAAATACTTCTGTTTTCATCAACAGTTGTAAAAATAAATCACCAAAGGGGTTTGTTCCTAGTGTGATAGAAGAAATGGGGTATAAACATTTGCCTTTGGACTTTTATGAAGTAAAATGGTCACAGTTTGTTTACAACTTAAAATTTAAATATTAAAATGACAGAGGAAAATCAGTTTGTAAGTATGAGGTATAGGTCTGTATCAGAAACCAATTATTGTCATATTGAAGTGTTATACTTAGATGTGCGAATTTACTTGGAGACAGTTGACACCAAATATAAAACAGGTATCTCCAAATAAACTCTGAGTAGGTGAAATGAAGCTATTCCCAATTTTGTTCTATATGACCAATAACTAAGAATAAATTTGAGTCTTTTTATAAAAACAAGAATAATGAAACAATAAAACAAAAATCCAATTGAACATAGGTGAATAATTTCAAAGTATCTTGGTATCCAAATAACCAAAGAAAATTATTTCTTGCTAAAATGTGAAGGGATGCTGAAACCATAAAATATGACATGCTGGATAAAGTACGTGGACATTTTCTAATTGTTCTTTAGTAGGTACAAAAGAGTGTAAGTTTCTATTGTTATTGATGATACTGATGCTGATGATTATGATGATGGTGAAGGGATTTGAAAGGAAGTAATCCTTGGTAGGTATTATAAACTAAAAGAATATACCCTTTGAAAGTTTAATTTTAATATCATAATCATGAAAAGATCACATAATGTTAGTTTTTGCCAAGTAAAACTGTTTGTAGTTAAGTGAATATAATACTTGAAGTAATAAAATTTGTTTCTTTGCACAGTTTATTTTAGAATTATTAGTTAATGTATGGAAGTCGTTGTTTCAGAGCCTCATTTTCTGGTTTTAAAATTAATACATGCACATGAAAAGCAAAAACACAACAAGATCTAAGTACACAAATGTATAAAGAGGAAATAAAGAATGCCCATAACCTTATCTCCTAGAGAAGGCTACACTTAAATGCAATTATAGAAAAATAATTTGCTATATGCAGATAAAAATATTTTAAAATTTCTGATGGTTGTTTTCGAATGTGTCAACATAAAAACATATGGTTACTTAGTTGTGTCATGATGATTACAGTGGATATGTATTATTTTGAGTTCTGTATTTTTTATTTGTTTAAACACTTTTCTATGTAACGACATAATCTTCTAGTACATCATGTTAATATACCTTTATTAGTGAAGAGAACTACTAATAATTAAGCATTTATGTAAATTTTTTGCTCTCATAAATAATACCATTAAAAATAATTATGAACACTAGACTTAAAATATTTTTTGATAAGAATTTCAAGAAATAACCAGGTTAGAGGTCGCTTCATTTCAAATGCTATCAGTCTTATTTAAGAATGTCAATTACCTCATGTAGAATCATTCATTTAAGATTCAATTAACATCAAAACCTTATGCTAAGCAACATTCAAATTCAAAATTAAATCTTGTCCTTAGGGAAGAATAATAAGTATATGTATTTTTCACTTGATTGATACAGCTTTCCAATGTATTACTTTTTTTAATGGAAGAATGTTTAAATTAGTTTTTTTTTTACGTGAATGGTAATGAACTGACTTAATAGAAGGGTTCTATCATTACTGAATAATAAAAATATATGTATCTACATGGACATCTAGGAAGCAGAAAAGCAATTATAGTATAGGACATTTTCTCTAAGATAAATGAAGAAAAAAAATCATTACAAGCATTCACCATCAAGCCAAATCAATAGTACAACTAATGCTTTCCTAAATTCCAAGTCCAGCTATATATGGACCATTTAAAAAGTAGAGAAATTTTTAAAAATAGGTATCATAGCAGTTCTTCTACAAAGTAAGTAATAGATAAGCATTGAATGTCCTAGAAGTTCTTCAAGTATAGTTGTTCTTATTTAGAAATGTATTCCTTATTACGTTGGGGAATGGTAAAAGAAACTCTAGCAAAAGAGTTGCTTGTTTTAAATTAAGTGGTGCACTACATACTTTGGAACATTGTTAAAATTTTTGTGAATATTTAAAACACCCTGGTCCAAGTAAAGATACCTCCCAAGCAGTGTGACTTTAAGAGGTTAATCTATATTGGTAATGATTATAAAACTGCCAGCTAAGCAAGATTCTGATGAGTGGCATTTAGATTTCTGTCTGAAATTTCGTTCTTTTTTAAAAAATAGGGACTCAGATAAATTATGGACTTTCTGTTCATCTACATGAATTAAAAGGAACAGTTAGAGGGAATAGTTTCTCTAGATCTAATTCCATCCAACAAAGAGTAACTGTAATGTAACATGACAGAAACTTGGGGAGAAAGTACCATTTTCAAAATCTGGGAGGTCAAAGGAAAGCAAAGGAAGGAAACCCTGGCCATTCTCAGTCATATTGCCTAGAATTTAGTGAAGTGATTTGAAAAAAATACAGAAAAGTATAATTTCAACATCACAGACTCAAAAAGAGAATATGACATAAGAGAAATGAACAATTCTAAAAAGTAATAAAAGGAGTGAAGCAGTTAAAGAATCAGATATGATTACATCTGTGGACCATGGACTATGAAAGACAAAGATGTAAAGAGATACAGTCAGAGATGAATACAGAGAAACAGTGTCAGGGAGGGCACATTTCAGGAAGAAGTGAGGTTTTGGAAAAAAATGGAATGACTTCCAAATAGTACCAAAGTCAAATGGAAGTGGGTGTGAGGAGCCTCTTTTGGAAGCAAGAAAATTAGGAATTAATAAACTCTAATAAAATTAGTAAAGTGAATGTCTAATGGAAACCATGTTATGGAAACTGAGAAAACAGAACTACTTCATTTCTATTTCACTCCTGTTTTCTCCATCAAGGAGAATGAAAATATAAGTTGCAAGATTTAGGCAAATACAAATAAAAGGTAACTAAAATTCAGTATATTTGAAGAGATAATAAAACATTAGCTATCCATTGCCACAAAAAGAGAAGGCTGTCATGTTCTTTTTACAATGACCCTTGCAAAGCCTTTCCTTTATCAGCCCAAAAGCAGTGCTTACAAAGCCCTAGATGAAGCCTTTTATTCTAAACTGATTTACGTAGAGAAAGATCGACCGACTTCTGCTCACCCAGGAGAAATGCGGGCTACTTTTCTTTCCTAGGTGAATACTCAGATTAGCTCCAGAGAAGGTTTTGGGAAATACTGAAACAATGACACCTGTTTCCAAAATAGTTAACCTCTGTAATTTCTACGAACCATACAGAATCACCTCCTACTGCTCAACTCTTTGTAACAGCCTTTCTTGTAAAGAGAAGGATGGAAGTGATTAAGGATTTAACCAGCTGTAGTTGCTTAGTATAATTTTGGTCCTAAGGAATGACCTGTAGTTTTTGAGTTTTCCTTTTAAATGTTGGGAGAGAGGCATAAAAGTTGGTCTATGTTGAACCATTTAAATTATATTTTTATATTGACAGTCTCTTAGGATGACACAGAGTAAATAGATACTTTCTTTAAGGTTATTGTGTCTCAATTCCCTTTCCAAATCATAAGAATAAAGAATTTAGCTAGAGCTGGAATAATTCAAAGTTATCTAGGACAGGGATTTTTGAATCCATATCAGGGTACTTTTCTTTTTACAGTCATGCCTCGTAACATTTACTAAAGCTGGTACCTGACCTAATCCCTAGGACCCAGGAAGACAGATCTGATGGTGCTAAAACAGCCCTTCAGAAAATAACAGTCTATCTTTGGAACTATTTGAAGAATGTTTCAGAACTACATTATATACCCTAGGGGATTCAGTAGGTTTCCATTAATGGGTAGGATAGATTTCCTGGAAAGTAAACACAACACCAGCTTGAGAGGCTAAGATGCTTAGATATTTACTCAACCTGACCATTTTTATGCCAGCTAAATTTTCCAATTCATTACGTTCTTGTGTCCACATTATTTACTTTTTTACTCAATGGGAGGCACTCATTAGAAGCCTGAATGTCTGGATTAGCAAATTCAGGCTGCATTACACTACTCTTCTCAATGCACCATCCAATTCATTTAGGGATGGTCATCTTCATCAAAAGAAAAACACCAAGTTTTCATCTTCTTAATGCTGTTAAATGACAATCCATTGAATACCTAGGAGATTTTCCCTGTGTATTTTAAGTAAAGAGACCAACACTACTGATTATTTAATGATTAATCTTGTCCTCTTTACCATTTATCCTATGGAGATCATTTTTTTGGTGAGCAGTCAATTCCTATTTCAAATAGAATCTAAAGGTACACAGTCATAATGATTAGAACAAGGGAAACAGAGATGGAATAACCTTGTGTCATCCTAAGGCTAAAACTTTTTATTCTCACTGTCTGATAAGAAGCTTCACCATCGATTATGGAAACAAAATCATCAATAAAACACTTGCTTGGATTGCTCATGGGAGGCTATTATGGTCCTCTATCATTGGTTGATTGGTTGCGAGGGAGGCATCTATGGAGAATAGCTATCACAGAGGCTGCAGAGCTGCCTTCTCAGTTTGATAGATTGTACCAGGAATCCTGGATGAGTGAAGAGGTGAGAATTATAAATTGAGCTGAGGGAACTCTACATTAAAGACATTTTATAAATTTTTTAAATCAACTATTACAAGTGGCAGAGGAAGTCCCAGGGCATAGTTTTTTGGGTCTCTAATTGTTGTATATTTAAGGACATACTTGATCACACAATCATTTGCTTCCATTGATTTTACTTTGGCTGTCATTGGGTATGACAGCTTCATAGCCAAGTGCCTTCCTTTTAGGTTATACTGTTTCACTTTATGGAGAAGTTTGGCAATGCATCTTAGCACATTTAAGTTTCTAAGAAACTCCCTAGGAAAAACATCTGTTCACCTTTGTTTAAGATCTCAGATTTATTTGTTCACCGAAGTCATTTATGGAATTAATGTCTGAAATAGTCTCTAGAAAATACTTAGGAAACTGATAAAAATGTTCATTAGAGCTTTTATTGTAAAACCATCTGAAGAAGTTTAGGTAAATATGAGCTCTTGACAGTAAATTTCAGTTCCACTTGGCTTAAAAAACTTCTGTTGTAGCTAACTGCCTTTTAAACTTACATCTCAATAATTTGATACAGCTTTTCAGTGATACAAATGAATGCTCCTCTTTCATAGCAGATAAGGTTAATTGTTATCCTCTACATTGATGATAAGGTCCTGCTTTCATATTCCAAGTAGTAAATCTACTTCTAATTAGTTCTACCACCCCCCCCCCCAAGGAATCCTTATACTCAAGCCAAAATTACTTTGCAATAAGATTATCTTCAGCATGTAGAATGATAGTATACTTTGCAGAGGTTAAGTCATTTAATTTACTAGGTCTTTATCTTGGTGACCACATTGAAATTTGCTTTTTTCAAAACTTAAGTTTCATAAGAGTCATATTGAGATCTTTTTATATTAGAAGATACTTTTGACTTAAAAAACATTAGAACAAAATAATGATCTCCATTCTTTAGTAGCTATTCAAAATACTGAATTCAGACCTGATGATGCATTTTGATAGTAATATTGGCAAACTAAGATGTAATCAGAATAAGGTTATCATGGTGATAGTGGTCTAAGAAATGCATCTTCATTGAAGGAATTGGAAAAGAAGAAAGGTATTTGGAGGGCAGTCGTGGAAGGAGTACATGTTTTATTGTTGCTTCAGAAAACATATCTAGCACCAACTTTTGGAAATTGTATAATTTGAATTCACAAAAGGAATTATTTCCTATGTATTAAAATTCTCTAAATTACATTAAATTGCATTGCAAAGAAGTTCTCTGCCACTGGGAGTTTTTAAGCAATTGTTGAATAATGTACATCAGCAATTCTGTCTATACTAGAATTTCTCAATGCATTTTATAGGAAATTAGTTTTTGTAATGTTAATGGGTGTTAATCATGAAAGAAAAGATAGATTCTGTAGTCAAATAAGTTTGAATTAAAGTTAAACAGGCGTTTTTACTAAAGTTCTCAGAGTCTTTTATGTGCTTATATGGTTTATGAATCTGAAGACATAATTTCTTTGACTAGATCAGCATTTCTTCTTATAGGATTAGCCTGTCATGGAACACAGTTTAGGAAATTTTGGGTAATTATGTTGATCTCTAAAGTGATGCTACTTAAAGTATGGACTAATGCCCAATTCATAAATTGTTAATTACAGATTTATAACATGATAGATTCAGAACCTAAAAGTAATCAGCTGAAATCTTCTATAGCAATTAGACATTGTCATGGCATCCAAGTAGGTGATTATTAGACTCTTGTTGAATAAGGTATAGGCCAATTAGAGTATTATCCAGCTTTTGTGGTGATTTCTTGTGGCATGAAGTACAAACTAGTCAGCTCAGTAGGATCACTTAATGGTCCTCAGCAGATTGAAAGAAAAAGACTTATTCATCATCGCAGATAGTCTGAGAAGCGCTGCTCTAAAGTTCCTTCTGTTTTCTAAGAGTCTGTTCATCTCTTACACTTAACGTAGGTAGTGTCTTTTCTCATTTAAACATTTATAATCTGATTAATATTCAAGTATTATAATGTATATAAAGCACAGTTAATTATAGAATTCAGTTTAAATGCACCAAGGTCTGACTTTTATTTACTTCTAAGGAAATCTTAAAAATCGAGTGTTTATCATTTTTAGAATTCTAAAGTATTATGTAATTAACTATTTTGTTGTTTTATTAAGTGATGATTTCTATTCTGAATTGCATATTCCAAAGCCATAGCTATAGGTCATGTTTCCACATAACTGTGTACATCTTTTATTATAGTTTATGTAATTTTAAAGCTTTTGTTGTTTTGCAGGTTTCTGCTTTCTTAAAAACTTCTATTAAAAACATTTTCACCAGTCTCTCATATTCTGTGAGATAGTTATTTCTCAATTATCTGTACAAGCGAAGTTGAGCTTAATTGTAAAAGAGACAGTTATGCCATAGCATAGACAGTCTGTGCCTCTTCCCACCCTTTGGATTAGATAACTTTTTCTGTAGTTAAGTTTATCAAATACTTGAATAGGTGATTACATATGATAATGAAATAATTTCTAAAATTATCTAGATTCTGAGTTAAGAATTTTCATCTTATTGTTCTTCATAAATGACAGACTATATACTATGGACCAATATATAGTTCCTGTAAAGAAAAGGAAGAAATGATTTAAAACACACATGCACACACTGCATGATGTAACATCTTGAAAAAAGAAGGTGGGTTTACTAATGAAAAAAATTAAAGTTGGATATCAGAGTGCCTGCCACTAATTGTAAAATCTTCATCATATCTTCTCTATACCCAGTTTTCTAATCTGTCAAAAAGTGGTACTGATGGTCCTCATCTTCCTCCACCCCCTATCTACACACATCCCTCACAGGTCCTTAGAAGAATAAGATTAGAAAACATGTGTGAAATGCTTTAAAATAATGTAGTTAAACATCATAGCTGTGCCTTGATAATTTTCCAGTAATCCGAAAGTAAATGTGCTCTTCTTTTTAGCTTGTTGTCTTTCCATGTATGATAAACAAACACAGATAAGCTTGGTGTTTGAAGTGTCTGGGGTACTAAACTGGACAAACTTCATGTAATTGGTTTGTTATTGCTAAAAAACAATGGTGATATGGTATAGAAAAGTATGAGTTGAAAATATATGAAAATTTGGCTCTCGTATTAATTCTTTCTATAAAGATTTCCAATGTATTAGATCTTTTGGAGCCCCAATTTTTCCACATGTAAAAATGACAGGAATGGAGTTATTCGTATCTAAGGCTTTTTCTATCTTTAGCAGATCTTGAGTTAGAGATCTACAGATTAATACTACAAAATTATTTTTTAAATGGACCACAAGATGGCGTTTGTAGCTAATGAGTTTTTTGCGTTCACTCTGTTGCAGCCATTGAAGTATTTGCAGTATTTACAAATCCAAACTTATTACTTATATTCTTGAGAGATATGTAAAAGTAATTTTAGAAAAAATATGCAAATCTTGTTATTTTGAAGTTATTGACATTTCTCAAATTATAAGTTGGCAGGTTATTCTGAATTTAGACTTTTTCAAAAATGAAATTTAATGAATAATTTTGAGCCATTGCAAAATAATAGAAGTTGCTTTCCATTTGTAACATAATCTCTAATTTCTTTCTGGATTGATTACATTTCAGAAAAATGTTTAAATATGCAGCTCCTGAAAGTTTTCATTACTGTTTGGATCTTAGGTTTAGATGATAAAAAAAAACAACTACTAAAATGTTACACACTCCGTTGCCCTCATTTTAGGCATGGCCTACAATTTTTATAATGTAATTTATTTTGCAGTGATATTGGCCTAGTATGGAGATGTTTACGTATTTGAGCTTCAGTGTTTCCTCAAATGTAGATGATGTCGTCTGTGCCCAAGACCATTTGAGATAGCATTAAAGTACGTAAAGGACACTCAGTCATATTTCTCAGTTTTAGTTTATTAAGAGAGATGCAATTATTATGGCACTGTCTAAAAGATACTTTTAGATTAGTAGGAAAACTAGAAGCACAACAACTTTGACTTAATATGGAAATTTCTGGTTTAAAAAGGGGTACATGGTAAGGTTTGGCTTTTATTACATTTTACAATAATAGATATCATTGTTATTGTTTTAGGCAAATATATGGTTATTTTACTTTATTAGCAGAGATATATAGATAATATTTTATTAATTTGACTTATGTGATAATTTGGATGAGACTAGGTTTTCTATTAGCTGTTCCATGAACAGGGTGGTAGCATTACCTATGGAGATATCAAACTTTATGTTGGCATTACCACCTGGTGGCTAAGAGCTTTGGACAGGCATAACTTGTGACTTTAAGCTCAGAGACCTTGAAGACTTTTCGTTATTTCAGTGGACCTCAGCATCCTTATCTATAAAGTGCTAAAAATAATAGTATATACATCAGTTTTATTTGGTATTAAAATATATATGTACACATATGTATGTGTGTATATAATGGAATAAAGAAAGATGAAAGGAAAGTCTTAGAAGCAAAATTTAATATTCCCAGTAAGTCACTAAAAGTAAATCATTTTGAAGCTTTTATACTCATAAATACCTTTCCAGGAATCTCAACTAGTTTATCCCTTAAGCCACTACTTATTTTACTTGAGCCCGAAATAGCCAATATAGAAAATATGTTTGAAAGCTGCTGGATAGATAAGTAAATAAATAAGTAAAATATATGTTAAGTTCTGAATGCAGTGCCTAGCACATAATAAGGTTTTGATAAATGTAAACTATTAGTAGTAATAATAGCAGTAGTACTAATTGAAAATATTTCTCATGTATTTCTGAATCTTACCTTTGGAAATTATTTATAGTGACAATTACCTTATAAATATCAAATACAGAGGGGAGAGGTAAAATGTTATATTTGATGCCTTTCCACACTGTGTCAAGCCAAATAGAGCAAGGCATATTTACAAACTGTATGTGATCTCATTTGCCAACACTTTCTTTTCATTTTTTAAATTTTTATTTAAGTATAGTTGATTTACAATGTTGTGTTAGTTTCAGGTGTACAGCAAAGTGATTCAGTTATACATACGTATATATCTATTTTTTTTCAGATTATCTTCCGTTATAGGCTGTTACAAAATATTGAGTATAGTTCCCTGTGCTATGCAGTAGGTCCTTGGTGGTTATCTATTTTATATATGGTAATGTGTGTATGTTATTCCCAAACTCCTAATTTATCCAACCTCCCCACCGCTTTCCCCTTTGGTAACCATAAGTTGGTCTTCTATGTCTGTGGGTCTATTTCTGTTTTGTATATAAGTTTATTTGTATCTTTTTTTTTTTTAAGATTCCATATATAAGCAATATCATATGATATTTGTCTTTCTCTGTCTGGCTTATTTTACTTAGTATGATAGTCTCTAGGTCCATCCATGTTACTGCACATGGCATTATTTCATTCTTTTTTATGGCTGAGTAATATTCCATTGTGTATATATACCACATCTTCTTTATCTGTTCGTCTGTCAGTGGACATTTAGGTTGCTTCCATGTCTTAGCTCTTGTAAATAGTGCTGCAGTGAACATTAGGGTGCATGTATCTTTTTGAATTATGGCTTTCTCCAAATATATGCCCAGGAGTGGGATTGCAGGATCATATGGTAGCTCTATTTTTAGTTTTTTAAGGAACCTCCATACTGTTCTTCATAGTGGCTATACCAATTTACATTCCCACCAACAGGGTAGGAGGGTTCCCTTTTTTCCACACCCTCTCCAGCATTTATTATTTGTAGACTTTTTGATGATGGCCATTCTGACTGGTGTGAGGTGATACCTCACTGTAGTTTTGATTTGCGTTTCTCTAATTATAATTAGTGATAATGAGCATCTTTTCATGTGCCTTTTGGCCATCTGTATGTCTTCTTTAGGGAAATGTCTATTTAGATCTCCGGTCTGCCCCTTTTTTGATTGGGTTGTTTGTTTTTTTGATACCGAGCTGTATGAGCTGTTTGTATATTTTGGAGATTATTCCCTTGTCGGTTGCATCATTTGCAAATATTTTCTCCCATTCTGTAGGTTGTCTTTTCGTTTTGTTTATGGTTTCCTTTGCTGTGCAAAAGCTTTTAAGTTAATAATTAGGTTGCATTTGTTTATTTTTGTGTTGGCCACTTTAGGTTCTAGGATGAAAGTTAATGGACACACATGGTCCAACCCCCCTATTCTATGAATGGGCGAATAGGCCCAGAGAAATGAAAAGATTTGCCTGAAGTCAGACTGTGGAACAGAACCTCCTCATATCCCACCATCTTGAGAAAATATTGATTCTTAAATGTGGAAGTTTTCATTGGAAGCTATATCTACAGAAACACCATTTTTGTTATCATTCATTCTTTAGAAAACTTGATCACATCTGCTTGTGGGATCACTACCTACTTATGAGAACTAAAGAGACATTTACCTTTTCTAATGGCAAAATGTCATCACTACTTTACTGGGGTAGCAAGAGATTTACTTTCAAGAAGAGTTTTGGAATTAAAACTTATTTTCTAAATATTCTGTCCATGTATTTGAGAAATTTTTAAGAATGTGTTTTGGGACAAAAGGGCTTTTGTTTACCTGTCAGCCCTGTTTGCCCTAGTTCTGGCTCACTTTTCTAACTGTACAGCCTCTTTCCCAGTCCTGCCCTTCATAGAGAAGCTACAGTTTTTGGTCTTTGTCTACAAACTGGAGCCACCTGGAAAAAAGTGTGCACTGCATTCTCAGTTTATGAGGATTCATGATCAACTTGCTTTCTGGTCGCCCAACATCCTGCCAATAAATATGTTCAACATACTTATGGACTTAACTTTTACTGCAGTGGAAGCGTGGGGCACTAGAAAAGAGTGCTGGACTCAATGGATCACAGTTCCCTTAACTATAAGATGCAATTACTTGAGTTTGTCAAAGTACTGTTGTATCAAATAAAATAATGTGTATGGAAAATTATGACACATTATTCAACTAAAAGTGGAATTGTTGCTGATTTTCTTATGACAATATGAAAATCTAAAACTAGAATGAGCTGATGGGTATGATTAAAGGTCAGGCCACCCGTGACACTGGGTATTTTTGATGGTTACTCTAATTTTGATATTAGTTTGCTTTACTAATTATAATGATTTAAAAGTGGGGAAAAAGTCAATTCCTTGATAGAAAACAGTGAGAAACCAAATAACAGAAATACATTTTTTTCAAATAATTGTTTTAACATCTTTTTCTTCTTCTTTTTTTAAATAAATTTATTTATTTTATTTATTTATTTTTGGCTGCGTTGGGTCTTCATTGCTGCACGCGGGCTTTCTCTAGTTGCAGTGAGCAAGGGCTACTCTTCGTTGCGGTGTGTGGGCTTCTCATTGGGTGGCTTCTCTTGTTGCAGAGCGCGGGCTCTAGGCACACGGGCTTCAGTAGTTGTGGCAAGTGGGCTCAGTAGTTGTGTCTCGCAGGCTCTAGAGCACAGGCTCAGTAGTTGTGGCACCTGGATTCAGTTGCTCCATGGCACGAAGGATCTTCCCAGACCAAGGATTGAACCCATGTCACCTGCATTGGCAGGCGGATTCTTAACCACTGCACCACCAAGGAAGTCTGCAGAAATACATTTTTTAAAAATATAATTTACAATTATAAGGAAGTTTCACACTAGATTTTGAGATTTCTTTTTGTTGTCGTTTTGATGATTCTTTATATCCTCCAATTATCACAGTCCTGGATGCAGTGAATACTGAACTAAACTATTTATGTGGTATAAACAATCCATTTCTTGAGTTTTTATTTAGTTTTTCATACTCAAAAATCCAAGAAAAGCAAGAAAGAGTAAAAAGATTTAAGGAGTTGTAGAGATTATCATTCATTATTTTAAAATAGATTTATGTACATTAACTGGGTAAATGAGCAACATATCAGGTAATAGGTTAATATTAAACATTGGCAGGAGGAGGCAGTTAACATATTTAGTTAGTAAGAAAATCTGCTATCAAAATTCCAAAAGAGGATTGGTAGTTTCAGGAGCTACACAGTTCAGAGCATGTCCTCAGTTTTGTAGCAGAAATCTGATGGTCAGCAACCTGAGTGGGGATCAGGCTTTCATTGCAAAACTTAACATTAACAAATTTAGAGGTCAATAGAAGCCAGGATGTCAATTGATTAATATTCAGTTTGAAAAATGCAGTGTTTATGATGAGCAGCATATTTGCATCAGTAGTAAAGTACATTTCTTCTCTATGGTCTCTGCATTTACTGAGCACTTACTATATGCTTGGCGTGTATTAATTCAGTCATCTTCAAAGGGTATACATACTCCGGGAAATACATAAAAATTTCCAAGAGGTATGTAAGGAATCAATTTCTACACACTCAACCTGCATATATACTCCTTCCTAAAAGTTGATTCCCCTGGGACTTCCCTGGTGGCGCAGTGGTTAAGAATCTGCCTGCCAGTGCAGGGGACACGGGTTCGAGCCCTGGTCCAGGAAGATCCCACATGCCGCAGAGCAACTAAGCCCGTGCGCTACAGCCACTGACCCCACACACCACAACTACTGAAGCCCATGCACCTAGAGCCCGTGCTTCGCAACAAGAGAAGCCACCACAATGAGAAGCCCGCGAACCTCAACGAAGAGTAGCCCCCACTCGCCGCAACTAGAGAAAGCCCGCACGCAGCAACAAAGACCCAATGCAACCAAAATAAATAAGTAAATTTATTTTAAAAAAAAAAGTTGATCCCCCTGCAATTATGCATTTTTTTTACTCACCTGCCCTCCAAAATGGTCCTTCTTCCACTATGTAAAAGAAAGGGGTCTCATCTTGATGGGCCAGTGACTTATTAAATGTATCCTGGTGGTCATTCAAGAGATTGGTTATTTTCCATTTGCTGATGAATGGCTATACCTCTTATCAGGTTTGTAATATCACAGACATACTTAACCATTTGATCCTCAGCTTTCTCATCTATAAAATAAGATTCATAGTAGTCATTGTGAGGTTTAAAGAAGGTAATATGTGATAAAACAACCATTATAATGCCTGACCAAGTATTCATATAGATATTCAGCCGTTGTCATGATACTTCTCTTGATTTTCTGTGCTAGTGTTCTATAATCTGTATTTCAGAATACATAAATTGTTTTTCTACCTTTCGTATGGTGGATGGTAAGGAGATAGTTAAGTAGCTAATTTGTTTCTTTTACCGTGTCTCACTGTCATTTTTAGGATTTGCTTTAGAAATGAAAATGTTACTTCACAACACTAATCAGCATGGAGGGCTGATCTTCCTTAGACATTAAACTAGGAGAGTTGAAGAATATGACAATGAT
This sequence comes from Balaenoptera physalus, assembly GCF_965194825.1. Lineage (NCBI taxonomy): Eukaryota > Metazoa > Chordata > Mammalia > Artiodactyla > Balaenopteridae > Balaenoptera > Balaenoptera physalus. The sequence continues at coordinate 109,400,846 of NC_138882.1, read as the reverse complement.
AGAAGTTTCATCACATTAGGATTAATACCATCTTTGGTGCAATTTGGATCCCTTATTTGACAGGAATTCTAAATAGAGCAGACTGCTCAGATTTTTATTTTGAATTTTACCTTGAATATGTTCAAAGATTCTTTAAATGATAGTTTGGCAGAGTTATCAAAAAGATATGATATCTCCTGAAAGCAGTAATTGCTTTGGGCTGCCCTGCAGGGTTACCAGATAGTAGATAACGTATGGATTTGCAGAAGAGGCCAGAAATCAGGTTCACAAGGGAAACAGGGCTCTTTCCAAAGGTGAACCATGGTTCTCTATCAGCCCTTCAATCCCAGTTCATAGTTTTCATTGTTTTGTAAATGTTGTGGATAGATTTTTAAACATTATCTGTATTTAGGTATTTTTGTATTTCCTTCTTTTTTATACTCAAAAGTTGGTGAAGGAGATTTTGAGTATCTATAAAGCTGAATTAAAATTTTTTTCTTGGCATTGAAAAGAAATAAAATACTAATAACTGCTAATATTTAATGCATTTCTCCATATGATGTTAATTGTAGGTATTTTGTAGATGTTCTTCCTCAAGTTGTGGAAATTCCCATCTGTTCCTAATTTGTTGAGATTTTTTTTTTTAAAGTAAGAAATGGACGTTGTAATTTGACAAATGTCTTTCCATGTCTATTGAGATGATAATAAATTACTTTTAATACAGTCAGTTACATTGATTGATAGTTAAACATTAATCCAATCTTACACTCCTGGGATAAACTCCATTTGGTCATGAAATGTAATTCTTTCTATAGATTGCTGGATTTGATTTGCTAAAATTTTGCTTATAATTTTTGCATCTATGTTTATGAGGGATAGTGGTCTGTAGTTTTGTTCTTTTGTAATGTCTTTGGTAAGTTGGAAAGCATTCCTTTCTCTTCAGTTCTCTGGAAGAGTTTGTGTAGAATTAGTATGATTCTTCCTTAAGTTTTTGGTAGAATTCACTGGTGAAGCCATTTGGGCCTGAAGTGTTCTTTGTGGAAAGATATTTAACAACAAATTCAAATTCATTTGAATTATCTATTTTTTCTAGAGTGAGTTTTGGTAGTTTGTATCTTTTCATTGGTTTCATTTAAGTTCTCAAATGTATAGGTATAAAGTTTTCAATAATATTTTCTTTTTTTCCTGCAGTAGAATTTAAAGGGATGCCACCTCTCTCATTCCTAACAGTTGGTAATTTGTGTCATCTTTCTTCTTTTATGAACAGTCCAGCTAAAAGTTGATCAATTTTATTAATCTTCTCAAAGATTCAATGTTTGGTTTCATTGTTTTTCTCTTTCATTGATTCACACTTCTATCTTTTCTGTTTTTTTTTCTTCTGCTGCTTACTTTGGTTATAATTTGTTCTTTTTTAGATTTTAAGATGGAAACTGAAGTCATTTAAAACCCTTTCTTCTTTTCTAATGAAGGTGTTTAGTGGTATAGATTTCTCTTTATGTACTACTTCAGTGGCATTCCAAAATTTTTTATACATTGTATTTTCATTTTCATTCAGTTTAAAATAAAATACTTTCTAGATTACCTTTTGATTTCTTCTTTGACACAGGGCTTATTTATAAGTGTCCTGTTTAGATCTCAAATATTTGGGGATTTTTCAGATATCTTTCAGTTGCTGATTTCTAAGTTAATTTCATTATGTTCAGAGAACAAACCTCATATGACTTGATTCTTTTTAAATTTATTGAGATGTCTTGTATAACCTGGAATATGGTGTGTTTTGGTAAATGTTTTATATGCACATGGAAAAAAATACATATTCTCTTTTGTTCTGTAGATATCAATTAGGTCACCTTGATTTGTTTCCTGGGCACATTAATGACTATCTCACCACCTAGTCCCAGCAGACCATCATAATATAATCATTGCTAATTTTTTGAATACTTACTTTGAGCCAGACATTCTGCATAGAGATTTATACAGGTTTTGTAAATTTAATTTTCACGATTGCTTTAGTGGTAAGTATTGCCATTAACCTAATTTATAGCTGAAGAAACTATAATAGAGATTAATCAACTTGCACAAACTCACACTTGATATAGTAGGATTCAAATCTGATTAAGCCATGCTTGTATCACTACTCCTCTGTCTAGATGCTTAATGCCTGCCCCCTCAGATCCAAATGGTCCATCTTTCCCTCTACAATTTATTATAGATCTGTTTTCTATCCTGACAATGGGGGAATAGTGGATTATTTCAGCAAACTAATCCTTGCTAATTTTTTAACCTTTTATGTTTTCCTCTTATTTAGCAACAGTTTCCCTCATTAAGAATTAAAATATGTAGAAAATGACAGGGATCCTGGCAAGCCTATGGGAGAGAGGAGTAGGGCAGATTGCTATAGGAACAGATACGTAAGGATTTATTAATCCTTCTAACAGTAAAAGTGAACTACTGTTGACCTCCTCATGGTGTGTTTCCATCATTTAGTGCCTTGCTACATGGGAATCCTTCCTTACATCACAGACAGATCTCCACTTGGAAGAAGCCTCTGAAGATAAATCGTAATCGCATTGAAGACTTCTCTGTGATCTTTGGGAGATAACCAAGGTTAACCAAAGTTATTCTTTCTGGATGGGCTGGGTCCTTTCTAAAGTGGACGAAAAGTGTTTCACACTATCTGGAAAACCAACAACTTAAAACTCAGGTGTTCCAGAGCATTCATATGAATTTGGATATATATATACATATATATACATATAAATATTTAGCTTAGTTTTAACTATGTTCTTAAATTTGTATGCCAATAATTATACATTAAAAATTTTTTTCTTAAATATTTGTCTGTGGAACATGTCATTTTAAATATATTGTAAAGACTCAGTTTTAATAAAAAGTTTAATATGAAATGACTTGTGTGTGTTCTTTTTCTACTAGTAGCTCAAGCCTCTGAAGCAGATTCTAATATGAATCCAGTGTATGTTAACAAGTATACTATGTATTCACCTTTATTTCATCATAATTTTCTCTGAAATGCTATTTACTTTGATATTAGGAATTCAAAGTAAATATGCAAAAAATGATTAAATATTATTAAACATTAATGATAACTTCAAAAGTTGGTTTATTAAAAGTTAAGTAACTGTTTAAAGATTACCAAGATAAATTTAAATTATTTTTTGAGTTACTATTTAGAATTCCTTATACAGTCATTTTCCCACTAGTAAATTTATTCTTTTATTTTTGGTATTTTTTTTTACATACTCTTCACAATTCACATCTAGCTTTATTTTTTAATGTACACAGTGTTTATCAAATTTGTTCTCCCATTTATTTGTTAAGGGTCTACTCTTTATAAGGCACAATTGCAGGTGCTTATGATGATAATGATAAAGACACATTACACTCATTTCCTTCTCCAGGCTTACATTCTAGTGATATTTATCATACAGAGTAATTTTATATTCATTTCATGGCTATATTTAAGAATTGAATATTATGGTTATCCTAATATTTGGCAATTTTTGGACATATATTTCTCAAGACTTTGAGTAAAGTTTGAGGTATTTAGTCATGCCTGTTACCTTACATGTATGACTTTACCATTTGGTTATTAGCACTTAAATAAGTGTCTCACACACACAAACAAACTAGACACTTAAATTATCTTAAACAAGAGATACACAAACACCTATATAAATATAAAACTAAACATTTTTCTTAAATACTGGCATGTACAATTTTTAAACCATTTGTAATAAAGAATCTGGCTTCATTTTTTGATGTTTGACTGCTGACAGCTTTTAAGCCTCACCTCCCTTTTCCTCTCCTGCCCCGGGTCTGGACAAGCTGCTAAGGCCAAAAGAGCGCTCCCTCTTTCGGCACTCACAGGAAGTTCAAACCATACAGCCTCCTCCCAGCATGCTGGGACTCACTCTCTAACCATCATAAAAACCCCAAGCCAGTCTCCTTTCCCAGGTCTCAAGACATTTTCAAACAGCCTGAGAGGCCAGCCCTGCTCTCCCCAGGAAGCCTCATTATATGAGTGATAAACCTTTTCATACCCTGTTGGTGTGTTCATGGCATCACCGGTCTTGACATAACAAAACAGATTTTGGGTGAGAGTCCTTCCTATCAGGATGGCCCCAACCGTATTGTGTTGCAAGCCATTTAACCACTCCAAACTTCATTTCCCCATCCGGAGATAATAATCTTGAACTCAAATGGCGATAATAAGTAGAGATAATAATCTCCAACTCACAGGTTGTTAAATGATACAGAAACTTAGAACACCTGCCAGAGGGAAGTGGTGGTGGGAGTAGAGGAATTAGGTGAAGGTGGTCAAAAGGTACAAACTTCCAGTTATAAGATAAATAAGGCCTGGGGATGTAATGTGCAACATGATGACGATAGTTAATACTGTTGTGTGTTTGAAGTTGACAAGAGAATAGATCTTAAAAGTTCTTGTCAAGGCTTTGGTTGTATCTGTGAGGTGTTGGATGTTAACTAATCTTATTATAGTAATCATTTTGCGATACATAAACCAGATCGTTATGTTGTACACCTTAAACGTTTAAATGTTATATATCAATTATATCTCAACAAAACTTTAGCTTTGTATGCCTTTCCTCCCTTCTCTCCCCCTTTCTATCCACGACTGCTACCCCACATATACACCACACGCACACACAGGCTACACATGTTAACTAATACATATTCTTTCTTACATTGCTCTGTGCTCGTAGTATCCTGTACAGACTTACACACACACATACACACTCCCTCACACACAGTTGTTAGCTTTGTTTTATAAAAATGAGGTCATATTATACATACTATTTGGCCTTTTGTTTCCTCACTTCACAATATCTTGTGGAAATCCTTCAAAGTCAAGAATTGCTCTTACACATTTTTTAAATGACTGCACAGTACTTCATAGTCTGAATCTGTAGTGATTTGTGCAGCCATTTTCTTGTTTATAGTTACTTACTTTGCTTCTGGTTTTTCATCATCTCACCTCATAAAGAAACCCCATACCTTTTGGTTAACACTCCACATCCATAACCCCTTCCCCCATGTCCCCAGGCCTAAGGAACCACTAATCAGCTTTCTGTCTCTATAGATTTGCCTATTCTAGATAGTAGTTCATGTTAATGGAATCATATAATATGTGATTTTTTGTGACTGGCTTCTATCACTTAACATAATGTTTTCAAGGTTCATTCCTGTTGTAGCATTTGTCAGTACTTTATTCTTTTTTATGGCCAAAAATATTGTGTGTGTGTGTGTATGTGTGTATGTGTCCATTTATCTTTATTCTTTCACTGATAGACACTTGGGTTGTTTTCAGCTTTGGCTATTATAAATAATGCTGCTATAAAAATTGGTATGTAAATTTTTGTGTGAACATATGTTTTAATTTCTCTTGGGCCTAGGAGTGGTATTGCTGGGTCATATCACAACTGTATTTGACCATTTAAGGAGCTGCCAGACTGTTTTCCAAAGTGGCTGCACCATTTTACATTCCTACCAGCAGTGTATGAGAGTTCTAATTTCTTCACATCCTCACCAGCACTTATTATTATTTAAATTAAATTTTATTTTATTGTAGTCATCCTAATGGGTGAAGTGGTGTCTTGTTTTGATTTACATTTCCTGTTGCATCTTTTGTTGTGGGTGTGTTGGCCATTTATATATATCCTTTGGAGAAATGTCTGTTCAGATCCTTTGCCCATTTTTAATAATTGAGTTGTAAAAGTTATTTATATGTTCTACATACAAATCCCTTATCAGATTATGATTTGCAAATATTTCTTTTTACTTTCTTGATCATGCACTTTGAAGCATAGAAGTTTTAAATTTTGGTGAAGTTTAGTGTATTTTTTTTGTTGCTTATCCTTTTGGTATCATATCTAAGAAGCCATTGCCAAATCAGAGGTTATGCAGATCTATGTTTTCTTCTAAAGAGAGTTTTAACTTTTAGATGTAGGCCTTTGATGCCAATTTCAGTCAATTACTGCATATGATGTGTGGAAAGGGCCCACTTTCATTCTTTTACATGAGGATATACGGTTGTCTTAGTACTATTTGCTGAAGAGACTATGTCTTATAATTTTCACTGCTGGGGAACAGGTCCTCGGAGCGCCTTATATTGTCATCCTGGAAGTGGAACTCCTGGTATAGCTTTCTTGAACTGGTTGTTGATGTGTGCTGAGGTGGTGGTTGTTAGTGATATGGAAATATGATTACTGGATACTTTAGAATAAAAAAAGATTTAACAACAAAGTAACACGTTTGACTTTTACTTAAAGGAAAGATCTGCCCTAAAGTTTATAGGTACTTTTCATTCCACACGTGCCTTCTTTCAATAACTGCTTCCCAAAAAAACAGATTTCCTGCTGTTCAGTTACCTTCCCCCCAGGTACATAGCCTTCCTCAAAAGACAAGGATTTCAAGTGGGACAGGCCAGTAGCTGTTACATGGAATTGGTGATAGACTTGGCACATTTTGAAAATGGTTCAAGTCCATCTTGTACAATTGCTTCTAACCAGGTAATACTGTTTCTTTCTTTCTAAGGATTCCACTCCCTCCTTTCATTCCAGTTACCTGGAGGGGAATTTGAAATCTTTTTACCTCAACTGGCTATTCAAAGGGGAAACATTAATGATGAATTTCTCTGTTGTTTTGACCTAAAGTCCTAGGAAGAAAGAAACTTATTTCCTGTGTTGTACTTGGATGAAAGTCATCATCATAGACGTTGACTCGTGAATTTTAGAGTCAATGGGTTCAGGTTTAAGCTATTTTGGGGGGATGTTACTTAACGTGTCTGGTTCACAGTTTGTACTTTCCCTTCTCTCTTTTTATTATTGGCAGTTGATTGACTAGAAAACAGTATGTGCTCCTTTTTTTAGAGAACCACACACAGACACACACTTTAAATAGGAAATTATCACTGGACATGTGTATAATCTCAAGAAGATGCAAATAAAAGTGTTTTTCCCGTTTCTTATGCCTCATCCCAAGACTACTACCTTGAAGATAATTTTATATTACTCTGGAACTCTTAGGATTCTACTCATGCTGTTGACCATCTATTTCATAATCAATTTCTTTGTCTGCTTTAAACAGGTTTATAAGTTCTTTTTTTTTTTTTTTTTCAAAACGCACAGTTAAATCTATGCCTCGATCAAACCCTATTATTGATTGATTATTTTTATTGCCTTTGGCCCAGTTTTCCCATCTCTTTTTCTGATATTGTTTCAGAATTCTTATTCCACCTGACAAAAGAAGGAAACTACTTTAGAAAAATGGGAAATGATGGACTTATATAACCAAAAAGGAAAAGGGTACATTTGGGCATACCTGCTTCTGAACAGGTTTATTTCTCCTTCTGTCTTTATCTCCTACTTTGCTCGAATAGGTTGACCTCACTTCCACCTAGTCCTGCTTTTACATGAGGCTCATTCTGTGGTTCTCAGATGGGGGCCATTTAATAGAGTCTGGAGATATTTTTTGAAACCACATTATGGGTAAAGGTACCACTGGCATCTAGTTGATAAAGGTCAGGGATGCTGCTAAATATCTTACAATAAACAGGACGGCCCCCCACGACAAAGGACTGTCTGACCCAAAATGCAAGGTTGCTGAAGTTGGGAAATCTTGGGCTAGATTAATGTCTCCTAGTAACTCCTGGCTCACGAGTCCCCAGCTCTGCTGCTAGGAAGGAAAAAGCTCTTCCCTTCCAGCTTCAATTCAGTTGAAAAACCCCAGGAAAGTGGTTGGGATACAGCCAACTCCTCCCTCTTCCCCACATCCCTGCCCCAGGCCAATCTTTGCAGCTGGGAGCCAGGGTGCTATTATCAGTATATTCTAGGTCAGGTTCTCACTTTTATACAAATTACAGCAGGCAGGGAGGTTACAGCCAAAGGAAGATGGCAGCTTTCATTCAGACCCCATGTTAGATGTTCATCCTCCAAAAAAAGAGGGCTGCTTTATGCAAAAGAAAGAAGAGGTTGGGGGAAGACAGAGTAATTATGTCCACACTATAATTTTAAAATGAGCATACATTTTTATTCATTTAGATTGTATAAGTTCTATACACTTATATAGTTAACAATATTCTGTTCTTATGCCTAGAATTCTTCAACAAGAAAGGACTAACATAAAAATAGCTCTTCAAGGAACATGGATTGGAGATTACAAGTGTAAATAAACCATTAGTCCAGCACATATAATTACACAGGAAGTCAATCATAATTTTACTGGCTAAGAAATAGCACAAGACTGTGAAATTAGGGTTGATAGTGCACACATCTGTATTGAAAATACAACCTTTACATTAGATTTGATTGAGCCCAGTGTATAAAATATATTCCTATATTGAAATACTACACTGAGATTCCATCAAAGCACACTGATGTGAAGGATATATTGAATGACAGAGCTGTGATCCTTTCTTGTACGAATATGTTTAACCAACTATATGATCACTGTAACGTGAATGGAGTAATGAGGGACTGCTGCACCCAGTTTCATTAAAGATCAAGTTCAATATTCTCACTGTTTCATGAAGATTTGAAAGTTAAGAATAATGAACTTAGTCTATGATGTGGAGACTTCCAGGTCTCTTAGGCCAGGTTAGCATGTGAAAAATGGCATTTAAACACCTTTAATTTAAATTGAAGTTCCCATGCCCGTAATTTTTTTTTTGACACTTCAATAAAAATTTATTGAAATTTCAATGATATTTTAAAGAGAGGGGGCAAAATACAGAAAACCAAAGAACTCATCAACAATTGTAACACAAAGTATACCTTCATGAATTTTTGTCTTTAAACCAGCTCTCAGCACCTGACTTTTGAACTGTGAATATATATCTCTATAGGCACCAATTCAAAACACCATCAACATTGAAGGCAGTAAGTAGTCAATTCCACTTCGTTTTGAAGAAATCAGAGACTAGCAAATACAAATACAAAAGAAAAATTAGAAAGTCCAACCACAGCCTCTGCGCTCCCCACCGTCCGCCCCCAAGCAATCTCAGAACCACTCTTAGGAATTTCAGGTGGAAATTCCAGGTGGGGCTGGGAAGCAGCCCCACCTCCCCAGGTTTTGGTAAAATAGGCAATAGCACTTTTCCCCACTTCTGGACGTTAAAAAAGAAAAAAAATTTTCTTTGCAGACAACTCTTTTGAAAAGTGTGTTGATGTCGGTGCAGAAAGTGTGTTTTCTACTTTTAAAAGTGATCCTGTGACTTTGAAATAAAACTGACTATAGCAAAACAAAACCACAAAACCTGACAGCTGCAATCCTATTTACACAGAGCAATGTACAATGTCAATAAATTAAAGTTTAATTTTCCGAGCATTCATATTCCACCTATTTACAAGAGTTATCAAATAATTACATAAATACTTTGTCTAATAGTCTCACTTCTTTATTATTATTTTTTTAAAACCTTGTTATTGCATATACAGGAAAGAGAAAGAACTGCCAGAGGGACAACATGAATCCTGCTACAGAGCTTAGATAAAATAAATTCATTTTTGGTGTTACCCCACCCCTTCCCTTTAAATCGTCCCCCTTGGGGTTGTCGAGAATCGAGGAAAAGGGTAAGGGGTAATGTCATTTTCTCTCTAAAAGCAAGCATTCAAAAGTAAAACCCACAAACACATTACTGTGGAACATGCAAGAAGAGACCTATAGCTCTTAAAACATCACAAGAATATTAAAAAGGCACAGATTTCCTTAACAGAGACTAAACAAGGATGGCAGGGACTTCCCTCCCCAAACAACGCTACCCAGTAATTTATTTAGAACTGATACACAAGTCACTAGAAAGCTTTTAATCTTCACAAACAGAATCATATTAATGCATCCATTTGTCCCCGGTATTTTCTTTTCAATTTTGTGTTTCCACTTGACACAGTGAAGGAAAAAATATATATATAAATCTGCACTGGGGGAGAAGCTTTTCAACTGCTCCCTCCTGGGGCCTGGCTACCTTCATCTTCCCACAGCTCCCAGACCAGCCTTGAAGGAGGTGCTCTGGACGCCAACGTGCCCTTAATTGATCTTGTAGTTAATCAGTCTGTTCCTGGACTCCTCTACCATGTTATATGCTGACTCACTTTAGCAGTGCACCTCTTAATTCTGACACCTGTGACAGAGAATGTTCATTTGAAAGGCAGCTACTTTTTTCATAACCTCTCAAGTGAAACTTTCACATACAAACAGTACCGAAAAAGCATTCACAGTTAAAGCAGTAGAATTAGGCCCATTTGTTCCCTTCTCCACAGGTATTTTACAAAGGATTTAATTTGCTGTTTTATTTTATGTTGCTTTGTTTTTAAATAGGATTAGTCCTTTTTTTCTTCTGAAAATGAAAGGAACAAATCATGAAATTCATACAACTGTAGAATGACTAGAGCCACCTGGTAAGCATGGTATGACTTCCAAATTTTCTGTCCATGGCACCATATTGCACCAGATCTCTGAGGTTTAAGCTCTTGACAAATTGTTTTATTTCTGTCATTTCACAGATCTACTTAGGTTGAACATCTAGAATCAGGGCATCTGACAACCAGTTCTTAATAGTATCTCAGTCAGCCTTTGTCATGTGAGAAAAGAAAAGTTCAAAGGGGCATAATGACTCTTAGTTGGTTGCCCTCTCCATTTCATCACTCCTTTTGTACTCTCCGCTGCAGAAAAGCAGGTCTTTGTCACAGCAGCCCTGGATTTCAGTGGACACCCCCCTCAATATTTCACTCCCTTTCATACTCTCTCCCTGTAGCCTCCAAATCTCGATTTTCTGACTCATTTCATCTTGGCAGTTTTCTTTGGTCCACATTAAAATGAGAAAATGAAGGATAATTACTGTAGTCTTTATATTGCCAAACTTAATTCTCTTTATGAATTGTTTTGAAATTGTGTCCTATTTAAAGTCATTTTTAAAGTCATGAATATGCTTCCTTTATGAGGTAATGATAATTGCAATGTCCATACTTATTAAAATAAAATTTAATTGTATTTTATGTGTCAACTTGACTGGGCCACAGGGTGGCCAGATAGATATTTGGTCAAACATTATTCTGGGTGTTTTCATGAGGGTGTTTTCGGATGAGATTAGCGTTTAAATCCATACCCTGAGTAAAGGAGATTGCCCTCCCTAATGTGGGTGACCTCATGCAATCAACTGAATGCCTGGCTAGAACAAAAAGTGGAAACTCCTGTTGCCTCATTGCCTTTGAACTAGGACACTGGCTATTTTTCTGGCTTTGGACTTGAACTGAAACACTAGCTCTTCCTTGGTCTATAGCTTTCCCAGATTTTGGGACTGGTGAAGTTGAGCCTGCTGGTCTTCGAACTGGAACTATACCATCAGTTCTCCTGGGTCTCCAGGTTGCTGACTGAAGATCTTGGGACTTGTCAGCCTCCATAATTGTGTGAGCCAATTCCTTATAATAATTGTATATTTATTATATATAATATATATGATATAATATAAATTTTATGATACCTTTATTATATATAATAAATTATACACATACACATCCTATTGATTATGTTTCTCTGGAGAGCCCTGACTACTATGCCATCATTTCATCTCCCCGTATTTCTTTTGAAATTGCACTGGTTGGTGAAAACCAGAAGTCCAGAATCTGTGCCCTGATCCACCCTGCTTTACCTGTTCTATAAAAAGACTAATAATAGTACTTTACTAATATAGTGCTGCATAAAATAATTTATGTAAATGTCTGTACATATTAAGTGCACACATTAAACATAAAAGGTAGAAACCGGATCTCAGGAGTTTTCCCAGAGAGACCTACCTTACAGCATAGGCTTCTTTCCTAAACGGAAGAATCAGTTTGACCGCTACATAATGTGAAATAGAAACATGCAACTATTAGGTACTGATCAACTCATAGATAATATAATGATCAAGAAAAGTTTGCTAATTTCTAGCTTTTTACACATCAGATGTAGGGGTATAGCAAAGTGAACCATGAACAGCCTAACTTCAGAGAGAAATAGAAGTTGTCTGGAAACAGATTTTTTTTCTGGCAACCCAATTCTGACGTCTAGCTTATAAATGTAGAAATAATGTTCTTTTGTGTTTAATAATGGCTTTGGATAAACTCTTAGAGTTGTTAGAGGTAGAATTAAGTACTGAGCATACTGTAAAAAAGCAAAAAAAAGAAGCAGCAGCAGCATTTTAGCATTTAAAATTCTGAGCTTGTTAGTTAAGTATTCTAGGCCCCAGTTTCCCATCTGTGGAAAGGGGGAATTAACGTGCCAGATCTACATTGCTGGGAAGTACTAGAATAAATTATACACAGCTGACTTTGACTACTTACTTAAAAAAATACTAAATTCTACATCAGCTTTCCTTTGTTACTTGCCCAAATACTTGAAACTTTCAGTCCATCCATGAATTCAGGATATCCTGAGATAAAGCATGCTAATGGTCATAGTTACTAAGGTGTATTAAGAAAGGTTCAGAATATGATGTATGTGTGTGAATATAGATAGATATGGATACACATTTAAGGTTGTACTTATGTACACGGATGTGTGTGTGTGTGAATGTGTATAGTAATTAGTGGAAAGACATATGAATTAAAAATCATTGGAGCAGAAGCCAACTGCATGCATACTATTGCTTATCTTCTTCCCTTCTTTTCATGTATTACAGTTTCCCCAGGTTTGAAAATGTATTTATGTTCATGTTCAAAACATGAGCAGTGAGATCCTTTAAAATAGGACAGGTATTTGTGTGTTTTTACCACCACTTTGGCTAGTGCAGTTCTTTAAGGCTATAATTACATATGTTCAAAACAGAAAAATTGAACTTCCGCAGTTCCTGTTTATATTTCTCTTAATGTAAGTCATGGAGATCGAAGACACTGTTTGTATTTTTTATTCTAAACATGACAGTTACGGTAATCTTTCAGTAAGATCAGAAGAACAATGCTTTCTCATTTTAAGGAAAATCATCCCAGAACATGCAATTAAAGAGCTAATCAGAGCTGGTTAAATTAGGCAATTGTTAATTATGCAAAAACAATTTTCTCTTCCTACTTGAAGTATTATGATTACTGATTTTAAGGTTAAATTATTATTGCTTCTAAGTGGTTTATTTAAGCAATGAGATTCTCAAATCTTTTGAAACACTTTGCATTCAAATATCCATCATCCGTGCATCCAGTCATAACAGTAATTCATTAATTCCACAAATATTCTACTGTTCGTAGGTGCCAGATACCATCATCTGTGCTGTTGTAAATGATAATGCTAAATAAAATAAACATAACCTGCCTTCAGTAAGCTAAAAGTCTAATGAGGAGGTAGACATCATACATAAATAAAAATTAAATCTCCATTTAATGCATGTGTTAGGCTCTAGGGCTGCCATAATAAAGTATCAAAAACTAGGTGGCTTAAAACAATAGAAATTGATAGTCTTTCAGTTCTGGAGGGTGGAAGTCTGAAATCAAGGTGTCACCAGGGCCGTCCTCTCCCTGATGGCTCTAGGGGAGAATCCTTCCTTGCCTCTTCTAGCTTCTGCTGTTTGCTGGCCATCCTTGGTGTTCCTGGGATTGTAGATGTGCCACTGCAGTCACTGGGCTATCTTCTTTCTGTGTGTCTTCATATAGTTTTCCCTCATTAGTGTCTCTGAGTCCAAATTTCCTCTTTTCACAAGTACACTAGTCATAATGGATTAGGGCCCACCCTAATGACCTCATTTTAATTTGATTACCTCTATAATGACCCTATTTTAAAATAAGAGCACAGTCTGAGGTACTGGGGGTTAGGACTTCAACATATCTTCTTTGGTGGGGGACAAAATTCAACCCATAACAATGCACAATTACAAACAGTGACAAGTGCTATGATGTAGTCTAACCACCAACAGAGAGAATAACATGGAGCCTCTATTTTAAGTTGAGTAAACAGGGAAGGACTACTGAGGACCCAGAAAATAAGAATTAGCCAAATAGGCAAAGGGGAGTAGATGCAGCTGAGTGAAGCAGCACATGCAAAGGTCCTGAGGTGGGAAAAAGCTTGATGCACAAAAAGAAGTGAAAGACAGCCAGGGTGTCTGGAGTGCAGTGAATGAGAGAAAAGGGGTCTCAAGATAAGTAGTTTAACTTTATCCAGATTTTTTATTTTTTAGGAACTGTGAGCCATTACCAGAAAAGACTGAGGTTAGAGAGCATGAACTTATTAAGGATGTAATCAGTATGGTTTTATGACTTCCTTGATAGTAAGTGAAAAAGGTGAGGACACTGGAGGATATTTGCAAGCTAGGAACAGCAGAAGAACAGGGAGAAGGAAAAGGCTGGAGTATAAAGAACAACGTCAGTGGAATTGTTAACAACTTGAAGAAAAGCCTGCAAATGGTCATAACCGGTGTTGATATTCAGGATGATTTGAACTAATCCAGCCATACTGACCATTATAATATCTGATTACTTTGATAACAATTGGTAAATAGCCCCTGCCATAGGCCTCCAATCACCTTGCTGGCCTCTCTTCTGGAACCTTTCCTAGACTGCCCCCAAATTTCAGAAATGAAAGTGTTAGCTCAAGAGGTAGTTGGAGCCTGGAAGTTACCTGCATTCACTCTGTTGCTTGCTGTTCTCCATTCTGATTGGTCTACCCGTAACGTACTGGGCATATACTAGTAAGAAAGGTTCATATATGATAAATATAGAGAGATACATATTTATGTGCATATATATAGAGGTTGCATAATATGTGTTTGTACACAACTATATATTTGTGAAAAATACCTAGGAGAATAAGCTTAAAAGTTA